>NC_143145.1:23982500-25200000 GCF_059928025.1 Delphinapterus leucas
TAAAAAAAAAAAAAAAGAGTTACCTCATTTTGGCCTTGATCTATTCATCCTGACTCATCTTGAGTGTCTCATAATCTGGCCTTTACTATCTTACATATGGATGGACAGTCATCTGAATATTTCTTACCAGGCCATTGTAAATTTAAGATGTTTCCATCCATTTTTTTTTTTTCCTTTTAGATATTTTGCTCTTACTCCTTTATTAGATAGGTCTCTTTGCTGTCAGAAAATCTCTGTGTCTTTCATTTCTCTTTTTACTCCAAAGTGAATCAAAGGAGAGGCTTTAGTTTTAGGGTTTTGGGTAGAAAAGAAAAGAGATGGAAAGGAGGGAAGAAAGGAAATTTCCTGTGTTTATCACCTATCTACATTTCAAGCAATATTGTATCAAATGTTTTTATTAATACATATAAGTAGTAAAACTATAAAATTTAGAAACAAAGACTGAAAAAACCCATATATGTGTCAGTTTGAGAACTGCCCTTAAGGGCCATGGAGAAATAGTATAGAAGAGTAGAAAAAAGGAACAAAGATTTACCCGTCATATTTATTCTTTTAGTAAGAAAAAGAAGTTGCAAGTAAAATGACCAAATGAATATTTGGCCATTCTAGATGATGAACTGTTAAGAAAATTAGTTTCTATTTCTTTATGCATTTTAAACCTTCATTTCCTAAACATATTAAAGTTACAAAAGCAAAATCTATTTCTGCATGTATTTAAATTTATAAAAATCTGAGAAAAAATCCTAACAAAACCTATTAACACTTTGTGCTTAATTAGTTTAAATCTTAATATTTTATTCATCTTATTTTATTTTTAAAAAATATGAAACGCCACTTCTGTGATTATTGCTTCTTCCTGTGATAACACTACTAAGATACTATCCCGACACGGACGTCATGACTGCATTTCCAGGATTTGTTTCATCTCTTTTTCTGTTTTTTGTTTTTCTCCCAGATATATATTCCCCCTTTTGCTATAGAAGTATAATCACTGGAACTTGGTAACTTTCTGAAATTTTTCTTTTGTCAGCACTACCCCCATCATTATGAAAAATGTGCTTGTTTTATTAGAAAATATGCTAAAAAGTTCTATGCCTCTGCTCACGACATTACTTCCTCTTAGAATGTGGAATGGAGTCCCTCCATTTTTTGCTTAAATTCCATTTCAGAGTCAGCCTTCTCCAAAAAGTCTACTCTGATAACTCATCAATTCCATTCTGTCCATTGTACCCTGTAAAAATTCCTACTGCTATTAAGACATGGCTGCATTAGAGAGATTGCTGTGACCTGAAAACTATAAACTATCCTCATAGAAGCCAAAACCCTAAGTTGAGTCCCACTTTATATACTATGCAACAAATGATAAAAGCAGATACTTAAATATATATAGATGTATATTTCTAGTCTGGTCTGTGCTACTTAAAAGATGAGTAATTTGGAAGAGTTACTCAAACTTCATAAACAGTGATATCTTCATATAAAAACCTGAGGTAAGATAATATACTTTATAGAATTGCTGTAAGGATTAAACCGTATAAAGAATGAGATATGTCTATCTTATTTCTGCCTCCTGGACATGCTTGGCAAATAGAAATTACCTTTCTTCATTGTCAGTAACCTTTTCTACCACTATGCCCACCAGACAGAGATCTCCTTTTAGAAATACCTGATCATTGTCCAAGGATCTGGTACCGAAACATGCAGGGAAAAAAAGTTATATGTTTTATTTCTCAAAATGTGAAGACTTAGGTTAAAGAGTGTTATAGAATGAACGTTTGCGTCCCTCCAAAATTCTTATGTTGAATCTAAATTCCCAAGGTGGTGGTATTTAGTGGTGAGGTCTTTAGGAGGTAATCAGGTTTAGATGAGGTCATAAGGTGAGGCCCCCATGAGGGTATTAGTTCCTTTATAAAAAGAGAAGAGAGGCCAGAGGTCTCTCTATATAAATCTGCAATGTGAGGACACAACCAAAAGGTAGCCATCTGCAGGCCAGCAAGTGTGTCCTCATCGGGAACCAAATCAGCTGGTACCTTGATTTTAGGTGTTAGTTAACTCACCCAGTCTATGATGTTCTGTTATAGCAGCCTGAGCTGATTATGACAAAGAGGGAATGATCCCTTAGAGAAAGTACCCATACTATTCTCAGAAGACCTCTTAAAATTTATATCAGCCTAGGCACTGATGCAAATATATAAGAAAAATTAAACAGACTCTGAAATCAGGGCTTATCTGATTGGAAGAGGGTGTATGTGTACAAGTAACACTAGGGAATGAAAGAAGAGGAAATAGGATTTTGAGGAACGTTTGTCCATGAAGCACAACAATGACATTGCTTTTAAATCTCTGAGCAATTGCACGATCGGTGGCTGAGAATCTCTTTCAGTATGGGGAGGGAGAGAAAAACAACAGAAGGGTTTTTCTCTGAAATCCCACTGCAATGGCAGGTCTTTTTTTTTTTTTTTAATGCTCAATATTCAGTGGCCCTCCCACAGTCTGCAATAGGACAGATGTTACTACTGTGGACTTTACTATTTTTCACTTTTTTATACAGCACAGAACTTGGTCTGAGGATTCCTAAATCCAAACGATGAGTCTTATTTACTTACATGGGAGAACTAGTGTCAGTTTTCTGGCAAGTAAAAAAATACGTTACAATGCCTACTTCAACAGTAGTGCTATATTGATAAAATGATAGATTTGAAAGGTCATTGTGAACTGTAAGGTTACATAATTATGCATGGTTATGATTATTATTAAGGTGTCCTATTAGGTCAAGGCTAAGACACAGGTTACTAAATAGTGTAGGAGACAGTTGCTCAAATTGTTAGTCCCGAAGCTTCCTTTTGCTCTGTATTTAATGTCACCCCCTTCTTTTCAGATAAACATAGAAATAAGAAGCTATGACTTTTTATAATTATTTTCATGAAGTCACATTAATATCCTTTTGCATCTATTTCAGAAAAGTGAACTGCACATTTTTGTAAGAAATAAGACAAGTACAAATTTCAAAATTCCTGTGAAAGATCTTTGTTCCGACAAAACCAGAAAAAAACATACCTATTAATTAATCATATTAGATGGACTTTATTTCTAACCGTGTATGCCCTAGAAGAGCTGGTAGGAAGTCTAGGATGCCACCCACTTCTCCAAAAGGTACCGAGGGAGACCCTTTGGGTCTGCCACCAAAAATATGTCAGCAATCTGGACCTGCTCAGACATCCAGGGAGAAAAAAAAATCTCAGAAGAAGAATTTTGAGAACTCTGATAAAATGTAAATTTTGTGTAGTATTGTTTTGTGTAAAACACAACAAGACAATAAAATTGCCCTTTCAATGGTAAAGACAATTATGTGTTCTGAAACTTCTCATTTCTTATCTTGGAAAAAACTAAATCTATGCCCATTGCTTTTTCCACCAATGCATTAATTATCTTACATTAGACTAGTGAATGTATGTTTCACATTAAAAAATAATTCATGGTAATTACATTATATATCATGGTAGTGCAGTCTATTTATAATAATGAATAAAATAAGTACCCACTGTCTAATCCAAATGTGTAATCATCACATCACTTTTGAACAAAATTTTCTCTGAACTTCAAATACTTGTACTTTTATTTTGCAATTCATTAGTGTGAGGAAGCTTTTAGAGGTAAAATTCCATTATGATGAAATGCAGTATTTCCACACTGTTTTGCTGTTATAAGCTTATCTTATAATAAATCTTTTATTTGGTATCAAATTTCCAGTCAGCAGAATTACAGTAAAACTTGAATTGATGCCCAGTCTCTCTAATTCATTAGAATAGAAAAAAAAAAAAAAAAAGCTTTGAACTCAGGGGAGGAAAAAGAGAAATATCAACTGCCATCCGTATTCAGTGAACTGGGGAGAGAACTCTCTTCTTGCCAGTGTTTCCTTCTCATACCCCTTCCGTCTTTTCCTATTTCCCCCTTTCTCCTCTTACCGCTTTCTCTTCCTCTCTCTTTTGGCAGGACCCTAAACATTTAGTGTGTGTGGATGGTTTAAGCTTGTAGGAGGCCTTTGGGTGATGAATTGGAAATATTTGAGTTTCAAGGGTATATAATGTGAATTTGGGTAAAGGACAGTTAAGAAATTGTTAATGCAATTTCAACTTTTTTTGTCTCAAATATTCTGAGCTTGGACCCACTGGACTTACTCTGGTAATGCAAATTACACTTATATTTGGTTTTGAAAATGGCTGTTGCTGGGTTAGGACCATAGGAATCATCCACAATGTAATCTGATTCATCATTGAGGGTTCAATTCAATCACATTATTGGAGTTTACTCAGTACTGGCCATCTGCCCATGGTAGAAATAACATGGTTAAAAAGAACATTTCTTTGTAATGATGTTTGCTACAAATGGGTTTAAGAAAGGAAGTGCACTCTTAATTATTTATGTGCTTGTTCAATACTTAGTTGCTCCTGATGCCCTTTATGACAGGGATCATACATCTAAAACTATGATAAGCTAAGTGAAGTGATTAAGCAGTTTGGTATTTGTTTATAGTGTTGTTGAAGATAACGGTAATGGATATAATGATAATAACAATGATAAATATGATGATGACAACAACAAAGATAAATGGCAAGCTCAAACAGGAGGGAGAACTCTTTCCTCAATGATAAGCTTTATAACTAACAGAAAACATAGCAATATTATATGGTTCTGTCTAGATTTGAAAACCCAGATTCTATGTGTAGATTTCTTACTATTTAGAGTTTGTGTCAGTTTGTCAAATATAATGACTAATTTTTCCAAAATGCCAATTCTGATTGCCTTAGTTTGTGTATTAGTTTCCTAGGGCTGTTCAAACAAAGTACAAATTGGATGGCTTAAAATAAATGTATTCTCTCACAATTCAGGAGGCCAAAATTCTGAAATCAAGGTATCAGCAGGGTTGATTCTTTCTACATGTTCTAGAGAGAATTTGTTTCATGTCTCACTTTTAGCTTCTGATGATTGCTAGCAATCTTGGCTTTCCTTGAATTGCAGACTCATTACTGCAATCTCTACCTCCACCCCCCCATGGCATTCCCCCTGTGTGTATATCTGTGTCTTCCCACAGTTTTCTTATAAAAACACCGGTCATTGGATTTTGTGCCCAGCCGAATCCAATATGATCTAATCTTAGCTAATTACACCTGCAAAGACCCTATTTCAAAATAAAATCATATTCTGAGGTTCCTGGTGGACATGAATTTTGAGGGGACACTATTCAATACGGCATAATTGACTTTTAGATCTTTAAGTCTCCTTTTTGGTGAAACTAGTTATTAATGACTGTTTTAAAGATAAAGATAATTTTAAAAAGATAATTAACTCTCAATGTTCTAAACTATAACTATATTTTACTAATATTATAGTTAATATATGAAAGAACTGAAAGAATATTCTTTATTTTGATTGTTTGTTGTTATTGTTGCTTTGTCTTATTTTCCATTTTTAAACACAAATTTTTCTTTTTGTCAATCTACTTTCTATTAATTTGGTAGACACGAACAAGCCTACTATGTTCCATTGATATTTCTGGATGATCTGAAACATAGATATAAATTATATATAGTTTATTGCTTTTAAGATCCTTACAAGAAAAATGACCCCATTTTCTATGTCTAACAAAATAAATACTATGTTCAACAAAACGGTTTCGGGGAACTGTTTGGTGAAGTGAAGCATTTATATCAATTCCATGACAACTGATAAGTGATGCCAGTACTAGTGATTAAGACCGTAACTTTCAAAAATTGCCAGAATATTCTAAGACCTAAATCTCAAACTACTGGGCTTAGAAAATCAGTGCACACTTATTTTCAAGGACACGTGTGTGCATATACATTATTTGTAAAAACAATCAGTTTGGATTTTGTGACTGTACATGTTCATGTGCATGCATCTGTGTGTGGGAGAGAGTATATATGAGGGCCATCAGGAACCAGGAGCAATGGAAGAAGCCTCAGCTACCTTCCCAGTCCGATCTCCCACCAAAGCCGTATTCTACACAATATCATGGGGATGGTCATTTGGCTGATGAACTGTAGGAGTGAGGTCACTCGCTACCTCATCAGAATAGCACATTCCATTTTAGAGAAAACCTCACTGTCAGTATCTTCCCAGCAGCATGCTCCTTGGAAATAGTCACTATATCCTCGGCTCAGCCCTTAAGGATGAGAGAGGCAACTAGGACCTTAGCAGGAAGGGATTAAAATAATTTAAAGCCTAGACTGTTCAAAGATGTGGCAGATGGCAGGAGCATTTCAACTGCCTTAGGAAGTTTCTAGCTTGATCCAGATATTAATAGGAATGAGGTGGCTAAAGGTGGGTTCTACTGCAGAAAATTTCTCAGAAGATTGAGTTGCGGATGCTCCTCTGGACCCCAAGGTCTTCTTTGCTCTTGGGTTTGCAATAAGAAGTACTTCAGAGAGTTAGCTTCAAGATGGCAGAAGAGAAAGAGGTAGAGATCACCTTCCTCCCCGCAAATACACCAGAAATACATCTACATGTGGAACAGCTCCTACAGAACACCTACTGAACACTGGCAGAAGACCTCAGACCTCCCAAAAGGTAAGAAACTCCCCACGTACCTGGGTAGGGAAAAAGAAAAAAGAAAAAACAGAGACAAAAGAATAGGGACGGGACCTGCACCAGTGGGAAGGAGCTGTGAAGGAGGAAAGGTGTCCACACACTAGGAAGCCCCATCGTGGGCAGAGACTGCGGGTGGCGGGGGCAGGGGAAGCTTCGGAGCCGCAGAGGAGAGCACAGCAACAGGGGTGCCGGAGGGCAAAGCGGTGAGATTCCCGCACAGAGGATCGGTGCCGATCAGCACTCACCAGCCCGAGAGACTTGTCTGCTCACCCGCCGGGGGCGGGGGCTGGGAGCTGAGGCTCGGGCTTCGGTCAGATGCAGGGAGAGATGAACACAGCCTGCAGGGGGTAGTGCACCAAGGCTAGGCGGGAGGGAGGCCGGGAAAAAGTCTGGAACTGACGAAGAGGCAAGAGACTTTTTCTTGCCTCTTTGTTTCCTGGTACGCAAGGAGAGGGGATTAAGAGCGCTACTTAAAGGAGCTCCAGAGACGGGCGCGAGCCGCGGCTAACAGCACGGACCCCAGAGACGGGCATGAGACACTAAGGCTGCTGCTGCCGCCACGAAGAAACCTGTGTGCACGCCCAGGTCACTGTCTACACCTCCCCTCCCGGGAGCCTGTGCAGCCCGCCACTGCCAGGGTACCGTGATCCAGGGACAACTCCCCCGGGAGAACGCAGGGCGTGCCTCAGGCTGGGGCAAAGTCACGTCAGCCTCTGCCGACGCAGGCTCGCCCTGCATTCTGTACCCCTCCCTCCCTACGGCCTGACTGAGCCAGAGCCCCCGAATCAGCTGCTCCTTTAACCCCATCCTGTGTGAGTGAAGAACAGATGCCCTCAGGCGACCTACACTCAGAGACGGATCCAAATCCAAAGCTGAAGCCCAGGAGCTGTGCGAACAAAGAAGAGAAAGGGAAATCTCTCCAAGGAGCCTCAGGAGCAGCGGATTAAGTCTCCACAACCAGCTTGATATAGCCTGCATCGGGAATACCTGAATAGACAAGGAATCATACCAAATTGAGGAGGTGGACTTTGGGAACAACGATATATTGTTTTTCCGCTTTTTCTCTATTTTTGAGGGTGTATGTGTATGCTTCTGTATGTGATTTTGTCTGTATAGTTTTGCTTTTACCATTTGTCTTAAGGTTCTGTCTGTTTTTTGTTTGTTTGTTTTTTAGTACAGTTTTTAGCACTTGTTATCATCCGTGAATTTGTTTTCTGGTTTGGTTCCTCTCTTCTTTCTTCCTTTTCATTTTTATTACTTAAAAAAATTTTTTAATAATTATTTTTTATTTAAATTATTTTAGTTTATTTTATCTTCTCCTTTCTTTCTTTCTTTCTTTTCTTGCTTTTATTCTGAGCCGTGTGAATGACAGGCTCTTGGTACTCCAGCCAGGCGTCAGGGCTGTGCCACTGAGGTGGGAAATCCAAGTTCAGGACACTGGTCCACAACAGACCTCCCAGCTCCACATAATATCAAACAGTGAAAATCTCCCAGAGATATCCATCTCAACGCCAAGACCCAGCTACACTCAATGACCAGCAAGCTACAATGCTGGACACCATATGCTAAACAACTAGCAAGACAGGAACACAATGCCATCCATTAGCAGAGAGGCTGCCTAAAATCATAATAAGGTCACAGACACCCCAAAATACACCACCAGATGTGGACCAGCCCACCAGAAAGACAAGATCCAGCCTCATCCACCAGAACACAGGCACTAGTCCACTTGACAAGGAAGCTTACAAAACCCACTGAAGCAATCTTAGCCACTGGGGGCAGACACCAAAAACAACAGGAACTATGAACCTGCAGCCTGGGAAAAGGAGACCCCAAACACAGTAAGTTAAGGAAAATGAGAAGACAGAGAAACACACAGCAGATGAAGGAGCAAGGTAAAAACCCACCAGACCAAACAAATGAAGAGGAAATAGGGAGTCTACCTGAAAAAGAATTCAGAGTAATGATAGTAAAGATGATCCAAAATCTTGGAAATAGAATGGAGAAAATATAAGAAACATTTAACAAGGACCTAGAAGAACTAAAGAGCAAACAAACAGAGAAGAACAACAAAATAAATGAAATTAAAAATTCTCTAGATGGGATCAGTAGCAGAATAACTGAGGCAGAAGAACGGATAAGTGACCTGGAAGATAAAATAATGGAAATAATTACTGCAGAGCAGAAAAAAGAAAGAAAAGAATTGAGGACAGTCTCAGAGACCTCTGGGACAACATAAAATGCATGAACATTCGAATTATAGGGGTCCCAGAAGAAGAAGAGAAAAAGAAAGGGACTGAGAAAATATTTGAAGAGATTATAGTTGAAAACTTCCCTAATATGGTTAATCAAGTGCAGGAAGCACAGAGTCCCATACAGGATAAATCCAAGGAGAAAAACGCCAAGACACATATTAATCAAACTATCAAAAATTAAATACAAAGAAAAAATATTAAAAGCAGCAAGGGAAAGATAACATATAACACACAAGGGAATCCCCATAAGGTTAACAGCTGATCTTTCAGAAAAACTCTGCAAGCCAGAAGGGAGTGGCAGAATATAATTAAAGTGATGAAGGAGAAAAACCTACAACCAAGATGACTCTAAACAGCAAGGATCTCATTCAGATATGAGAGAGAAATTAAAAACTTTACAGACAAGCAAAAGCTAAGAGAATCCAGCAACGCCAAACCAGGTTTACAACAAATGCTAAAGGAACTTGTCTAGGCAGGAAACACAAGAGATGGAAAAGACCTACAATAACAAACCCAAAAGAATTAAGAAAATGGTAATAGGAACATACATATCGATAATTACCTTAAATGTAAATGGATTAAATGCTCCAACCAAAAGATGTAGAATGGCTGAATGGATACAAAAACAAGACCCCTATATATGCTGTCTACAAGAGACCCACTTCAGACCTAGGGACACATACAGACTGAAAGTGCGGGGATGGAAAAAGATATTCCATGAAAATGGAAATCAAAAGAAAGCTGGAGTAGCAATTCTCATATCAGACAAAATAGACTTTAAAATGAAGACTATTACAAGAGACAAATAAGGACATAACATAATGATCAAGGGATCAATCCAAGAAGAACATATAACAATTGTAAATATTTATGCACTCAACATAGGAGCACCTCAATACATAAGGCAAATGCTAACAACCATAAAAGGGGAAATTGACAGTAACACAATCACAGTAGGGGACTTTAACACCCCACTTTCTCCAATGGACAGATCAGTGAAAATGAAAATAAATAAGGAAACACAAGCTTTAAATGATCCATTAAACAAGATGGACTTAATTGATATTTATAGGACATTCCATCCAACAACAGAATACACATTCTTCTCAAGTGCTCATGGACCATTCTCCAGGATAGATCATATCTTGGGTCACAAATCAAGCCTTGGTAAATTTAAGAAAATTGAAATCATATCAAGTATCTTTTCCGACCAAATGCTATGAGACTAGATAGCAAATGTAGGGGAAAGTCTGTAAATAATACAAACACGTGGAGGCTAAACAACACACTACTTAATAACCAAGAGATCACTGAAGAAATCAAAGAGGAAATCAAAACATACCTAGAAACAAATGAAAATAAAAACACGATGACCCAAAACATATGAGATGCAGCAAAAGCAGTTCTAAAAGGGAAGTATATAGCAATGCAATCCTACCTTAAGAAACAAGTAACATCTCAAATAAACAACCTAACCTTACAGCTAAAGCAATTAGAGAAATAACAGAAAAAAACCCAAAGTTAGCAGAAGGAAAGAAATCATAAAGATCAGATCAGAAATAAATAAAAAAGAAATGAATGAAATGATAGCAAAGATCAATAAAACTAAAAGCTGGTATTTTGAGAAGATGAACAAAATTGATAAACTGTTAGCCAGATTCATGAAGAAATAAAGGAGAAGACTCAAATCAGTAGAATTAGAAATGAAAAAGGAGAAGTAGGAACTGACACAGCAGAAATACAAAGGATCATGAGAAAAGCAACTATATGCCAATAAAATGGACAACCTGGAAGAAATGCACAAATAAGCAGAAATGCACAACCTTCTGAGACTGAACCAGGAAGAAACAGAAAATATGAACAGACCAATCACAAGCACTGAACTTGAAACTCTGATTAAAAATCTTCCAACAGGCCTCCTTGGTGGTGCAGTGGTTGAGCCTGCCTACCAATGTAGGGGACACAGGTTCGTGCCCCAGTCCAGGAAAACCCCACATGCCACAGAGTGGCTGGGCCCGTGAGCCATGGCTGCTGAGCCTGTGCGTCCGGAGCCTGTGCTCCACAACGGGAGAGGCCACAACAGTGAGAGGCTCACATACCGCAAAAAAAAAAAAAAAAAAAAAATCTTCCAACAAACAAAAGGTCAGGACCAGATGGCTTCACAGGCAAATTGTATCAAACATTTAGAGAAAGCTAACACCTATCCTTCTCAAACTCTTCCAAAATATAGCAGAGGGAGGAACACTCCCAAACTCATTCTACAAGGCCACCATCACCCTGATAGCAAAAACAGACAAAGACGTCACAAGGAAAGAAAACTACAGGCCAATATCACTGATGAACATAGATGCAAAAATCCTCAACAACATACTAGCAAACAGAATCCAATAGCACGTTGAAAGGATCATACAACATGATCAACTGGGGTTTACCCCAGGAATGCAAGGATTCTTCAATATATGCAAATCAACCTATGTGATATACCATATTAACAAACTGAAGGAGAAAAATCATATGATCATCTCAATAGATGCAGAGAAAGCTTTTGACAAAATTCAACACCCATGTATGATAAAAAAAGCCTCCAGAAAGTAGGCATATAGGGAACTTTCCTCAACATAATAAAGGCCATATATGACAAACCCACAGCCAACATCATCCTCAATGGTGAAAAACTGAAACCATTTCCACTAAGATCAGGAACAAGACAAGGTTGCCCACTCGCATCACTATTATTCAACACAGCTTTGGAAGTTTTAGCCACAGCAATCAGAGAAGAAAAAGAAATAAAAGGAATCCAAATCAGAAAAGAAGACGTTAAGCTGTCACTGTTTGCAGATGATATGATACTATACATAGAGAATCCTAAAGATGCTACCAGAAAATTACTAGAGCTAATCAATGAATTTGGTAAAGTAGCAGCATACAAAATTACTGCACAGAAATCTCTTGCATTCGTATACACTAATGATGAAAAATCTGAAAGTGAAATTAAGAAAACACTCCCATTTACCATTGCAACAAAAAGAATAAAATATTTAGGAATAAACCTACCTAAGTAGACAAAAGACCTGTATGAAGAAAATTATAAGACACTGATGAAAGAAATTAAAGATGATACAAATAGATGGAGAGATATACCATGTTCTTGGATTGGAAGAATCAACATTGTGAAAATGACTCTACTACACAAAGCAATCTACAGATTCAATGCAATCCCTATCAAACTAACACTGGCATTTTTCACAGAACTAGAACAAAAAATTTCACAATTTGTATGGAAACACAAAAGACCCTGAATATCCAAAGCAATCTTGAGAAAGAAAAATGGAGCTGGAGAAATCAGGCTCCCTGACTTCAGACTATGCTACAAAGCTACAGTAATCAAGACAGTATGGTACCCACGCACATAAGGTCACCTTATCTTTGATAAAGAAGGCAAGAATATACAGTAAAGAGAGCCTCTTCAATAAGTGGTGCTGGGAAAACGGGACAGCTACATGTAAAAGTATGAAATTAGAACACTCCCTAACACCATATACAAAAATAAATTCAAAATGGATTAAAGACCTAAATGTAAGGCCAGACACTATCAAACTCTTAGAGGAAAACATAGGCAGAACACTCTATGACATATATCACAGCAAGATCCTTTTTGACCCATTCCTAGGGAAATGGAAATAAAAACAAAAATAAACAAATGGGACCTAATGAAACTTAAAAGCTTTTGCACAGCAAAGGAAACCATAAACAAGACGAAAAGACAACCCTCAGAATGGGAGAAAATATTTGCAAATGAAGCAACTGACAAAGGATTAATCTGCAAAATTTACAAGCAGTTCACGCAGCTCAATAACAAAAACAACAAACAACCAATCCAATAATGGGCAGAAGACCTAAATAGACATTTCTCCAAAGAAGATATACAGATTGCCAGAAGCACATGAAAGAATGCTCAACATCATTAATCATTAGAGAAATGCAAATCAAAACTACAATGAGATATCATCTCACACCGGGCAGAATGGCCATCATCAAAAAATCTACAAAGAGTAAATGCTGGAGAGGGTGTGGAGAAAAGGGAACCCTCTTTCACTGTTATTGGGAATGTAAATTTATACAGCCACTATGGAGAACAGTATGGAGGTTCCTTATAAAACTAAAAGTAGAACTACCATATGACCCAGCAATCCGACTACTGGGCATATACCCTGAGAAAACCATACTTCAAAAAGACACATGCACCCCAATGTTCACTGCAGCTCTATTTACAATAATCAGGACATGGAAGCAACCTAAGTGCCCATTAACAGATGAATGGATAAAGAAGATGTGGCACATAAATACAATGGAATATTACTCAGCCATAAAAAGAAATGAAATTGAATTATTTGTAGTGAGGTGGATGTATCTAGAGTCTGTCATACAGAGTGAAGTAAGTCAGAAAGAGAAAAATAAATATTGTATGCTAACACATATATTTGGAATCTAAAAAAAAAAAAAAAAGGTCATGAAGGACCTAGGGACAAGACAGGAATAAAGACACATACCTACTAGAGAATGGACTTGTGGATATGGGCAGGGGGAAGGGTAAGCTGTGACAAAGTGAGAGAGAGGCATGGACATATATACACTACCAAACGTAAAATAGATAGCTAGTGGGAAGTAGCCGCATAGCACAGGGAGATAAGCTAGGTGCTTTGTGACCACCTAGAGGGGTGGGATAGGGAGGGTGGGACGGAGGGAGATACAAGAGGGAAGAGATATGGGGATATATGTATATGTATAACTGATTCACTTTGTTATAAAGTAGAAACTAACACACCATTGTAAAGCAATATACTCCAATAAAGATGTTAAAAAAAAAGATTTATTTCAAACAAGTGAAACATACAGAAAGAAAGGAGAAGGCCTTCCTTAAATATACAAACCTTGATTCTCAGTCTCTAATTTTTCCTTTTTGAATGACTGAGATTCAACATATACTGGATTGTAGTTGTAGGATGAGGGAAAAGGTTGAAGTTCAAAAAAGCTTTAATATAAGCTCTGTTGAAATGATTATGAAAACCATACCATTTTTAATTTTGGCAAATATAAAATTTCCAAACTTATGCTCAAAGACCACCAAAAGCACAGGAACAAAGATACCAGATATAAATAAAATTAACCAGAACATTTATTTCAACTGTTTAAAATCATAAAAGCAAAATGTAAATTATAGTTACTTAAACATAGTAATAAAAAGAGAAACATTGGTTAAAGGAAGCTAGTCTTATCTATAATAGCTAGAATTTTTTAAAACTCTTTTCTTTAAAAATTAAAATTTATACTTGAAGTTCAAAAAAAAAAAAGTACTTCACAGAGTGGGGGTGTGTGGGTAGGCATTGATGGACTTCAGAATAATATTGTTGTATTGTGGCAGAGTTCATGGTCAGAAGACCTGAACTGAAAGCCTTAGGGCTGGTATTTGGGAGTTCTGAAAAGTCCTCATATTTATTGAGAGCCTCTGCTCTGGGATCCCAATGGTCACTACAGATGACTTGGGATCAAGTCTCAAATATAAAAGAACATCAGGCAGACTAGGAAAGTGATGATGCTAATTATCTCCTCTATCTTGATATCTTATGTTGTCCAACGATGGATGGGCCTCTTTGTGGACTAGATAAGTGGTGCTGGTACACGGATTCACATCATGTAATAAGGGTATATATTCTTGGAAGAAGCTCTCTGCAAAACATCTGAATCTCTGAAAGTAGGTAAATAAGATATAACATTTAGCTGTAGCTTCATAGAGATCCATCAGTGAGCTGAGCAGCAAGGTGAGTAATTGTCAAGAATGGTGAGATGTCCTGGATATATACTCAGAGTAAAATCTACCAAGGTAGCTTGCCCTGGTTGCATGAATGCTGGTAAAAGACAGGAGTATCCTGGATCAGAGACAGAGGACTTCCTTACTCAGGCATAGCAATAGCCAATGTAGCAGCATTTTCTTGTACCAGTTTCCTGAGTCCTAAATTATGCAGGGTAGTGCAAAAGGAGCCAGGTGTTACCTGGCTTCAGAGTAAGCTGCATTACAGGAGAGGAACTCAGAGTTTAGGGAAATTGCAAATTTTGTAATGGGCAGAAAACGTGCCGACCACTTGCTCTGGGCTACTATATCTAAATTCCAAGATTGTTGGTTATACAGCCATACTCAAAAAAGATGGTCCAGAACAAAGGTAGTCTGTTCAAAAGAGGTGCAAAAATTCAAGAGCTCTATGGGGAATTGTCTGTCCACAGTACAAGTGGAGATTCTGGATTTGAGCTAAATAAGTACTTTTTTATATCAATCATGTGATTTCTGGGAACAAACTTTCATTTCTGGCATAATTAACACAGGGTAGCATTCTTTATCCTCCTTGAAGCAACTATCATGATAAAGAATTATGCTAGCATAGGCATAGACCTATTTTTTATAGGTTTATAGAAATAGTCATTTTTAGCCCTTTTTGGACACCCACTGTAGTCAAGATAAAGAGAATCTTAAGCTGTTATTCATCATTCCAGAATTGTATGTTTGATTCACCATGGGAATCAAAGGAGAAAAAATTATTTAAGCCTTGTTTACCTTTATCCCTTTACCATTTCATTGAAACTCATGTTTTATAACCTAATTTATATACTGATAATTCTCATGTTATAGTCCCTAAGTGTCTCTTCCTTTCCAACTGCTTGTTGAACATCTCCATTTGGATGCCTAGTAAGCACCTCAAACTTAGCATGACCAAGGTAAATACCTCTCTTCACAACCCCTGAAACTTCCTCTGTCATCTTGCATTCAGTTAATGGTAATTTTGTGGGTTGCTTAAGTTGGTTATTTTCTTCCTCACACCACACATTGATCCATTAGCAAAACCAAATGTAATACTCTTATAATCTCTTATAATATATCCGGTTTGTGAACAATTTTACTGCTACTGCCTTGTTGAGGTGTTTGCATTTTCTCATCTCTGTTACTGTAATGGCCTTGAACTGGTCTCTTTGATTTTGATCTCACCTTCTTAGAGTCTATTTCAATACAGCAACAAGAGTGATCTTTTTCTTTTTTTAATTAATTTATTTATTTTTGGCTGCATTGGGTCTCAGTGAGCAGGGGCTACTCTTCCTTGCGGTGCACAGGCTTCCCATTGCGATGGCTTCTCTTGTTGTGGAGCACGGGCTCTAGGTGCAAGGACTTCAGTAGTTGTGGCTTGCGGGCTCCAGAGCACAGGCTCAGTAGTTGTGGCGCATGGGCTTAGTTGCTCCGCGGCCTGTGGGATCTTCCCAGACCAGGGCTCGAACTCATGTCTCCTGCATTGGCAGCTGGATTCTTAACCACTGCACCATCAGGGAAGTCCCAAGAGTGATCTTGAAATATGAAGTCAGACAATGTCATTCTTCTGCTTTAAATTCTCCAGTACCTTCCAATCTCACTTGAAGTTAATCCTAAATCTTTACAACATCCTACATGGATCTCCATGATCTCCTGATCTCTATTATATTTCTGACCTTATATTTTACAACCATCCTTACTTGCAGCATTACAGCTCCAGATCCGTGGATGTGCCAGGTATGCTGTGACAGGTTTTTTTGTACTTGCTATTTCTCTGCCAGGAATTCTTTTTCCCCAGATATACATGAGGACCTCTACATTGCCTTCAGAACTTTGCTCAAATATCTCCTTTCTCAACCATTTTATCAATAACTTGTAAAAATCAACTCCCCACTCACTTCATGACCTATTTTCTCCCATGTTTCTTTTTTCTTTGTTTTCTTTTTTTGTCTTTTTCTCTATAGCACGCATCAGCATCTGACATCACATGTATGGTAGAATACATTACTGTTCACCTACATCTGGGGTCACTCACTGTAAAACAAAACCATTGGATAAATGCTCCAGCATCCAGTTATTTCAAGCAGACAATTTCAGTAGGTAATCTGGATGCTTCTGAGGAGGTGCCAGCAGAGGCGATGCAAATACCCATTGCCTGGAGCAACCATCTCTGTAGAGACCTTTCATATTAGCTTTTCCTCCTTCCCTGACTCATTAACCCCACTATGCTGACTTTCTAAACTACCTGAAACCAAGCCTTTATCTCAGGTTCGGCTTTTGTGGGAAACGAATCTAAGATATAATTATCCTGAATTTTATATTAACTTTAATTTTTTATAGTTTTTACAACCTATCAGGAGAGTTTTATACATTTCCACTTAACTTAGAATGACATGGTTGATTTGGCTAAAGAAATGCAATTGAAAGCTTCAAGAGTCAGCATATGTTTCACTGCACTCTCATTTTCTTCACCCAAGACAAGCAGAAGTGTGGCAGAAAAAGGCTGCTCTGTCCATCTGGGGTCTAGAATGAAGGCCATGTGAAGCACGACTATAGCCAACCAGGACGGATATGTAACACAGAAAAAAAGATCCTTTATAGTTCTTAGCTGTAGAGTTTTTGGGGTTGTTTGATACCACAGCAGCAAAACCTATTCTCTGCTCACTGATGGAGCTTATAATTTACTTAGCTATGTACTTATTATTTGTCTCTACACCATCATAACATAAACTCCATGAGGTAGGGAACTTTGCTTTTCTCTTCCCTACTAGATGTCTTCTACCTAGAACAGTGCAAGGCACACTGGATATATTTAAAGTTATGTTGAAGCCTCATCAACTCATTGTCCCTCAAACACAACTCCCACATATGAAATTTGGTCACACATTTCCTCTAACTCAGAGGTTTTCAACTACTGAAACCCTAACCCAGTTAGGGTTGCCAGATACAAGACGGTCAATTAAATTTGAATTTCAGATAAACAACAAATAATATAGAACATACTTAAATTTTAAAAATTCATTTTTGTCCAAAATTCTAATATAACTAGTGTCCTATATTTTTATTTGCTGTAATATCTATCTTTATTTGCTAAATCTGGCAACCCTACCTCCAGGTGCCATTTGTCAATATCTGGAGACATATGACAATAACCACACACTAGGAATTAATTGGCCCACAATATCAATAGTGCAGATGTAGTAAAACCTATGATCTGGACTATTTTCCGGTTCCTTTCTATGCATCTGATTACTATGCACTGTCCTTTGCCATTTGTCTTAAATATAACTGGTTCTAATAATCTCTTGTTTCCCTTTCAGAATTTTATTTGCCCATATCATTCCTATATTTTCTTTTAATCTTAGGTACCTTTCTCTAGATATTTATAAGTGGCATAGAGTCAAAGCCCCCAAATCTTCTAAGATATCTGAAGGCACACAAATAGAAAAACTATGTTTTTCTTTATATCTAAAGGATCTAAGATGCCCTGTTTACTCAAATATTTGATACATATTGAATGAGAGAGTAAATAAATAAGGACAACTCTGGGCAGATATGTGAATTCCAGTGCAATACTACTTTTGTTCTGGGTCTGCCTAGCCATTGTCAGCCTACTTCTTGTTGCCTAAGAAATGCAGTTATTCTATTGCCAGTTGAAATCATATAATGGCAGGCATTCTTTTGTACTCTTAAATTTACCTGGTCTATTGTCTTCCCTAGATAGAAAAACAAGTGTTTAGCATCTTTCTATTGTATTACATAAACCTTTTTACCTGCGAGAGAATAGGGAAAGACATAAGGAGAGAGATTTCAATTACAGGATCCTTCAAAATGTTTTCCAGTATGAATTTTAATTTAAAAAAAACAGTCGAAATCCATGCAATATTTTAGTTAAATGGAGGACATTATTTTAAAAATTAAATTGTATTTTTATCTGCAGTCCCACAACATTGCTGATTTATTTTTTTGTGAGGGGTGTAGCGGGGAAGGGTCTGGATTTGGGCCATTTTAATATGATTCTTGAGATGCGTTTTTTTCTGAGATGAAGCTAAAAACAGTTGAGAATCTCTTGAGAAAATTTTGAGCTAGATTAGCTACAAAACTTACTCTGATTTCAGTAAAATATTTAAATCTACATATGGATATAGACACACAAATATATCTAGGATTGGTATATTTGCTTTGGCTATGTGTACACTATGCGTCTTATGCTACTTTTCAGCAAGTATTATAAATATTTATATGTACTTTCTATATCTTGTTTTAAAAAATAGTAAGAATAATATGAGAATAAAGGCAAATAATTTTAAAAACAGATACTTTATGGGCATTTTGCTAGTACTGACAAGACTACCAGAATGTACAAATGCCTTGGTTGAACAATATATAGAAAGATATAAAGAAATGTGAATATATGCAAAATAAAGCCATTTTGAATGGAAACCAGCAGATACTAACATATTCTTATTCCTTTCAAAACTGAAACATAACAACCAAGATGGGATGAAAATTTAAGTGAATAGTTAAGTATTTCTTTAGCAGTAGGAAAAAATTTAAAGTCTATAAGAAAACAAAGTTGTAACGATAAATAGTTTTATAAGCACCCATATTGTCCAGAAAAATAAGTGCATCAGTCCAACTACTACACTGTCAATTTCAGTGAAATTTTCCACTTTATTTCTCTTGAAATGCTTTAGTAGGCTTAATTGTAGTTTTGCTTCCCTGGGTAATAGCTTGCTTTCTGTTTTCCCTAGTCAATCCTGCTTAAATTTTTCTTTAAATATATAAAGAACAGCTACTGGTGAAAGCTAAATTCACTCTGACTTTGTGTTTTATAAATGATAATAAAATCCCATTTACTTCTTTATCTTCATAGTAAATTAATTAAATCAGTTATGTTTTCTCTAGAAAAAAATCAAAGATCATGATCTTCCATAACTTAAAAAAAAAAAGAAACTTCTGCTTTTGGGAAGATATGTTAGCATAGATATACTTTTCCTTACTCCTCCTGCTAAGTACAAATATAAAACCTAGATATTATATGCATATAACACAAATATAAGAAGACACTGAAAGGTGGATAGAAGATAATTCAGTCAAGGAACTCAGGAACAAATAACTAGGATCCAGACTAGGAACGGATAAAGTTGAAAACCAGGAAACTAACAGAAAAAGAAAAACAAAGCCCCCCAAAAAGCTGGTAAAAGGACCAGAAAAGGGACAACTTAGTAAGGACAACTTTTGGACAATTGCCTAAACTAGAAGAGCAAACTAAACCCAAATCAAGAAGAAATGAAATCATGATGATAAAGATAAAGGGAAGAAATCAATAAAATTGAAAACAAAAACATAAATGGAAAGTCAGTGAAACAAAGAGATGGTCTATTGAGAAGATCAATAATATTGACAAACTTTTAGAAAGATTGATTTAAAAAAAGAGAGAAGACACAAATTACCAGCAGTAGAAATTTTTAAAGGGAGCAATCACTATAGACCCTACGGACATCAAAAGGATAATAAGAGAATAAAGCAAAAAAAAGTCTACACACGTAAATTTGGTAGCTTAAATAAAATAGGCTAACCATTAAAAAACACAAAGTACCACAATTCACCCAAGATTAAATATATAATATGAATAGCCCTAGAGCCTAGAAAATAAACCTCCAGGTCCAGATGGCTCACTGGAAAATTCTTCCAAACATTTAAAGAAGAATTAACATAAATTCTATATGATCTCTTCCAGAAAATAGAAGAATAGAGAACCCTCTCCAATCATTTTATCAACCTAGTATTACCCTGATACCTAAAAAATACCAATGCAAAAAAAAAGAATAAAACTACAGACCAATATCCCTCATGAATATAAACACAGACATCCTTAACAAAATATTAGCAAGCAGAATTCAGCAATATATAAAAAGTCATACACTATATCCAAGTGAGCTTTATTTCCCAAGAATAATGCAAGATTAGATCAATATTCAAAAATGAATCAACATAACCATCGTATTAATGTGCTTAGGAAGAAAAAAGTCACATGATCATATTAACTGATACTGAAAAAGCATTTGACAAAATTTAACGTTCATTAATGATTTTAAAAAAGTCTCAGCAAACCAGCAATAGAGGAAACTTTCCGAATTTCATAAAGAACATCCACAGAATACTACAGCTGATAGTTTATTTAATGGTGAAAAAATAAATGCTTATACTTTTATATCAACACAATAAATATATCTACTGGCACCGTTCAATTGAATACAATGTTAGAATTTCTAGCTAGTTCAATGAGACAAGAAAATAAAATAAAAGGCACACCGATCAGAAGGAAGCAATGAAACTATATTCCTATTTGCAAATGGCATAGGAATCTATAGAGGACAGAAAAGGAAGGAAAGAAGGAAGGAAGGGAGGGAGGGAGGAAAGGAAGAAAGAAAAGATTCTCCTACCATGCATAAATGAATTCAGCAAGATCACAGGATACCAAATAATTATACAAAAAACTGTATTTATATATATCAGCAATGAGCACGTGAAACCTAAAATTAAAAACACAATAATGTTGACAGTCACTCACATACCCAACATAGGACTAGAATTTAGGATACAGAAGGAACTCCTTAAACTGTAAGAGTAAACAAACCAGTTTAAACATGAGCAACAGACATGAAGAAATAGTTCAACAAAGAAGATGTATAGATGATGGAAAGTAAGCACATGAAAAGATACTCAACTTCAGTAGCCATGAGGGAAATGTACATAAAGACACATATGAGATATTACTCTATACCTATCAGAATTACTAAAATAAAAAATAGTGACAACATTGCATGCTGGAGATGGCATGGAGAAATTGGATCATTCATACATTGTTGGTGGGAAGGTAAAATGGTATAGGTACTATGGAGAAAGAGTTTGGAAGCTTCTTAAAGACAAAACAAAGCAAAAATAAATAACCAAACCAAATAGACAAACAGAAAACTAAACATGCATCTACCATGCCATCCAGCAATTGCAGTCCTATGCATTTGTCCCAGGGAAATAGAGTTATTCAATACATATGCACAAAAACCTGTTTGTGAATGACTATAGCAGCTTTATTCATACTAGCCCAAAACTAAAACAATCCAGATATCACTCAGGGGTGAATAAACTGTAGTACATCCATGCAATGCAACAATATCCAGCAATAAAAAGGAACAAGCTATTGATGTATACAACAATATGAGTTAATCTCCATAGAATTATGCTGACTGAGAAAAGAAAATCTCAGAAGTTTACATATTGTATAGTTCCATATATATAACATTCTTAAAATAACAAATTATAGAAATAGAAGACCATATTAGTGGTCAACTTGATGGTTGACAAGATTCTACTTATATTTTATGTTGTAAGGCATATTAATGATTCTCGATTCTATTTTTTTTTAAGTTTCTTCTCTCTCCTTTTAAACCAATTACATTTTTTACCAGCAGTTTTGAGGTATGATTGACAAATTAAAATTGTATATATTGAAAGTATGTGATGTGATTTTTTGTCTCTTCAGTTTCTTATCCATAACCTCACATAGTTACCTTTTGTATGGGGAGAATACTGGAGACATACTCTCAGAAAATTTCACATATACAATACATCCTTATTAACTATAGTTACCACATTGTACATTAACTCTCCATAGTTTATTCATTGGATTCTATTTAAATACAATGGAATGCCACTGATGAGCCATAAGATATTAAGGTCTATATGAGAAGACAGACTTTTTCAAATAGGAAAGTATTCAATTGTTTCCATAAGAGGAACTAAAGAAATGCATGAGGAATACAGAGGCTTCAACTAAATTTTGTCTAACTTGTAATTGTGTCGATGACCACATCATAACCTTAATATGCCAATCCGAGGCTCATGGCACCTCACTAAGTATTTTACACTAAATTCAATGACTTGCTTGTTCAGTTAGAACAGGAAGAAATAAATTGTAAACAATCAGTAGGATAAAATGAGAAGGAAAGCCCCGCTGTGAGAAGGTGATTTTAACTCATAGAACTGACCTTTTCTCAGGAGTATGCAAGGCCACAAAAAAGAGATTGCGGTCTCAGTGGGAAAACATGCAGATACATCCCATTTGGACAACAAATGCATTCTAGAGGCAAGAAAGATGACAGGGTAATTAGGTGAATATACATATGGATAAATAGTTTAAACAATATATATGTATTTCCAGGACTTCAGTGATTAAAATAGAATTGAGGAGCTGAGTTCCTCACCAAAAAAATCTCTCTCTGATCTTTAAAACCCAAATATAAGCAATTTTACAGCCTTTACCTCACCTCACGGGGGTAGCTGCCACCACTCCCACACTGGACTTGAAGTGCAGCCAGTGCATTTGGGTCTCTAAAGGCCATCTTAGACTCAGGCCCCCCAGGCCAGTCATGCTCTTAGGAATAGCTAAAATCCTAGTGCAACCACCTTCATTAAGAGACTTCTTTTCATCTGGATCCTTCTGCCAACCCTTCCTCTGGAGCCTCCATGGAGACTTTATTACTGGGAGGAAAGGGAAACCTTGAAGACACTTTTCTTCTGTGCCTTCAATATAGTCAGTACTTTTCCACTGTGTTGATTCACCTGACCCTTAACCTAAACTCTTCCCCTGTTCCATGTTCCCCCATGGATTGCTGTGAATGCCATTCCATGAGAAGAAATGGAATAGGGGAGTTTAGCCTCTTGCTTACCGTGTCACAGTAATTGATTAAAGGCTCAACTATTACTTCATTTGGCTTGCTTTAATTGGCTGCTTCCAACCTGGCAGGTCAGCTCTCTCTCAGCTAAGCTGAGCTCCTGACAGACTGTTTTATTTTATTTCAGTCAGGTTTAATCTCTATCCGAGTTTAACATAAACTGTAAATGTGTGAGTTTTACTGTTTTAAATCGATTTAAAATATATTTTAATCCTCTAGCTCTAACATAGGTGATATTTTATTACTTGATTTATTACCATAATAAATAAGACATTTTCTATCTCCATCATTATGATGCTATAATATGCCATACTCATTATTGCTAATATATAGTAGAACCTTTTAGAATATTGGCTTTGAAGTGAATAGCTGCCAAGTTTTAATAAGAATTATATGCAAACCCGATCTAGAAAACCATAACAAGGATGAATATCATTTTTATATATTAATACAAATTTCTTTTTGTGGGATGGCTGCCTGATTGTTACAAATTTGTTTAAGAAAATCTCAAGTGCATTCCAGATCTTTCACTAAACTCTTTGGCACATTATAAAAGGGCATTAGGTGTTGCATGGAATATTCAGGTGATTTTATCCGTTAAATTTTTTTAAAGCCAGTGAAATATCATTAGGTCAAAATTTTAGGTCATATTGTATGCACTATATGCTTATCTACCTAATGATGGCTGGTTTTCTCTCTACTATCCTGCGTGATAAGGGTCTAGGTCTTTTGATATATGACTAATGTGACTAAGAAATTATAATGTTCATTAAAATTCTGGCTTTCAATAAGAGTCATCTCATCTCAGTTGTCCCAATACTTAATATAACGCTTGGTGCAGTGTAGGTATTTAATAAATATGGATTGAATAAAATAATTTAAAATCAATGAATTTATTAGTTGATTATATCTTATTAGAGATCCAAAGCAAACAGGTAAGGTAGATGTTGGATTCTTGGAATCTGTAAGAAAAATCATAAAACTAAGGGGTACTTCTAAAGTTCTAAATCCTGTGCAATTTTGCTCCAACAAATTCTGTCATTACAATGTTTAATTAGGCAATTAGCACTTTCTATACAAAGAGCTATCTCTGAAACAAGGATGGGGGCAAACGTTGACTCTGATGGAGGTCAGGGTTCTCACTAAATTTTATCATTTGAAGAAGAATCTGGATGGGTATCTTGGAAGTTAAAACAATATATTTCACACCCATGATTAGCCAGAAAGATAAGTAACAAAGGTAACACTTTGAGAAAGTATTATTCCCCCCGCCCAGATCATTATTATTGCTTAAAAACTTCATAAGAAAAAAATGAACTCTCATTTCATCTACATTACTTGTAACTGCATGGTGTGGTTAAAATTACATCACATAGCTAAAGCCTTATGTATAACTAATAAAGGAGATTGGAAAGGCCAACAAAATTTAGAAAATATAGTTATACATTTCTTAAAAATATTAATGTTTGTATTGTTCTAATGATAGCCGTGTGTATGCATATAGACAAAGATTTTTCTTACTACCAATGTAGGTTAAGAATATTATTCTTTCCAAACAGAATATATTCCTAAAGTAAGATTCAATATAAATGTAGCATGTATATCTCATCATCAATTGTTACTGATATTTTAGATAAAGAAATGATAAACAGAAAGATTTTTAGAATATAGAAAAAAATCAGAAACTTAGAATTAGGTATCCATACCTCTTATTATCCTCCACAGTACTCATTTGTTAATTTACAACCTCACGATTTCCCTGGGGTGAAATCCAAAACTGGTCCCCATACAAGGAGGGCAAGGGAGGCCTAAGAAAGCGGCGGACCACTCCAGACTGGTAGGCGGTGTAAGCAAGGTCACTTACATAGGAGGCTCGTCTTGCGTGACCACAAGGTGAGTAGGTCTCTGTACCCGCCCTCCAGAATCTTAAAATCTTATATAGAGGCCTTAACACGGTCCAGTCAGGTATTCAATCCACATGGTCTAAACAACACATTATTCCCTCAAAACTTTGTCCTTGAAACAGCTGCTAGTATAGGACTAGTAGATGGAATGTACATTCCAAAGACGAGGGATAGGGCTGAGGAGACTCCAATTGCCCTGGGCCAGCTCCTGGTTCAACCAGCAGTCACATCCTCTCAATGACCTCATCTACCATCTCTGGATTCCTGAGCAGCTAACCAGCTTCATAATAGAGAGCTTTCCAGAGAATTACTGTTAATTAAAATTACAATAGCAGAAAAGCTCTTAGAAGTCGATGTAATAAAGGTATTTGATAAATATTAATTGGAAAGCAAAGTTTTAGAAGATTTTAGCTGAAAACACTTCAAAATGTTTAAACCAATTTTCTAAAGTAACTTTTTTAAACTGGCTTCAAATTCTGCTTTCCAATATTTTTGGCTGATATCTAAAATTCACAAGTTCTATGAGCTCTCATCCTATAAACAAATTATCTTAACTCAAAATGAGTAGTATGACTAAACACATGTAACCTAAATATAATCCTGAGGAGAGAGAATTCTTCTATAGTATGGCTATTCCCTCGTGTTCCACACAGTTCAGTTTTGGTCATAAGTTTTACAATCAGTGTTAATACTTGGAGGGCATCATAATATAGATCAACCAAAAAGCACTGAGAAGTGCATTTTATATATAAAGAAAGAACAGACTAACATACAAGTAGTCAGTAAAGGGATAGTTACAGATAAAATACACACAATAAATACTGCATGATGCACAATGAGTTTCTCATTACAATAAATCTGTAAAACCTTTAAATTGTTTCTATTCTAGTTTAGTCAGAGGTGCCTTAAAATACTTTTGCAGTAAGGAAGGACTAAGAAAATAAATACATGTGTAGCTAAATAGGCAGAGATATAACTAAGTAGACTGGCTCTGTACAGCTCCTCGCTGTTCTGAGTTAGAATGCTAGTTATTTAGTAATATTTAGTACTATATATTACTAGCATTCATCATACTAAATTCCAAGTATTATTGGTACTAAATAGTTCAAGTATTTGTACTAATATTAGTGCCTATCTTGTTGAGAAGCCTCCTCTACCCATATTAGCTTTGGATACTGTACATAGAAGCCGTATTTCAGGCAAATCCATCCTAACATCTCATCCATCCATTTTTATGTGATGTGGTTACAGAAGGGCAGAGGACAGATAGATGATGTTTTTCTTCTACAAATTGCAGAAAATACTAAACTCTACTGCTCTTGCTTGATCTTGCTGGAAGTTCACTTTAAGTATGTTCTTTATATTTGAGACAGTATGTCTCCACGAATATCATTTGCAAGATTCATGCATCAAACTGCTATTAATCCCAGTAATGGATTCTCTTTCTTCTGACACAGCTCTTCGGCTTTGCCATCTCTCTCTGACCTTATCTGAACACAATCTAACCACTATCTTAATATGAAAATTGTATTTTTTTTCTCCTATGGGATGGAAGAAAATTTTCTATGTTAGTTTACTCAGATAAAATTTCTCCCATTCAGTAAAAACAATGAGTCTACTTATGAAAAACTAGTAAGCATTTCACCTTATGACAGCATCCCTAGGCTTTAAGTTTAACAACCTTGTGTATAATAGCAATGTAGGCTACCACAATTATACAGATGATAATAGCTAATTTTTATTGAGTGTTTACTCAATGAACGGTTCTTAGTACCTAACACTCGATCCGCATTTTCTAATTTTTTGAAGTGCAAAATACAGAATACTTGGCAGAAATTTTACTTTTGGGGGTGTGGTTGTTACAGAGAAGAAATAAGGATAAATTAAAGATGACAGAAAATTAATGGACATATTAAGTTTGAGATTTTTGTATTTCCCTTTGAAATAACCTACAGTACAGTTTGTAGGTGCACATTTCTGATCCAAAAGCATGTTGATTTTAGTTGAACACATTAGAATATTAGTTAAGAGGGACAAGTTGTAAATAATAGAAACACATTCTGTTGTTTAAGAAAATGAAGTGAATGTATTATAAGAAAAAATGTATTTATCACAAAAATCAGGACTTGAAGAAATATCAGAAAGCCAAGAAACACTGTGTTTCTATAACTCATTTCTTTCTTGGCATCTGCTAAACTACTTCTCGCTCTGTTCACCAGCTCCTTCTACCTCTCCATGTTCCTGTCAGGATTTGGTAACCTTCATTATCAAAATTTGCCTGTTACTGTTCTGGTCAAAAACAAAATTAAACGGTTGCCTCTCATCTTTCAGTCACAATTCTGTTGAGAGAGAGAGAGAAGTAGTGATAGAGGAGTTTATTCCAACTTAGATAGTATACAGTTTTGGTGTAATCAGATATGGCAGAAGAGGGGTACACAGGGTCACAGCTCTTCTTGATGGCTGTAAGGGAGGGAAAAGCAGATTTCAAAGTCGAGATTCTAAGGAGTTGGGTGTATACTCTATACCAATGAGAACAAATATAATCACTGAAAAGAGCTTGCTGAGAAAGACTTAAGAGAACTCAGGGTGAGCACCTGGGAACCTCTATAATTAAGGGGTAACAATAAGGATATGCAGAAATGAAAACCGAGAAAGAATGACCAGAAAAATAAAACTAGGAAAGACCAACAGGAAAACCAATGAGGGGATAGTTTCCAAAGGGTAAAAGTGGCAACAGTGACACCAATCTAAAATGAAGATAGAGATAAACAAATAGCAAGCATTAGCAAAGTTAGTGATTGCAGTTTCAGTGGAACTAGGTGGGGACCGTTGTTGGATTGATAAGTTTAGAAAGAGAATGCCAGTAATAGAAATACAAGCAGTGAATAGAGCACAGTCTCATGAATTGTGGCAATTTATAAAAAAGTTTGTATATTGAGAGTTTAACATTATTCACATTTTTTTCGCAACTCTGCTCTCTTAACTGGGTGGAGGCAAGAAAAGTAGCACTTCTAATCAAGAGTAATGGGCTGGTAAGAAGAATACAACAAAATTATTTGTGTGTTTATTTTTGTTGATTCTTTATTTTGAAATTCTGATTTGAAAAACAGGAGAGTTGGCTGAATATCACTTAAGTACCTTAAAACTATAGATTATTTTACCTTTCATGGTATGCTTTTTATATATGTTATTTACTCAGTCGTCAAAATTATGATCTAACTGTAATTGATTTCTTATTTATAGATAAGATAACTGAAATATAAGTCAATCAAAGTGACTTGCTCAGGTTACTTGATAGTAGAGAGGTAATAGGCACAGACGCAAATCTCTTTAGTCATATTTCAATTTCCTTCTTCAGGACACAAAATAAAAATAATTCCATGCAACAGAAATATTAATGGATTTGTGACGAGCAACCCCTTCAAGCACTTTTGCAAATGGAAACAGCGTGCTATTCCAATCACTAAATTTACTTCTAAGAGAAAGAGCATGAGATTGGAATTCAAACAGAACTGAACTTCACCACTTTGTGCCTGCGTGGCCCCAATCAAAGAATTCTATGTCTATCAACTTCAGTTTATGCATCTGTAAAAAATCCTGTTGCTTACCTCCCAAGATTTGCAACAGAGAGCTTGACACATAGCAGATACTGAATACATATTTTTGAATTGAATAGAGGCACAAATCATTAAAACAGTAAACTTCCCTGCATGTATTACTCTCATGTATCAATGATGCTAAGAAAAAAAATTGACGAAGAGATTAGGAAGATGAAAATGCAAAGACAATGTGGAGTGAAACTCACACATCTTTTTAATCGTTTTAATTTGCTCTACACTGCAGGTGACTTGCTAAACAAGGTGCAGGTGTTGGCTTTAATATAGCCAATTAAAAAAGGAGTTAATGGTATGTCCCTGTGTGAGTGCTGAAAGCGACCACAAGCAGTGTAGAGTTAGCCAAGTCTTTCACAAGTGGCTGAAGAAAGGAAATAAAAGTGCATCACAATGCTCTGGAGACGCATACTGCAGAGAAAATTATCAAGGCAGCAATATCAATATGGGACTTAAAAAGTTACTTAGAATTTACACAATTTATCAGAAGTCACAGCTGTGAAGCCTCATTGTTATTTAATGCTCCAATGTCTTAATTTCATTCACCTGCAAAATGATTCTACTCCCCCTTTCTCACAGGCTTTGAGAAACATAATTCTCTCAAAAATGCTTTGGAAACCCATAATAATGAGGAAGATTTGGCAGCCAGCATCAAAAAGAAATGGAAAAATATTTTGAGGCTGGAATAACTAGAGCGAACAGAGAATAAAGTCGGAGGTTGGCTATGAAATGTATCAGAAGTGGTCATTAATGTTATTGTTTTGAGTTAGTAAAAATATGGGTTAAATTTGTCATTAAGGCACTAAAATCGCACATAACTGTTATTGGGTTCAATGGTATTTTGCTCCTGTACATCTGTTGCATGCAGCTTGAATATATCTTTCCTACCCGATTGAGTTTTCATGATCATTCCTTTTCTCTATCCCATCATGGGAAACAGATGCAAGTTGGGGTGCCTTTGCACTCTTTGCTCACAACCAATTCTTTCTTCCTTCAATAGTTTTTAGTGCATATGCAAGTATGGTCAGCAACTAGTGGTGCCTTAAAATACGTTTGCAATGAGGAAGGACTAAGAAAATAGATGTGCAGCTATACAGACAGAGATATAACTAAGTTGATTGGTTCTGTACAGCTCCTCACTGTTCTGAGTTGGAATGCTAGTTATTTAGTAACAGTATTAGTACTAAATATTACTAGTATTAGTAGTACTAAATTCTAAGTATTATAGGTACTAAAACAGTTCAAGTTCTAATCCTAGTGCCTATCTTGTTGAGAAACCTCCTCTACCTATATTAGCTTTGGATATGGTACATAGGAGCCATAATTTAGGCGAATCCATCCTAAACATTTCATCCATCCGTTTCTATGTGATGTGTTTACAGAAGGTCAGAGGACAGATGGATGATGTTGCACATGAAGGCATGTGCAAAAAAACCCATATGTATATATATAGAAATTATAATCTAAGTGTATTAAGGGATGATGAGTAATGCTAAATGATAATACAATAAATAAGGCAATATTTGCTAATGTTGTTGTTGAGTCCTTGCTGTATGCACCTAACTTGCACTTGCATCACCATATCTAATCCTCAATTCTATGAAGTAAAAGCTATTGACGTCTTATATTTAGAGATAAGAAATTTGAGGCTTAAGGGAGTACTTGAGTGCTCAAGTTTACAAAACTCGCCATTCAACACACAGTACAATTCTTCCCCCAGTTACTATTAACAGGAGTTGGGCAGTGAGAGGAACCACTCATGAGAACTCAGTCTTGAGTCAAAAGCAGACATAAGAGGCAGGGAATTAAGATTTCCAAAGAATGAAGTGTTTAAGGGTGAAAACAAACACTCTGACCAGTTTCTCTCTTTTTTTTTTTTTTTTCCTTTTAGAGACACATTTTCTCAAACTTTCTTGGGAATCATAATCAACAGAAGTTTGTATGCCACAAACGTGTTCTAGTTTTGAAACAGGTCTTTTGGAAAAATACAACCTTAAAAAAAACAAAAAACAGAATGTATGAGGTCACCCTGTCTTTTCTCTAGAAACGTGTACTTCTGATTCAACAATTTCAACTCAGACAGTTTTATGATTAACACAATTTCAGTATGACTCAAGTTGTCAGAAATATATATTCTATCAACCCAGAATGTACCTCTCTGCAAAATTCAATCTTTGTCTTTTCCTTTATTTTCCTTTCTTGCCCTTCTCTCCGTCTTCTTTCTGTCTTCTCCCTCTTCTGTTTCTCTCTAATTTGGCTTTTTGAAAAACCAGTGCTGAAACTTATTAGTAAGTGGCTGCCAAATTCTACACCAATGTGTGTGTGTGTGTGTGTGTGTGTGTACATAAACAAAACTACTCCTCCCCATTCTATGAAACCATGTAAATGTCAATGTCAGTGTTAGTAATAAAAAAAAAAAAAGGAAAGAAAGAAAAGAGTGGTGGGGGAGCAGTTCCTAGCAAAACTTATTAGACAACTTCCTAGTAGTGGACTCTTCCTTTTCTTACTTTTCTCAACTTTTGCCTAGTAAGCTGTTCAAGTTTTATATTTTTTGCCTGGAAGCTATCATATCAAATTTAATATATATTTTTAATGTTTTAGCAGACAATTTTAGTTTTCTGTTATTTGTCTACATTTAATATACATGTTTATAAATTATATTCTCTCAGACATGTCTTAAAAGAATATCACTCTTTTAGAGTTAGTTGTCTAAGTTGAGATTTTACAAATGCTAAATACTAAAACCCTTAAATAAACATAATCCAGTATCATGAATTGTTTGGATCTGTGATCATGTACTACAGTGATTCCTGCTGTTTCACAAGTGTAAACTTTTGCAACATGACTTTCTCCATTGTAGAGTACCCTTCCATTTTCTGTCTGGCAAAATCCTACTCACCCTTCAAAGTCTTGTTCAAATAACCTCCTCTGTGAAGCTTTAATTTAATCCCCAGAGCATAATTAATAACTTTTACTTTGTAATCCCATTTGTTTTACTTAGAACTCTATTTATTTGACTCATTCTATTTTTTCTTATATTACATGTCTGTTTCTTCAACTGGCTAATTAACAAAGGGCATATGGACTATTCCTATTCAACTTTACATCCAAGTGACACACACACTGGAGGCCCAGAAGTTTGATGAAGAAGCAAGAATGATATTTAAGGGAAGAATCTAGTAACTTTCTCATGATAATGTGTATAAACTTCCACGAATTCCCTCAGTAGGAGAGATTGAAATCAGTCTTCCGTTGTTTTTTGGTTTTGTTTTGTTTCTGATGTTTTGTTAAGAATGGGCTAGCTAGAGAAAGAATGAATTCCTTGAATAGGCTATTTACTAGTTAGTGAACATATGAGCTTATATGTAACAGGTGACCTCTGAAAATATCTTCTAAATCAGGATTTTTAAATAACTGAGCAAAGATCAAGACTTTAGTGATTTTCATTCCTGAATATATTAAAATCATTAAAATTTCAAATTTAATTAATTCTTTGGATTCTTAAAAGGATTCCAGAGACAATTATTTTAAAATAGTTATAGATTTTCATTTTTAAAGGTCATAAATTACTTTCAGAGTACTATCAGAATAGTAAAGAGTGAAAATATGTTTAGACACTAATTTTCTCCAAGCAAATCAAATTGATCCAAGTACATAAATAACTAAAATCATGTTCCACTAAACAAAAAAGAAGAATCATCAGTAGTGAATAACTCATAATCGAATGTGTGAATGGTTATTAACCGATTTTTGTTTTGTACATGAACATAATGTTATAAAATAGTAGTTACTAATGTGTTTGTTATAGACTTCAAAATTTAGACTTCAAAATATAGACTTCAAAATTTAGGAATTGTTTACTTCTATCAAAATGCAATAAAATCAATATGTCTATCTATAGCCATTTATATTATGTGCCATAGCACATAGAAATATTATAAAAATATATTTCTTCTGATAGAAATATTATAATTTCAAGTATAGCATCTCCTATCAAATGGCTGATACTTTAGTTCTATAATGCTGACATTAAAAAGTCTTTATATCATAAAATTATTAAAAATGCTTTTGCAGAATTCAGGTAAAGGCAAGAAACATAATTTAGTTATACTGGTGGGGGCATATCTGTACTCCTTATTTGTGTATCATGCATTAACACACAGGTGTTGCACAGCTAGCTAGAGAATTTCATCATAATACAAAAAGCTTAAGAATGGCAGTGAGACACATTTGACAGTCATCAAAGTTTTCATTATCTCTGAAACATATTGACATCTTTTAACAGTGGTCCCGAGATTTGCTGGTGTCACTTCCAATAAAATATTATTTGGCAAACTCAATTAAGTTATTAATATAAATGATAAGAGACATCTTAATTCAGTGTTTAAATGATTGATATTTTAGGGGATTATGCTGTCAAATTTATTAAAATGTCTTGGGGTTTCTCAAAGATGTATATGCTAAACTCTTTTTTACTCAATTAGATTTAAAGTTGATGTGACTTTCCTCATTCCTTCAGCATATTTACCAAATTTGGCTTATATGATTTCCACAAATACTTTCAAATCTAATTATATTTTCTTCAAAATATGAGCTTCATTGCTCATTGTGGTTTTCTTCAAAACATTATCATTATTTATTTCTCTCAAAAATTCAACTCTTACACAGCATGTTTTTATTTCCTAATACTGTCTTCATATATTTACCTTTCTAAGCAAAGATACTTTGAAATAAAAAAAAAAGACATCCTTTTCATTCAAATTAATAAACATTTACTGATGTGTCAAGCAGTGGGATAGGAGCTTCATATACAAGTCCCTCTTTCCCCTGGGGCACATATTCAGGCACGAAAAGAACTTCTGAAATTTAAAGTTGGCTGATCATTCAAAGCTTAATGCATTTAGAAGATGAGATATTCTCAGTACTTAGATATTTCACGATAGTTGATCTAACTTATATGTTCCAGGACTGATGTGCACTTAAAGTCACATCATTTCATTGCATCCCCTTGTGCTTTTCTTGTTATGTTTAAAAGCGACAATGATCTGACTCTTGTCAGCTTCTTTAGGAATAAATTGACTTTATTTACTCATTTTTTCTTCATCAGTAGGCAGAAAAGAACATCATTAGACAATGCATTGACTAGGGACACGTCCTCAGTGTCAGGCTTTAGAACCATTTTTTAATTTTATCTGTCTTTGGTTGACATATTGTTGGTTTTCTCTTGGTGTTCTATTAGTTTACCACAGACTGTATTTGTTTTGCCAGAAAGACCGGGCCTTATTTTTTCTACACTTCAAGGGCATGGTCATTAGCATTTAGGGTTTTATAGGACTGACCGTCTCAATGACCTAAAATTGTATCAAAAGCAGTTATACAATAGGTGTTCCAGTCATTCAGCCAGAGTCTTGAATGCACTTGTTAGACACAGGTTCTAACCTTAGCAGGAAAATAAATTTAATTTATAGGTTTCATAAGATAATTGGAGAGCTAAACTTAGGAAAGCAGATAGTGCTGTTTCTAACAATAACCCCGTCTCTATCTAGACAAGCACATGCTGATAAGGACAGCATAATCCTCTCCACACCATCGCTACCAAGATCCTTTCACTTATCCTTGATCTTGAGTCATGTGTTGAAGATTCAAAATCCTTGGTGGATTAACAAAACCTAGATAACATGTTTTCACCCTTGCCACCAAAAGATAAGGATACAACATGTTCCTGTCAACTTCTGAAGAAAACTCTTTTTCCCTTTCCAAGAATCACACAAATATGAATTTTTCAAAACTAGGAAGGTGATTTAGATGCTGGGTATTTTGAATTAAAAGTGTCTATTATTAAATCCCAGAGGTATATCCTGTCATTAACTTTCATAAAATTTATATTCCAAGCAGATATGGGAAACATGGATTAATAAACCTAGATTTAATGTGTAGTCCCACCTTACTACTCAGTTTACAAGAAATAGGTCAGAGAAAGTATATACCGCTTGCTGTAAAATCGTGAAAGAGTATAAGAGTTTTGGTAACTTTTTAAGACTGCATAGCTAGTAGTTGACAGAATGCAGTTTCACAACTGTCATTTTTATTCATTAGACCAGTAAACAAACCATAATTCTTCATATGGTTCCCTATGCTCTTATCTGATCTACAAGAAAGATAATGCTTGTTGTAACTAAGGAATATTTTTCATTTTTCAGTTCTTGTGTTTAGCAATAGCAAATTCAGACAAATCTGGATAAGGTTTGCCAACAATCATTCTCAGGCTATTTCTCAACTTCAGGTATTCTAAGCTTCTTAAATTGGATACACTGCAAATTATGATACGTTTTTCCAAGTTTACCACAGTTGAGTAATTTATTGTGAGGCTGCGATTGCAATATCCAGTCTTATATATTAGAATATGCCATGGGAAACTATTAGACATTTACTTAAAACTGCTGTTGATATTTTAACTCCTGAATAAAAAACATGATCTGTTAGGACTTCCCTGGTGGTCCAGCGGTAAAGAATCTACCTTCCAATGCAGGGGATGCAGATTCGATCCCTGGTTGGGGAACTAAGATCCTACATGCCGCGGGGCAACTAAGCCCACGTGCCTCAGCGAGAGGGCCCATACACCACAACTAGAGAGAAAAAACCCTCATGCTGCAACAAAGAGACCATGCACCACAACTAAGACCCACCACAGCCAGAAAGAAAAAAAATACAAACTGTTACTAGAAATTGTCTAGCTAGCTATATTCAAGAGAAATTTATTGTCACTACAAACTCAAAACTGTTTCTAATTTTTTTTTGTTATTTATATTCTAACATCAGTAAATAATAATGACTCTCCCTCTGTCAGTGAAGACAGACTTCAGTCTTTACTATTGAAAACGTTGAACATTGTTTAAGATTCTTGTCAATTTCAAGAGCTCAATTTATTTGCTAAACTGACTGAAACTCTAGCAAATATAGACAGTTTATGGCTTGAGAATGTAAAATGAAGTTTTAAGTTCAGTTCTAATTTACTGAAAATAAAGATGATTGCACTATTTAAATTACTGGGTTGTTGTGAAGAGTGAGGTAATTGATGTATGTGAAGCATCTAGCATTGGTCCTGACATACAGCAAGTACTTGGTATCTTAATATAGCTCTGCTGCCATGAAATTTTTCATTGAAAAGTGGACGTTAGTGTCTATTACAGTAACCCAAGTGAGGTATACCCCAGAGTACACTGAGCCTGGATCAGTATAACAGTACAGTATCAACTGTATCATGTTTCACCCTTAACCCTAATCTGTACAGGGACCACCTCATGGTGTCCTATAGCTGGAGAAACACAAGTGTATTCAGATATAAACAAAAGAATATGGAGGTTATGGCTCCTAGAAGATGACTTTGCCTATATAAGAACATCAAGGTATATTCTATACAATGTGTTACATGTTTATATGGGGTGGGGAATGGGCATTTTAGGAAAAATATTTTTAATTAAACTTGTGGTTTAGGACCTGTCAACCATGTCAGTTTCTCATTCTATACATTAATTTTGTTTTGCATTAAGGTAAATTTATATACAATGACAGGCACAGGTCTTGAGTGTGCAATCTTATCTGCTTTGACAAATGCAAATGCACCTGGAATGAACATATAAATCAAGATTTAGAAATTCATTTCATAACCCCAGAAATTTACCTTTTGCTCCTTTCCAACCAATTATCCCCACTAGGAGGAAACCACCTCTTCTTCCACCTTTCTGCTATCATAGATTAATTATTTCTCCAGAGATTCATAAAAGTAAAATTATACATTATATATTATTTGTGTATGGCTTATATTGTTCTACAAAATGTTTTGGAGATTATTCCATGTTCTTATGTGTTCTCAGTAGTTTATTATTTTATTTCTGATTATTAATTTTCCATTATATAAATGTACACAAATCACTCTTTTGTTGAGATTTGGATTATTTCTAGTTTGAGGCTTTTATAAATAGAGATGAAAGAAACATCCTTGTATAAGAGTTTTCATAGCTGCAAATTGTTATTTCTCTTGGATTAACAGCTAGGAATAGAAATCCAGTGTCCTAGGGTAGTTGCAGGTTTAACTTTATAAGAAACTGCCATACATACGATTTTTAAATTGGTTGTGCCATTTTATACCTCCACTACCAATATTTGGTCTTCTAATTTGGCCATTTGAGTGCATTTAAAGGCTTATAGAGCTGTGATTTCACTTTGCATTTCCCTGTTGACTACTGGCTATTGAGAAGTTTTTCCTGTACTTATTACTTCTATGCTCATTTAAATAAATAAACAGCTTTTAAAGTCTTTTGCAAAATTCTATTGACTATATTTTTTTGATTGCATGAGTTTATATTCTGGATATAAATTATTTGTTAGATACGTGCACTGCAAACATTTTCACCTAGTTTGCAGCTTATCTTTTCATTTACTTAACTGTATCGTTTAATAAGAAAGCATTTAACTTTGATGAATAGCAAAATTTTCTGGTTTTTGTTCATAGAAAATGTTTTTTTTGTTTTTTTGTGGTACGCGGGCCTCTCACTGTTGTGGCCTCTCCCGTTGCGGAGCACAGGCTCCGGACACGCAGGCTCGGTGGCTATGGCTCACGGGGCCCAGCCGCTCGGCGGCATGTTGGATCTTCCCGGACCGGGGCACAAACCCGTGTCCCCTGCATCGGCAGGCGGATTCTCAACCACTGCGCCACCAGGGAAGCCCCGAAAATGCTTTTGAAGTCATCTTTGTGAAAACTATTAGTGCAAACATTTTCTTGTATGTTTTCTTTCAGAAGCTTTGCAGCTTTAGTGTTTATATTTATGTCCATGACCCATTTCAATTTAATTCTAGTATATAGGAGTTGAAGGTCATATTGTGTATATAGGAGTTGAAGGTCATATTTTTCTATATATTTATTTGACTTTCTCAGTTTATTTGATGAAGAGAATTTTTTTCTTCTCCACTGAGAAAGATCAGTTTATTTTGTTGGCCAAATTCTCATTTATTCATTTGTCTATCCTAACGCAATAGCATAAGCTGTTGATTACTGTGATTTTATATTGACCTTGAAATCAGGTAGTATATGTCCTCAAATTTTGTTTTTCATTTTCAAGATTGTGTTTGCTACCACAGACCCCTTGTATTTCCATAATAAGGAAATCAACTTTTCAACTTCTATTGAAACAATAATGTCTTACAACTTTTGTTATTGCATTGAAACTACAGAACAACTTGGGAAGAACTGATATCATAACAGTATTATATGCTCCAAAATATGATTATGGTATAGCTTCCTATTTATTTTATGTTTCCTTTATATTATCTCTGCAATCTCTTGTAATTTTCAGCAAAAAGCAATGTTTTTACTGCAATTTGGTTAATTTTATTTCTAATTTTTTTTATGTTTTTATGCAATTGTAAATGGTATTTAAATGTAATTTTTCACTGTTTTCAGTGTCGGTATATAAAAACACTGTTATTTCTGTATAATGACCTTGTATACTACAAAGTTGCTAAATGTATGCACTGGTTTTAGATTTTTAATATTTATTTAAATATTCTAGATAATCAATTATGGGCCTGCTAAATAAATATATTTTTACTTCTTCACTTACAGCCTCATGTCTTGCATTGATTGACTGACTGTTTTTCCTGCACTCACCAGGACTTTGAGGACACAGTTGAATGGAAATGAAGAGTGGACATCTTGGTCTGGCCTCAATCTTAGGAGAAATAAATTCAATATTTCACCATTACGTACATGCTAGCTAAATGTATGATGATAGCTTAAAAGATTTATCAGTTTTAAAATCAGACTAAAGAAATCCCCTTCAATGTCTATAAACCTCAGTTAAGATATATTATCTGTTTTATATAATATTAGATTCAACTGGCTAATACTGTTTTATGGGTTTTTATGTCTATGTTTATGAGTACTGTTCGATAGAAATTATCCATGAAATATTTGGCCATACATTTTCTGAGAAGGGTTTTGGTTATAGACCCAATTCATTCAATAGATATAAGGCTATTCAAGAGAGACTAGAAATAAACCCACACACCTACAGCCAATTAATCTTTGACAAAGGAGACAAGAATATACAATGGAGAAAAGATAGCCTCTTCAGCAAGTGTTGCTGGGAAAGCTGGACAGCCACGTGTAAATCAATGGAGTTAGAACGTACCCTCACACCATACAAAAAAATAAACTCAAAATGGTTTAAGACTTAAATGTAAGTCATGATACCAAAAAACTCCTAGAAAAGAACATAGGCAAAACATTATCTGACATAAATCATACCAATGTTTTCTTAGGTCAGTCTACTAAGGCAATAGAAATAAAAGCAAAAATAAACAAATCGGACCTAATCAAACTTATAAGCTTTTGCCTAGCAAAGGAAACCATAAACAAAGTGAAAAGACAACCTACAGACTGGGAGAAAATATATGCAAATAATGCAACCGACAAGGACTTAATTTCCAAAATATACAACTCATACAACTCAGTAACAAAAAAGCAAGCAACCCAATCAAAAAATAGGCAGAAGACCTCAACAGACATTTCTCTACAGAAGATGTACAAATGGCCAATAGGCACATGAAAAGATGCTCAATAATGCAAATTATCAGAGAAATGAAAATCAAAACTACAATGAGGTATCACCTCACACTGGTCAGAATGGCCACCATCAAAAAGTCTACAAACAATAAATGCTGGAGAGGGTGTGGAGAAAATAGAACCCTCCTACACTGTTGGTGGGAATGTAAATTATTACAGCTACCATGGAGAACAGTATGGAGGTTCTTTAAAAAACTAAAAATAGAGTCACTACATGATCCAGCAATCCCATTCCTGGGCATACATCTGGAAGAGATGAAAACTCTAATTCGAAAAGATACATACACCCCAATGTTCATAGCATCACTATTCACAATAGCCAAGATATGGAAGCAACCGAAGTGTCCATTAACAGATGAAAGGATAAAGAAGATGTGATACATTTAACACAGTGGAATATTATATTCAGCCATAAATAAAATGAAATAATGCCATTTGCAGCAACATGGTTGGACCTAGACATTATCATACTAAGTGAAGTCAGACAGAGAAAGAAAAATATCATATGATATCACTTTTATGAGAAATCTAAAAACATGATACAAATGAACTTATTTACAAAACAGAAACAGACTCACAGACATAGAAAACAAACTTGTAGTTACTGAAGGAGAAAGAGGGGGAAGGATAAGCTAGGAGTTTGGGATTAGAAGATACAAACTGCTATATGTAAAACAGATAAACAACAAGATCCTACTGTATAGCACAGGGAACTACATTCAGTATCTTGTAATAAACTATAATGGAAAAGAACCTGATAAACAATATATATGTATACATCTGTAACTGAATCTCTTTGCTGCACACCAGAAACTAATGCAACACTGTAAATCAACTATAGTTCAATAATATATATATATATATATATTTACGGCTATTAAGATTTTCTATTTTCTTTCGCAAGTTTTGTAACTTTTGTTTTCAAGTAATTTGTCTATTTCATGTGAATCTTCAAGTTTATTAGTATACATTAGATAATAATGTACCCATATCATTTTAATATTCATATAATCTGTATTAATATTTTTTTGTCATTGCTGATATTTGGTATTTACTTTCTCTTGATTAGATTTGCTAGGGATTTAACAATTTTATTAATTTTTCAAAGAACTTGTATTTTTAATATTTTCTATTTCTAGTGCGTTTTTTATTTCACTGATTTCTGTGCTTTTAAAAATATTTGCTCTTTTAAAGAAATTCAGATAAAACAATATTTTAAAGTATTTTTAGTACTACTTAACATATATATAACTTATGATACTTTTCAGCCCTTGTACATTTGAGCTTCCATCTAGTATCATTTTCCTTTATCTAAGGGCTATTTCTTTAGAATTTCTTCTTGAGTAATTCTGCTGGTTTCTCAGTTTCTGGTAGTACGTTTTGCTTTTAATCTGTAAAAGCCCATTCATTTTAATTTTTAAATAATATTTCACTGGATATTGTATTCTAAATTGATTTGTTAGATTTTAGCACTTCACAGATATCTTTTAATTTTCTTGTATTTTCTATTGTTTCTGATGAGAACTGAGCTTGTTTCCCTGTGACAGTTTGGTTCCCAGAGAGGCAGATGCCAAAAGGAAATAGACTTTTAAGAGATTCTTTGAAATACAATGGCTACAAAGGATAATAAGAGAGAGAGAGCAGATCACAGCTGAAGAAAGGCTACAGACCATAATGCAGGTTTGACGTCTGTGAAAAGAGAGAAAGAAGAATTGGTTAAGAAGAATGTTCCCAGGAGATTTCTGAGAAAGTCTTCACCAGACTGATAAGGAGTCACTGAACAAAGTTTCCCTGTTAGAGAAGCCTCAAAAAAGGCAGAAGGGAGGATCCTAAAGGAAGTATGGCCTTAGAGGAAATGGCACTGTGGATCTGAAAGTATAGTAGCTAAAAGCTACTTACTATAGGCACCTACTCACTGCAGTCCGATCCCTTGAAGGGAGATGGGTGTGTTTGAGGAGTGAACAGACCCTAGGCCAATGTGTCTTTATTCTCTGGCTGAATTTAAATAAAAACCTGAACAATATTCTCCTCTATCCTGTATATTTGGTCTTATAACAACATAAGCCACTAGAATTCAGAGGTCACGCTCTCCCTGTTGTCAACATTTGGCCGTTCAGGGAAATTAATAAAATACATAATAGAAGAGTAAAGCATAGTATATACCACATAGCAAGTATTTCAGCAAGGCACAAAGTTACAAGATAAATAAAAGGAGAAACAATGTACTTTTAATGAGTCACAATTTCCTAGAACTTAAATCAAGAGAAGTGGACAATGGAAGATTTTCCCCATGTCTGAGATAATTAGAGCCTCTAGATTTCGAAGTAAGAACTTAATCTTGAAAGACCTATAACTACACTCTCTCTGGGGGGAAAACTAGCCTATGGGTAGGAGCACAGCTGCATATTGAATTGTAAATGTTATATTACAAGGGCGGTGTATTTTCCTAGGTAGTATAAATTATAAGTATTCATATTTAGTGAGATGATTAGCTGTCTTGATTTTCTAACACCTACAGTTTGCTGGCCTTCCACGTTTTCAATTCTTAGGCTTAGTTTTTATCAATTCTTAGGCTGGTTTATTGTTATTCTATTTTAAATCAGTGTCCTTCTTTGGTCATTACTATATTTTGCCATAGACTCTCTAAACGTTTTTCTCCAATTCTACCTAATCTATCATGTTTGAGTCACTATCTTTACACTTGATTCAACATTTAGTTACACTATCTTTACTGTTTTAAAGAGCTACCTTGTCATTATTGGTATTCAAATACTGGTAAGTGTGCAGTAATACCTCTTGTTTTGCTAAATTATATAAGGCTGTCATAATCTGGAAAAAAATTATTGTAAATTATTTCCATAAAATTTTCATTGTTGATTGAAACATTCAATTTACATTTCTAAGAAAATAAAGGGCATTCTGAGTTATCAAGGAATTTGAACTTTATTGTGAAAATAAAAATATGCATTAGCTAATTTAAATTTCAAAAATTTGGTATGTTCCACTACTTTAAAAATAATCAATTTTATATGCCTGATATAGCTTGATGTAAACATTTGCTATAACTGAGAGAACTGGAAGTCTTTTTCTGCTAAGTATTTTTTTTTCCAATTTTCCTGCTAAAAATTTAAAATTTCTAATGGTCCCATTGAAAACTATCATGGTTATAATAGCAGAACTTCTGTCACTGGAGTCTTATATTCATGTCACACCTGTGACTTCCAGAAAGAAAAAGAACAAGGAAAATTTGTCAATCTGTCTCTTAACAATAATGTTTATGGAAATTCTAAATATCAAAAAGATATATTATTTTAACTTATTGAAACAGTTTTTATTACCTAAGGCAAGTGAGTTCTATCTCTCTAGTTATGTCTGTAAAAAGTTTTTCTCTGAAAAAAATACAGTTGGGAAATTATGAATTTAAGGACTTACCAGGTTTCTAAAATATCTTGTAAACTGCTAATGCCCAACTAAAAGGAAAGTGACATTTTTAAGAACGAATATATCTCATTTTATTCAGGACTCATTTAACAGCATGCGACAGAAATCTAATCTGAATTGGTTAGAGAAGAAAACTAAAAATAATTCATGTGTTTATAATAACAAGAAGGTCCAAGAGATTAAGTTGTTCTAAAATATACCTAGATCTAGAACTACTTTCCAATTTCTCAGTTCTCCCTGCCTTTACCGGTCTTCATTGTCAGATAAGATCATCGTGTGTGCGTGCTGTGTGTGACAGCAATTTGGCAACAGGCTATCTCAACACAGTGATCATTCACATACTCACTTGTGAAAATAGAAGAAAACCTGACTAAAGTGGAGTCAAGAGGCCAGAAGGGGGTGCTCTCGTGCAGGTTCCACTCAACATCAATGCAGATCCCAACAGAAAGAGGCTGCATCTCTGGCAGGAAGTGACCCTCCTTTATACTACCTCCAGCAGGAGCAAAAAAGATTTTCTCCTTGCCTCGCAACAGCTCAGCCAAGGAGCAACTGTCTTAACTCAGCCAATGAAAAGCCACCATACTTCAAACTTTCGGTTTCCTCCAATGGATGTGTTGTTTATAGCAGCCCTCCCAACTTCCCCGTCTTCTCTATAAAAGAGTTTTTCTCCTTTGCTTTACTGGACTCTGGTCTACCATAGTTGCATGTCCCAGATGGTACTTTGCTACTTCTGAATAAACCAGTTTTGCTGGTAAAATAACTGGCTGTTTTACTGTTTTAGGTTAATACACTTAATAAAGATTTATCGAGTGTTAACCGTGTGCTAAGCATTATTCTGGTGATTGGGAATATAGGAGTGAACCACAGAAATAAAACATATGGCCTCATGGAGTTTAGGTAATTATGATAAGTGGCAAACAATTGATAAAAGTTCCTACCCACCTATCTCATTGTGCTGCAGACACACTAACTGATGTTTACTCTCCACATGTCTGGCCCCATCAAAATGTTTGACTTATACGTCAAATAATAACCTATTCAATTCAGCCTTCCCTGCTGACCCTGTTCAAAACTTTACCCAGTCCCACTATCAGCATTTCCAATTCACTTTCCATACTTTATTCAACATGGTGCTGTTGTAATCTTCCATGGTAGTGTTTATGGCTTTCCCACTTAGAATGTGAGTCCATAAGACTTTTTCGGTTCATTGCTGTTTCCCCAGTGTTTTGATTATGCCTGTCACATGATAGGTGCTCACAAACATTTGGTGTAGTATTAATAGACCAACCAGGTTGTCCAAAGAGCAGAACTGGTGTCAGGTAGTCTGAATCAGGAGTTTAAAAATTGTCAAAAGCTCTCTGTTTTACTGTCTATCCCTATCCCTATCTTTCTTTATCATCATGAAAACTCTCTCCACATGCATCAACTGCCCTCAAGCAGAGTCAAGACTAAATCATCCTTTAGATATTGGAATCCCACTGAAAAGACAAGTTTTATCTGTCCCAGCGTTAATCTCTGTTTCCTAAAAGTTCCCACAGATCCATTTTTGTGGTGGAGGAGAAGGGCAGTTTGGACAAAAAAAAAAAGGCAGCTCAGATCCCAGACCAGATGAGAAAGTTAAAACAACAGAAGCCTAGTTGATTTTTATTATTTGCTTCTTTCCAGTAGAAAATATCTAAGCTTATTCTCTAAATAACAATGGCCATTGAAGAGAATTATCACCCCAAAATATTGTGTACTACTTAACTAAAGCAGTTAAATATTTAGATGAGGGACACTCACAAGGGTATCATTAAAGGTATTCTAAAGTCTTCTGTAATAGAGATAAGGATACTGTGAGAAGATCCTTGGATTAGGATTCACAGCAAGTTACTTCACATTTTGGGGACACAGATTTTTCAATTTTAGAATTGAGATTTGACCAAAGGAACCATTTTCTGCCTTATAATCATTTATTCTAAATTGGATATTTGTGGAATTAAGAAGTTTGGTGTATTTTTGAACATGTAATTTTATATAAGGAATATTTTTAGTATATATGACAATATATACCTGTAAATGGACACATATCAAGTGTTAATTAATGTCTATTTGCTTTCTACTAGGGGACTTCACAAATAAAAGTAAGACTACCTTTGTCAGGCTCTTAACAAACTCAGGGAAGTTTATTTCTTCTGACATTGTTCTTTCTTTTTGTTTTTGAATTTAAAAAATATAAGAACATATTTTAAATGATTCGACCTATATACATAAGTTATGAACTTGTATTCATATATAAATTAGATGAGAGCTCTCATGTAACCACACACTTTAATATAACATTTCTTCCTAGTTAAAATTAAACATTATTTTTATTAAAATGATGAATTAAAACCAAAAACTCTAGATAGGATTACTTTACTATCTGATTGTAAGTGACAAAACCTCATTGATGAGCAAAAAATGTAGATAAATATTCACGATGTGCTGCTTCTTTACCAGGCTGTCTGTGAAGGGTCACTTATTGCCTTTATTAAAGATGCCTCCTAGGCAGTGCTTACCTGGACTGTTAAATGATTCCGTCAAAACGAAGACACATTATTTAGCAACATGCATTGTCCTAATTACTTTGTTACTATTATCCCCATACCTCAGAAGTTTTCTGTGATACTGATCTTCATTTGCTACTCTTAGCTTTATTACTGCATTCTCCCTTGCACAACTTGACTATTTTTCTGCTAACCCACTGCTGATACTCTATCTAGATGACTCCCACAACGCCTCAACTCTTGAAACATAGACATCTTGTTGATTCCCTCATGTCATCCTTTAACATCCCATGCCCCATGCTGAATTTAGTTCAGCAGGCTCTTCAAATCAATTCTATTTGTCTGTTCCATTGATTCTAAAATTTTAACTTGGTTCTCTTAATTTGGAACTCAGTGGAAAAATAAATTTTGTTATCCATATAAAATTTTCCCAATTCATTTGCCATGTTTTTTTCTATAGCATTACAGGCACTGCTAAGCATTTATTACACAATGAATGAACAACTACATTTTATAAAGGCAAACAAACTAAGGGCATAAATCCCAAAGTTCACAGTTTCACACTCGTACAGATAAATTAGATGCTGATGTTTGACCTGCCTCCAGGGAAGCTTAAAAAAAATTGAAATGCTGTCAAACTCAAATGGTAGTTCGAGAACAACAATAATGACAAAAAAATGATGCAGAAGTTTTATGTGAATATTTATATATATAATATATATATTCACATATCATGAGGTATTATCCTCGCTTCAAATTTACCTGCTATTTCTGAAAGACAACTATGTTAAAATGTGATGAATTAGAATTAAAGATGCAAAAGCTACATGCTGATTTCTAAAAAGAAGCAACTGCTAAGAGATTAGTAGAAACAAATATAATGGTATAAACACAATCCCAAAGGAGCAGATGGAGGAGAAATTTCACCTTCACCCAATAACTGGACATAATATTTAACATATGAGAGAAAAGAATGACTCTTTGACAGTATAACATAGTGGGTAAGAAGACAGCAGAGTTCAAATACTAGAACCAGCACTTCCTGGCTCTGTGACCTTGAGAACACCTCAGTATTTTCATGTGGAAGATGAGAATATTATCTATTTCTTACTGGCATGATGGAGGTTCAGTTAGATAATTAACATAACTGTTTACTTAGCTAACTAATTAAAATATAGTAAATATCAATAATTTAGGTATTGTTTGTAATGAACATTACATTTGCTATTTGAATGTTTCTCGAAATTAGGGATAATACTTTGAGGCTGTATTTATTAATGCTCCCGAGATTTTTTCCAAGCAAACTGTAATTGTATTTTCCTAATTGCACATATATATCAATCATTTCCTAATCCTACTCTGTCTTGCAATATAAAAACCTCTGTTAAATAAATTAATATGTTTTCCAATTCAATTTGTTAGCAATGAAGATAAGTTATAACTGCAACATATAACTATGCAGTCTTCTGATGCTAATTCTCAAAGTGAGCTGTGCTAAAGAATGGTTTGAATTTAATTAATAATTAAAATGCTGACACAGTAACTTGTTACCCAATGGATTTTGAACATTTGGAACCAACTAAAACATGCACAAATAAAAATAGTAATAGTAGTAGCAGAGGTAAAACTAATATTAGTTAAAATTATAATAAGTAAAATTAATAAAGTAATCTATATTTAGTGTTTTACAGCTTACAAAACTTTTGATAAATTCTTTAATAAAATATTGTTCTTCCATGTACTTTACCAAACTAAGATGTAATAACAATAATAGTATTCATAAATACAAAATAAACATTTTGGTATGTCAATTACTATCATTCTAAGTGTTTGATTTACAGATAGCATACAGAATTGCCTACAAATTGGATCAAAGCTATTATTTGCTATTTCAGGCATCCTTTTTGTTATTGGAGAATATAAAAGAAATTACCGCCTTGTTAATAGCATACAATTTCATTAAGAAATCTATAAGGAAAAATGATTTCATATAAAATGCTTTCTATTTCCAGAGTTTGGTGTTAATATAGTGGAGAGTAAATGGCCAGTTATTATCACAAACTATTTGGAAGTTTGTGACTATCTCATCTCAGAGAATAAATGTAAGGAAAAAAATGCTCTTTTCAGGCAAAATACTGAAATAATAGCTAATTAAAAATTCATTCGTGAAATATATAAACATTATCCACGGTCTCTTATAAGACATTCAAAACACTATTTTAAAGCACTGTTTTCCTAATTTCCCAGGCAGAAATCTCAAACTGTTTAAAAATAATCTAACCCTATTAATGGGTTCATCTTGTTTCCCACCCAACCCCCAGATAAGAATGATTGTAGGTAATTACACACTGTGCCTGTGAACTGGATAGCAAATTTAAAAGTTTTACAGTTTCTTAATATGATGGAAAATTGAGAAAATACTTGGCCAATTCTTTCCCTCTAGAAGGTAATAACATAAATAGAGTTGGCAAAAATTGCTTCCTTTCAATGTTCTGATATCTGCAAGCTTACATCATACTCCCTGTAAAACATTATAACGCACAATCTTTGCTTCAAAACATAAAGGTAGAGAAAAACTTATTCTAATATTATAAAAATGTAATATGAACAATGTAAAAATCTCATGCAATTCCCCAAATCTCATTTTTAGATATTTGTTTTATATTTTACATCCCACTTCATTTTGTTCAGGATGAATTCTGTTGTAATTTGTGTTGGTTTTCTCACTCTTCCTGTCTGAAATCTTATTTAGCTGAAAGCCAGCAGAGAAAAAAAAAAAAACTCACTATGCAAAAAATCATGTATAATTTGAAAAGGATCAATGGATTTATATTCATGAATTTTTATTCAAAAGCTGTCAAAGTGAAACTATTTAAGAAAATAGAAGACAATATATTTTTTCTATTAGGGAACTTAATCCACATGAATGTTAAGTGAAGGAGTCTGGGGTAGTCATATTTCTATTAAGTGATGTTTGTATACATGGTATAAGTAACATTACCTGAAGTTTTATTTAAATATATTCCATTAATTTAGCAGTTTTTTAATAGATTGGGAAATGGAGACCTTTCAGCTGCAGTCAACCCCATATCTGTGTGAATTTAATTTTTCCTGGGTTCATATACAGTTGATTTTTGAAATAAATTATAATAATAATCTCTACTATTTCATACTGTTTTACACCTAGCCTGAGTCAAATATTAGCTATACACCTGGCCCTTACATAATAACTAAACCAAATCTATTTAAAATAAATTTTACCAACACTTGGTAAACTTAATCAGTTTTCACAGTGGTAGATAGGCTATATCTCCATCAGCATCAGTGTCTTCAGCCCACACCTATGCTGAATCTCTTCCTATTACTTATAAGGATTAAATGTCTTCCTCTCCATGGCAGACCTTGTTTCCATGTTATCATCCTGTCCGTGTCTCCTGTTCTCTCTTCTCCAGGGATCCTCTCTCCATGACGGTCCTTTCTTCTTACATATTCAGCCTTCTCTCTCCACTGACTCCTTGTTTTCAGAATGTAAACATAATTATATTTCCATCCTCTTTTATATGTAAAACTCCTTGAACTCTAGATGTACCTTTACTTCTACTTTTTCCTCTCCTTTTTAATAGCTAGTCTTTAAATAATACTTCCTAATTTCTTTAAAAAAAAAAAAGTATGTGCATTGTTTAAAAAAAAACCTCAGAAAAGCTCAAAGAAGAAAATGAATAATTATAGAACCACCAAAAATAGGAATTTTTAACATTCACATATAAAAATCATATATTCCTGCCTATGTACATAAGTAAATAAATATTTTAACAGAAACAGGACCAAACCACACATGCTATTTGAAACAGTTAACATATAAGATTAAATATTATTTGGCAAGAACAGAAAATTTCCACTGTATGCACTGCAGTCTGGGTCTCTCAGCAGCATGTCAATGAGACTATTCTTGCAATGTCGCCACTGTTTTTTCTAATTTCCTAGGAGAAGGGGCACTTTTAAGAATTTCTATCAATGGCTAGTTTTTATCACTCATTTCCTAATCTTTCTCTTTGCTATTGTATCACCTCTCTCTTCTGGATTCTGTATAACTCCCTGGCTATTCTGTGTCCTTCCTGCATACCTATATAATCTCATCCACATCCATGATTACCATTTTAAGATGATTCTCCCAGAATGATTCTCTGATCCAGCCTTCTTTGACCAATGGTGTGTGTGTGTGCGTGCACCTGTGTGTGTCTAAATATGTATCTAAATATCTAAAAGACCAAGCAACTGACATTCAATCTAACAAAAAGCATATTTATCATTTTACTCATAAAAAATGTTTTCTTGGGAGTGTCAGACCATACCTCTGTTTATCATTTCCAACTCAGTTCATCCTCTTCTCACTAGGTGGTATTTGCATTAGATTCTATTTCATAAAAATACATCTATTTTTAAAATTTATTTATTTTTGGCTGTGTTGGGTCTTCATTGCTGCGCGCGGGCTTTCTCTAGTTGCGGAGAGCAGGGGCTACTCTTCGTTGCAGTGCAGGGGCTTCTCATTGCGGTGGCTTCTCTTGTTGTGGAGCATGGGCTCTAGCGTGCAGGCTCAGTAGTTGTGGCACACGGGCTTAGTTGCTCTGCGGCATGTGGGATCTTCCCAGTCCAAGGCTCGAACCCGTGTCCCCTGCACTGGCAGGCAGATTCTTAACCACTGCACCACTAGAGAAGCCCCCCAAAACACATCTATTTATTCCCTCTTCTCACTACTTTCTTTAGTACAGGTCAGCAACTTTTCTCACAGGTCACTGCAAAATCCATCCCAGTGGTCTATTTACCACTTGTCTTTTCACATCCACATCCAGTAGAGGTACCACCACTATTTCCTAAGAAGAAACTAAATTATATCATTGGCCTGCTTAAAATCTTTTAAGGCTCTCAATTAACCATCCTTTGCATACTGCAGCAACCTTATGTCTTCATTTCTTTCCTGTCCCATCTCAGCCCACTTTGTTTCCAGTCAGACCTATCCTCTAGCTGCCCTTGATTCTATGCTGCTACCTCAAGAGACTTGACATATGCTGCTCCTTCTACCTCAAATACCCTTCCCTTCTCGTTCACTAGTGATTTCTAAATGCTCAAGCTTTATCTGAAATTTTCTCAGGCCTTCGCAATAAAGTAAGTTTTTTATTTTCCAACTTCTTTAGTATATTATGTGCCTATCATTTTATGCATATCTTTGATGCATATCAGCTATACCTACTTATATCCATCACAATATATTTAGATTGATCTCACTTATACCCTCTAACTCCATAATTTGCATCTCTGTCGAGCTCTACTTGACACCAAATATTTTGTTATTTCCATTTGTGTATCCATAGTGCCTGGCATGTAATAAAATTACTAATGGTGATGAATATTCACTGACTGGTAATTCTTTGTACGTGTAACAAATATATTCTTACATCGTATTTGAGAGTTCTTAAGAAGACCTATGATTTAGAAGTCCCACCCACTACAAAGAATTTAACTTTCCCAAGTTTAAATGGCTAGAAAGTGGCAAACATGGGATTTGAACCCTAGCATTCTGGTTCTACAGCCTCTTTAACACTCAATATATATTTGAGTAATAGACAAATGAGCAAATGAGTGAATGAATGAATGAATAAGAACATAAGTTTTTTACAAATGCTTCAGGTTTTCTTTTTCTTTTTAGTCTCAATCAGGGTTTTTCAGTGAGTCCAAATTTGTTCTCTGCTATATAATTCCCTATGTCTTTAGTAAATATAGTTTTATAATAATTAAATCAGAAACATACCTGAAGTCAAAGTCCTTTTGCTCAACTATCAACTGAGAGCACAAAAGAGAATTCTGTGAGAGTAAAAAGGCAACCAGGGCCTTATGTAGCATAAGTCTTATCTCTGTCTTGCCAGCCCATTCTGCATTTCAAACAATCGTATAGGCGGGCTCCACAATACCGCTACACAGCAAAACAACTTGTTCCTAGTATTTCCAGCCCAAATTATTAAGTTTTAATGCAAATATCTAATATCAAATTCAAAAACTTAAAAAATTGGAAAAGGGCTTCCCTGGTGGCTTCCCACCTGCCAGTGCAGGGACACGGGTTCAAGCGCTGATCCGGGAAGATCCCACATGCCACGGAGCAACTAAGCCCGTGCGCCACAGCTACTGAGCCTGCGCTCTAGAGCCTGCAAGCCACAACTACTGAAGCCCACGCGCCTAGAGCCTATGCTCCGCAACAAGAGAAGCCACCGCAGTGAGAAGCCCGCGCACCACAACGAAGGGTAGCCCCTGCTCGCTGCAACTAGAGAAAGCCCACACACAGCAACGAAGACCCAATGCAGCCAAAAATAAATAAATAAAATAAATTCTTTTTTAAAATTGGACAAAACAGAGCAGCAAGAAAAATATAATGCACAACAGTCTGGAGGTAATGATCATTTGAGTCATCTCACATAAATGCATTCTTTTCCCGGACAAAACACAGTACATTTTCTCCAGTGCTGGAGCAAGCCCAGAGTGAGTAACCATATTTTCACACTGAAGATGGGATATGGGAAACACAGGACAATTTTCATAACTGAAATTTATTGATATTTTCCAAAATGTAGTCCCCGTGATTTCAGAAATAACATAAACAACAATGTAATGTAGTATTGCAATGATAATGTTGTGTTGATGTAAACAATTTTTAGAAAAACTGGAAACTACCATCTCTCTTCAGGTGAAATGCATTATGCCATCATGATGTCTATGTCTGCCACCTGCAGCTGAAAGAAATGTTTCCTCTAAAAGAAGTCTGTTATGCCCTAAGGTAGGTGATTTCCTCTCAGAAAAAAGAAAGGTACAGAGAGAAGAATATGAAAAAATAATAGTTCAGACTTTAAGCAGCAATGGCTTGAATAAGAATGTCATGACTGAATCATCCTAACACAAAGGGGAAAGAAATCATCCTGCAAGACAGATGATAACTCAAGTATTAGAACTGGGAACATAGTCCCACAAAACTGGTAATTATCAATGCCAGCTATACTATTTAGGAACTCAGAATATTATGCAGACATTAAAGGAAAAATGCTAAATTAGCTGGAAAAAAGCTGCGCCCATAAGTCCCATTAGCACATTTATTTTAGTAAGCACCTACATGTTCAGTCACCAACATGCAATCAAGAAAGAAATTTGGCCACGTGGGAGGCTGTGTAGGCAATAAAGAAAAATGAAAGAACCAGAAAAATTTATTTAGTATATCATTAAAACAGAGGAAAATAACCTAATGATTTGGATTGTCTTCAATTCACATTTTCACTACAAATACATACAATGGTCTAAGTTAGAATCAAGAATCAAACAGCCTGTGCACATTGCTGATATTACCAAAAATTAAATAGTGGGTAAGATTTATATAAGAAATTTAGATACTCGTGAAAATATGAGACTTGTTTTTCTTAGAATTCTACTTATAGCACTTGTAACAGAAATGCAGTCCTGTGTCAGGCAAGATTAATTCAGCACAGTTAGGTTAAATTTAACATAAATATCTCCCTCACTTCCTAATACCCCTCTTTTAACTATACTGAAACTCTGTATATAAACATGGACTTCTCTTTGACTATCAAATCAACACCCACACAGTTAACCTAGCTTTAGCTTCCTTCATGATATCTCAAAATAATAATAATTATTTTGTTAATAGTTATTATTTCTCAGTCAAGATTTCTTTTAATTAATTAAGCCTGTCTCTTGCAGGTAATAAAAATATGATTTTATTAAGGTAATTTAAAATAAAAACTGAATGACTGAGGGATTATTTCCCTAAGTGACTTTTTTTATTTTTAAGTGACTTCTTGAGGTAGAATTTCAGTTGGAGATATAGAAATTCTAAAAAGTACATTTAAGTAGAAGTGTATGAATATTTAATTAGTAAAATGCATGGGGCAGTGATTTTGAATCATAGTGCCATTTAAATTTCCTTTCCATAATGTTAGTTTGTTTTTTCCTCAGTCCATTATTATGCCATAATTACCAGAATCAACAATTTTATGAATACATACACAAAACAAAATATCAAAATAAAAAATGAATTCCAAGTTACCAAATCAGATATCCAAAAGGACCAAGAAGATATGGTTAAAAGAAAAAAGAGGGAAGCAGATTTGAGAACACATGTCTCATCTAAGCAGTGGAAATTATTGCCAAATGGAAACATGGATCTTGTGTTGAAAATGTTCCAATTTTTCAAGAGAAGCTGATATTTAGACTCTTACGAGAAATATGCTAATGTTAAACATTGGCAACTAAGTCATTAAAAAACAGAAATTCAGTGGGAGACAAAAAGAAAACTTTCAGTGATCCCAAATTCTAGGATGGCCACTGTATAGGAGTAGAAAATGTATAGATTGGTATAGTCTGCTGCTCACTTTTTTGTACATTGGTCAAATCTCTCTAGGTCTATCTAGGTTTTCTTGGTGGTAAAATGAAAGGATGGTGCTAAACCAAAATGTTCCCTTCCAGACCTCTAATTCTTTGCAATTTATTTTATAAGTGCCTTTCTGATGTTTGTTTGATCATAGGTATGTAGATATTAGATCTGTCACTGGATTAGAAAAATATTGTGTAATTATATATTCATTATTTTATTTGCCAATATGGACAACAATATGGACTGTTCTAAGCACTGAGGATATGTCTGGGAACAAGCCATATGAATATCCTCCATGTGTACATACTACCAAGGCAGACTGCTTCCACACTACCAAGGCAGAATTAAGTAGTATTTACAGAGACCTTACGGCCCACAAAACTGAAATATTTTACTATCTGGCCCTTGGCAGAAAAAGTCTGCTGATCCCTACCAAAAATAATAGGAGGAAGACTTTATTAACGCAAGTTAATTACTAACTTTTTAAAATACTGTGGAGTTTTAAATGCTTTTGTACTCAAGCATTTTCAAGTTAAAAATATTAAAAAGCAAAAAGTAATAAATAAATAAACCCCAAAAAGTTATTCTGGCTTTTACAATTAATTACCAGGGAGTTTCTAGCTGAATTTCCCAGAAAGAAAGGAGGATTTCAAAGATGATAGTCCTTCTTAGAGAATTGAATTTAAGAGTTTATCCTTTATCAGAAATACAAACTGAATTTATTCTCCTTACAGTAAGACTGAATAGAGAATATTATTAAATGTGACAGCAGTTCTTCTAACAATATCTGGATGCATTGTTTTGGTGGCCACAAAGTACTATATACTACTTTTAATACTTTTCCAAAATATTTAATAAACCTCAGAGTGTAAAGAGATTAACATTATCATAGGAAGCACTTATTATCCAGTGACTTACTGCAAATATAGTTTTGTTCTCTACTGATTTATGCTATTACTTAAAATTACATATATTTTTAATGTGAAGATTTATTAGGCCCTGTTAGTCAAATAGATAGCAACCATTGTACACTTGTAATTTAAAATTTATCACCCTAAAAATAAGACTTAATTTTCCCTTCATTAAAATAAATGACAAATAGCCAAACTAAAAAAAAAAAAATTATCAGTCTATAAACTGAGGAAATTTTATGTGCCAGGTACTACGACAATACTATACATGTGAAATATCATATTTAATTATTAAGCATACAATCTAGTTGATGTTGTTTTTCTCTTTTACAAATGAATAAATTGAGACCTAAGGAGATTATATACTGTATACAGAGTTAAATAGCAGATCACTGGTAGGTCTCAGATTCAACCCCAAGCAGCTCAACTCCAAAGTCACTTAACACTCAGTTCTACTGTCTTCCAAGCAAAATGAGAATGAGGAGATCTTATGTAGGCAAGGACATATTAAAATGTTTTTAAAAATTTCCAAGGGTACCAATGAACAAGTGTGAAAGAAAGAGGATGATTTTATTGGAAAAATGGGAAGGATAAAAAAGCAAAACAGAAAGTAACCAATTTATTCATTTGTAACATAACCAGCAATTTACCCTGAGATCCTCTACTCTCTTAATATTGGATCACTGAGAGACTATGGATAGAATCTTACTGTTTTAGGAATCGTCAGCTGAAACATAATCCTACCCATCAAGCCTTATGCCAAATAGATAATTCTAGACCAGTGACAGTCATGGCAGTGGAACATGTTTGAGAGTAATTCTTTCCATCCCATGTTATTGTTTTCTAACAAAAGGATGCACCAATATTGAAAATCATTTCATCTCTAGGTTGTGTGTGTGTGTGTGTGTGTGTGTGTGTGTGTGTGTGTGTGTGTGTATAGGACACAGAGAATGAAGGAAAGGATGACGGGAGATTTTCTATTTTCACTCAAGCATTCTAGAAATAGGTGTCAGGGGTACACACTTGATTACCTGAACAGAGGTTAAATATAAATGCAGATCAAAATCTGATCATAACACCTGTTTCCATTTCAAAGATGTAGTTAGAATTTAGGGACATCTTATACCCAAACAACCACGGTTATTTTTTTTACAAAGCATATACAAACTTTCCAATAGCTATATCATATTTACGAAAAAATGACTGATTTAGTTTCAATGGTCTTCTAGTTAATTAGCAGGACAAGTGGTGAACGACCCTAAAAATCACCTGTTTTTCTAAAATACAAACCTACAGTTTAGTAAAAGTCTGGAGAACAAAATAAAATCAATTCTCTTCTTTCTTATTCCTTGACTTCAGTGTGTCTCCCTGATTCTCAACAAAGAAAAAATGGTATCTAAACACAAGTGACACATCCATACTAAAAGGCATGCATCTATGCCTGATACAGGCACTTATTGTTTGTGCTCCACTCTAACCTACAAAAAAACCTGGACCCCTACATAATTGCAATCCTAGCCAGAACATTTTTGGATTATTGAATTTGTGTCTGAATAGCTTATTATTGGAGGGATATGGATTAGAGTTGTGTGCCAAAGCTTACCAGATGGAAATAGTGAGGTGACCAGAGTCAGGTCTAATGTAAAAGGAAAGGGAAGATAGAGGAGGACTAGAAAGAATAGAATGGGACCTGTTTTCAATTGTTGAAGATCTGTCACAAACAAGAAGGGATACTCTCGTCTATAATGCTGGATGATGGGATCTTAAAAGATGAGTATTACAGAGCAATGTATTTTGAAAATATAAGGAAAAATTTAAACTGAAGTAGGCTACATTAAGAGTTAGTGAGGGGCTTCCCTGGTGGCCCAGTGGTTGAGAGTCCGCCTGTGGATGCGGGGGACGCGGGTTCGTGCCCCGGTCCGGGAGGATCCCACATGCTGCGGAGCGGCTGGGCCCGTGAACCATGGCCGCTGAGCCTGCGCGTCTGGAGCCTGTGCTCCGCAACGGGAGAGGCCACAGCAGTGAGAGGCCCTCGTACCGCAAAAAAAAAAAGGAAAAAAAAAAGAGTTAGTGAAAGCCTTTTCATTCAACACATGTATATAATTTCATGTTGTATGATAACTTATTTTGTGCTCTTGGGTTTGGAATTTGGAGTACAGGAGTTTATTATTCCCTCAAAGTTTAAGTATCTCAGTAAATTAGGCTAACATACTGTTCCTATGAACATACAGTAATTATGAACATGACATGATAATTTGGAAAAACGTATTTTTCTTTTTTTAGATTGGTTAGTCATTCTGTTCTCCTAATCCATGAAACAGAATAACACTGACATTAAGAGGACAAATTTTGTAGTCAGACTCATCAATGATTAAATGGTAACTCATACAAGCTGTGCGATCTTAGGAAAATTGCAAAACTTTCCTGAACACCTGTTGCCTACACTATAAAATTCTTACAGGATTTTTGCGAATTAAAAAAGATGGTCAATCAGAATCGTGGCACAGAATAAAAACACAATAAATATAGCTATAGTTATTACTTGGCCGTATGCATTTTAAGTACATACTGCTAGTTCTTATACTGATGATTCAATAGCCAAGACACTCGGAAGCAGAATAACTGTATATTCGGCCAAACATAAATACATAAATGAGTCCACAGACTCCCCATTTTTTTTTCCAGCACACAAACTTATAGAGCTTATATCCATAATAATCGCATGGCATGTTTAAACAAACTAGACTCTGACCTGAATACTTTTATTAGAAAAATCTCAAAACCTAATTCATTATTTTCCTCATTAATTCATAGTCTAACATGCAACAGGTGTTTTCTTAGAGACTTTGAAAAGAAGTACATAAAAATAAATTAGATAAGATACTGAATACAGCAGACATTTCTTTTACTAAGATGAGTTATGAGACTCAAATGTGATTTGCTTCAGTTTCATCCTTAAATCCTCACTGCAGTTTTCCAAATGTAACACCAGTTTTTCGAAAAAAAAAAAAAAAAAGTCCAAGTCACATAACCAAATTTTATAATTACAACAAATACAGGTGTGGAAACACATAGGGAGTGGAGTGAAACAATTCTCTAAAGAAGAAGAGTTGAAATACCTGAGTAATTACTAGGTAGGGAAAATATAAATCAATAAAATATAATTTACACATGAATGATCTTTAGATGGGGAATTATTTAGGGCAGTGTTGTCCTTAGAAGCCTACAACAGAAACATCCTACGTGGTTGTTAAATAGCAAATTTTTATGGCCAACTCTAGATCCCCAAATCAGAATATCTTCTGTATGGATAGGAATTTATACTTAGAACAAGAAACTGGAGAAGTTATTACATGTTAATTCGGAGCATTCATGTTTCATGGTGAGAAAAAAAATACTTCTCAATCTAACTTCAATATCTTGGTCTCATTTGATTTTTTTTTAAATTGAAGTATAGTTGATTTACAATACTGCATTAGTTTTAGGTCTACAGCACAGTGATTCAGTTATCTTTTTCTGATTATATTCTATTATAGGTTATTAGAAGCTATTGAATATATTTCCCTATGCTTAACAGTCAATCCTTGTTTCTTATCTATTTTATATAGAGTAGTTTGTATCTGTTAATCCCATACTCCTAATATGTCTTCCCCTCCCTCTCCCCTTTGGTAACCATAAATTTGGTTTCTATATCTGAGTCTGTTTCTGTTTTGTATATAGATTTGTATTATTTTTTAGATTCCACATAAAGTCATATAATATTTGTCTTTTTCTGTCTGACTTACTTCACTATGTATAATATTCTCTAGGTCCATCCATGTTGCTGCAACAGCAACATTTCATTCCTTTTATGGCTGGGTAATATTCCATTGTGTATATATACCACATCTTCTTAAGCCAATTGTTTAGTGATGGGCACTTGTGTTGTTTCCATGTCTTGGCTACGTAAACAGTGTCGCAATGAACATTGGGATGCAGGCATCTTTTCAAATTACAACTTTTGTTTTTTTCTGAATATATACCCAGGAATGGGATTGCTGGATTGTATGGTAGTTCTATATTTAGTTTTTTAAGGAAACACAATACTGTTTTCCATAGTGGCTGCACCAATTTACATTCCCATACAGTGTAGGAGGGTTCTATTTTCTCCACACCCTTTCCAGCATTTATTATCTGTAGACTTTTTTGATGATAGCCATTCTGACTGGTGTGATTTTGATTTGCATTTATCTAATAATTAGTGACCTTGGGCATCTTTTCATGTTCCTATTGGCCATCTGTCTGTCTTCATGGAAAAACGTCTATCAGGTCTTCTGCCCATTTCTTTTTTTTTCTGTATTGAGTTGTTTGCTTATTTGATATCGAATTGCATGAGCTGTTTGTATATTTTGGATATTAACCCCTTGTTGGTTGTATTGTTTGCAAATATTTTCTCCCATTGCATATGTTGTCTTTTCACTTTGTCAATGGTTTTCTTTGCTGTGCAAAAATGTTTATGTTTAATTAGGTCCTATTTGTTTATTTTGGCTCTTGTTTCTTTTGCCTTAGTGGACTGATCCAATCAAATATGGCTACAATTTACATCAAAGAGTGTCTTGTCTATGTTCTCCTCTAGGAGTTTTATGGTTTCTGTTCTGACATTTAGGTCTCTAAACCATTTTGAGTTTATATGGTGTGAGGTGCTCTTCTAATCTCATTGTTTTGCCTGTGGCTGTCCAGTTTTCCCATCACCACTTATTGAAGACTGCCATTATTCCGTTGTATACTCCTGCCTCCTTTGTCATAAATTAATTGACCATAGGTGTGTGGATTTATTTCTGGGCCCTCTATTCTGTTCCAATGATCTATGTGTCTGTTTTTGTGCTGATACCATGCTATTTTGATTACTGTAGTTTTGTAATAGAGTCTGAATACTGGGAGGGTTATACCTCCAGCTTTGGTTTTTTTTCCTCAAGATTGTCAATTTTGGGTCTTTTGTGGTTTCATATGGATTTTAGGATTATTGTCCTAATTCTGTGAAAAATGTCCTGGGTATTTTGATAGGGATTGCATTAAATCTATAGATTGCTGAAATGAGTAGTATGCCCATTTTAACAATATTAATTCTTTCAATCCAAGAGAATGGATATCTTTCCATTTCTTTGTATCATCTTCAGTTTCCTTTATCAATGTTTATAGTTTTCAGAGTACAGGTTTTCACCTCCTTGGTTAAGTTTTATTCTTAGGTATTTAATTTCCTTTGATGCAATTTTAAACAGGATTGCTTTTTTTCTTTTTAATTTTCCCTTTTGATATTTTATTATTAGTGTAGAGAAACACAACAGATTTCTGTATATTAATCTTGTATCCTGCAACTTGGCTGAATTCATTTATTAGTTCTAGCAAATGTTGGTGGAGACTTCAGGGTTCTGCAAATAGTGACAGTTCTACCTCTAACTTTCCAATTTGGATACCTTTAATTTATTTTTCTTGACTGATTGCTGTGGCTAGGATAAACTTAGAACCATCACTATAGCCACCTATTTCAGTAGAATTTGGTTATTATAATTTTTAATTATAAATTTCCATCTGGTACTTTTTTACATCTTCTGTTTCTTTGTAGATACTCTCTATTTTTCTGTTTGTTTAAAGAGTTTTCATAATTGTTTATTGGAATAGTTAAAGTCTTTGTCAGGTAATATCTGTGTGCCATCTCATTGTGGGCATCTGTTGACTGTATACTCTTATGTGAATCAAGATTTTCCTGGATATCTACATATGCTGAATGTTTTGAATTGTGTTTTGGAAGTTTTCAGTATTATATTATGAGACTTGAGAATGTTGACATTTAAAGTCTGTGGAATATCCTGTAATAAATCATAATGGAAGAGACACAAAAAAGGATATTTCATATATATATATATATACACATAATATGTGTGTGTGTGTGTATATATATATATATATATATATATAAACTGAGTCACTTTGCTGTACAGCAGAAATTAACACATTGTAAATCAACTATACCTCAATAAAATTAAAAAATAAAGCCTGTAGAGAATATTGATTTTTTTTATATTTATCAGAAAATTAACCTGGCTATATTCAGGCATTAAGTTACACTGACATTTTGTAGGCTATAGTTCCAATGACAGTTCAGTTCTCAAAGACTTTGCAATGTTATTTGGATATAATGATTTTATAATAGCTTTTTAAAATATTAAAAATACAAGCAGCAAGTACAGACTTGAATTACCAGATACTTCAATACATATAAGTCCACTGCAATCAACTCACAAGTGACGTTGGTATAGATATTAGCAATTAGAGTAATGGAGTGAGTCAAAAAACCAGAAAGAAGTAATGGTTTTTATAAGGGTATATAACATGACAAAGGTTATAGTTCAATTCAGTAAAAAAAAAAATATTAACAATTGGACATAAAATGATAGGAGAATAGAACAATTAACTATGATCAAATAGAGAATATTAAGATAATTCAGTTACCTAATTATTATAGGACATAATTATGTAATTCATATTCTTAGTAAAATGGGTGATCAATTGTATAACACACTTCAAAATATTATAGTAAGATCTCAACACTGAAACAACCATTGATAAAGTTATTAATAATTAAGTAAATGGTATTATGACTAAGAGCTAATAATTAGAAGCATTGTTATATCCATATGTATAACTTAAAGCAAAATAAATTCCAGATCAATTAAATATTTAAATATAATATATATTTATATATTATTAACGCAAATGTTAACTCAGATATTTTGAAGGTTATCTAATTTTAGTGTAGAATATTACCCAAGAGTTTTTCCGCACTAAACTCTGTTTTGGCAGAATTCCAAGAACACCACTTTACATTACTTTGCAGTAGGAGGTGTAAATTAACTAAAAAGTCTGGAACTAAAACTAATACTTTTATAGTACTCTGAATGAGTATGAGATTGCAGAGTGGAAATAGGGATATGGAAAATCAATATGACCAGTGCAGTAATACAGGCAAGAAATGAAAATGGCTCATACAAGTGTTACTGTGGAGGAGGTTGTGAAATGCAGTCAGATCCCTAAATTATTTTGAATAGAAGGAGACATAGCCAAAAGTAAAAAATATATATGGGTATGGTCAGTGATAAACAGCCTTGCTGGCTTCTCAGAGGCTTGGAGTTCTCGGGTAAGGCATGTGCACAAACATTTGATTGTAGGGACAAAGTATAAAGATTTTGTATCATATATTAATTCTCACCAGAAACAATATCTCATAGAAGATGAAGTAAACAACTGAGTAGAAAAAAATGCTCTGACCATTTGCCCACAGCCAGCCATTTTTATTGACCATCACAGAACTGATGAGTCAGAAAGGAATTGCCAAGGTGATAGAGATGGAGACTATTCCTGGGCCCAGCAGCATAAAGCACACTTATGTACAACCTCCCAGCAATGGACACCAATTCTGAACTATGCTTTGACCACTTGGTGGAAAGTTTACTACATGGGAACCCTTCCCTCCTAGAATCAATTTGTTCTCACAGAAGCAGACACCTGTTTCAGGTATGTTGTTTCCATTTTTGCCCTCAGAGCTTCAAGAAATTTTCTGAATAATGGGGCTGTAATGATAAGAAGTCTGAAGTCCTACATGGAAAGATTTTGAAAAGCAGTGCAGAAATTGTTAGCATCCTTGAAAAACCATAATTAGTATTTAGGACCTGTTAGAGCAGGGTTTGACAAATTTTTCTGTAAAGAGTCAGATAATAATTATTTTAGTCTTTGTAGTCCAATGAGCAAACCAGAGGATATTATATAGAGACTTATATAACATGAGAAATAATAACGAAAAATTGTATTGATGAAATTTAAACTATAATAATAGTAATAATAAGAGGTTTTTAAAAATACAAATATATTAAAAACCAGAATGAAACTCTTTTTTAAGGGGAAGACATTTTTCCAACTGGGGTTCAAAGTCTGTTTTCCTTATCTTCAAAACTGATTGCAGACGTTCACCTGTTAATGCTGATCTGTAAAGAGATTTTACATATTTCATCTTTGAAAATGTCTTTTCACACAGTCAGGCAACATAGATGGCACTCACAATGCTGTGATGTCATAACATCCTCACTACAACTTGTAATGCCATGAGCAGCAGTGCAAAGAAAACACCATATATGGTCTCTGTCTCAACTACTCAATTTTGATGGTAGAGTGAGAAAGAAGCCTTAGGCAAGATTTAAATGGATTCTGAACTTTTAATTTTCATATATCCTAAGACATTTTCTCACTTTGATTTTTTTCAACATTATAATATGTAAGAAAAATTCTAACCTTTAAGCCACCAAAAACTTTTGTGAAAGTGAGGAAGGATGGCGCATTTGGCCTGTAGGGAGGATTTTGCCAAACCCAGCATTACAGGAAATAGTAAAATAGGCAGTTGTTGAAAAAGAGTCAGAAATGCCAGCAGGAGGCTGAGAATCTGGTGCAAAGTGTCATAGCCTCTGGCATAGCCAGATGTCAGTATGGTCCTGAGGAGAGAGACACTTGCAGAATATAATAGGTTCAATATATGAAAACACTGGAGAGACACCAATGAACTAACTCTTACTGGGAGATACAATGTATCCTCAAATAAGAGTTCTTGACAAGAATAAATCTGTCAGTCAGCTCTATTTATGCCTAGTAAAGTGTGAACCCTCTTTAGAGGAAGATAACCTCATCTGAGGCTCCTATATGTTGTATACACAATGTAAGTCATTAAATACAAATTATTAGGTAGGCTAAAAAGCAAGATTATACTGTTGAACATCAAGAAAAAAAATGACAATGGAAACAGGTATATAAGTGCTTCAAATTAGATGATTAGGACTTTGACTATGATAAGTATGTTCTAAAATACAGAAAGAAAAAAGTTCAAAAACAGCTGAAAAGTTGGAGATTTTTCCACAGTGAATTGAACTTACATTAAAAATTGTATTAAGAACTGAATTGTGGTAAGTATTAGTGAAAAGTATAACCTATGAAATCTCATGTCATAGGTTTTACAGCAGAGCAGATATGCCAGAAAATAGTATTAATGTACTGGAAGATGTTTCCAAGAGAAGGCATGAAAACTGGAGTACAGAGACACAAAATAACAAATGGAGTAAAAGAAAGTTGGACCAATATAGGAGTCAGTAAACAGGTTTAACCCATATGTTATTGCATAGGACTGACATACATACAATTGACATCCAAGAGGAAGAGAGAAAGAATGAGACAGAAACAATACTTGAAGAGATACTGGTTGAGGTTATGCAACCCTGATGAAAGATAATCCCACACATTCAAGAAGCTCTGTTGAAACCTAAGCAAGATTCATGCAATGAAAACCATATGAGGAACACTATTATAAGACTTATGAAAACCAAAGATCAAGAAAAAAATTATAAACTAGGTTGGAGGAAAAACATAAGACATAATCTCTTGAAAGGAACAAGACAACAATTTACTTCTCAACAGAAATAAAGGAAGTCAGAATATAAGGGAATAACAACTTAAAAATTATGAAAGGAATGCATTGTCTATTCCAAATTTTATGTCCAGTAAAAATATTGTTCAAAAGTGAATAAACTAAAGGTGTTTTCAGACACACAGAAACTTTTCAATTCAACTGATAATTATGTAGTAAAAGCAATACTTAAATGACTGTTACAAGCAGTGAAACTTACTCTAGAGGAAGGAAGTTTAACAATGAATCTTAGAAAAGGATAAGTCATAAATGACTATTGACTGGGTAATGACTGGTCAAAATAATTACAGTAATGTCTTTGGGGTTTAAGATGGATACATAATTGAAATACATGACAACAATAAGGCAAACACTGATAAGGAGTAAATTAAATTTATCATGAATTAATGATTCACTTAAATTCAGATAAAAATCCCAGCAATTTTATTCTATGTGTGTGAAACAGACAAGTTGATTTTAAAAGTCATGCCAAAATTCAGAAGGCAAGTAAGAGCCAAGGATATTTTGAAAAAGAATAAAAATAGGAAGATTTAATTTCAAATAGCATGTCATATTTTGATATTCTAGTAAGACAGTGTCACATTGGTACCGAGAAACAAGAAAAGTTAAGTTGAACAGAATAATTTCATAGACAGACACACACATATAAAGTCTTCTTATTTATAAAGTAAAACTGCGGTGCAGTAAAAAATAAAAAAAAAAAAGATGGGTATTTCAATAATCACTTTGGGTCAATTGGATAACATATGGAAAAATAAGAACCTTAATCTAATGCCATTATATATATATATATTTATATATATATAATGCCTTTATATATTTATTAATATATCAAATATATTCATTTTTTATATATTTATATATAAAATATATTTATTCTATGTGATTGTGGGTTGAAATGTGAAAAGTAAAGCAATATAAATTTTTAGGAGAAAACAGGATACAATCTTCACAACCCTATTGTATGCGAAGGTTTACATTTTAGGGCACAGAAATTAATGTCAACAAAGGGAAAGAAAAACATTGAAAAGTGGACTACACTTAACATTAAGAAATTATTTTCTTTAAAAGACATGCTATAGCATCATGAGAATAAATAAACTAGGCATAGAACTTCCAGAGCAGCATTAATTAAAGCTAACATCATACTTAGTCATGAAAGGCAGAAAGCTTTTCCCCCAAGATCAGAAATAATGCATGGATGATGACCATTTTTCACCACTACTGTTTTGGAAGCCCTAGCCAGAGTGACTGGAAAAGAAAAAGACATAAAATGCATTCAAATTGGAAACGAAGAAGGAAATTATCTCTTATTTGCAAATGATATCATTTGGTACAAGATCAACATACCAAAATTAGTTGTGTTGTTATACAGCTGCAGGGAAAATCCAAAAAGGAAAGTAATAAAAGAATTCTAAATATAGTAGCATCCAAAAAATAAAATATTTTGGAATAAATTTAACCATAGAGGTGAAAGACTGGTACATGGAAAACTACAAAACATTACTGAAAGCAAAATTACTTAAAGAGTACCGGGTGTTCTTCTGGGATGATAAAAAAATTTTAAACTAGAGAGAGGTAGTATTTGCACAACATTTTGAATGCACTAAATTCCACTTACTTGTATATTTTTAAAGAGTTAATTGCTTAATTGTATGTTATGTGAATTTCACCTCAATTATAAAAAAAGAAGAAAAATATCAGGGTAGTGTCTAAATAGGGAGTGGGGAGCCAGATGGTAGGGATAATAACTAGTGGTGTTTTCTGGATACCATTACTGTTTACACGTCTTGATTTGGCACTGATTTCAGAAGTGGTTCACTATTTGAAAATTGTTGGGCTGTATGCTTTTTATTTTGCATGTATATATATATGTGTGTGTGTGTGTGTGTGTATATATATACACACACATATATATTTTGCACTTCAATAAAATTCATAATAATGTAGTTGAATTCTCAAACCCAACTAAAATGATTTTAAATGTGATTTTATAAAATGTCATTCACAATTTCAATAAAAAAGAGAAATAAATTACTCAGAAATAAGTATAACAAAAAATGTTCAAGACCAGGAGAGAGAAAATAATATAACTAATTAAATATATGAATGAATACTAAAGTGCATGAAGTCATATGTCACATTTAGAAGTGGGGTAATATAACATAAAAGGTTGATTTGTCCTATATTGATATATTAAATATAAATCCAATGAAAATAATCATTGTTAAATTTTATAAGATGATTCTGAAATTTCTATGAAAAACATGGATGACACTCAAGGGACACTTGAATTAGGAAAATGTGGTAGGCAGAATCCTAAGATGGTCCTTGAAGACTCCTCACGCTGATGTACATGTTCTATGTATATTCCATGCAATTTGTGATTGTGATTATCTAGTCATTCCTGTATTTAGGCTATGTTATAATGTTATATGGCCCAGTTGCCTCAGAGAAAGGGAGATTATCTGAAGTGGGCTTAACGTAATCAAGCCAGCCCTTAAAATGGACGGTAAAGTTCCTGAAGGAGAGATTTAAAGCATGAGAGGGATTTAATACAAGAGAGATACATTGCTGTTTTTGAAGAGGGAGAGAGACATGACAGAAAAGCAGCTGCCCTCCAAGAGTTGAGAATGAATGGCATGTGACAGCCAGCAAGGAATCAGGGACCTGAGTCCTACAAATTCAAGGAATTGATTCCTGACAACACCATGAGTATGGAGGAGGAATCAAGCTCCAGATGGGAAGGCAGCCCAGCCTACATCTGGATTTTAGCTTGAAAGACCTTGAAAAGAGAATCAAGTAATGCCATACCCTTCCTTTTTTTTTTCCAAGTTTTTTTTTCTTTTATTGGAGTAAAAATGCTATACAATGGTGTGTTTTTGACCCACCTCCTAGAGAAATGGAAATAAAAAATAAACAAATGGGACCTAATGAAACTTCAAAGCTTTTGCACAGCAAAGGAAACCAAAAACAAGACCAAAAGACAACCCTCAGAATGGGAGAAAATATTTGCAAATAAAGCAACTGACAAAGGATTAATCTCCAAAATTTATAAGCAGCTCATGCAGCTTAATAAGAAAAAAAACAAACAACCCAATCCCAAAATGCCCAGACTTCTAATCTATCAAACTCTGGAGATAATAAATGGGTGCTTAAACTGTTAAATTTGAGGATATTTTTAAACACAGCAATAGGAAACCAACAAAGACAAGACAGAGGATTTTGTTCTACCAGGTATCATATTACAGACCTATTGAAGTTAAACTGAAATTTGTGTCAGAAAATAAAAAGATTTTACCGGAACAAAATAAAGATCACTAAGCAAACCTGTGCATATATGGAAACTTGGTGTTTGAAGTGGCAAGCAAGATCAGTGGAAAAATAATGATTTATTCAGTAAATGGTTTTGAACTAATCAGTAATCTGAATAAAAAAGAAAAAAAAGTACTGCATTCCTCTCTTACATCACACCTATAAAAATTCTGGATTAACAACTTAAGTATGAAAAGCAAACCTTAAAATTTTAGAAGTATAGAAAGAATAGTTTTATGTCCTGGGGAATGAATAGATATCTTAAGATATGTAAAGCATAAACAATAAAGATCAAAATTATAAAGTGGAAAAGCCAGATATGTGAACTAATTATTTGCAAGGCAGAAGACTAAAAATTCAAATTAACACAAATTAGAGAGCATTTTGGTGTGGTCTAGAAAAGTAGAAAATGTGGGCATTTATTATCCAGCAATCTATTCCCAGATATATCTTCCAGAGAACCTCTTTGACAGGTACACTTGGGTATGCATAAAAATATATAGCAGCATTGTTTATAATAATAAAAAAAATTAAAATAAACTAAATGACCATCAATCTTAGCAAAAATAAAGGTCAGCTTATGTACAAAAAGGAATAATAAGCTTTGAAAATAAATGAATTTGAATTCTGCAAATCAACGGGATGGGGCTCACAATACGTCATATAACATATCACGTTTAGAAGAATACATGTAATATAATATGTTCCATTTAACAAAAATTAAAAACATGTGAGATAACATTTATGGGAAAATGCATATGTACTACAGTATAGAGAATTTCATGGTAACAATGAATATCAAATTAGGCCAGTAGTTATTTGTGTAGGGGTGAGGGGGGTTGTGAGTAATTGGTATGGGGACAGGAAAGATACCCATGTGGTTGGTTCTCATTACAGTATTATTTTTAATTTCTGAAGGTGAATTATTGGCACATAGGTACTTTAAATTTTATAAATTGGTATGCCTTACATGTTTTTATATCTGAAATATGCCATTATTTTTAATAAAATAATTCACATTCCTTTTATCCTACATAGGTTTTGAAAAACTTTAAAATTCATTATCATATTTAACCATCATAAATCTTAGCATGATCTGTCAGTCAGACACTCTTACTACCTATTTTTTAGATAGAGAAAAGACAGTTTAAAATGGCGGTATCCAGCAGAATTTTCTGATTGGAAAGTATACATACAATTCAACGTACTGAGGTACTTCTTTTAAAAGGAAAGAAAACAAATATTATTGAATGTCTACAAAGTGCCAGGATACTTACATATTATGTCAATAAATCATGACAGCAATCCAATGAACTAAGTATCATTAAACCACCATAAAAATAAGGAACCTAAGATTTGGAAAAGTGAAGTCACTTGCCCCAGAATTCTTCCCCAGTGGCAAAGCTATATTTGCCAAGTTGTTTGTATGACTACAAACTCTGCATTCATTTTACATATTACTGACTCTCTAAAGCACCTGGCTTCTTGGGTAGTAATCGAATTATTGTATTTCATAAAATAAAGAGCCAATGATTTGCTTTCCTGCAAACAGACAATCTCTAAATTCTTTTGAGACTTTTCAAAATAGTCTGTTCTCTGTATGAACACAAAATCATCTATAATTACAAAATATACTTTTCTATCCTCAAAAATAACACTCTTAGAGAATTTTTTCCTCCAATTTCACTATTCCTTGCAGTGGCAGCACTTTAACTTTGAAAATTTCCACATTGAAAGTCATTTCCTCACAGACCATAAATCCATAGGGCTGGAGAGTAATTCTGTTTTCTTACTTATGTAACATCCAGCTCCATGCTGAGTGCTGACTACTCTTTTGGTTCCATAAGGCTGCATATGGACCCTAAGCTTGGTTTCCTTGAAAGGTAGACCTTTCATGTCAGATTTAGTAATTGACCCAAGTACTATAAAAAGAATGTTTTAAATCATTTGCATACTAGTTAAATTAAGGCCGCCAAACACCTCCTGTCTGTTGACCTTCATTCTCTTTCAGTTGAGGAGCTCTCCCTTTGCTTTGATAGAAGAGGCACAGAGAAATATCAAAGTCCTTATTTTGACTTCAGCTATTCAACTCTGTGTCTTAATCCTTATAAGCCTGCCATTCAAGAGCTTCCTGGAAAGTCAAATAAAATTCTTTTGAACTAAAGAATTGAAGTTCTAACATCATAATGTCCTTGAAAAACTGGAGAAACAGAGAAGACCTCCCTCGAATTATTACCTACTGTTCCAGATACTCTCAGATAATAGTGATAAGAAAAATGATTCTAAATGGTTACCAAGATTTCAAATTGGTGGTATTTTTCACAAGATATACTTCTTTTCCTAGTTCATTATCTATATTCTTCAACGAATCCTGTCATTTTGTTCCTGTTTGTGGAACATCTATGCAAATTACAAGAGAGAAAATTCTACTAATAAACAATGAATTAATTTTTAGATTTTTTGCAATGTATTTTTACAAAGCAACAACAATGTATATTAATCAATTGTGTGATACTGTAAATAATGATACATTCCCTGACGTTTCTTTATGTGTATAAGGGGCAAAACCCGAGTATAGTGTTTTCTCTAACCTCTGTGTAAAGTCAAAAGATTGATTTATTACTTTCAAATTATTTAACAGCATCCTGCAATTAGATACTAAGAGAATAAACTACACAATTTATTTAGTTAATCTCCCTGGAGTTATCTTAATGTTATGTGAAAGGTAAAGTTTCCAGGTCTCAGTGATGTGTTTTAAGTACTGTTTCTCCATAGAAAACTGATCATATATTTTTCATGATATTTTGCTCTTTATAGAATGTCACAAAAGTGAAAATATAGTAGGTAATAACGGAGTGCCTTTCAAGGCCTCTGGTTTTACCTGAGCTGCAGGTCTCTTTCTACCTCTTTGAAATGTTTCTAAATACGCATGCAGAGGGGCACACACATTCCCTATACACACAACTCTAAAAATAAAACTTGAAAATAGCATATCTCATTCATTTTAAGTTAGACCATTCTAAACATGACTTTCAAATTTGTGAAGTATATTTCTTGCTGCTTCCCCACTGGGGTACAAAAAGGAACAGATAAGCAGAGGAAATTACTTGAAACTAATAATTAACTGCCTTCAAATGGCTAAATCTAATATTGTCAACCTTGTTGTCTGTGAGGTGTTCAATATCACTGACCACTTTGGCTTTCTTGAAATCATCCTCCCTTGGATTCCTTGGCTCTGAGATACTTTACAAGTTTTCCTTTCAAATTTCTTTAACAAATGTCCTTATGTTCCTTCATCGGTTATTCCCCTTCTATCTGTTCCTAACAGAATGCTGTTCTCTACCATTTCTTGTTCTTTTATTTTCCTTTTTTCACTCTACAGACCTCCCAAGAAAATCTCATCCATTGACAGTTATTGATGTTGTACACTGTGCTCATAACTGCAATTTCTCCTCCTATTATTCTTACCCACACTCTTACGCTGCAGCCAAACTGGCCCTGTTTCCATCCCTGGAATGCCTTGGAATCGGGTTCTACCAAAGGGCTTTTCTAGTAGCTCTCTGGGACAGTGTCCTAATGCTGCCGAACAAACTACAACACACATAGCAGGTTTCAACAGTACCCATTTATGAGCTCACACTATTCATTCTAAATAAAGCCCCTCCCTGCCCAGTCACTATTTTAACAAATTATCTACTTTTTAGAATTTTAATGACTTCAAAATTTCTCCTGTATTTATATTTTCATTTGTATATTGATGAGTTTCAAATCGCTAGAATCAGAGGAGAATCCTTGTCAAACCTCAATGCAGTTTTATCCCTAGACTATAGAATGGCAGTGAAATTTAATAAAGTCTTAGGACTAAATATGCAATTCCCAAATTTAACATTTACGAGAGAAAATTCTCTCCTGAACTGCAAGCCAATGTTTTTAACTGCTGCCTGTGCAGATCTACCTATGTGTTCTCCACCAACTTCAAATGTAATCTGTCAGAATAAAAGTAATTGTATATAATTCCAACACTCTCGCCTCTACTTACACTTTAATTAATGGGCTCAGAATTGGCGGGGGTGGAGGGAGCACAGACTAATCTATAGCAAATTAAAAAGATATTTAATCTCTTAACACAAAGCCTCTCTTTTCATAAATGCTGAGTTTTCCAATTTTTCTAATTTTATAAATACGATGAAATATTTGACCTTGGACAACTAAGTCATCACATACTGCTTCCTGCATTAGTTCCAAAATGTTTAAAATGACTATCACTCACTCAAAGTAGGAGTTTCATAGAAAACTTGAAGATAGACTACCTATATGGTTACTGTAAAAAATTATATTCTAGTTCTGCTTAGAGAGCTGGATTTGATGATTTTATAAATATGTTCTATTCTAGAATTACAGTCAAATAATAGTTTCCAAATTGGCTGGGTAAGGAGAAGTGGAAACTATGGAAGGCAGAGTTACTAAAAATAGGGAAGGAAAATTAAAAATAAAATTATAAAACATATACAGTTGACCCTTGAACAACACATGTTTGAACTGCTTGGGTCCACTTACATGCAGATTTTTTTCATTAAATACAGTACTGTATGATCCACGGTTGTTTGAATCCACAGAAGTGGAACCTTGGATACGTAGGGCTATCTATGGGACTTGAGAATCCAGGGATTTGGGTATCCATAGTGGGTCCTAGAATCAATCCACTCCGGATACCAAGGGACTACCATATATTATTTTTTCAGTATTCAACATAAAGTCACAACTTTTACAAATGAAAAGTAATTTCCTACAATAATATGATCAAAGCTGGATTCTCAACAACACACAAATTACTTTTAACTTATAAAATAATATATATTACACCTAAATATAGAAATAGAGGTATAGATATAGATATCTTTATCTACATATTTGTAATAGGTGCTTGTTCTTCCTTTGAGGCACAATAAATTGTTTTTATATATTTGATATTTTAAAAATTTTCAACATAGAATTTAAATCCTAAATTTATCTTAAATTTAGTAAAGTTAAATGCCTGTTTAAATAGATAATTAAATGAGTCTAAAAAGTTATTAATTTGCTGGAATCCTACCACCAAATGCTTCATTTCCCTCTTTTTTTCTCCGTTTCTCTTCATTTAAGTTGGTTTTTTTACATTAATTTTGGCATCACTCTTACTGAAGATACTTTATAATGCCATAGTTTATTGGCCATGCACAACTTCTGGAGGACAACAGTAAAATATTTCAAAAGAAAAAAGCACAACACAATGGCATGCTCCTGAGCACATGATTCAACTTTTAGATTGCAGTTTGAATATAAACTTGAATATAAACTTATGCTTGACATTCTTTTCTGTATAACCTGAAGAAGTAATTTCCTGTTGCTAATCTTTATACATAGCCATGCATCAATGATTGCTTGTCTATCCCAGATAAAATGTAGATATGAACCTCTCTTATTATTTGTAGCAAGGCACAATAATCGTAGTTAACATCTTAAACTTAGGATCCCAGAATTTTTTTATTTTGTTGTCAGAATACTGACAGAGTACCTGCTTTTGTGCCCAAACCTCCCATTTATTCTAAAAGAAGCTAGGCCCACAAATTATATGGGTTACATCATGGAAATAACACTATAGGGAACCATATGCTATGGGCCTGATAAACAATTTCATCACCTACCACATTTTGAGCTGTTCCACAAAAACTTTTTATGACATATTCTATGCGTTTTTTAGGTAAATGCATTAAACAACAATCAGAAACTGGAATGGTGCTTATTAGTTATACTAAAATTACACAAGGAAGTGGCAAGTGAAGAAATTCACCTTTGTTGGTTCTATATACAGGTAAAAATTGGAGCAGAGCTAATTTATGTATCCTACAACGAAAGTGCAAAGTGATCGGATTTGGGGATACATGCCTCAACAAAGACCAAGGATAATTTGATTTTTTTTTCTCTGTGGTATGATTTGAACAGAACAAATTGAAGACCCCATTTCTAAGAAATCTCACTTGTTCAAATTCCTGAAATTCCATCCAGTGAGGATGGAATTCATAGGATCACTCATTTGGATTTAAGAATGATAGCTCTCATTGTCTCCTGTTAAATTTTAGTCAGTTCCTGCCATGTGATTATTAGATCACGCTTCAGGACTCCGAGGGATGAGATGGCAGGAGTATCCAGATGAAGGGCTAGATCCAAACCACCCTACCAACCGAGATGAGGTATCACAGAGGGGTCTGTCAGGCAGCCAGGAAACAGTATTGCTGTACCATGTGCTGGCGGCATGCAGTCTCTATCGCTTGATCATGGGGACAAAACATGTGGCCAAGTGCCAAAAGAGTATATTGCTTAATAATTCTACTTAGCAGTGGCTTGGCAAGACCCATTCCAACAATGCAGGCAGTATGGTGAACAGATCAGAAACTGAAAATTCCGCCTAGTGTTTTAAAATGTACAAATCCTTCTAATAAATATATTCACATTTGAGGCAGTATAAAATGAAGCTATGCAATAAGACTTATGTTAAAATTCTAGTATCAACATTATATATGTAATCTTTGCTAAATAACTATATTTCTTTTATATGCTGTTTCCTAGATGATATAAATAAGGATAATAACAACAGCACTGTGTATACCAAATAAAAACAAACCTGGACTTAGGTAAGGAGAGTCTTTTGGAAAAAAACTTTTGTAATAGGAAGAGATCTCTGACCACAAGACCTGCCAGCATCTCAAAATTAAACAGAAGAAAAAATCTTATTTATGTATTAATTATTGTGAGAGGTAAGTAGGACCAGCAGAATTTTGTTAGGGAGGTAGTAAATAGTGGGGATGAACAGAAAATATGACTGGGTATATTAGCAGATGTTTCTCTCTCTGGTCAGCTAGTTCTTGGAATGAGTTGTTAAGAGGGCATGCTATATACCTTAGTGCTTATTGAAGCTTAGCGGCAAGCCAAAGTTTCAGGCTCTGTGGGGAGATGAGAAGCTTGACTAAAATCTGCTCAAACCAAGTAAGTGGGTAAGTAATGGGCAGTTGTAAACACTTGGTCAGGTAGCTGGAAAGACTAAATGAGATATTTTGCTGTGTTTGCTTGGTTAGCTATTGTTATCTGATACTTATGGATATCATGTGAGTATAAAGATACGTTTGACCCAATTTTAAAAAGTAAAAATTTATAATATAGGATTAAGATAGATAACTAATAAGAACCCACTGTATAGCACAGGCAACTCTACACCATACTCTATAATGACCTATATGGGAATAGAATCTAAAAAAGAATGGATATATATACGTATAACTGATTCACTTTGCTGTACAGCAGAAACTAACGTAACATTGTAAATCAGCTATCCGCCAATAAAAATTAATTTTTTTAAAAAAGAGGGTGTCACTTTAATTATTTATGTTTGTTCTGCTATGCACAGAATCAGGGTTTCTCATTTTTCTATGGCACAAAGACAATGATTCAGTTGAGCTAATTATAGTGTAAGCCAAAGGAAAAAGTTATGAAAATCCTTTTAAATACTTGGTTTAAGTGCAGGACAGACCCTGCTTAAGAATAAATTTTACAAGTCTTTTGAAAGTTGAGATTTTATTAAGTCCATGAGATTTTATTAAGTCCATAAAAATATCATTCCTTTTTATGGCAACATATGAGATATTATTTTAAGCGTCTTCACTTCTAAACATGTTTTCTCAACTTTTAGGTATAAAATATCTTCATGTTGAAAATGAAGCTATCACAACATCCTAATTTGAAGGAACATTTCACATTTTCTTTTCTGTATAAATGTTCTTTCTATACCTCCATTCTGCATCCATGGTATGTTAAAGATAAAGCAATTATTTTCTGCTAAATAGAACATCCTCTGACTATTGTGTTTATGTAATTACAGCCTTCTAAATGAAACACTGTAGATGCAAGAGGATATCATTTATTTTAAAATTTCAAGAACATTGAAAGGAGAAACCAAATATATATGCCAAATATAGTAAAAGAAGTATAGTAGTAAAAAATAAACCAGCTTGAAAAATTTTATAGCAGGAATATACTTGGTTCCTAGGCCAAATGCTGTTCAGAAACAATCATAAGCATAATATGGCAAATCCAATATTTTTAAAAAGTGTTCTTTGAGTGCCATCATTTCAACACTAATACTGCTCAAAATATATTTGGTATAAATTTATGAGATTGTCACTAAAAATTAACCTATGAACTCCACTGGTATCAAAACAGTTCCCTACTATGTGAGGGGCTACTGAAGAGTTATACAATTTATAGAATTGTTGAGATAGGATTGTATCGTACTGAAATTCAAACTGCTAAGGCAGAGGAGCTCATTTAACTTGTTTCTTAGAAAGTTTCGTGGTTTCCATGGTTCTATCAGATACAAGGCCAATTTTTAGCAAATCCATTCTATAAAATCAGTGAGGGAAAAAATAATTCTCTCATCATAGAATCACCAGGGAACATTCAGAGGAGGAAGAACTAAAAAAGACACACCATACAGGATTCTACTAATAGGGAAATAAGTCATTCAAGTCAATAATTGGTGGAAAACAATTTTCTTTGAATTGGTGAAAGTCAAATATTCCCTGGAGATATTTTGATGAACATGCTATTTCTTAAAATCTAATTTTTAGGCAATTACAGATTGATACTGAAAATATCTTCTTTTAGAAGTACTTTATTCCTTTAAAAATTTAAACAAATCTCTGATTAATTTAGTCAGGCATAAAAGAGTGAAGCCACGGGCTTCCCTGGTGGCGCAGTGGTTGAGAGTCCACCTGCCAATGCAGGCGACACGGGATCGTGCCCCGGTCCGGGAAGATCCCACATGCCACGGAGCGGCTGGGCCCGTGAGCCATGGCCGCTGAGCCTGCGCGTCCGGAGCCTGTGCTCCGCAACGGGAGAGGCCACAACAGTGAGAGGCCCGCGTACCACAAAGAAAAAAAAAAAGAGTGAAGCCACAAATGAAAAGTAGGAAAGGAAATGCAAAACAATTATATAAAAATATAAAATCAGATCACAGAGTTGAGTATTGCTATACTTGTAAATTTATGTTAGAGGTAATGTTGAGGGGCCGAGATGTTTAATGGAGTACTACTAAATTATACTAAGGCACGTCAACAACTTTAATATCCAACCTAGCCAATTGGTTAAGTAAAATATCTCTAGCATAGTTAATAACTTTTTAATATAATCTACTCACCAACCTTGAATTCATAAAAATGCTAAATAATAGGTGAAAACTACAGAATACAACATTGGTAATTTTCTTAACTATTTATTAGGATTTATGTATGGAATTGTTATGAAAACACTTTCATATTTTGATATCAGCAGTCATTAGTGATTAGTTTTCTTTCTTCTTCACTTTTTTTCTGTATTTTAAACAGTTTTAAGTTAGTATATAGTTTGTTAAATGTGTTTATTAAAACTGAGAGAAGAAAGGATAACTGAGTGCTTATGATCATGGTCTTTAGAATCAGACACCCGTGGTTTCTAGAAATGCTGTTACAGTAACATTATTAATGGTCACCAATAACTAGTTGTCTTCTCTTCCATGCGTACAAAGGACTACACTTTCTAGTGCTCTTAGGTGGGGTTATTTGATTAACTCTGGCCAATGGGTTGTGAAGAAAATGGCAGATGTCACTTATGGAACAAAATACAGAACTGCAAATATAAGCTATCCATGTTCCCTCTTTCCTTTCAGGGGTGAATCTTGAAGCCATGTGTTAAGAAGAAAATGTTGTTTTAAGGTATTGACAGTTTGGGGGCTGTATGTTAGCTCAATATAAGTTTAATCTATACTAGCCTATATAAAAATTAGTAATGGAAGTATGATCCTATTGTTAACTCTAAAATAGGTAGCATTGATGTAGCATCCTGGCTAAATGCATAACTTATTTTCACGAAGTCTAAGTTTTCTTATACATAAAATGATGTTAAAATTATTACTTAAATCATAGTATTTTGACTGTCTAAATATGTCATGTAAAGTACTTAACATGGTTCCTGACATTATAAGCATTAGACTAATTTTAACTATTAATATATGATAGGTGCAACAGCCTCGTATATCTCAGTTTTGTTACAGTTCAGTGCCTGGGAAATTGGATGACAGGGTTTGAAAAAAGTAACTGAGTGAAATAAGGATTATAGAGTATAAGACAAAGATCTAAAAGTGACTCTAAACTCCTATAAACAGAACTCAGGAAATAGATATATTTGGAATCCTGCTCATCATGGTTTTAGTTACCTGAATCTGCTTCTCATTTTTTTAAATTAATTTTTATTGGAGTATAGTTGTTTTACAATGTTGTGTTAGTTTCTACTGTACAACAAAATGAATCAGCTACACATATACATATATCCTCTCTTTTTTGGATTTCCTTCCCATTTAGGTCACCACAGTGCATTAAGTAGAGTTCCCTGTGCTGTACATTATGTTTTCATTAGTTATATATTTTATACATATTATCCTATTGAGTGAGGAGAAGTCACGCCAAGAAGGTGTCCTTTAAGGCAGGGATATTGATTGTCTCCATGATGGCCAAATTAGATAAAGTAAACATAAAGCTTAATTGGTAGGAGACAGAGGGGTCCGTTGACACACAGTCTTTCTAGGGAGCCATGTTTCAAGCCAAATACATGAAATCTATGCACAATTTCCAAAAGACAAGAGTACCAACACAAATGAGAGGCAGATCCAAGATTCAGGATATAGTCAAAATCTACAGCTGAGTGAGAAGATATCCATCTAGACAAATTAAAGAGGACCCACGTTTAGTCTTTCCTAGCAAGGAAATCTGGGATGAATAGAAAGTTTATAGTTCCTACCTTTGAAAGTAATTGGCAAAAAGATGGAATTTATATTAGCTTATAACAATAAGCAAAGTAACTAAGTTTTACAAGAAAATAGGAAAAAAGCCAACATCCTTCAAATCAAAGGAGGGAAGAAAGCTAGAAAACAAGCAGAGAAAAGAGACTTGATTAATGATAAATGTTACAAAAGACCAGATTATTAGAGTTTCAGAAAGCTGAAGAAGCACAAGATAGAACAGGGCTTGTTACCAATTTGGAAATGTTATCAAATTGAAAAAAATAAATGCAGTCTAGGGCCTGTTATGGCAGCCTGAAGTGCAGGAGGATAAAACAGAAGACAGATTAATTAAATGACTGAAAATCCCCACAGACCTAGAGGAATCATCAAGCTGAAGCCATCACAAAACAATCACATTTGATGCAAAATATGCTCTAGATCTGACATAGCCTCTTAATATACACTGAATTTCGTTTGTACAGGTCATCACTATCTTACCTGATTTAATGAAATATTAATCCACTTGGAATCTTTCCTTCTATTCTGCCCCCATCCAACCCATTTCCACATATTAACTACAGATTCCTTTTTTAAAAACTAAACATTGATTCCAATTCAAGATAATGGACTGGGCACACAGATGCTTATATTTAATTTCTACTAAAACTGTGTTAAAATAATGGCAAAATAGTTTTTAATTCTGCATTAAAAAGGAAGACACTCAGGAGATACGATATTTTTAAAAATAAAAAAAAAATTGAAAACACAGTATATTTGTCGGTTCTCAGAGAAAAAGAGCCAATAGGATATGTAAATATATACAGAGAAATTTACTGTAAGGAACTGGCTCACATGATTACAGAGGCCAGAGAGTGTAAACTTTGCAGTGTGGGCTGGCAAGCTTGAGACATAGGAGAGCTAATGATGCAGCTCCAGTCTGAAGAATGGCAAGCTGGAGACCTAGGAAAACTGATGGTTCAGATGAAGTCCAGAGGCAGTCAGCCAGAGAATTCCTTCTTGCTTGCAGAAGCCAGACATTTTGTTTAGTCAGGCCTTCACCTGATTTGATAAGGCCCACCCACAATATGGCAAGCAATCTGCTTACTCAAGGTTCATTGATTTAAATGCTTATCCCATCCAAAAAACCCTTCATGCTGGCACATAAAATTATCACATATAATAAAAACAAGTACAATAAATATAAATAAGTACATTGGTAGATGAATCAAAGCAGGGGATCCAGCAATCCATTCCTCATGAGAAGTCTTACAATTTATGAAGATACCCAAAAGAAACTCAAAATATGTATCTAAAAGAGTGAACAATGGGTGAACATCAGAAAAACCTATACAAATTACGTGTATGAGGCAATGGGTATGTTTCCCCTTCTTTTCTCAAAAGGTAACATGTAGAATGCAGTTACCATGTGCTTACTCTCTAGAAAATAAAAAAACAAATCTAAAATATATAATGAGAAAGATATTTTGTTCTTTACTCATGAGATTTGAATAAACTGTATAGCATGTAATGGAGGAAATGAGAGAGACCCAAAGAGACCCCATGCCTTCAGGAATTTGGAGGTTTTTAAAATAATGGCCAGTTCTTTGCTCACTCACCTAATAACAGGCCTGACATTGATGAACACAGACCTACTCAAAGAGTTTCCAGCAGCTCTACTATACATTTTAAATGGACAAATAAGGATTCATATGCATGTGCAGAATGTCAGCAACATAATAAATTTCAACAACCAACTGACAACAAAAATGATAAGAGAAGAAAAGAAACATTATCCAAGAAGAATAGAACTGAACTGTTAAAGACATAAATTATGGCCTCCTGAGATATAAAATAAAACAAATCATAAAATATACATACAGAATCAATTCAATACATAATCATCCTACTAACAAGAGTTTCAGAAAGGAAAAACAAACAAACAAAGGAAATTAAGGAAAAAGAAAAGTAGAACAGCATTTCCCAACTCTTCAAGCTTTAAGTATTCATCAAGATATTTGAGGGGTGAAAAAAAATCAAACAAAACTTAAAACTAGATACAACTCTGTGAAATTTAAAACAGCCAGAATAAAGAGAAGTTTATAAGAGATTGTAAAGAGAAAGAAAAAAAGAAATGACATATATTCAGTACAAAGTCACAAGAATCACGATGGCCTCAGGTTTTTAATCAATGATATCAGGTGCTGAATGCAATGCAGCAAAGACTTAAAAAGTTCTTACAGGCAATACTGAACCTAGACTTCTATGCACAAATTATTAACCAAATTTGAGGAAAATGTAAAGCAGCATATGTCTGTGTGTGTGAAATTTAAAGTCTCAGAAGTTTAACATCCTGCAACTCCCTTCTTAGGATGTTATTTGAGAATATGCTCTTCCCAATACTGAAGAATACACAAAGCACAAAGGAGGAAGAGGAAGACAGAAGACATGGAACACTGTTGACATGACCCAGGACTTGTAACTGGCCTAAAAAGCAACTGATCCAGATTGCTCTAGGAAGGAAGTCGCTGGGATAAGAGCAGATTACAGAAAACAGCAGATGAATGTACAGACATGATAAACAGACAAATCAGGGAAAACATAATAAAGGTGATGAAAACCATTTAAAAAGTTACAAAATGATTGTCAAGAAAGAAAATATAACCACAGCATAGTTTTGAGTATTTAGAAATGAATATTTAGATATTCATTACAACTTAAACTGAGTTACTACTCATAGAAAAAGCAAGTCAAACAAATACAGCTTTGTGTCTGAAAATCAAGATCATCATGTCACTTGCACTTGGCAAGTTATAGATAACAGATGATGGAACATAAAATAAGGAGGAAGAGGGAAAAGGAGGTAAAGGAGAATTTATGAACGGATTAGTGGGGATTCAAGGTATAACTGCTATAATTCATAAAACATGAACTACCTTTTAAGCATATTATTTACAGTTTCAAAGATAACCAACAGAGAACAAATTGGAGAGGGGGAAGAGAAAGGGGGTGGTATAAGCTAGCCAATTATTTATCAATAGATAGAAAGATGAATAATGTTTTAAGTCAATATATATCATGCTATAATATTTATAAACTGTCATGGTTTTGTAAGGTTAAATTTGACTAGATTGAACTACATTTTCCAAAATTTTCTTTCTCGTATATTTTCTATTTAGGGTGTGCCAAAAGAAAGACACTTGGGATAAAATTGGACGGAGGAAGGGAAGCAGCAGCCATTTTGCAACTCATACCCATGGTTAAAGATCTGCTGCCTCACCTCACTGATGTGAGGCAACAGCTGGCCTATGATGCTCTACTTGTCTCTGGATCCTCTTACAGCATCTTTGACTCCTGGGTCAGGAGTGTATGTTTAGCTCTGTGATGTGTGGCTTAAGCTGCTTAGGACGCCCACACCACCACTTAACATACTTTCTGTTTGTCCTCACGAGCTCCAGTTTGCTCTTGATCTCTCCAACCTTCCATTCATGTTTTTATCCTGACTTCCTACCCTGCGGACTTCAGGCTCCAACATCAGACATGAAACAACTGCCTTATTGACGGAGATTGCCTAACCATTACCACAACTTCATATGGTCAAACTCTATAAGAAATCAATGCACATGTATTTGTACATATCTCCAAGTGATTCTGCTTCTCTTGATGAAGTTTGATATAATAATCCAATCAAGAGGTATAACCAATTACTATGATATCTGTGATTTACTTTTAAATAAACAATGGGAAATTACATATGCCTTAGTTTTAAGCTACATTATGGGCCAGTTATTTTTCCTAATTAATAATTAATTCATATTAGTAATTAATGCATATTCCAAGAATGGTCATTTAGCATTAAATAAGAGAAACTATACCCTAGAAGTACTTACTACAGTTTGATTCAGTGTCCTTCACCTTCAAGAAATATACAATTGCATTTACAGATTTTCACATTTGTCAAATTTAATGGCATATTAATTCACAAAATGTGTATTAGAAACATATTCTCATTGGTGAAATCAGTTATATTCGAGATATTTGCCGTGGTTAAAATCTTTAAGACATATTCCCTTTTCCTGATAAATTAGGTACAAAACTCTCGTAAGTATTCCACTCTTCCCCTCCTATAATGTGCCTGAAGCACGATACTGTGTCTAAGTAAAAGTTTGAAGTATTTGTTTTTCATGACGTTGAACATAAAGTTGATTGAATCTTTCCTTTATACCAGTGCTTTGTAATCTTGGGTAATTTTGCCTCCTAGAGAATATTTGGCAATATCTGGAGATTTGGGGTTGTCAAGCTTAGGGGAGAGGAAAAGGCAAGTATTACTGGCATTTTGTGGTAGAGGTCAAGGATGCCACTAAACAGTCTACAATACCCAGCTCAGCTCCCTAAAGAATAATCTATCTCAAACTTTATAATAAAAGGTATGATCAGGGCATATTCAAGGACGATGATCTGTAACTTATTTTCTAACTTTGACAAGGGAATATAATTTGTTTTTCTTCAAGCTTTCTAATAAGTATCTTTCAATGTCATTTTACAACCAACAGAATACCTTTAATTAAATAATTAATAGTAACCATTATTGGTTAGAATATTTAGGAATTGGAATTCATATACTTCTGTGGGAATATAATCAATCATGTGTTAAAAAAATTTATAAAAAATCAGAGCATTAATTAGCCACATATTAGAAAAACCCATATATCCATCACTACAATATATTCATGTAAAAAACACTATACAGCAATAAAAAAGAATAAACTTTAGCTATATGTGTATGAATAGATGTATTTTCTGGACAAAAATATTAAACAAAATAACTAGACAACAGAAGACATTATACTGTATTGCTGGATAATTCCATGTATACATATAGTTATATAAATGGGCAATAGAAGTCAGACTGTCATTTTGGGGAGGTAAGGACTGAGGAGGAACATAAAGGCAGATTCTCCATGCTCACAATTCTCTATATCATCATTTGTCATGTAGTTATAAAAGTGCATTCATGTTTTACTTTTACATGTTTTGAACTTCATATGATGCTATGTATCAATGCAAAATAGTTGAAAAATGTAGTTAACTCTATTTAGTTACAAAGTCATCCTAAGAACACAGTGCCATTGACTTTGTTATAAAAGTTTTTTGTTTGCTTTATTTTTACAGTAAATTTTTTGACAAATACTCGTGATGGAACACAGAATTGTATTGTGTGGAATGGAAGGCACAGTTATCAAGTACCGACTTGAAATGTGATCCGGAGAGTCATACTCTAAAGAATGATTTTAGGACTAAATCAACTAATTTATTTCCCTTTTTATGTATGACAAGTATAATATATGATAAAATATTTTCATTAATGTAGTAAGTACTAAAAATGAATCTAATAAAGATAAATAGGCATTAAATCATTGTTTAATTGGCAAATATATTTCCTTAGTGTTACACACCATACTTGTTCACCTATCATACTTTAGGTGATCTACTGGGTAGGATATATATTAATGACCAAGAGGAAAATTTCCTGCCTTCAAAGGGCTATGAAAGTAGTGTGACAAATAGACATTGCTATGATTAAATTAGAAAATGCATAAGTATGAACATCTCTATTAAGATATGCTCATCCAAGGTTTTACTTAATGTTATTCTCTCTGAGGCATGTAAGTTTGAGTAGGCATCCATAGAGTGGACAGTAATGTTGGACAAAACAAAGTCCAAGGCTCAGTCAAGGCTGACACTCACACAGAGTTTCAGTTTGCAAGCCCAATAATCCGAGATCAAATTATGTCAGTTTGGGTGACAAGATATGATTAGATGAACAAGAGATTTATTGGAGGAAGGAAGGACAGTTGGATACAAAGAATCTCAGACTGTAGTGCAGTTCTAAGGAAGACCAGCTGAGCCAATGGGGAGTCCTGGGGCCACCGGAAGGATCCCTGTCTCTTGCAGAAACGGGTAAGCACTGGCATCCTCACCTTGCTCAGTCATTGCCTGAGAGCCGCTGGCAGGAAGTATATCCTCACCAGCAATGACGGATCCAGACTGGCAGCACCTCTGTGAATCATGTACCTAACAGTAAGAAATCTGAACAACACATTTTCACTGCCACTCCACAAATCAAGTTGCATGATTCTCCTACGTAAAACATTTAAATGCCATTAGGCTCAGGACGCAAATCAAACTCTTTAGAATGGCTTAAAGGGCTCTTTGGAAATGAGCTCTTGTACTCTCATTCATCAAGTTTCTCATCATTTCTTTCCCATATCTTAGCCCCCCCTTATCAAACTTCCTATTCTTCTTCCAAATAGTCCATGGATCTTATACCCTCTAGGCTTCTACACATACATTTTTTTAAAAAATTATTTAATTAATTTATTTATTTTTGGCTGCGTTGGGTCTTCATTGCTGGGCATGGGCTTTCTCTAGTTGCAGTGAGTGGGGGCTACTCTTCGTTGTGGTGCGCAGGCTTCTCATTGCAGTGGTGGCTTCTCTTGTTGCAGATCACAGGCTCTAGGCATGTGGGCTTCAGCAGTTGTGGCACACGGGCTCAATAGCTGTGGCTCACAGGTTCCAGGGCACAGGCTCAGTAGTTGTGGCCCACGGGCTTAGTTGCTCCGCGGCATGTGGGATCTTCCCAGACCAGGGCTGCAACCCGTGCCTCCTGCATTTGCAGGTGGATTCTTAATCACTGTGTCACCAAGGAAGTCCCTTTGCCATTCTTACTGAATGAAATAATCTTCATTTTTAACTGGCCAATTAAAAAGAATCTATAAATTTTAAGATTTCAGTTTACTCTCCGAGATGTCTCTCACAAAAACTGAAATAGTTTTACCTCACTTTTGGTCTCTGAGACCTTGTTACATACTCCGTCATGTTGCCTATTACAGTAGATTGCATCTGCCCATTTGTTTTCCCCTTTCTGTTAGACTAAGAGTTCCATACAAAAGGCATCCTATTTCATTGAGTGAATTCCCAAATAATAGCATAGTGCCTGGCATGTATTTAGTAAATATTTGTTGACTACTTGAGTATACACATCTAGTTGGGTCAGTATGGTTCTAGGTACCAAACTTGGGTTTTTGTCAATTGCCCTCATGGAATATCCAGAAAAGGTAGGATGTTAAATATGGTAAAATCCCTGCATTAGGGAAGGGAGACAGCTGGGAATGACTCTTCTTTCCTCTATCAAAGATTATCTTACATAAGGGCTGGAAAACTTGTATATAAGGTAAAAGTATATCCCAATTTATTCAAAACAGCCCTGACTTGTTAAATTATACTTGTTACCTTTGTTTAATTATTAAAAGCACCCTTTTGATTCCCAAGAGTGGCTCAAGTTTGTACAAAAATTATGTAGTCCCCTTATCACATTAGACTTGGAACTAGAAGCACAGAGCATTTGTCATAAAGTACAGGAATAACTAATTTCACTGTGTTTGCTATATGGGCATAGTACATGAAACTGATAAAATTTTTCTTAAGAAGGGGAAATAAAACAAAAGATTACACAAGTGAAAACTAAAAATATAGACAGAATGAAGTTGTTTAAAAGATCATAATCTTAAAAGTATGATATATATTATATTTAGATTAGAAATGCTTGTTACATGGTTGTACAATCTTTGAAAGAAAATGAAAACTCAGTAAAGGATATAATGCTATATTTAATAGTAATTTAATGAGTTTAAAAATTAAATCACAAACATTTTAATATTGTACTATATTTTCATAGAGGTAGTGTTAAATTTTCTCACTTTCATTATCTAAAAAGAAGTACTACTATTGTGTAACATCCAGTAAAAAGTATCCTTTTTTAATTGAAGAGGAATCTTATGCTTAAATAGTATTGCTGTAGCCTTATAGATGCACTGAGGCCTCTTTGAATAAAAGAAATTTCTCTTGGGCTTCCCTGGTGGCACAGGGGTTGAGAATCTGCCTGCTAATGCAGGGGACACGGGTTCGAGCCCTGGTCTGGGAGGATCCCATATGCCATGGAGCAACTAGGCCCGTGAGCCACAACTACTGAGCCTGCGCATCTGGAGCCTGTGCTCTGCAAAAAGAGAGGTCACCATAGTGAGAGGCCCGCGCGCCGTGATGAAGAGTGGCCCCCGCTTGCCACAACTAGAGAAAGTCCTTGCACAGAAACGAAGACCCAACGCAGCCAAAAATAAATTAATAAACCCCTACCCCCAACATCTTCTTTAAAAAAAAAAAAGAAAAAAGAAATTTCTCTCCATAGGGGAAAAAAACCTCAGAAGATTCTTATAATTAGTTAGCATAGTTCTAAGACTATTTACTGCACACAGAAAAAGAAATCAACACAAAATTTAGGTCAGAAAACAGAAAAGGAGAAAAAATACAACACAAAAAAGTTATGAACATGCTCAAATATGTATGCATATAGATTCCTAATTCTAAATTTTGAGACCCTGGAGAAGAGAGTGTTTGTATTTTTTTATATTCCTGTATTAATACAGTCAGTGATTGATAAAAAATATTTTTTATAAGTCATTTAAAAGAGACAGCCGTTAACTGACAATGATGTACTAGTGGGTATTGCATAATATTGTGGTTAAAAGCATGGACTTAAAATCCAGATACCGGAATTGAAGTGGGTTTCATAAGAGATCCTACCTCACGTGGTTGTTATGAACATTAAGTAAGCCACTGTTGGTGAAGCGCCTGAAGATATTCACACAACATAGCATATGTTTATAAGAATTGTTATGATTATTGTTATTAGTAATACTGAGTGAATGACCTAGGTTTTATCCTCAATTTGTTCTTTGGATAGTGGAAGAGACAAACACATAAATCTACTAGGATGGATTAGAAGAATTTAGAGCCATAAATATTTCTATTTAGCAATAAATGCCGTGATAGTTGCTCAGTAATACCGTGCTCACAATATCACTGATTTAGATCCAGGAGTGTGTTTGATTGTCTTTCATTTTCCATATCATTCAAGTAATTCTGTTAAAGAACAAATAAAAATGTTTCTTATTAGGGTCTAAGAATTCAGAGTTTCATTGAACTTAATTTTTTTTAACTTCCTACTAATATAAAAAGAGTCCCTTTCAGTTCATTATTTTTATAACCATGGTTTGATGGAAGAGTCTAAAGTAGTGGATACTGTGAATCACTCAATTCCAAATGTAACGTAAAAACAAATGAGTACATTAGCAGTAAGAAGACATTCAGTCTGTCAAAAGAATAATACATTACTTTAGGCTTGTAATACATTTTTTAATGACTTGGTGGTGTAGTTTCCTCAAAGGAGTGAAAATGAAAAAAAATCTAGGCTCAAAATACAAGATATCGACTTGCCCATTGGCTGTGATATTAAAATGCTCAATTTCACCATATGAATACACAACCTTATTTGTCTAAACTGTCAATTTTCTATGGTTTTATTCCTGAGTAATACATCATAATTACGTAGGATTCAATAATAATGATGATAATAATAATAATAGTAATAAATAATACCTTCTAGTAAGACTTCTTATGCCTGCACCTGTAAAGGGTCATGCAATTTTAAAATAAAACATTTTAGAAGACCATTCATTATATTGCTGTTGATGCAATTCACATTCAAGGATCTCTGGATGTCTGAACACTTTCCACATGGCTCATATAAAAAGGGAAACCATATTTATCTATAGCTATGTTATTTCCTCCAGAACTCTAATTTGATGTTTATATCATAGTATTCCCTATCACATGTTATTTCAAGTAGTTATAATGCATTTCAGATTTCAAACTTCATGAAAGCAGGTACTTAATCTATTGTTTTAATGTATTATATATTTAATAAATCCCCAAGGCCAGCCAGGTTTACCTCTATAATAATTTTTACACTATATTTCTCCTTTGGACATTTCCAGGCTCTTTTCGATTGACATACGGACACCAACAGGGCAAAATGGCTCTGATCCCAGGTTCACGATCTGGATTCCTGTCATCCTCTAGGATTCAGTAATCCCTCACTGCTATTATAATTTCAGTGCTTTTCAAAAATTTTTTTCTTTCAACTTTTTACTTGTCTTTTGAAGGAGGACTCTTACAAAATATGAACTTGCTATTTACAATTGTATAGGTTTCTTTCTATGTGTATTTTAACTTAATGTAGGTAATTAAAATTTTTACCTGCAGTATTATACAAAATTGTAAAATACTTGAATATACTGTCGGCAATGGTGGGGCAAAAATAGTTATTCACTGGTTTTGCTTTATAAATTGATAGAGGACAATTCCTATATATGTATATATCTGTAATTTATTTACGTTTTTTCCACTTTGAATATGTATTTCACATTTGGTAATTTATTTTAGGGACACAATCGTAAATGTATACAAAGAATCTAGTACAGGGACTTCCCTGGTGGTCCAGTGGGTAAAACCCTGTGCTCCCAATGCAGGGGGCCCAGGTTCAATACCTGGTTGGGAACTAGATCCTATATGAATGCCACAACTAAGAAGTCCACATGCCGCAACTAAGAAGTCTTTGTACTGCAACTAAAAGATCCCAAATGCCACAGTTAAAGATCCTGCGTGCCACAACTAAGACCCAGCTCAGCCAAAATAAATGAACATTAAAAATTTTTTAAAAAATAAATAAAAAGAATCTAGTACATTATATAATACAAAAATAAAGTCAGTGCTCATATCTAATGAATCCAAAGATTACGATATTCAGAAACATAAATAGGGGGAGTATTGTGCGTGTGGTGAAATAGCCAATTTTGCTATTACTCTTACTAAAATAAAATCAGTTAATTTTGCCAATGTTTATCAAAGTTAAGACTGTTATTCTAAGAGAGTTTATCAATTTTAGGTTGAACTAAAGAATTGAGGCAAAAGTATAAACAAGGACAATACCAGGAACATCTGAGTTACATGATTTGGTAGAGATATATACCTTTGCTTTATCCTCATTAAAACATTTATTTACTTGTTTGTTTAAAACATGTGAGTAAGAGATGTGATCTTAAAGTCTATGGATAGTGATTATATCACTGTTTTCCTGTTACCCATTCATAACACACTTTCAACAAATGTTCTCTTCTGCCCTTCTCTAGTTGTTTAATCTCAATATCTTATTCATGGAAAGTCAGATCTTGTTGACTCCTTGTAGACTTACTTGACTGGTTCAACCTTCAACAAATATGATCTAAACCTTTATAACTGACAAGTGTTACTAGTTTTTCCCAATATGTGGATAAACACTGACCAATAATTTCCCTGAAACAACTGTTGTTAACTTGCACAAATTTTTAAACTTTCTATGCATATAATCCATTTTTTATTAATACTCTTATCTCTAAGATAATTGATAAAAACTTAAAAATATGTATTTTAATATGACCTTGATAAGTTTGATAAAATTTAGTAGTCAACTTCCTTCACTCATATTTATTGTCAAGGTGAAATATACTTATTAAGCAACAGCAGGAGACATCATGTACCAAGCATAGGATTGACAGCGAGAATACAGGGAAGAGAATTACTTTAGGCATGGTTACTACATTCATGGATCTATGAGTATAGCAGAGACTAAATCACCATGAGTTGTTGATCATAAAAGCAGTTTCTACCTCAGGTTCATCTATGACCTAAGCAACATTATGCTGCTACAGAATTTGAATAAAAGGTAGAGAGAGAGGAAAAGAAAAGTCTATTTACAGTCTTTAATATTTTTAGGAAACAACTACTTTGATTAGGGTCTCTTGTATTCGATTACATCAAAAATCAGAAGTCTAATAAAATATTATGCAAGGTCTATAGTGTTTAAAATTGAATTAACTTCTATCTTCTGAGATATTCTTTTCGGTAATACATTTCTATTTCTGATTCTACAGAATAAGTGATCTAGCCAAAGATACTGATAACATTTGCTAACCTCAAACCCAGGGATGTTCTGTGAATGCCATTACTTGGGTTATTTAGCCTCAGTAAGTTGCACTTTAGTGCTTAAAATAATGCTGATCTCACTACTATAATATGCTTCCCATTCCCATAAGTTCTTGCACTTACAGAATAATACCACAGGGAGACTCATAATTGTTTGTCTCTTTAATGTAATTACCATAAGAACTGCCTTGCTTGGAACACTGAGAGGATAGTTTCAGAACTTGTTGGCCTCAGTGGTTATAGGGTGTGTGTACTTAATTATTTAAATACACATCACTCTATATTTTGACTCAGGACTAAAACTATACCAAAGCCAGTAGAAGATGGTTAAAAATTGCTGGACAATCATTAGAAAATAAAACAAATCTAGTTTAAGATATTAACATCAAAGTTTGTATATGATTCATTAAATGAAACCAAAAGAGGATATTATAAAATGATAAAAAAAAAATAAAATCTACATTGAGGATTGAAATGCCATGAACCCTTAAAAACTAAATTACTGTTATAAAATATAGGAAATATAAAAACAAATTCTGAAGAAACACAATGGAAATAAAAAAACTTACTTGCCTCTATTATGTTAGAGAATATATACCTTAAAGTAAGAAAGGATATTGAAGAATTAAATGATATTTAACCAATAATGTAGGTTTAAAAATATATATTGAATTCTATGCCCTGAAATACAAAATTCCCTATCAAATCCTCATTAAACATTTTTAAATGTTGTCTATATATTATTCTGCAAAGGAAATCTCAATTTCAAAAATTATCAAATAACATAGGCCATGTACTTTGAACAGTATAAATAAATGTAGTACAACTATAAAAGCATAAAAAGAATATCAAAACAGAAATACAAAAACTATTAAAAAGTCAAAAATAATGTTGGTGCCAAAAATGGAAATTACCACCAAAATTGCTAAATATCTAGAAAAATGTTTTAATATAAAGTTTACATAGCTAAATTTACAAATATTTAAATTTTTCCTAAAGGAAAAAAAGCCACTTTTAACCTGTTTCAAGGCTACATGAGAGAATAAAATTGAATTACTCATCTACTTTAAGAATTGAGACATAATATTAAAGAAAAAATAGTGGATTAAGAAATGGAGACTGGGGACTTCCCTGGTGGTCCAGTGAAAAAGAATTTGCCATCTAATGCAGGGAACACGGGTTCGATCCCTGGTTGGGGAACTAAGATCCCACATGCTGCAAGGCAATTAAGCCCGTGGGCCACAACTATTGAGCTCGCGCGCCTCAACGAGAGAGCCCACGTGCGTCAAACTAAAGAGCCCATGCACCCTGGAGCCTACATACCACAACTAGAGAGAGAAAACCTGCACACCACAGCTAGCGAGAAGCCTGGACACTGCAACGAAGAGCCCACGCACCAAAACGAAATATCCTGCATGCCTCAATGAAGGTCCCGTGTGCCGCAACTAACACTCAGTGCAACCAAACAATAAATTAATTTTTTTAAAAAAGCACAGACCATCAAAGAAAAAAAGATACAAGTAAATCGGACCTAATCAAAAAAAAATTTTTTAATGGAGAATGAGAATAATAAAAATATACAAGAAATAATCCTATCTAAAAAGAATATATTCTAAAAAAAAAAATAAGACATGGAGAAGCCACACAATGCAGTGAAATAAGAATAAGAAAAATCACAACATATGCAAAGTAAATTGAAAGGGCCAATGAGTGCTCTGTAAAACTCATGCAAATAATTTGAAGCATTAGATATAACATAAAGTACAATTTTTAAAATGTCCTTATGTGAAAGGAAACCTAAACAGTTAAATATATTGGAAGAAACTGGTAAAACTGTCAGAGTAGTACCATTAATAAAACTAATTAACATTTACTGAATGCCAAACATTTCAAGCTCTGATTAAAGAGGTTTACATAGCTTATCAAATTTGCTTCTAGGGCTTCCCTGGTGGCGCAGTGGTTGAGAGTCCGCCTGCCGATGCAGGGGACACGGGTTCGTGCCCCGGTCCGGGAAGATCCCACATGCCACGGAGCGGCTGGGCCCGTGAGCCATGGCCGCTGAGCCTGCGCGTCCAGAGCCTGTGCTCCGCAACGGGAGAGGCCACAACAGTGAGAGACCAGCGTAAAGAAAAAGAAAAAAAATTTGCTTCTAATAGGATTTCTATGAGGAAGTTACATGATTTTTTCAAGTTGTAATGAACAAAATAATATACAGTGTAATTTTTTAAGATTAGAAAAAAATACTTTGTGATTTATTTTGTAAATTAGTTGATCTAGCATTAGTACCAAATTAGTGAAAGATGGAATGAAGATGAAAATTGCCAATAAATTTAACTGAAAAAAGTCCATGCAAAAAACTGAAAGTACTAGCTTATTAAATTCAGTGTGTACATATCCGTATACTGCATGTAAATGAGGTTTCTCTTTGGGTTACAATCTCATCTCAAGGCCTGACTGAGGAAGGATCTTTTTGAAGATCACTTGGTATTGGCAGAATTTATTTCCTTTGGACTTTTGGACTAAAAGCATCAGTTTTTCTCTGGCTATCCAATAGAGGTCACATTCAGTTCATTGCTATATGGGCCTTTACATAGAGTATTGCACATATCAATTTGTTTTATCAAAGCAGGCAAGGGAGAGGGTCTTCTAACATGGTAGAAATTACAACCTTATGAAACATAATCATGGAAATGCTATTCCATCACCTATGAAATATTCTCTTGGTTAGAAGAAAGCTGTAGGTCCCACCCATACTAAAGGAGAGGGAATTACAAAAGAATGTAAATACCAGAAGATGGGGGGAGGCATCTTATCACTTCCCATCCTTTGAAAAACAATATATAAGCAATGTTTATGGGTTAAAATACTAAATATTTAAAAGCATCAATTCTCCCAAAAAATACCAATATTTTGGACTTAATACCAACTAAAATAACCTTTTACATTTTTCTTGGAAACTGACAAAACTATTCTAAAGTTGTCTGAAAATTAAGCATGTAAAAAGAATCAGGACATGGTCAGGATAAAGGCAAATAATAGAGTAATAAATGACCTGTCAGCTACTAAAATATTTATTATTATTGACAAAAAATAAGTTTGTCACTAGAGAAAAAATGGAGTCTGTAAACAGTCCCAAATATGTACTGGGTTTTACTACATGATCAAGAGGACATTTTAATACCAACGTAAGTTCTAAGTGGCTAAAAAATCTATAGTGAAAATATGATAGGGAAGTATAAGCTATTAGAAGAAAGTCTTGTTAAATAATTTTATAAATTTGAAGTATAGAAGACCTTTCTATGCTTGACCTAAAACCAGAAGATCATAAAGTAAAAAGCTGACAAATGAGATTCTATAAAATTTTATAAAATTATTTATAAAAATTATTTTATAAAAATTTTAATAAAAATACCAATAACAAAAAAGAAATCTAGTAAACTAGGGAAGTATTTGCAAAACATATATTAAATGAGGTACTTGTTTCCTCAAATAACAATGGTTTTATATTAAAAAAAAGAAAAACAGGAAACAAACAACTTGACAGAGAGCAAAATTGTTAAACGTTTGTTTGAAAAGATTCTAAAACTCAAACATAATTTAAGGCATGCAAACTAAACAAGCACTAAAAAAAACACAGCTGAATTTGAAAAAAACATTAAAATAAGCTGACATCCACTATATGTAAAGCAATCCCAAAGTAAAAACCTTACCTTATTCAAAATATACAATTTACAATTCCTAACTTGTAATTAGATGACTTTTCCACAGTGCCATACTTGTCACTGTGTAGGGTCCTGAAAGTACCCAGGGAGCCATAAACAGATGTGAAAGCCTATGCTTGACAGCCAGATGGAATCAATAAAAGGCAGGTTCCCTGAATCCTTAAACTGGGATAATCTCATAGGAAGAAGTTAACAAGATTTATGAAAGGAAAAGCTTGCCTAACACCACTCAAGTATTTGAATTGATATATAATGTAATGGATCAAAATAATGAATAAAAATTTGTAGATTTTTAAAAGAATTGTGCAAGGTATATATTAAGCATATGTTTTTATTTTCTGTAATTTTCACGCTCTGACATCTGGGGCCTAGCTGACACTGGAGGAAATGCCTCTTGCAGGATCAGCTACTTCTTAGATCAAAAGACTTGCCTGTGATTGTGACTTTCATATGCAAACCAACCTTTCCAGAACCTGCACCCCAAGCACCAACTCTACTATGTGGTGTTAGGCATTTTTCTATGTGCTAGTCCATTACAAATTATTTTAAATTAGTAAAATTTTTGCAAAGTAATCTGAAATATAATTAGGCCATATTTACCATTATTCCTAATCAGGGAAAATCAGTTTTCTAATAAACATGTCAAAACTACAGTGTGAAAAGAATGTAAGAACTGTCTATTAATATAAAAAGAAATAAAACAAAACAAACAAAAAAACCCAATTTAAAAATGGGAAGAAGAAGGACTTCCCTGGTGGCGCAGTGGTTAAGAATCCTCCTGCCCATGCAGGGCACACGGGTTCGATCCCTGGTCCAGGAAGATCCCACATGCCGCGGAACAACTAAGCCCATGTGCCACAACTACTGAGCCTATGCTCTAGAGCCCGCGAGCCACAACTACTGAAGCCCGCGTGCCTAGAGCCTGTGCTCCACAAGAGAAGCCACCGCAGTGAGAAGCCCACACACCACAACATAGAGTAGCCCCCACTTGCCGCAACTAGAGAAAGCCCGTGCACAGTGATGAAGACCCAATACAGCCAAGAATAAATAAATAAATTTATTTAGAAAAAAATGAGAAGAACTGAATAGGTATCTTTCCAAAGAGGAAACGCAGAGGCCAACAGGCTCGTGAGATGCTCAGCACCATTAATCATTAGGGAAACACAAATCAAAACCATAATGAGATATCACCTCATACCTGTCAGAATGCCCATCATCAAAAAGAACACAAATAACACATGTTGGTGAGGATGTGGAGAAAAGGAAACCCTTGTACAGTGTTGGTGGGAATGTAAACTGGTGTAGCCACTGTGGAAAACAGTATGGAGGTTTCTCAAAACACTAAAAATAGAATGACTATATGATCCAGCAATTCCAGTCCAGGGTATACATCTGAAAAAAACAAACACACTAATTTGAAAAGAGACATGTACCCCAATATTCATAGCAGCATTATTTGCAATTGCCAAGATATGAAAGCAACCTAAGTGCTCATCAATAGATGAATGGATAAAGAAGATGTATACACACACACACACACACACACACACACACACAATGGAATACTACTCAGCCATAAAAAAGATTGAAATTTTGCCATTTGCAGCAACATGGATGGACTTGGAGGGAGTTATGCTAAGTGAAATAAGTCAGACAGAGAAAGACAAACACTGTATGTCACTTATATGTGGAATCTAAAAAAATACAACAAACTAAATATAACAATAAAGAAGCAGACTCACAGATGTAGAGAGCAAACTAGTGGCTACCAATGGGGATGGGGGGAGGGGGAGTGGGAGCACAAACTATTGGGTGTAAGATAGGCACAAAGATATATTGTACAACATGGGGAATATAATCAATATTTTGTAAGAACTGCAAATGAAAAGTAAACTTTAAAAATTATATAAAAATTAAAAAGAAAAAACATCAGAACTGCCCATAAAAATGTGATACTTTAAAATTTATAGGTTAAATATTGTTAGTGACCAGAGTCACTATAGGAAGAACACAAGAATCTACACAAACTGAATTATATTTCTAATAATACCAAGCTAAAGCAAAACCAGTTTTTGACGATGTTATTTTTTTTCATACTTTTAAAAATACTATGGCTTAAGAATGAAGACTACCATAGACTTGGAGGTAAAATCAACACCAAAGTATTAAAGTTCAATTGAACTTCAATACTTCAAAATATGCTTATCCTGTTTGGGGGATGGTAAAGCAACATTTCATAATTCACCAGTAACTAATCTTATTTCTACAACTATACAATATAGAACAAAAAGTTTATGTGATTCTAGCAGTGTTTTCATCTTGTAAATGAATCTGTGAATGAGCTTCTGCCTTATGCCTCTTCTAATGGCACTGTTGTTAGATTTTCGTTAACTGTATTTGATCCAGAAGCATGTGGGTTTTATGTAAATTGTACTAGAAAATCCTATGAGATTTATATCTTATGAGATGTAATATATTATAGTAACTTTCCCTGGTGGAGGATGGGGAAATTTAACGTATAGGTTTCCAAGTAATACAGTAACTTGAAAAACTTAGGTTTACTTACGTTTTCCAAGATTCACAGTGTAATGACTAAGAGAGTAAAAATAATGAGCAAACTTGGGATTGGTCCCCGAAACACTTTAAACTCCAAATTCCATGTGACTACTTTAGAAATTCTGCTATCAATAGTACATATAGGAAAAGATTGAAAGGAAGCTTAACTTGGGTTACATCTCTCTTTAGTCTGCATTTGAAGTTAATGGAAGTGGTTTCAATAAAACACTTCCTAACCCAGAGAAAGAGAGAATGAAGACAAATTTGAGGACATGAATGAGGGCACAAGTTTTCAGTGGTCGTTTTCTGAGCTCTGACAACCACACCCTACCTAACTATGCCCCTTCTGTTATTTTATTTCTTTTTGTATTTAAATTTAAAATAGTTTATTATCATCGTCTTCATCACCCTATCATCATTATCATCACATACATCAGTCATTTGGAAACTATCCTATTGAAGCACATTTTACTTTAGACAGAATATCCTTCTTTACTTTCTTATATCTGGAGACCAAGAATTATAAACACTCAGTGAACATTTGATGGTATGTTATGTCCCTCATTCCCGCCATGCCAAAAAGAGGAAATCCTTGAAAGTCTAAACATTCATATTCAGCTTAAACTTGGCATTACAAAACCACAAGACAACTTCATGTATCACCTTGGAGTGTCTCAAGTCTACTTCACCAACTTTACACTGACTTAGTTTTATGTAAAATGCCAGAAAAGGGTAGGTGACTGCATTTTAAGTATCTGGAGTGACTCTTCTACCAGCTTTAAATTAGTGGCTATTGCTAACCCACAGAGTTCATAACACACACACAGTCCACTTGGTGGGCAGACTAATAAGGATGTCCCCAGGGTTGGCATTATCAACGGCTCCTATTGAGTTCAATTCTGTGGGATCCTCAAAATAATGTGCTGTTTAAATAGATTTGTCTCTGTGTGTTTCCACCCAGGATCTTTCTTAGAAGTAACTTCACTTTAAGTTTTACGTTAAAATGCCAATTATAATCTCAATTAGCTAATCAAAATGGGAATGAAGCTCATGCAAAATCAATTACTTAAAGAATGACATTACAGATGCTATACTGCAAGATTCAAGGAAATGCTATAAATTTGGAAAATTTAGCCTGATAATTCCAAATCTAGAATTTTAACTTAATAAAATCTTTATTTTACTGATAAATCGCCAAATGATGATTTTAACCAATGATTAATTTCTATATACCACATTTATATAATATTATTTTCATTAGCTGCTATAAACTTTAATAGATCAATATTAATAACAGTATCACTATAGAACCATCTATAAAATTCAGCATGTGACTCCGTGAGCTTAATTTTCTGCATGTTTTAACAGGCACTGGCGTCATTTAAATAACAATCTACCAATCGCATAAAAATGTAGCACTGGAAAATGCAGCCAAATCAAAACACAAAATGAAAATATCCAATAATTCCTGATAGTATTATTTGATAATTTAGCAACTGGTAGTATGATTTCAACTATGGCTTAAAGAACGAAAATGCTGATTTTGGAGGTCAGGGAGAAATATATTTACTGTATGCATTAATAAGTATTTGTTCTCTATTGATAGTGTTTTTAAAAATAAATATTACCTTATTAAAGATTTTTTTAATGTCACCCAAAGAAGCAGAAAGGGTATTATAAAACGACAGAGATAATTTGAAACTACCAATTTTAAGGACAAGCTTAGGATAGGAAAGGAATATAAAAATATTCTAAATGATTTTTCACTGCTCTCCAATTCTAAGATATACATTAAAAAGCAGTCTACTGCCTTATTAAAAATATATCTTGGATATCTCACTCTTTTGTAGAGAGCAACTAATTGAGTAGCCACAAAATTAAGTGGAGGAGTTTATGGATTCTTTTAAGGGGAGTCAAGAACAGGGATCTATGAGCTTTTTTAAGAATGAGCTTCATATTTTATAATGCCTAACAAGAGACTTCAAGTTTAATGTATTACCAAATCAATTGTACTTTGAGTAAAATATCCCAGAACATTTGGAAGAATAAAGAGTAATGGAATGATTATTGAACTTGGAATCAAGAGAGCTGGATTCACTCCAAATTTGGCATGAAAGCTATTTAAAGCTACCCACAGTTTTGATAATTATTAATAAAATATTTGAATCTAAAGAAAAGTAGAGATCTTTTTAAAGAGTTTTTGGAACTAACTTTAGACTTGGAGAATAGTTTAAAAATTCTACAAAGAGTTTTCATATATCCTTCCTTCTCCTTTCTCTAATACTTCCATTTGACATAGCTACAGTGTTATTGTCAGAACCAGAAAATGAACACTGGTACAATACTATGAACTAAACTAAAAGCTTTATTCAAATTTCACCAGTTTTTGCACTAACATTTTCCTTTTGCTCCAATATCAAATCCAGGATCCCACATTGCATTTAGTTATTATTTCTCTTTAGTTTCTCTTAGTCTGTAAGTTCAGACTTTCCTTGTCTTTCATGACCTCGACACTTTCGAAGAATATTGATAAATTATTGTATCGAATGTCAGTCAATGTGGTTGAGTGTGAGGCTTCTTCATCACTACGTATTTTTGTCAAGAATATCACAGGGCTGATGTTGAGTTCTTAAAGCATCACTTCACAAGGTTCATAATGCTGTTATGTGTTATTACTGGTGATGTCATCCCTCCTATTTGTTTCACTCTAAAGCTATTGTCTTTCTTTTTTGGTTAATGTCTATTTTAAGAGTCGCATTTTTATATTTATGAATCCACTATTATTTTGGCTTTATGGGTAAGAATCAACTTCTATCATATTTTTTTTTTGCTCAAATTGGTCATAGCTACTTCAATTTGGCACCTGTGTTTTCAACAAGCCTGCATCTTTTTTTGTGAATGTATTTTCTGGCATTGATGGAAGGATAAACCAGAAACTAAAGGGTTTAGTTTCCTATCAGAGGTGGATAGGAATGGAATGGAAAAAAGCAGGTACTGGTAATATAATAGCCAAGATTAGGAGGAAGTGACATTTCTCATTATCTTTTGTATTAGAACCATAGTCATATTTCACATGCCATTAACATGCCCCTAAAATAAATGAACAATTAAAATCAACCTGGATGTGGGAAAACTAAAAATAAAATACCAACAATAATAAACCTAACTGTTACCATGCTGTTCAGTACAACAGAAAAAGCAACTTTAAGTAACTTCAGGAAACAGTACCTTGACTGAATACTGAATAAATATGTTTCAAGCAGAAGCATGGAAATATGGGTAGCAATTCTTAAATTGCTTTGTAAGTACACTGTAGTTAATCAAACAAGTATATTGTAGCAAATAAGAACCAGGTTTCTCACTGTTGGAGAAATAATTCACAAATAAAGGAAGGAGGCAGGCTACATTTAACTCTGTGATGTTGGATTTGGATTCGACTTAACTAGTACAAAGTTTTATATATATATATATATATATATATATACATACACACACATATATATGTATATATATACACACACACATATGTATATATATTTTATATATATGGTGAACTTATGACTCATAAAATGCATTGTGTGTATACAGTTGACCCTTGAACAACATGAGTTTGAAATGCATGGGTCCACTTAAATGCAGATTTCTTTCAGTAAATATTATGGTACTACATGATCTATCATTGGTTGAATACACGGATGTGGAATTGCTGATATGGAGGAGCTGAGTGCAGAGAGCCAACTGTAAGCTCTACGTGGATTTTTAACTGCACTGAGGGTTAGGCCCCCAACCCACGTGCTGAAAGATCAACTGTGGGGATATATATTTATATCCACACACAAATAATTAGATATAGACATGTTTATTTATGTGGGTTATTATACGTACTTATATTCCCTAACACTATACACTGAGAAGACCTAGAAGCAATAGCACCCACGTGGTACAGAGCACACCTAGAGCCCAGATGTTGGATTCTAAATGCCATTCTCCATTTAGATACATTTAGAATGTACCAAGACTCCCTGTGGTTTCTAGGTTGTAGCAGGAGAAATACTTAAAGGTATTTTAATAATGTAGCTCAAACATATTGCTTTATTCACCAGTGTAAAAGCATCTGTACATCAAGCAAATGCTTTTCTACTAATTTTAAAGAAATTGAGGAAAACATCTCCTCAATATCAGCGGTTTAGAGCAGAGGTTTCCTAATCACAGTAAAGGAACTTGATGTTGATGGCAAGTCAAAACCAGCTAAGGAGCTCTCAGCTCTGTAAGTCAAAGAGCCCAAGACTGCTCTGTAATGTGTTTAATTTATGCTTATATTTGCTCGTATAATAATTGACATATTTCCCCCTCTAATAGAGCAATAATAAGCTTCTATTTTTGATTAGAACTCCCCAATACATTGCTTAATATATATTTATTCATTGCAGAAATATTTATGAAATATTAATAATAACCAATATCCAGATTCTAAAAACTAAGAATAGTGACATAAATGTGATACAAACCACTCTTCAGAGGTAGAATCCAGAAGTAGATATATGAAAAATACACAGATATAACACAAGGTATGATTTGTTAGTGTTGTAAAACAGCACAAAAACTGTGTTTGGGGAAACAGATATAAGTTGATAAATAATTGATGCTTTCAGAGAAATGTGTCATTTGAAGAGGACCGTGAAAGATAAGCTTTAAAAAGGGTATGAGGATGCTAGGCTAAGGAAATCTAATGTGTCAAGACATTGTAAAAAAGATGAATGTTTCAGTGTGTCTTGAATTCAGTGCAATCCGTTAGCTATTGCCATATAAAGGCAGCAAAATTCTTAAAGGTCATTGTGTTAAAACCACTGCCATTTATTCAGAATAGATTTAGGCTAGGAAAAGATAGGAATAATGATTTCTGCCCCCAAAGTTTATATCTTTCTCCTGGGCTCAGTAGTCAACATGGACATGATTTTCTCATGGTTGTGAAAGGGATGTGAGAGCAACTCTCAGCTTTTGTCACATCTGCCAACATCCAATTATTCAAAGCAAGTTATATGACCAAGTCCAGCATCAAAGAGTAGTAAATATTACTTAACCCATGTAAGTAGTAGGCAGAGTACTTACAAAAATAATATAGTGCAAAAACCACATCATTACTAGTTTTCTTTCAATAAAATATCCTCCGTGCATTCTACTGAAATTCTTATGGCTTTCTCTTATCTGAATATGTTTCTGAATTAAAGAACACTTATAAACTTATATTTTTGTACCAGTTATCACAGTCCACTACCTTGATTTCTAATATTTTAGCTGCTCATAGAGCAGATGTTTATAATAATGTAAGTTTACCTTATTTGCAGTAACTCAAGACAGTATATCAAGTGCTCACTTGCACAGCACATATGCTAAAATTAGAATACAGATTAGCATGGTCCCTGAACAAGGGTGACATGCAAATTCATGAAGCTTTCTTTTGTTTGTAACAAGTAGTAAATAAACTATAGAATAATAAATATATAGAGTAACATTATACTACAGTCAAATAATATGATAAATGTTGCTTCAATGGCAACCATGTTACAATATACAAATGTATCAAAGTAGCATGTTATATACCAATTTACAAAATGTAACATGTTAAATATGTCAAATTTTTTTAAAAAGACAAGGTATTGTTTTTAGTTTTTTCTTTATTTTGAAATGTTTTCTTTTTCTTTATTTTGAAATGTTTTTCTTTATTTTGAAATGTAAAACTGAAACTGAACAATAACCAGTGGGAGAAACTTATTTAAATGATTCATTTTACCTAGAAAATACCATGATAGCTGAATATGGTTCTAAACAACATTTTCCACTCAGTTCTTAGAGAGAACTGTAACTTCAATTAAAAATACACCTGAAAAAAAGAATGCTTTTTGATATAATAGGAAGCAGTTAGGCAAAATAATATAGTCCAATCTTAGCATATCTAATAGCTTGAAACACAAGGTGCATCTTCTAAGAAGAAAGTCTATATCCCAAAGTCAGTGTCTATGTGCAGGATTTCAAACTTATGTCTAGTTATTGATGTTCAGAGAATCATATTCCACTGATAGAAACTTCTAGCTTTCCTAATATGTTTCCATGGAACATAATTCCATGCATACTCTCAGGTACTTTCCAGGGAGAATATTGGTAGGTTTAAAAATGTGGTATGTTAAAATATATTGCACTGATGTGCAGGTTCATCTTTCTGTTAGGTTGCCATTATTTGCTCAGGGGAGACTTCAAATGCTAACATAAGGTGCTTTGAACTTGTAAGATCTGTAAGATCTGTAAGATTTCTCACACAAATCATAAGAAAAATAAGGTATCTGGCTCCAAATATATGTAAATGATGGAAATCATCAATCTCTCTAAAAGATATATTATGTTTTCTAATAATAACTCCAGAATGTGGTTTTTTTGTTTGTTTGTTTGTTTTGCGGTACGCGGGCCTCTCACTGTTGTGGCCTCTCCTGTTGTGCAGCACAGGCTCCAGACGTGCAGGCTCAGCGGCCATGGCTCACGGGCCGAGCCGCTCCGTGGCATGTGGGATCCTCCCAGACTGGGGCACGAACCCATGTCCCCTGCATCGACAGGCGGACTCTCAACCACTGCGCCACCAAGGAAGCCCAGAATGTGTTTGTAAAGTTGATTTTTTTATATTGTTTCTAATGAAAGATTTTTAAACATACCAATGCTAATCTTTTTTTTTGAATTTGTGAATTTTATTTTATTTTTTTATACAGCAGGTTCTTATTAGCTATCCATTTTATACATATTAGTGTATATATGTCAATCCCAATCTCCCAATTCATCACACCACCACCACCCTCCACCACTCTCCCCCCTTGGTGTCCATGCGTTTGTTCTCTACATCTGTGTCTCTATTTCTGCCCTGCAAACTGGTTCATCGATATCATTTTTCTAGGTTCCACATATATGCATTCATATACAATATTTGTTTTTCTCTTTCTGACTTACTTCACTCTGTATGACAGCCTCTAAATACATCCACATCTCTACAAATGACCCAATTTCGTTCCTTTTTATGGCTGAGTAATATTCCATTGTATATATGTACCACATCTTCTTTATCCATTTGTCTGTTGATGGGCATTTAGGTTGCTTCCATGACTGGCTATTGTAAACAGAGCTGTAATGATCACTGTGGTATATGACTCTTTTTGAATTATGGTTTTCTCAGGGTATATGCCCAGTAATGGAATTGCTAGGTCATATGGTAGTTCTATTTTTAGTTTTTTAAGGAACCTCCATACAGTTCTCCATAATGCCTGTATCAATTTACATTCCAACCAACAGTGCAAGAGGGTTCCCTTTTCTCCACACCCTCTCCAGCATTTGTTGTTTGTAGATTTTCTGATGATGCCCATTCTAACTGGTGTGAGGTGATACCTCATTGTAGTTTTGATTTGCATTTCTCTAATAATTAGTGATGTTGAGCAGCTTTTCATGTGCTTCGTGGCCATCTGTATGTCTTCTTTGAGAAATGTCTATTTAGGTCCTCTGCCCATTTTTGGATTGCATTGTTTGCTTTTTAAATACTGAGCTGCATGAGCTGTTTATATATTTTGGAGATTAATCCTTTGTCCATTGATGCATTTGCAAATATTTTCACCCATTCTGAGGGTTGTTTTTTCATCTTGTTTGCAATTTCCTTTGCTTTGCAAAAGCTTTTAAGTTTCATTAGGTCCCATTTGTTTATTTTTGTTTTTATTTCCATTGCTCTAGGAGGTGGATCAAAAAAGATCTTGCTGTGATTTATGTCAAAGAGTGTTCTTCCTATGTTTTCCTCTAAAAGTTTATAGTGTCCAGTCTTACATTTAGGTCTCTAATCCAATTTATTTTTGTGTATGGTGTTAGGGAGTGTTCTAATTTCATTCTTTACATGTAGTTGTCCAGTTTTCCCAGCACGACTTATTGAAGAGACTTCCTTTTCTCCATTGTATATCCTTGCCTCCTTTGTCATAGATTAGTTGACCATAGGTGCATGGGTTTATCTCTGGGCTTTCTATCCTGTTCCATTGATCTATATTTCTGTTTTTGTGCCAGGACCATATTGTCTTCATTACTGTAGCTTTGTAGTATAGTCTGAAGTCAGGGAGTCTGATTCCTCCAGCTCCATTTTTTTCCCTCAAAGATGCTTTGGCTATTGGGGGTCTTTTGTGTCTCCATACAAATTTTAAGATTTTTTGTTCTGGTTCCATAAAAAAGGCCATTGGTAATTTGATAGGGGTTGCATTGAATCTGTAGATTGATTTGGGTAGTATAGTCATTTTCACAATGTTGATTCTTCCAATTCAAGAACATGGTATAACTCTCCATCTGTTGGTATCATCTTGAATTTCTTTCATCAGTGTCTTATAGTTTTCTGCATACCAGTCTTTTGTCTCCCTAGGTAGGTTTATCCCTAGGTATTTTATTCTTCTTGTTGCAGTAGTAAAGCGGAGTGTTTCCTTAATCTCTCTTTCAGAATTTTCATCATTAGTGTAAAGGAATGCAAGAGATTTCTGTACATTTTGTATCCTGCAACTTTACGAAATTCATTGAATAGCTCTAGTAGTTTTCTGGTGACATCTTAAGGATTCTCTATGTACACTATCATGTCATCTGCAAACAGAGACAGATTTACTTCTTCTTTTCCAATTTGGATTCCTTTTTCTTCTCTGATTGTTGTGGCTAGGACTTCCAATACTATGTTGAGTAATATTGGCAGGAGTAGACATCCTTGTCTTCTTCCTGATCTTAGAAGAAATGCTTCCACTTTTTAACCATTGAGAATGTTTGCTGTGGGTTTGTCGTATATGTCCTTTACTATGTTGAGGTAGGTTCCCTCTATCTCCACTTTCTGGAGAGTTTTTATGATAAATTGGTGTTGAATTTTGTCAAAAGCTTTTTCTGCATCTATTGAGATGATCATATGGTTTTTATTCTTCAATTTATTAATACGGTGTGTATCACATTGATTGATTTGCATATATTGAAGAAAACTTGCATCCCTGTGATAAATCCCACTTAATCATGGTGTATGATCCTTTTAATGTGTTGGTAAATTCTGTCTGCTAGTATTTTGTTGAAGATTTTTGCATCTATATTCATCAGTGATATTGGTCTGTAATTTGCTTTTTTTGTAGTATCTTTGTCTGGTTTTGGTATCAGGGTGAGGGTGGCCTTATAGAATGAGTTTGGGAATGTTCCTTCCTCTGCAATTTTTGGAAAATTTTGAGAAGGATGGGTGTTAGCTCTTCTCTAAATGCTTGACAGAATTCACCTGTGAAGCCATCTGGTCCTGGACTTTTGTTTGTTGGAAGATTTCTTTTTTTTTTTTTTTTTTGCGGTACATGGGCCTCTCACCATTGTGGCCTCTCCTGTTGCGGAGCACAGGCTCCGGACACGCAGGTCCAGCAGCCATGGCTCACGGGCCCACCCGCTCCATGGCATGTGGGATCCTCCTGGAACGGGGCACGAACCCATGTCCCCTGCATCAGCAGGTGGACTCTCAATCACTGCGCCACCAGGGAAGCCCCTGTTGAAAGATTTTTTTTTTCTTTTTCCTGCGGTACGCGGGCCTCTCACTGTTGTGGCCTCTCCCGTTGTGGAGCATAGGCTCCGGACACGCAGGCTCAGTGGCCATGGCTCATGGGCTTAGCTGCTCCATGGCATGTGGGATCTTCCCAGACCAGGGCATGAACCCATGTCCCCTGCATCAGCGGGCAGACTCTCAACCACTGCACCACCAAGTAAGCCCCCTGTTGGAAGATTTTTAATCACAGCTTCAATTTCATTACTTGTAATTGTTCTGTTCATATTTTCTATTTCTTCCTGGTTCAGTCTTGGAAGGTTATACCTTTCTAAGAATTCATCCATTTCTTTCAGTTTGTTCATTTTATTGGCATAGAGTTGCTTGGAGTAGTGCTTAGGATGCTTTGTATTTCTGTGGTGACTTTTGTAACTTCTCCTTTTTCATTTCTAATTTTATTGATTTGAATCCTCTCCCTCTTTTTCTTGATGAGTCTGGCTAATGGTTTATGAATTTTGTTTATCTTCTCAAAGAACCAGCTTTTAGTTTTATTGATCTTTATATTGTTTTCTTTGTTTCTATTTCATTTATTTCTGCTCTGATCTTTATGATTTCTTTCCTTCTACTAACTTTGGGTTTTGTTTGTTCTTCTTTCTCTAGTTCCTTTAGGTGTACGGTTAGATTGTTTGAGATTTTTCTTGTTTCTTGAGGTAGGCTTGTACTGCTATAAACTTCCCTCTTAGAACTGCTTTTGCTGCATCCCATAGGTTTTGGATCTACGTGTTTTCATTGTAATTTGTCTCTAGGTATTTTTTAATTTCCTTTTTGATTTCTTCAGTGATCTCTTGGTTATTTAGTAATGTATTGTTTAGCCTCCATGTGTTTGTGTTTCATACGTTTTTTTCCCTGTAATTGATTTCTAATCTCAGAGCATTATAGTCAGAAAAGATGCTTGATATGATTTCAATTTTCTTAAATTTACTGAGGCTTGATTTGTGACCCAAGATGTAATCTATCATGTAGAATTTTCCGTGTGCACTTGAGAAGAAAGTGTAATCTGCTGTTTTGGGATGGAATGTCCTGTAAATATCAGTTAAATCTATCTGGTCTATTGTGTCTTTTAAAGCTTGTGTTTTGTTATTAGTTTTCTGTTTGGATGATATGTCCCTTGGCGTAACTAGGGTGTTGAAGTCCCCCACTATTATTGTGTTACTGTCGATTTCCTCTTTTACAGCTGTTACCAGTTGCCTTATGTATTGAGCTGTTCCTATGTTGGGTGCATATATATTTATAATTGTTATATCTTTTTCTTGGATTGATCTCTTGATCAGTACGTAGTGTCCTTCCTTGTCTCTTGTAACATTCTTTGTTTTAAAGTCTATTTTATCTGATATGAGTATTGTTACTCCAGCTTTCTTTTGATTTCCATTTGCATGGAATATCTTTTTCCATCCCATCATTTTCAGTCTGTATGTGCCCATAGGTCTGAACTGGGTCTCTTGTGGACAGCATATAGATGGGTCTTGTTTTTGTGTCCATTCAGCAAGCCTGTGTCTTTTTGTTGGAGCATTTAATCCATTCACATTTAAGGTAATTATCGATATGTATGTTCCTATTACCATTTTCTTCATTGTTATGGGTTTTTTTTTTTGTAGGTCCTTTACTTCTCTTGTGTTTCCCACTTAGAGAAATTCCTTTAGCATTTGTTGTAGAACTGGTTTGGTGGTGCTGAATTCTCTTAGCTTTTGCTTGTAAAGCTTTTGATTTCTCCATCAAATTTGAATGAGATCCTTGCTGGGTAGAGTACTCATGGTCATAGGTTCTTCCCTTTCATCACTTTAAATATATCATGGCACTTTCTTCTGGCTTGTAGAGTTTCTGCTGAGAAATCACCTGTTAACTTTATGGGAGTCCCCTCGTATGTTATTTGTTATTTTTCCCTTGTTGCTTTCAGTAATTTTTCTTTAATTTTTGCCAGTTTGATTACTATGTGTCTCAGCATATTTCTCCTTGGGTTTATCCTGTATGGGACTCTCTGTGCTTCCTGGACTTGGGTGGCTATTTCCTTTCCCATGTTAGGCAAGTTTTCGACTATAATTTCTTCAAATATTTTCTCGGGTCCCTTCTCTCTCTCTTCTCCTTCTGGGACCCCTATAATGTGAATGTTATTGCATTTAAAGTTGTCCCAGAGATCTCTTAGGCTGTCTTCATTTCTTTGCATTCTTTTGTCTTTATTCTGTTCCGCAGCAGCAGTGAATTCCACCATTCTGTCTTCCAGGTCACTTCTCTGTTCTTCTGCCTCAGTTATTCTGCTATTGATTCCTTCTAGTGTAGTTTTCATTTCAGTTATTGTATTGTTCATCTCTGTTTGTTTGTTCCTTAATTCTTCTAGGTCTTTGTTAAACATTTCTTGCATCTTCTTGATCTTTGCCTCCATTCTTTTTCTGAAGTCCTAGATCATCTTCACTATCATTATTCTGAATTCTTTTTCTGGAAGGTTGCCTATCTCCACTTCATTTAGTTGTTTTTCAGTGGTTTTATCTTGTTCCTTCATTTTGGACTAAGTCCTCTGCCTTTTCATTTTGTCTGTCTTTCTGTGAATGTGGTTTTCGTTCCACAGGCTGCAAGATTATAGTTGTTCTTTCTTCTGCTGTCTGCCCTCTGGTGGATGAGGCTATTTAAGAGGCTTGTCTAAAGTTGATTTTTTAGTCCACACATTTTTATGTGTATGGCCAATAAAAGAGTGTGTAACTTACTATATTAAAGCAAGCAAGATACTTTCTTTATTATATATATATATATATATATATATTGCAACAACTGGTAAAAAAAATATATGTATATATATGTATGTATATATATAGCAACATATATATATGTATATATATTGCAAAAACTGGTAAAAATCTGAGAACTTTGAAAGTACACAAATAATTTTACATTTGTATGTATGATATTTTGACTCAATACATATTAAATCCATAGTAGATATATGTCAGTAATAGGTGTCATGAATGTGAGCATTTATGTTTCATCTGTATTTCAGTGGTGTTGGAAGTTTCTCATTTGGTATGAGGTTATACTATATTGATTTCAAAAGAAAGATTTTGTGAATGTTGTTGTGCAAAATTATATAAGAATCGCCTTAAAATAGGAGTCTCCTTTAATATATATTTTGCCCCGAAAAATGAAACATGTATGAAACGTGAAAAATGAATGTTTCACGAATTATCAATTTACATGCAAATTTCATCAACTTTCCTATTATAATCATGCCTCATTCTGTAAAGCCAGTAGCCCAGAATAGATTATCTATGACAGTGTATCTGTGAACTTCTATGAATTCACAAAAGGTTTTTTAAATGATTGCTGACCCCTGGATATTACAGACACACTTTAGAGTGTAAGAAGTAAAATGTGGTACACAACAAACTGATTGTTTCTTGTTGAAAATATAGTATTTTTACTCCCTGAATTTAAGTATTAAAAAATCGTACCTTGAGTAAATGGCCAGCATACAAGGCAAAACATTAGATTCTGAGCCATTAAATTATTTTATCAAAAAACAGCTCTTATATTTCTAGTGTGTCCAGGCTACGCAAAAGACATATATTAACCTTGTTACCTAAACACTGTGATTATTTTCCTTACCATCAAAACCATGTTTTCCTCGGCACCCCCATGCACTCATGTTAGCTTGAATATCCTTGCCCTGATTCCTGATAGTCAATAAACATGAATTCTGTGTAACTTCTACAGTATTGATTTTAAGCATAAGAGCTTTTGTTGACAATTATTTAAAAAAACTAACTAAAACATTAACTCTTATGAGTATGGAATTTATTGCATTTCACCCAAAACAGTCTCTCTTATGAACAGGTCTTTTTTCCTTCCTTGTGAATTCTAACTTTTAAAAGAACATCTGGGTTTTCTCCTCAACCTTCATCTCAAATTCTCTTCAAAGCTTTGAGGATGAATAAATGCTGTCATGATTACTTAGATCCTGAAGTGGTGAACAGCAGGGGGGAGAGCAGACCTGACTTCCTCTTCATGGTTATAACCACATGACAAACACAACTGTATTTCCTGTAGTGTGCAAGGGAAATCAAAGAGAAATATTTCTTCTTCATTCCTTTATGTCCCACAGAGATGGAAATCCAAATTTAATGTCACTTCTGTTTATGAAATACCTTTGTTGTGTGTGAGTCAATAGTTCCATGGTTAATAGCACTCCCATTCAGTGGGCTCTGGCTTCTCATGTGTGTCCCAGCTAAGGGTCCTTTAAGAACAAAGAACTTGAGAACTTTCTCTCTTTACATAACTTAGGCCTAATTTATACCAGCATCGCACCTGTACTTTGAGGTTTCTGTTGCAGGAAGATGAAGCAATCTCTTTTTTGTGTGTGTGATTATGGGAAAAGCCATCTCTGTGTATCTCCCCAATCTTCTTCCCCATTCTGCCTCTTCACAGTCGTTTTTTTTTTTGTCGTTGTTGTTGTTAAGGCAAAATAAAGGGATTAATATATTAAGCCATATTAGTCATGAATGCACTAAAAATTTTTTTTAAATCCACTTAGCAAGTAATTTATTCAATTCACATCTATCTTGAACTAATAATGGTAAGCACTTAATCTAATTTCTGGAATTACATCAGTGAGAAAGACAAACCTAGTCCTTGCTCTCATGGAGCTTATTTCTACTGAAAGAGATAAGACACACCAGTTTAATCAACAAACAAAATACAGGGGCTTCCCTGGTGTTGCAGTGGTTGAGAGTCTGCCTGCCAATGCAGGGGACACGGGTTCGAGCCCTGGTCTGGGAGGATTCCACATGCCGCAGAGCAACTGGGCCCGTGAGCCACAACTACTGAGCCTGCGCGTCTGGAGCCCGTGCTCCGCAGCAAGAGAGGCCGCGATAGTGAGAGGCCCGTGCACCGCGATGAAGAGTGGCTCCCGCTTGCCGCAAGTAGAGAAAGCCCTCACGCAGAAACGACCCAACACAGCCAAAAATAAATTAATTAAAAAAATACAGTTAAAATTATGTAATTGAATATTGTAGAGGAAACAAGATGGATGAGAAGGATATGGTCAATGAGAAAGGCAAAGGGATTAGATTACAGAGAGAAGAACCAATATATTAAAATTCCTCGATGTGTGACAGAGCTTGGCAAATTTTTGGGATAGAAAGAGGGCTACTTGATGGAAGGTGGAATTACTTCCCGAATTAGAGAAAGCCTCTAATGTACTTATAGGCTACTTTTAACTTATATGAGTATATATATCTAAAACAGATCTCTGTAGACAAAATACACAGTCACCCCTCCCCATCTGTGGGGAGGATTGGCTCCAGGACTCTCCACGGATATCAAAATCCACCCATGCTCCAGTCCCTTACATAAAATGGCCTAATACAGTTGCCCCTCTGTATCCATGGATCCACCTGTTGTTCACTGAATCCGTGGTGGCAGGAATCCATGAATATGGAGGGCCAATGGTAATTGGTTCTTCTTTGTTAATTCAATCTGACAAATTGTAAATTTTAATTATATTTGCACCATTCACATTTATAGTGATTATTAATACATTGATATCTCTTATGTTTGCCAATATTTCTGCCTTTTTTGGTGTAAATTGAGCATTTTAAATGGTCCCTTTTTATGTTCTTTCTTAGCATACCAATTATTATTAAATTTTTACTACATGCCCTAGAGTTCACTATATAACTACTGTAAATCAACCTACAAATAACACTGTCACTTCACCTGAATTTCAGGAACCTAAGAATAAAATATCCCCAATTCCTCTTGCCCATGTATTGTGGCACTGCTGTCATTCATTTCACTTGAACAAATGTTATTGCAATCCAATGCATTTTTACAATTATTACTTTAACTAGACAATTATCTTTTAAATCAGTTAAGAAAATAAAGGATTCTATTTTACCTTGATTTATTCCTTCTCTGGCCTTTTCTTTCTTTCTTTATATACATCCAAGTATCTAACCTATAACATGTTCTTCTGCATGCAATATATAAGCTCTTTACTTCACAGAACTGAAACCTTACTTGCATATTTTTAATTAATGAGACTGTGAAAAAATATAAAAGGTATCATGAAATTATTGACTTGCTTAATGCTACACATTATAAATATTTGATATGAAGGCACAAGAACACCATAATCAATATCATTTCATATAAGAGTATTCAATAAACACTGACTTATATTTTAAATTTTTATTAAATGCTGTAGCTGTTATAATTTCTGAGCTTTTAAATTCATCAACAAATCTGTATTTGCCACATCCTCTTGCCCTTAGTACCTGTGTGTTATTCCCTTACCTGTAACTTCCTTTCATCATATTTACCACTTGCCACAAAATTAATATAACTCAAGAGTAGTGCCAAATTGACAGAGGGGTGTCCACCAAAGCTATTCATCTACTTTTTAAACTAATTTGCACCTCAATTTAGTAAGTCCTTAAATAAGCCTCTATCATCTGCAACATAGCACCTTCTCGAATTTTAGATGATGCGGTATATATTTTTATTACATTTTGACCTGCAGGCCCACTTCCAGCACAGAAAGAAGAGAATATAACCTCTGATGTAGGTCTGGTACTTTAATCACTTTGGCAAAATCAGAAACTACTTGGAACAGCACACTGGCCAATTTGCTACTAAGTAACCAGTTAGTGCTCATGGAAGATAAAAATATGCTTTGTTATATTATGTTTACAGACTTTTTTGGCCTTCAGAAGGTTTGTTTCCCCTCAAACTTTATTTTAATATAAACAAAGAGAGACTCAGAAAATAAACATTAGCAAAACAGTGAAAAAAAAAAAAAAATCCCTTTATAGGAAACGTCTTGTCCTGAAAGAAAGAACCACATCAAACCCAGCAAAAGGCCAAACTCCACCTTTCTGTTTGCTATAGTGATTCCATCTGCAAAAGGCAGACATTTGGGGATTTTGAGGCGATGGTGAGGAAAACAGATTTAAGAGGCCAGGTCTTCTCAACAAATTGACCAAATGCTGTATTCAGACATGAAAAATTGTATTAAATTCTTACTAGAAAAACCACAGTATACTTAATAGAGAGAATTGAGACAATCAAGTAAGATTATAGATATGTTTAATGAGAGTAACATAATCCATAATTATTAACTGGGAAACATTATGAATGAAATCAAAAAGAACAGCCAAAAATGACTGTAGGCATGATTGTAGGCTGTCTGGGTTTAAAAGTCTCAAGTGCCCATGATTCCACCACATTCATTTTATGTGAAAATAACCTTTTCTGAACCTTTTATATATCTTTCAGAATGCCAGAGGAAAAACTATTTTAATTACACACTTTTGCTATTATTTAAAAAATAGCACTTTTCATTTTTATTTTCCTCGTTATCCCTCAATATCATGGAATTCTCACCATTCGTCTTAATATCGTAAATTATAATTCATATGCTTGAAAAACAGGAAATTGAAGGCTAATTGATGAGATCAGTCCTTTTTAGTGCCTATGGGTTTATTTCATAAATATAAAATATTTAATTGGTCGTAAGCCTAGAGGGTTTTAATTTAGAATTTATAAAGGAAAAGGAAAGAAAAATAGATATTCCTTAGGATTGAATAATTAAATTTCTGGGTAAAACTTAGTAGGAATAAGGGTTCTAAATTCCTTAATTCACAGTTGAAGACACCAAGACCTAAAGAAGGGAAGTTATGGATTAATAACTCAAATCCCCATGTGCTGACTCCCAATTCAGTGCTCCTATTGTCATAAAACTGTGGTGCATTTTTTACCCTCTTTGGCCATTCTTTTCTCCTTTCTGCCTTTAATTATGTCCTTCAGCTGAGGTACAAGACATTGAACACAATACATTGACCACTATTTTCCCTGTTTATTTTGCATGGGTGTATCTGAAATAAGTTTACCTGAAAATTATGAACTGTAACATTTTGTCCACATCATAAAATGGAAATTGCTAAAGTTTTCCAATTTTTTTTCCAAAATCCTATACTCTCCAATACAAGAATATAATTTAGCTCATTGAACCAGCAGCTTTTCATAATAAGTTGCTCTTCTTCTCTCTTCATTCTGCTAAGATTTCTCAGAATTCCCTAAATCTGTGTATTGGAACACTCTACACAGGCTAGAGTATACTTATGAAGAGCAGCAGGGATGGAGATCTTGGAAGGCACTGAATTGTTCTGAAATTAAATTAGCCAATCTCTTGGAAATTGAGTCCATAATATACTAAAGAAAAATGCATTTGAAATGTCACTGCCCTCCAATAAACACTCACTGTGCCAAATTCTAGCTTGGTGCTGATTTTTAACAGGCAATCATAAACCTTTTGAAAATAGGGTTTGCATTTAAAATGCTTACATTTAATTATTTAAAAAACTCAGGTGTCTGAATAGAGAGAAGATACATATTTCGTTTTGTTTTTCCAAGAGAGTAGGAAACTTCAGTGATTGTTTTCGTATGACACAATAACTTTGACTCATTTTCTTTAAAAGATGTTATTAAATACAAAAAAAGAAAATAAATGTATTAAGAGTGCACTTATATGCAGTAAATTTCAACAACAATAATTGCTGGAACTGGGTCTTTTTACTTAGCTTCTGGGCTACTTGTCATCCACACGCAGAAACTCCAAATGTCTTTTCACTCCTTTCTTCTTATGCCTTTTAAAAAGAAATGTGGCTAGCTAGATTTGTGTGTACCATCCAAAAAGCTTCCTATGTCTAACTGGTTTCCACAGACAGAGTGGCAAAAGTTTTACACAGCAGAATTGCCCACAGATAGCAACACAATGCAATGAACTATTTTTAGATCCCCTCCTCTATTCTCTGTTATAGCATAGTCTATCCATAATAGCAAAGTCTCACAAAGTGAGATGTCCATTACTGTGAATTTCAAATTGCACACTGCTGCAGTCTCTATATCCTAAAGTACTATGTAACCTATCCTAGGTAATCATTTATATTTTCCCATTCCTTTTTGTTTTTAAATCTGGCCTGTTACCAAGAGAGCAAAGCACAATTGAAGCATGACTACGTGCTTTACTGATCAAGCTGTTGCTTGAAGTTCCCTGAACCATCCAGCTATAAATCCATAGCTTAAAAAATCTGGCATGTAAACAACAGATCACTGTCCAATGGAACAGAGTTTGTTACTGCAGAGGAGGAAAGAGGTTGAAAGGCTGGGAGAAAGCATTTGATTCAGCAAAGGAATTGAACCTGAGAATAGCTAAGGGACCCTAGGCTTGCTGCATATTTGAATACTATATTAAGCATACTGTAAGAGTAACTGCAGTGAATAAGAACTACAATCTTCATTTCTTCTTTATCATTCATTGGCAGAAATTCTGTTTGGGCTGACAGGGCCAATAAAATAGACACAAGAAATCATTTACTAGTGAGATATGAAATCAAAAGCATAGTGACGTAATAAATAGCTAAAATATGGGCATTTTTAGCTGTCAACACATTATTAACTCTGACACATATATAATATTTTATAATTTGGGGGAATTTATTGTTATATTCCTCAAGACTTTCAATAGGCTGGGATGATTATGGGATAACATAATTGCTATGAGAAAATAGAATATAATATTTTTAACAAGTTCAGAAGAGTATATAGCAAATAAAGATTGGAGAATACAAACTGGGTTTCACTGTTTCCCATTTATGTTTCCAATGAGTTTTACAAAACCCTGTTTTCTTCTTTAATTTCTTTTTGTGAGAATTCAGGACTTCGCGTGCACATGTGAGTGTCACTTTCATGTGCGTGCTTGCTGAGGCTTTGCAAATGTGCACAAGGATGAAACGGGATTGACTGACAGGAAGTGTAAAGAGAAAAGAGATTAAATATTGGGGGAGTATAGAATAGTTTATAACTGGTGAGATTTGGGCAGGGAAGGAAAACAGAATTCATAGAATACAAGCTTTACACAAACACTTAACATTTAAGCCCCAACTTAAGAATCTGTGGTTGAAAGGTGGGGCAAGATCCAAACATGCTGAATGTTTTTCAATGTACTTAACAGTCTCATTCAATAAAATAGTGTTTAACCAATAACTGCTGTTTCCAACCCTGAGAAATTCTTAGTTTGGAGAATGTGTGGCTCCTACTGCAACCCAAGAACTTTGCAAATAATTATCTTCACTCACTGACATTGAAGTAAATGTTCCAATCTCAACTAAATGTTCTAATCACTACCGTTGTTTCTAGGCTCTGGCCAACTTTATAATTTCTAGTAGCAGGTGCCCCCCATCCCCCCAGCACTTTTAGTGCTTTCCTGACTGCCAGCCCCTAAAAACTATACTCTCACAGGAAACCTGTCTTGGCATAAGGAATATATAGGTTCCTTTTTCTCTTTCTAGTAAATGCTGAAATATAAAACAACTATGTCCTTTAATTTAGTTTAAGTATAAACTTCCAGTTCCTTTCTGTGCCACCTAATTTCCAGAAGAATTCCCGGGTTACACGCCCTAACACACTGGCATTGTATTGCATACAGTTGGCTTCTACAGGAAACATCTAGTTTTGAAAGGGACATCACACATTGTTGCAAGACTAAACTCAGCAGTTTTTACAACATGCCCTGACATTAAAGTTGTAACCATGTCAGGTAAGCTTTTACTCTCTTGTAATATTATAATTAATATTAATGTTATATAAATGCTATTGAGGATATTTTCTACTATTATATTTATTCCTAATCTAGGCTGTTCATCAAAGTTAACAGAGTAGTACATTTTAAAATATGGGTTTTGGATGAATAAGTGATCTGGAAGACAGAATAATGGAAATCAATCAATCAGGGCAGCAGACAGAAAGGCAAGTGAAAAAAAAAAATGAAAGCAATATATGAGACCTGTGGGATAATATAAAGCATCCCAACTGACACATAATAGGGATCCCAGAAGGAGAAGAAAGAGAAAAGGGTATCAAAAATGTATTTGAAAAAATTATGGATGAAAATTTACCAAACCTAAAAATGGAAACAAATATCCGGGTACAGGATTCACAGAGGGCCCCAAACTAGATGAACCGAAAGAGACTTATACCTAGACATATTATAATTAAAATGCCAAAAGTTAAAGAGAGGATTCTAAAAGCAACAAGAGAAAAACAAAGTGTTAATTACAAGGGAAACTCCATAAGGCTATCAGCTGATTCTCTACACAAATAGAGATTGCAGGCCAGCAGGGAGAGGCAAGATATATTCAAAGTCCTGAAAGGGAAAAACCAGAAACTTAGGATACTCCACCCAGCAAGATTATCATTTAGAATAGAAGGAGAGAGAAACAATTTCGCAGACAAGCAAAAATTAAAAGAACACAGCACCACAACTGAAAAGTAAATGACTTAAATAAGCCAGTATGCAGTTAAAAAAAAAAAAATCAAAAATGTTTTTGTGAAAGTGATGATAACTACAATAAACAGCAAAAGGATAAACTTGAAGGTGTAAAAGGGGACATCAAAAATTATAAAATGTGAGGGAGGAGAGCAAGAAAATGTAGATTGTTTTAAAAAAAATGTGTGTGACAATTTGTATGGAAACACAAAAGACCCTGAATACCCAAAACAATCTTGAGAATGAAAAATGGAGCTGAAGGAATCAGGCTCCCTGACTTCAGACTATACTACAAAGCTACAGTAATCAAGACAGTATGGTACTGGCACAAAAACAGAAATATAGATGAATGGAACAGGATAGAAAGCCCAGAGATAAACCCAAGCACATATGGTCACCTTATCTTTGCTAAGAAAGGCAAGAATATACAGTGGAGAAAAGACAGCTTCTTCAATAAGTGGTGCTGGGAAAACTGGACAGCTACATGTAAAAGTATGAAATTAGAACGCTCCCTAACACCATACACAAAAATAAATTCAAAATGGATTAAAGACCTAAATGCAAGGTCAGACACTATCAAACTCTTAGAGGAAAACATAGGCAGAACACTCTATGACATAAATCACAGCAAGATCCTTTTTGATCCACCTCCTACAAAAATGGAAATCAAAACAAAAATAAACAAATGGGACCTAATGAAACTTAAAAGCTCTTGCACAGCAAAGGAAACCATAAACAAGACCAAAAGACAACCCTCAGAATGCAAGAAAATATTTGCAAATGAAGCAACTGACAAAGGATTAATCTCCAAAATTTACAAGCAGCTCATGCAGCTCAATAACAAAAAAACAACCCAATCCAAAAAAGGACAGAAGACCTAAATAGACATTTCTCCAAAGAAGATATACAGATTGCCAACGAACACATGAAAGAATGCTCAACATCATTAATCATTAGAGAAATGCAAATCAAAACCACAATGAGATATCATCTCACACCAGTCAGAATGGCCATCATCAAAAAATCTAGAAACAATAAATTCTGGAGAGGGTGTGGAGAAAAGGGAACACTCTTGCACTGTTGGTGGGAATGTAAATTGATACAGCCACTATGGAGAACAGTATGGAGGTTCCATAAAAAACTACAAATAGAACTACCATACGACCCAGCAATCCCACTACTGGGCACATACCCTGAGAAAACCATAATTCAAAAAGAGTCATGTACCACAATGTTCATTGCAGCTCTATTTACAATAGCCAGGACATGGAAGCAACCTAAGTGTCCATCAACAGATGAATGGATAAAGAAGATGTGGTACATATATACAATGGAATATTACTCAGCCATAAAAAGAAATGAAATTGAGTTATTTGTAGTGAGGTGGATGGACCTAGAGTCTGTCATACAGAGTGAAGTAAGTCAGAAAGAGAAAAACAAATACCATATGCTAACACATATATATGGAATCTAAGAAAAAAAAAAGTCATGAAGAACCTAAGGGTAACATGGGAATAAAGACACAGACCTACTAGAGCATGGACTTGAGGATATGGGGAGGGGGAAGTGTAAACTGCGACAAAATGAGAGAGTGGCATGGACATATATAAACTACCAAACGTAAAATAGATAGCTAGTGGGAAGCAGCCGCTTAGCACAGGGAGATCAGCTGGGTGCTTTGTGACCACCTAGAGGGGTGGGATAGGGAGGGTGGGAGGGAGGGAGATGCAAGAAGGAAGAGATATGGGAACATATGTATATGTATAACTGATTCACTTTGTTATAAAGCAGAAACTAACACACCATTGTAAAGCAATTATACTCCAATAAAGATGTTAAAAAAAGAAAAACATGTGTTTGAGCCTATATGACTACCAGTCTAAAGCAAGTAGATATAGGAATGGGTTAATATATTTGAAAAACAAGGTAACCAAAAATCAGAAACATACAAAAGATTCACAGAAACCAAGAACACAAGCATACTACAAAATAAAACCAGCAAACCACAAAAGGAAAAAAAAGAAAGGAACAAAGAAGAAATACAAAATCAACTGGAAGACAAGGTTTAAAATGGCAATAAATGCATATCTATCAATAATTACCTTAAGTGTCAATGGGGTAAATGCTCCAATCAAAAGGAGATGATTCAAAGAAATAGAAAGATATCTCATTCTTGTGGATTGAAAGACTTAATATTATGAAAATGGCCATACTACCCAAAGCAATCTAAAGATTTCATGTGATCCCTATCAAATTACCCATGACATTTTTCACAGAACTAGAATAAATAATCCTAAAATGTATATGGAACCATAAAAGACCCAAAATTTTCAAAGCAATCCTGAGGAAAAAGAACAAAGCTGGAGGTATAACCCTCCCAGACTTCAGACAATACTGCGAAGCTACAGTAATCAAAATAGCATGGTTCTGGCACAAAAACAGACATATGGTTCAATGGAACAGAATAGAGAGCCCAGAAGTAAACCGATAAACCAATGGTCAATTAATCTTTGACAAAGGAGGCAAGAATATACAATGGAGACAATACAATCTCTTCAGTAAGTGGTGTTGGGAATGCTGGACGACCACATGTAAATCAATGAAGTTAGAACACACCCTCACACTATATACAAAAATAAACTCAAAATGGCTTAAAAACTTAAATATAAGATATAACATCATAAAAGTCCTAGAAGAAAACATAGGCAAAACATTCTCTGACGTAAATCTTACTGATATTTTCCTAGGTCAGTCTCCCAAGGCAATAGAAATAAAAACAAAAATGAACAAATGGGACCCAACCAAAATCATAAGTTTTGCACAGCAAAGGAAACCATAAACAAAACAAAACAAAAACAACCTACAGAATGGGAGAAAATATTTGCAAATGATGGGACTGACAAAGGCTTAATCTCCAAAATATACTTATAGCTCATACAACTCAACAACAACAACAACAAACTCAATCAAAAAATGGGCAGAAGACCTAAATAGACATTTCTCCAAAGAAGACATACAGATGGCCAACAGGCACATGAAAAGATGCTCAACATCGCTAATTATTAGAGAAATGCAAATCAAAAGCTCAATGAGGTACCACTTCACACTGGTCAGAATGGCCATCATTGAAAAATGTACAAATATCAAATGCTGGAGAGGGTGTGGAGAAAAGGGAACCCTCCTACACTGTTAGTGGGAAGGTACATTGGTGCATCCACAATGGAAAACAGTGTGGAGGTTCCTCAAAAAACTAAAATAGAGTTTCCATGTGATCCAGCAATTCCACCTCTGGGCATATATCTGGAAAACACCATAATTTGAAAAGATACATGCACCGCAATGTTCATAGCAGCACTATTAGAGAAATGCAAATCAAAAGTATAATGTGAGTATAGTGTGGGAAGATGCTCTTTTTTCCTGATTAGCTTTGATTCCATTTTCCTTAGTAGATTTCCTCTTAGCTAAACTAGCAGAGTTTATAAATATATTTTGAATAAGTCAATTTCAAGCCCTGTACAAATCAGTGGAAGAGACATTTCATGTAATTTTAACTCATTGTGTAGTCAGCTACTTAGTACTGCTAAAAATAGTAACTACATGTGTTTCATGTTGTCAAGAAGGTACTATGAACTTTTTTTGATATTCTGGATGATGTGTTTATTTTATATTGTCATTTTTTTAAACTAGTAAAAGGATTAAAAATGCAACAGAGTTTATTTTTAAAATGCCCATTGTTTTCATTTATACCACATTTCCAGCAAGTAACTTCCTACCTAAGCTAAAACAGTTTTATGGAAAAATCCATGAATTTCAAGTATTTAATATTCAAGTTACATGGAGATAGCTAAATTATTTTTATATAAATATGTGAGAATAGTTTAATCAATTATTGCATAATAATTTAAGCAAATAAAATGTTCTATAAATCAACAAAAATTGTACTTAGATGAAGCTATAGAAAAACGAAAAGGAAAATCCTGTTAATCTATTAATTGTCTATATTTTGCAACTTAAGGTTATTGGTCACATTGTTTCCTTCAAACCCATGATTATTAAATGGGTAATGATCAGTAAAGTCTTTTAGAACCTGTATAGCAAGTCACATTATTTACAGACTGAGTATGTTTTCTATATAAGAAATCTTACATGGTTTGAATACTTAGCATTAAAAGTTTTACATCTTCATTCATGCAGGGTTTATCTCCCTCACTTTGTTATTTTAGTGAACAAATCTTTGTGTATAAATCTGTCATGAAACTAGACATAGAGTTGGTCATTTTAAATTCCCTGCTATGTGATAGTACTACTACTATTAGGTGAATATATAAGCAGAAACAATTAAAATTATATATATGTTTGTATGTGTGTGCGTATATATATATACATATACATATATATGTATATGTATATAGTTTCTTGGAAAGCTTCCAGCCAGCAGAAATGAATGTATGCTCAGAGATCCTGAGAAACCCTGACAAGCTGTAGAAAATAAATGGGAGGAGTTACCTAAGCCAACGGAAAAAACTATTTTCAGGAATAACACGGAGAAATAGGAAGATACACAGCCATGGGGAAGAAGACATCACTTTAACAACCACAAATTATAATATACTATTTCCAGACAATATTATTTAGGATTTCAAAGTCTTTTAAAATCTTCAGTAGACAAGGAGCTAGCAGTTTTGTTAAACACTTAGGCATGTTTTAAAACTAAATGTGCCATGAAAATTATTTTAGCAATCACACTGTACATGTTTTCACAATCTTAAGTATTTTATCTACTTCCGCTTCTTTCGTATGAAGTTTTTAATTTATATGTATGCAATGAATGTAATACTGATAGAACCCTAGGAAGAACTATCAGATTTGTAGTTTACCAATCAGTATTGTAATGAATGATCTCTGTATATGTCATGATAAAAAATGCTGGTATAACAATGTAAACAGTAATTCTACAATTATTACTTTCTAAGAAGGATGATGCTGAATAATTTCAGTATTTAAGCCTATCTATTTAGAAATAAAATTTTACCGCATAAAAAGAAGAGGTCCACAGGAAAAAAAAATTTTTTAACTCTCTTTTAAATATGCACTGAAGACCATTATTTTCTTGGTAGATTAAACTTTCTCACAAAGCAATGTACAATAGATTTTAGCTCTCGATACATTTCATATAGCACGCCAGTAAGTAATTAATACTTAACATTTATCCTGAGATGGAAGGTATATCTAAAATATTGTGATGGGCATATCTTGAACTCTGAACATTTGTCATTTTCAAAGTTTAAAGTTTGTAAGTTGGGTGTTGAGTTTCCTTATATCATAAAAATGAAGTTTTCCCCTTCTGAAAAATAGCATATTCTTGTTTTTTTTAATATTAACATCATTACATTTAATATTATTTTGTATTAGTTCTTGTCCAGTTGCTCATAGATTAGATTCCTCACCCACCCGGCAGACGTTTTCTGATTTTTACTGGTTCAGAATTTTTAGAATAAAAATGATATTTTAGGAGGCCAGGAAGACTGATAACCCTGTGATTAATGTTGTATATGATTCCTTTGCCACAGATAAGGAAAGACTGAAGGAAGATTTGGGCTATGTAATATCTAAACTTAGATGTTATAATTTCCTTGAACATTTCATTTACAAAATATTTGAATAAAATCTTTGTCAATCATGTTTGATCTCCACTTCAGTACAGAATAGTCTGAAACATGTTTCAGATACAAGCAAAGAATTTTTATTCAAAAATTATATTTTCTAATATTTTAACAAACCACTGAAAGATTTTAACGAGGATAATATGAAATGAATATTAATTTGTAATTATAAGATTATATATGCTAATTCAAATCAATTTCTTTCATAAGTAATATCATTATTTACGTTAATAGAACCAAAGCAAATATATGCTTACTTATTCATTGTAATTAATACCCAGCTTCAAGAACAGTTCTACTAGTAAGTATTATTCAAGTTCTTATCCCTGTCTTTATTACATCTTCATATGCCATCCCATTTATCTAACTAAGTGGTGATCCTTATTAGATAACACAGATTCTACGGACCAAGGCCATTGAAAATATTTTTTTAGTTCTAAAAATTTCTGTTTTGAATTTTGTCAAGGGCCTCTCATAATGAGAAATCTGATTTCAGTATCCCAAAATATTCTAAATATAAAGCTAAACTACCAGAATTGGAAAATGTGGCTAAATACGTATCTATATCTACAGCATTTGTACATATCTATGTACACATGCACAGCATTTATCCATAATGTAACACTATAATAAATCACTATTACTCTTCAGCTTATAACATTAAGGGAATACAATAAAATTCATTTACTACATTAAAAATTATAAATTGTAGCCTTCGTTGATAATTCTTATAACATTTAAACATCAGTCTGTGACTGAAGACATATTTTAAATATCAAAATGACAAATGCTCGAGACTGGTTTCCAGATACTTTCTCTCTTCCTTTCCCCTAATACAGAGCCTCAAAAGTGAAAGATAACTCAAGTTTACAGCCTCCCTGCAGATACGTTTGACCTTGTCACACACTTCTCTTATATGAGATACAGGCACAAGTCTGTCATACTTTTCAGTATTGACCACATGTAAATAATGCTTTTTACTGGAGTATCCAGAGTTTTCAATACCTTAACATACTTACCTACCTAGCCTGAAGGAAAATTTCAAAAAGGTAGAAAGAGTAAGTACCTCTGTCATTTTAGGCGGTGATATATTTATTGGTGAAGTGAGCAGGGAGAAACTATCCTTTTAAGAGTTTATCTTCTGCAAGTTTTGTTCTTTCCCTTCTGTGGTGCCCTTCAAAAGAAGGCTCAGCACATTCTTATTGTAAATAAGAGTAGTTATAAGTATATACTCTTCAATTCCTAGGAGGGAATGCCATCTTGAAGTTCTTCGTTGGTTAATTATCAAATCTTCTTATCTCATGTTTCTCTCCATGGAGTGGCTTAACACTTTTTTTTCTAGTGCCTTTTTATTAATTCATGTTATTAAATATTTTATTGTTTATTTTCCTATCCTCTCTGTAGCTCGTTATTTACTTACAAATTTCTTTAGAAAGTGGTATTACTAGTGGTGCTCAAACTTTGATTTATATGACTCACTGCCCCATCCAACTTATTCTCCATGGATTCCGATTTAGCTATTCTGGGGAAAACCCAGGAATCTGTTTCTAATCTAAGTGAGCTCTTGACCAAACTTCAGAAAACACTTTCTATCCTTAGAATGTATCATCCTCTGTATTAATTTCCTTGTTGACACTGATCAATGGATACCAGTGGTCCTCTGATCAGTAAATTAATAGTTCTTTTTATTTCCCTGAACAATTTCACATCTTTTCCTTCACCTAATTTATACATACTTTTCTTATCATTGTAGGATTCCTGAACTAGCCCTTTTTCATTAAACTCCTTAGGGCTGTGCCTTAGTTTCCATTAATACCTCTTCCTCTTGCTTCATCTTTACCTTTGCTGTTTTTCTATACTCTTCCCTGATTCTTCTATTTTTCTTTCTATCCTGGCTATCTTAGTGACTTAACCTCCCATATTTTCAACTATAAAATCAAAGTAAATTCATAACAACTCTTCCTTTTTTCTTTAAAAATTTTCTCACCTCTTGTGAACACTAGTCTATTTTTAATACTCTGTTGTAATTTTGATTTATAAATTCCTCCAGAATCTCAAAATCAACTCATCATATCCTCCTACAAACTGTTCTTATTCTAACTTTATTATTGCTCTGACTTTACCATTCTCTGTTACTCAAACTTCAAGCTTCTTGTTATCCATTAATTATTCCTATTTTTAAACCCTCATATCCAATCAGATGTGAAGTTGTAACAATCATATATTTTAAAATTGCTTTTGTATCCATTATTTGTACTAATATTGCCAAACTGTACTATCTTTCATCAGTGACAAAACTTTGATCTGGAAACTCATCTCAGTTTCCTCTCTCTCCTTTTTGTATTGTCCCTGGAGAAGTGCCAGTGAGATCTGCCTTCAGCAGAAAATTTTGTGAAGAACATAGTTGAATGATGACCATCAGCTGTCTTACATTTAGATTTATTCGAACATTCACAATATGGCCACGCTTCACCCAGACTGCTCCCAACCAAAGGCTGAGATGTTTCTGCCAAACTAAAGACACCTCTAATGAGCCATTTTTGCTTAGGCCATTTGCCTAGATTGGATTTCCTCAGAACTGCACTGGATACTCAGTCTCTTGCTAGCAATCCTCCTTCCTTTCCTCTCTTCCTACAAGTATCAGATATGTACTGTGGGCCAAGGCTCTCTTGGCCTGCCCCAGTTCTCTTTCCCAAGTCAATGCCCCACAGTCAAAAACCACCAAGAACATACCTGTAGTTGAAAATTCAGATTTTTACTCATTCCAGCAAGAAAAAGTGCATATCACAGGAAACTGAGGGGTGTCCCAATTATGAGGTATTAGAAAGAACTTGTTATAGGATCTAGACTTGTGTTAGGTGATTCAAGGGAGGTTGTAAGTATGGCTTAGATCTGTACTGAATGTTGTCAGGAAGTAGGGGTAATTGTATCATTGAATTTTAATAAATTTTATCTACAGGGAGGGCAGACTAGGGAAAGGATAAAGCTATAATTTGTAAAGAAATAATGACTACTCAGATTAGCTGAAAGAGAGGGATTGTAAGAAACAAAAAAAAGCAAAAAACCCCTGTTTCTTCTACATTCTTACACAGCAATTCTGGCACCAGATTTGTGGGTGTTTTACCCATGCCATCTAATTCTCCAACTCTCTTGACACCAACTGGGTGTCCTATAATTTAACTTAATTCTGACACTACCTACCCAGAATTAGTGCTAACTCCACAGGGTAAGGGCTCAATCCCACAAGACTGCTCTACTCCACAACAGATACCAATTGCAAGTCCAGGTGGTCACCTGTGTTTCTAAAACCAACTGGCTATACATAGATTTCAACAATCTTCTCCTCAGGTTTGATAATTTGCTAGAACAGCTCACAGAACTCAGGACAATAGTTTACTTCCTAGATTACTGTCTTATTATAAAATGATACAACTCAGGATCAGCCAGATGGAAGAGGTGCATAGGACAAGGTATGGGGAAAGGTCACATAGTTTCCATATCCTCTCTAGGTGTACCACCTTTCCAGAATCTTCAAGTGCTCACCAGTGTGGAGGTTCTCCTAATTCTCTTCAGACAGGGCATGTTATGGCAGCTGAATTAGTCATGGTTGATTACATTATTGGTTATTGGTGATGAACCCAACCTGGGGGTTGGGGGCTGGTGGTAGTAAATTTCCCACCCTCTAATCACATGGTTAGTCCCCTGGCATCCACCCCCCACCCCTCCACCCCTGCATCCTTACGTCATCCAGGAAACCACTGCCAAACAGCCATCTCATTAGCATACAAAGAGACACTTATCACTTCAGAGATCCCCAGGACACCAAATATATACTTCTTATTAAGACAGGGATGTATGGTACTTTTGGCTTGGACAATTTTCATGTTTTTTATGTGTAGGTCTATAGAAAGTTATGGATTGCACTGTGTTTCCCCAAAAATCATATGTTGAAGCCCAACTCCAATGTTACTGTTTTTAGAGATAGGGCCTTTAGGGTAATTCAGGGTAATTATTAAGTATTCAGGTACTACTAACCTGGTAATTACCCAGGTAATAGAGATAGAGTAATTCAGGTTAAATGAGGTCATAATGGTTGGGTTCTAATCTGATAGGACTGGTGCCCTCCTAAAAAGAAATTCCAGAGAGGTATCCACAGTGTGCACACAGTAAAGGGCATGTGGGGACAGTGAAATGGCACTGTCTACAAGCCAGGAGGAGAGACCTCACCAGAAACCGAATCTGCCAGCACCTCTACCTGGGACTTATGGCCTCCACAAGTGTGGAAAATAAATTTCTGTTGCTTAAGCTTGTCCAGTCTGTGCTATTTCGTCATGGCAGCCCAAGCAGACTATTACATGGAGCGATCTTGTTTTTACGTTAATCAATCATAGTCCCAGAGTAGACTTGACTGATACTGATGTTCTGTGAAATGTTCATTTCAGTAGGGAACAACCAAGCTATTCGTGACTGCCAGGCCAGTTTATAGCAACACTAAGGTCTGACTGATACTATGAGGCAAGCTCCAGGATATTTAGGGGTTGCTTTTCTCTTTTTCATCTATTATCTTTCACAAATGTTTCCTTAAAAAAAATTGTGTATATCTAATCTCCTCTTGGAGCGTGCTTCTCAGAGGATCTGAACTAATACAGGTCATCATGGGAGTGGTCCGAGAAAATTAAGTTTTCTAAGATGAAATTTGAAGGCTATCCCCGGCAGGGAAGACTCCATCCTGAGTGGAACATGGAACACTGTTCACAAGGTTGCAGGTCTATTTCTGGAAGATTTTATCAATGATAACCTGGGAAACAGCCCAGTGGTGGGAAGTGCCTTGACTGGTTGGTGAGATAATGTAGGCATTTGAAAGTTATAGGGGAAATAATGACTACAAGGACAGTACAGTTGCCTGTTTACTAAGTACCAATGTAGTAAGTTACATTGATGTCCTGCAGTGGGATGATTAACAAGAAACTGAAGGCAGTTAACAAACAGTTAGAGGTCAGAGTAAAAACTTAAGATCCTATTTAGTAGCGTGTAAAAAAGGCCTTTATCTCCTCCAGTGGGAGAGAGACTCAGAAGAGTATAAATTTCAAGATCTGATAATCATGGCCATAGAGCTCTGGAGATGTTTAAATGTTGCCATTGCTTGTTGGTATGCTAAAGTCAGGCATAATCTGTAAAACCTGGGCCCCTGAAAATGTATGGTGTGCAGACCACTCAGATTGAAGAGGTGACCCATCTCTGTGTAGTATGATGTAGCACTCCCCCACACAAAAGAAGATGCTTAAGGATTTTCCTCTATAAGAGGTAATTCTCCCAAGGCCTACTTTCCTAACTACCAGGCCCCAAACAACTGCTATACTGTCACATAAGCACACTGGAGATATGTTGAACTCGATAAGGATGAAAATAAGTACACCCCAAAGTAACTGCAAGATGTTGCCAGCATATCACAGTAGGAGCCAGGGAATGTCCCTGAGATTCTACTGGAGGGGTCAAGGGGACTAAAACATAAGACTGAATAAGTAAGAATTAATTGCCATAGGGCATTTTCTTGGGGGAATAATAGCTTTTCAAAGACTTCAAGGGATGGGGCAAACCTTCTTCTAGAGTGGCTCTTAAAAACCTGGAGAAGGTAATGTCACAGGTGAAGCAAAGTGTAAATGCCAGTGTGAAAAAAATGCCAAAATTTCAGACCAGGTTAGGAGAACAAGTAAGAGGGCTTGACCTGCAGGCAGTTGTGGAGATGTTTAATAGAACAGGGCATCCAAACAGACAGGTTACCAACAAGGGTTCTGCTCTATGGGAAAGTAAATCCAAAGAAAGCAAAAATAGAGAAGGAGGAAGCTTAATGGCAGGAATGCAAAGAAAAAGTCATCATGCCTTGTTCAGTACCCAAACTTAAGCCTATTTTCTCATCTGGAACCCAATGATGGAGGAGGTGGCCCGGCGTTTAATAGGAAGATGCAGACAATAGGAATAGTTTAATAGGAAGAAGCTATGAAAAGTATAGACCATAACGATTTTTACCAGTCCTTCACCAAAGAGACATAAAACCCTTTACTCAAGTGACAGAACACAGAGGAAAGGAGACTATCCAGATGTTTTGAAGACTCTTGGACACCGAGTTTGGCTTGACATTGATGTCTGTTGGCAATCCTGTTAGAATGACTCATAATGGCCAGGTAATATATGGATATCTGGCTGAAGTTTAACATATAGTGGGCCCATGGAGCCATGGATCCACTCAGTGTTCATTTCCCCAGTCCTTGAAGGTATAATTGAGATTGACGTATTTGACAGTTGGAGTAACTCCCACATTTGGATCTTGGTTTATAGACTAAGTGTTATCATGGTGTGGAAAGCCAAACTGAAGCCTTTGAAACTGTCCTTCTACTTTGGCCAACACAGTAAATCAAAAATAATGTGCTTCAAAGAGAGGTGTCAGACACTAGTGATCCTATTAAAGACCTAAACGATCCAAGGGTGGTGGTCCTAATCATAAACACTGAAGAATTACTACAGAATGACTCTAGCTCAATGACCCTAGCATTAGCCTTATTGTAGCTGTTGTGCCAGATATGGTATCAATGCCAAATGAATTTCAGAATGTAGCAAGTCCTTCCTAGTAGAGAAGAGACTAATACTGCTTTCAGCTTTGGTGAACTGGCAGAAAGAGGAAGAATATGCCAAAGAGAATGGGAAGAAATTAGCTATATTTAGAAATTGGGTAAGTTATCTGTCATATTTCAGCTGGCATGATTTACTAAAATCTTAAATTTAAGTTTTGAGGACCCCAAAACACACAGCAAATCTTTACCTGCCCCACAACTCTTTACAAGTCTTCATCAAAATGCAAGGAGATAATACATAGAAGGCTGAGGATAGGGCAAGAGAACTGAGGAAGATCACTCTTAAGATACATTGGACTTCCCAGAGCGTTTATGCTGAATAACAAACTACCTAAAACGTGGTGGCTTAAAACAACGTATTTATTATCTCATGGTTTCTGTGGTGCTAGAATCCAGGAATGGCTCACTTCAGCCCTCTGCAAAGGGCCACATAAAACTGTAATTAAGGTTTACCCCAGTTCTAGGATCTCATCAGAAGCTTGACTGAGAAAGAATCTACTTCCAAGCTCCCTCCAGTCATTGGCGTAATTCATTCCCTTGTGCCTGTAGGCTTTATAGCAAATGGTTTATAGAAAGCCAGTTAGGGCAAGTGGAGGGGAGAGCAGAAGGAGGGAAACAGGGCAACTGACTCCAAAGATGGGGCCTCTCTGGAGCCTCTTTTATTAGAGCACTAACCCCATTCATAAGGGCTCCACCCTCGTGACCTTACCACCTCACAAAGGCCCCACCTCCTAATACCATCATCGCCTTTGGGGTTAGGTTTCAACATATGAATTTGCAGGAGACACATTCAAACTATAGCAGAGTGGAAAGAGTACAAAACCCTAACCCACTACTGGGCATATACCCTGAGAAAACCAAAATTCAAAAAGAGTCATGTACCAAAATGTTCATTGCAGCTCTATTTACAATAGCCCGGAGATGGAAACAACCTAAGCGCCCATCATCGGATGAATGGATAAAGAAGATGTGGCACATATATACAATGGAATATTACTCAGCCTTAAAAAGAAATGAAATTGAGCTATTTGTAATGAGATGGATAGACCTAGAGTCTGTCATACAGAGTGAAGTAAGTCAGAAAGAAAAAGACAAATACCGTATGCTAACACATATATATGGAATTTAAGGAAAAAAAAAATGTCATGAAGAACCTAGGGGTAAGACAGGAATAAAGACGCAGACCTACTGGAGAACGGACTTGAGGATATGGGGAGGGGGAAGGGTGAGCTTTGACAGGGCGAGAGAGAGTCATGGACATATATACACTAACAAACGTAGTAAGGTAGATAGCTAGGGGGAAGCAGCCGCAAGGCACAGGGATATTAGCTCGGTGCTTTGTGACAGCCTGGAGGGGTGGGATAGGGAGAGTGGGAGGGAGGGAGGCGCAAGAGGGAAGACATATGGGAACATATGTATATGTATAACTGATTCACTTTGTTATAAAGCAGAAACTAACACACCATTGTAAAGCAATTATACCCCAATAAAGATGTTTTTAAAAAAAAAGGAATATGTTAGTTATTATGTAGGTATTACATATATATGTATATATTTAATTATATATATACAATGTATATAATATACATAGTAATATACATAATTATAAGCTTTATATATATATATAAAATTAGCTTTCTATCATTATATAACAAATTACCAGCCCTTTAAGCAATATAAATTTATTATCTCACAATTTCTGAAGGTTGGAAGCCGGCATGTAGTGGATAGATCTTCTGCTTAGAATCTCACTAGGCTAAAATCAAGTTATAAGCCTGGGCTACAAGTATCTTCTAGGCTCGTGATCCACTTCTAAATTCACTGATTGCTGCCAGAATTAATTTCTCTCTCATACTTTCCACATTGCCCCTCCATCCTCAAGCCAGCAATGGACGGTCAAATTCTTCTTGTGTTTCTCATCTGACTTCCTTTTCTACAGTCATCTTCTAGTTTTATGGGCTCACATGATTACACTGAACCCAGTTTAATAATCCAGGAAATCTTAAAGTCAAGTGATTAGTAACCTTAGTAACATCTAGAAAGCCCCTTTTTTCATTTAATGGAACTTATTCTTCAGCATAACACCAGGAGTCAAAGGTTATGAGGGCCAAAATTCTGCTGTATATTCAAAGGATACTATTAATTGACTATTTTAAAGAAAATGCATGCATTTATGAAATTTACAGTATATGCAGAAATAAAATATATAACATCAAGAAAACAAAGTATGAAGGACTTCCCTGGTGGGGCAGTGGTTAAGAATCCGCCTGCCAATGCAGGGGATACAGGTTTAATCCCTGGTCCAGGAAGATCTCACATGCCACGGAACAGCTAAGCCCGTGTACCTAGAGCCCATGCTCCGCAACAAGAGAAGCCACTACAATTAGGAGGCTGTGCACCGCAACAAAGAGTAGCCTCCACTCACCTCAACTAGAGAAAGCCTGCTCGCAACAACAAAGACCCAACACAGCCAAAAGAAAGCAAAGTATGAGAGAAAAGTAAATGGAATTATGGAAGTCACTTATATTATTTGTGAAACAGTATAAGGTTATTTAAAGACAAAATCTAATAAGAGAAGATAGATATTGTTATTTCTAGAACAACTACTAGAAAGCAAGATGGAAAAATAAATCTACGAAGTCCTCATGGTAGGAGAGTCAGATGAAATAATTTGTTTTACTTTGGACGGGATTTCCCAGAATGCTAAGAGCATTGGATCTTAGCCATTTCACCAATGTTGCAGGTCTCTGAATCTTTAGTTCCCATCCTCTGGAGTCCTTGATGTCTAGACAGTCTAGATCTCTTTGGTTGACAGGAAAGAGAACAAGGGAATTGACATAGCCCTGTGTAAATTGTAAATATATACCATTATCTCTTCCAAGTGAATGTGAGCTCATTCTGATTCTCTGTCCTAATAGAGATATAAACAAATGAATTTGATAAATCTATGGACTCATGCATGTTTCTGAGATGTTAATTTTCTCTAGTGCAGATACTGCATCTGGTAGAGTGTCTGAAATTAAAGTTACCACTTGCTTGAGATAACAGTATTTAATTTTCATGCTCCATATTCTATCTGATTTTTGCAAGGTCTGGATTTATGAATTAAACTGATCAATGCTGGGACCACCACTTCTCCATCCATTAGTTCTTTAAAGTGACATCAATTTCTGCTATTCCCTCAAAGATGTGACTTATTAAAATTGAAATCCTGGTTGTGGAAGAGCAGTTTCAGAGGTGCCATATAGACTTCCAAACTACAATATAGCCTACCACATGGGCTAAGTGCCAAATATAGTGTTTATGCCTTATGCCAAGTAGATTGATTCTGATTATACATTTAGAGGTTAGAGAGATGACTAACAGGTAGGTCTTTGTCTGAAATCAAGTTAATACCTGCTCACTTTATGCTCCGAATCTCTAAGGGGTTGTGGAGTAATCGTCAAGAACTACAAAGTATCTGGAATTTCCTCTACTTGCAAGCTAACAAGTTAACCTGCCACAAGTTCATGGATGGTAGCAGAAGACATGAGACTCCTGGGTCATAGACAAGGGACTTTTATTACTCATGGCACAGGAAGAATTTCATGTTTGCATTAGTTCCACCTGCTCTACAAGTCCCATTGGGGTCCATGTGGGGTGATACAAGTGATACTGCACAAAAGAGTGGGTTTGAACCTCAGCTGAGGGACCACAAGCTTACAAAACTCAAATCTGTGATAAGGAAGCTGTTAGAAAACTTGCTTAAATTTCTCCCCAGAGCTAGACATTATCTTTATTATCATAGTTAATAAACAAATCTGACCTCTGCTCTGGAAGGGAACACTATGACTATCTTCTAAGGTTGTTTGCTCACCTTCTTCAGAAAAAAAGTTGATTTAAAAACATGCAAAAAAAAAAAGCAAAAACAGAGAGGACCATGGGAAATTGTCTACCAAAAATTATGAAGCCACTTCATGTCTCCAGATACACATGTGAAATCATACCTTGTGGACAGTCCTCAAAGTATTTAAGTATCTCCTCCATTCCCCTCGCCAACAGTGCAGTTACAGGAGTAGTCATTTTTCAGTTCCTTTAGTGAAGGACTGAGGTAATCATTACTGTGTGTAGTTTCAATGTAGAGTCCTTCCTTCTGGTTACCTAACCATTATTTCAGTCAGTTTGCTCTGAGTTTAAAAACTAATGTAGGTCTAGAAATTGAACAAAGTATCATGATGTTTTAATGGAACAACTGCCCTCAGATTCATGATCATCCATCCTTGATTTCTTCTGATGGTACAAAGTTAGAATTACCCTTACTGACTGTCCACATATTTTGCCCTCATGATACTGTGTTCTACTAAATATCCCACAATGCTCTTTGGGTCTTGGCTGTCATTTTAACATTGTTGTTCATTATGATAATTGAACACTTGCCTTCTGACAGCAAAGCATCAATACCTGGTCAATAGAGTTTTGCAAGCCTAGAATCCTTACTGCTGTCAGTGGATCTAGTTTTATAACAGAATCTTCTACAGTAAGCTCTGGTTTTCAGAGGAAATATACCAGTGAACTGCCAAGATGCTGGTGTTTGCCCCACTCACCTGTATATCCCTCATCACTTTAGTAAATAGAATGACCTTTAAATCCTCCCCTGGAACATGACCATCTGGCGGGTTTTGGAGAATTCCTTCACTTAGACATGCTCATTACAGGCATCTCCACCTCACTAAGCATAGATTATTACTTTAAAAAAATGGTCCTAGGAGCCATCACTGCAACAGGTTTGTGATAGCTCCAGGGATAGAAAGTAAATATAATCCTTGCATGAGTAAACAAGAGGAGAGAAAACAAACTAAAAATACCAGCAATGAAAGCTGAGACAATAGTACAGGTATTATAGTAATTAAGTGGATAAGAGGGAAACATAATGAATATTATGCCACTGAATTTGAAAATTTAGATCAACCACAAAATTTTTGTAAGAAAAGGAAATTTACCTAAACTCATCCGAAACCAAATAGGAAATGAAAATAGCTTTATATCAATCAACAGGATTGAAAACATAATTTTTTAAAAACACTATGGAAAAAAACCCTCTAGGCTCAGAATGCTTTACTGGTGAATTTTCCTTTTAAAAAAACAAACATTGTATATAAGATCTTTTAGAAAATCCAGCAGAATGGAACATTCCCAATTCATTCTATGAGACCAGTATAATTGGATTTGAAAATCTGATAAGACAAAATAAAACCACAGAATAATCTCATCATGATACACGCAAAAGTCCTTAACAAAATATTAGCACAGTGTATCCAGTGATATATCAAAAGGGTAGTACTTCATGATCAAGTGAGAATGCTCAGTAATGAAAAACTGATTTTACATTTAAAAATCAATTTATGGTATTAACAATTGAAAGGAGAAAAGCATATGATCATCTCAATAAAAGCAAAATAAACTGTTTGATAATATCCAAATTTTATAATAAAACTTTTTTATAAAAGTTTTATAATAAAATAAAAAAGCATTTATAATAAAAACTCATTAAAGAGCATAATTCTATCTGATAATGTGAATCTTCAAAAATAATATCAGTATATAAAAATGCATTAGTTTGAGCAAAAGAAATCAGATTCTAACTGTCTTTACTCATAATCATTACTTTATTTGTATTAAGTCCCAAAATAAGCAAAATAATCCATGGTAATATAAATCAGAAAGTGATTTCATCAGGGTACAGAGAAAGACAGGAAATGGACTGGAAAAAAAAATTGGAAACTTTTCCTGATGATGGAACTATTTTATGCCTGATTTTCGATGGTGGTAAGTAGGTAAACAGAGTTTCAAAACTCAAAGTAAAAATGTGGGAACTCTTTATTATGTGTAAATTATACCATTAATATTAAAGAAAAATACTACGTATGCTTGTAATATTTTATTTTTACAGCTGAGTTCTGAAATAGCCAATTAAATGGGCTTATTTGTTTTGGTTTTGCTGGTCTTGTGCAAACATGACTCATGATATTAATGATTTACTGTCTTGTTTGCAGTGTGCCCAATGCATATTTAAGTAACTTTGATAATAGCACATTATCAGAAAAACTGTAAAAGGGCCACTTATTATGTTTTATTCATTTCATGAGTTTTCACAACAAATTGATCTATTTGCAGCCAAAAGGTCTAGTAATGAAAATAAAAACAAAAATAAAAAAATGAGACCTAATTAAACTTAAAAGCTTTTTTACAGCAAAGGAAGCTATAAACAAAACAAAAAGAAAACCTACAGAATGGGAGAAAATATTTGCAAACTATGTGAGTGACAAGGGTTTATCTCTAAAATTGAGCTGTATGAGCTGTTTGTATATACCAAAAAGCAAAAAATGGGCAGAAGATCTAAAAAGACATTTCTCCAAAGAAGACATATAGATGGCCAAAAGGCACATGAAAAGTTGTTCAAGATCACTATTGATTAGAGCAATGCAAATCAAAACAACAGTGAGGCATCACCTCACACTGGTCAGAATGGCCAACATCAAAAAGTCTACAAGTAGTAAATGCTGGAGAGGGTGTGGAGAAAAAGGAACCCTAGCACAATGTTGGTGAGAATATCACTATGGAGAACAGTATGGAGGTTCCTTAAAAAACGAAAAATAAGAGCTACCATATGATCCTGCAATCCCACTCCTGGACATATATCTGAAGAAAACCATAATTCAAAAAAATACATGCACCCCAATGTTCATAGCAGCACTATTTACAATAGCCAAGTCATGGAAGCAACCTAAGTGTCCACTGACAGATGAATGGATAAAGAAGATGTGGTATATATACACAATGGAATACTATTCAGCCATAAAAAAGAAGGAAATAATGCCACTTGCAGCAACATGGATGGACCAAAAGATTATCATACTAAGTGAAGCAAGCCAGATAGATAGATAGATAGACAAATATCATGTGATATCACTTATATGTAGAATCTAAAATATATATATATTTACAAATGAACTTATTTACAAAACAGAAATAGACTCACAGATAGAAAACAAACTTATGGGGGCTTCCCTGGTCGTGCAGTGGTTAAGAATCCGCCTGCCAATACAGGGGACACGGGTTCATGCTCTGGTCCAGGAAGATCCCACATGCTGTGGAGCAGCTAAGCCTGTGCGCCACAACTACTGAACCTGTGTTCTAGAGCCGGCGAGCCACAACTACTGAAGCCTATGTGCCTAAAGCCCTTGCTCTGCAACAAGAGAAGCCACCACAATGAGAAGCTTGCACACCACAACAAAGAGGAGCCCCCGCTCACTGCAACTAGAGAAAGCCCACATGCAGCCACAAAGACCCAACGCAGCCAAAAATAAATTAATTAATTAAAAAAAAAAAAAAAAAAGAAACGAAACTTACGGTTACCAAAGATGGGGTGGGGGGGTGTAAATGAGGTGTTTGGGATTAAAATTTACACATTATTATATATAAAATAGATAACCAATAAGGACCTACTGTATAGCAAGCACAGTATTAAGATATTAAGCTATTAATGTACTTAGTATAAAGATATTAAGATACTTAATATCTTGTAATAACCTATAATGGAAGACAATGTAAAAAACAATTATATATGCATAACTGAATTACCTCGCTGTACACCTGAAACACATTATAAATCAACTATATTTCAATAAAAAAAATTTTTTAATTAAAAAATCATTTAATAGAACAAATATTTATTGAGTGCCTACTATGTGCTAACCATGCTTTGAGGAGCCCAGGATATGTTAATAAATCAAACAGACAAAATTCTCTGCTTCTGTGGAGTTCACATTCTTTCATTTTCTCTGCCAAGTACAGTTAGTCTCCTTTATGCTATTACCTTTGCATCTTAAAGTCTAAAAATTAGACTTATTCAGAGCTCTTTCTTCAATCTCTTATTCTTTCTACATTAATTCTCTTGGTGGTGATATTTACTCTCATGGTTTTACATATCATCCATTCACTGATTACTTCCAAAATCATACCTCCATTTGATCTCTTCACAGAGTACTGGAATCACTTATCCAACTCCCAACTTGACTTCTACAAGTGAATAGCTAATAAGCACCTCAAATACCTAAAACCGTGATGATCATGGGTTCCAGTTTAGCCAAGACAATCTGTATTTACACTTATAGTCTTATTGTCTTTGTATAACTACTAATATATTCCCCTTCAATCTCAAAGGGATCTTGATATGGATAATATGGACATTCTATCCAAACAGCCCTCTTGATTCCACTTCCCAATTTAGTTTTAGCCATCATAATAATGGCAAATCAATTCGCCTAAGCATTCAGTCCAAAATAATGTTTTATTCTCGAATACTCGTTTGCTTGTACTCTATCAGCTAGAAACTTCTATTGTTTCTGATTTCAAAACATACCAAACCTAACCAATATATAAAATGCCACAGTTATTTTGGATTTATAATACTTTATTTTCCTTAAAAGGTACTCCTTCAAATTTTAAAACCACATAGCATCCAGGGTGAACTTACTAAAATCTAAATTAAATCTTGCCATTCTATTTCTCAAACTCTTAAGTAGCTTCTCATGAATCTCAACATGAGGTCCAAATTAAAACTGATAATATTCCTTATAATTTTCCCAAGTCTACCTCCCTGAGTTAATCTCCTACCACTATGAGTTTATATACTCTGCTTTTGTCAAACATAACATCTCATTGCTCTTTAAAGGTGCCATTTTTTGTTGACTCCAGAGCTTTCAATTTATTGTCCTTAAATATTGGAGAACTTTTCTCTTAGGTTTTTTGACGCTTCCTCTCTTTCATTCATATGTGTGCTCAAGAGTTCTCTTAGTTGGGAGAAAATATTTTCAATGAATCTCTCACATTTCTGCATGCCTAAGTATTCAAAGCATATTTATTCAAGTTTATTTTTTATATTCCAGGATAGCAAAGATAGAGAATGTTTCTTTCCCTAAACATATATACCAAGATTACACAGATAAAGACCTCAATCCTCTATCCTGAGAAAACTTGCTCACATTTCAGGGTAATAATGTATCTTTCTGGAGGGAAGATGAACAAGTTTCCTAGAGGTCGCTTTTTAAGACTGGGACTATCCTAAGCATTTCTCAGCTGTGACACAACATATACAACATCCATTTGGGCACACCTCTGCATCACCCCCATGGGACTCAGGAGGGTAAGTAATGATGAAAACATGGAGCTCATGCTACCTGCTGTATTCTGTGAGTAATCTACTTAGGTTCACTGTCTTCTCATCAGCTGAATCTATGTAATTGTGGTGAGTCTGCCTAGAACCTAGAAGTTGCCCCTGCACTGCTGGTTGGGAACCACTTGGCCGCTAACAGTTAAAAGTTCTGATCACCCAATTTCTACATGGGAGGGGAGGTTTACCTATGCCAGCAACAATCCTCGGACACCAGCTGGGTGTCCTACAATTCATCTCAAATCTGAGGCTGTCTCTCCAGAGATAGGCTCAGATTCCACAGGTTAAGGCTTCAGTCCCCACGAGACTGCTCCTCTCTCTTGACTTTAGATATGAGTTGAAAACCCAGGTTATTACTGGTGTTTCTGACGAACAGGTTATAGATTGGAAGTTTCAATGACCCTCTCCTCAGGTTTGATTAATTTGCTAGTGTAGCTCAGAACTCAGAGGAACATTTTACTTACTAGATTATTATAAAAGATTATTTATGTATTATAAAAAAATATAACTCAACAACAGCCAGATGGAACAAACATATAGGACAAGATATGGTGAAAGGGCACCTAGCCTTCATGTCCCCTCCAGGAAAGCCACGCTCTCCAAATCTCCACACGTTCATCAAACTGGAAGCTCTCTGAACCCAGTCCTTTTGGGTCTATATAGAGGCTTTATTTGATAGGGATAGTTGATTAAAGCATTGGTCATTGGCTATTGATTCAAATTCTGGTCCCTCTCCCCTCCCTTCCTGGAGATCAGGGGGATAGGACTGAAAGTTCCTGCCCTCTAATCACATGGTTTGTTCTCCTACCAACCAGCTCCCCTACTTAGATTGGCTCCAAATCACCTCATTGACATAAGACATACTTTATGTCTCTTAACACTTAGGAAATTCCGGTGGTTTAAGGAGCTATGTGCCAGAAAAGGGGACAAAGAACAAAAATATATTTCTTATTATAAATCACAACAGTTTTTCAGAGATTAGAGAATTCCCTTGTTCAAAACCTTCATCTGTTTTCTGTCTCAGTAAAAATAAAGTCATATTTCTTATTGTGTCTCATAAGGTATGGTCCCTACCTGCATCTAAAAACACATTTACCCCCTCCCTCCTCTCTTCCTCTTCTCCACTTCCACTCAATGTTCAATTAAGGCTGATAAGCTGCTATTCAGTCTAAGATCATTATACCAACTCTCATTGCTTCTTATTCTCTACCATTCTTCCTGTTCATAGAATACATTTCGACCCATATCCATCAGGTGAAAACCTATTGATTTTTCAAAATTCCGTTAAATTGTCTCATATTGTAAATAATTCCTCTTTCGGAAGTACTGGTTACTCCCTTCTTTTGTGACAACTCTATGAACATAAGGCTCTTATTATTCTGCATATAACCTTGCTATTTCACTCATATTTATAGGTCCAACTTTCCCTTATATGCCCAACTTTTCCACCAAGCTCTTTAGTAGATACTATTTAGTTCCTATGTGTGCCAGAAAGTGCACCTTTCACTCTAGATGCATATAAAGTAGATGTTATTCCTATTTCAGGTTCATAGGTCAAAATACTGAGCAAAGACTTACAGTTGTTAAGAAGAGGAGGCAGGATGCTAACCAAAGTCTTTGAATTCCCAAGGCTCTAATTTGCATCACTGTGTAAACTTCATAACACCTATTAGAACAAGACAATATAATTCCCTTTAAACAGGTGATAAATCTGAGCCTCAGAAATGTTAAAACTTTTTCATGTTCAGAGATAAGATTTGATTTTTTTTAAATTCTAGGACTTTATACATAGTTACTGCAGAATAAGAGATTTACAGAGAAAATGAATGAGTACGTATTTCTATGACTACATGGGTTTATTGGGAAAAAAAATCAACAGGAGGAACCTATTGATTTGGCAGGTCTTGTTTCAATTATTCTAAGTGTGAGATGATGATGAGGGTTTTATCGAAGATTTTTAACAGGCAACTTGAGATAAATTCAGTACAAACTCCTAATCTGTTTATGGCAAATGGTTCCTGGGCTAACTTAATTTGTAGAAAGCCTGTTTAATTTCTCACATTTTGACCCACATCTGTCAATCAAAGTAAGTACTCTTTAACACCAGGCACTGAAAAGTGAGGCAAAGTTTTATTTATTGGGTGTAGTTGTGAAGACTGCAGGAGATCAGTGGCACTATTTATTCATTAATTTAATAAGTAATTATTGATCTTCTGTGATGTGCAGGATGCTGTGATAGGCAACTATTACACATTGAGAAGATGTCATAATTTCTAATGGAAATTCATTTTTCCCCTTTTATTTCCATTTTGACATCTTAGCGTATTCATTCTATCCGCCTCTGAAATCACTACACATGCTAAGTACAGTGATATTGATATAAGATAATTTACATTTTTATAAATACTGTTCTCATTAATATGCTTCTGCAGCCAAGGAAGAGGCAGTCTTAACCCAAAGGGGAATTTTTTTTTTCACATCAAAAGGAGACAAATGTTCCTTCTAACTTAAAATAACTGAAGGTAAAAGAAACTTGATACAAACAAATACATGCCCATGGATGGATAGGAGTATGTCCTTCTAAAAGGAAAAGAAATCTGTTTTTCCTCTGATCTGGGGTAAAATTCCACAGTGCGTTTAGCTGCTTTCTGATGGTAGGAGGTTTCCTTCAGTTCTGATTTTCAACGCCAGTTACTTATATGATTAAAAAATATATATATTCTTGGGCTTCCCTGGTTGTTCAGTGGTTAAGAATCCGCCTGCCAATGAAGGGAACACGGGTTCAAGCCCTGGTCTGGGAAGATCCCACATGCTGCGAAGCAACTAAGCCCGTGTGCCACAACTACTGAGCCCGTGTGCCACAACTGCTGAAGCCTGAGCACCTAGAGCCCACGCTCTGCAACAAGAGAAGCCACCACAATAAGAAGCCCGCGCACCGCAACCAAGAGTAGCTCCCGCTCGCCGCAACTAGAGAAAGCCTGCGTGGAACAATGAAGACCCATTGCAGCCATAAATAAATAAAGAAAAATAAATAAATAAATTTATTTTAAAAATATACACTCTTAATGCATTAACCAATTTGTCTGAAATCTTCCTTAATGTCTCCAAATTATTTTCTCCTACATTATATTTGCTGGATAGGTTGAAATAGATAACTAAGAAAAGTGTTTATGAAATTTTATTGTCTAATTTAAATATATGTTAAAAGTTCACATGTAGTATGTTCTTAAAACGTTTCAAAAACTGTACCAGAAACTGTTATAAGCAATTTGCACATATTAAATCTTTTAAATATCAATATCCTATGAGCTAGGAATTTTTATCTCCAGGCAAAAAGAGGAAAATAAATCACAGATAAGTAACTTGTGCAAGGTCACATGCTTAGTAAGGAGTGGATCTAAAAACTGTAGTTAATTAGTTTAATTGCAGACCCCATGCTCTCAACCATTATGCTATAATAAATCAAGCTCTGTTAAAAAACTATTTCCAACTGAAAAATTAAATAGCTGGAAAACACAACTAAATATGTGATGCAAGGAAAACAAATTTTGAAACATTTAGACCACTATTATCATCCAAAATTAAAATTAATAGTTATTTTACTTTATATATATTTATTAAATGACATTTAAAATAATTCTGCTTTATAGTTATAAAACACTCAAGTCTTTAAATGCCTAAGCTTTGCAAGCGTATTACCAATAATGTGCTTTATTTATTCTATGATAAACTCTGTTGTAATGCTCTTTTGTGGATCACTGAAATGGGTATGGAATTTTAAAAACTGTTTATCCTTACACACTGTGGGTTAAGTCAATACCAGTGAAGAAACTGGGCTGCTTATAATGTGGCTACATAAAAATGCTGGGAAAAGAAAATTGAGTCATTTTGGCTGTTTCTAGTGCCCTGCCAGAATAGAAATGTCATTAATATTTTTATTCAGTCATATATGTATGCAGTTATTCCAGAAAACATTTTCTGAGCCTATGAAACACAATAAGAACAAAAAAAATCTATTATTCTACGTCAAATACAAGGAATAGAATGATGAAGAAAAAAATCACATTGTTCCAGCCTTAGGTTTTTCAGAGTCCAGAAAAGTTGATCTTAGTCTGTATATGAACTGCTTATATGTATAGAGTGTGAGGAAATAATCATGTCAATTTTAAGTTGTAGACCAGGGGTCAGCAAAGGATAGCCCAAATAACTAATGTGGCCTTCTGTCTGTTTTGGTTCATTTTGCATGTTGAGGTAAGGAAGTATTTTTCATCCCCAATACTGAAAACAATCAAAATTATGATATTGTGTGACACATAAAAATCATAGGAAATCAAATTTTAGTATCTGTAAATAAGTTTGTTTGTTTGTTTTTAACACATCCATGCTCATTCATTTATGTATTGGCTATGGCTGTTTTTGCACTACAAGGACTGATTTGAGTAGCTATAAAAGACGATATGAACTGCAAAGCCTAAAATATTTGCTATCTGTGCCTTTCTAGATATGTTTGTTGCCCCTCACCCATATATGAAATGTTTACTGAAAAATTCTCATTGTATGGAGCTACTCACACTGAAATAATGCTTTTCTGAAAAACTTAGTTAACTCTTAATTAGAAATTCAGATGCTGCCCATTTTGAACAGTGATTGTGACTGATTATTGCAATCTTTTAAAAATACAAGTAATATGTTTGTTTTCAAATACAGAAAATTTGGTATTATATATGTGATATTACTCTATTTAATTATGTCAATTTTTTTAAAAAATCTAAAGTGGAGCCCCTATCCACAAATAACTAATATTAAAATAGGAAGAAATCATTAATTACTTATTTGTCAAAACATGGGCTATTTCTTTGGATGTAGCTATGTTTCTTAAATGTCTAATGTTGGGATAGATTAAGTTTGGGAATAAGGCTAATGTCAGGTGATATAACTAAAAAACAAATTCAAAAACAAAACATAAAAAACCCACCTCATACTGATGACCTAGATTAAAAACAACGTTGATTCTGAGATCGCTTACTGTTCTACAATATAAATGATAACTTTGGATTCTATACTATTAGAACCAAGTTTTCCCTCCAGACTTAGTCTTCCATCAGAAAAATTTTTGGAACTACTATAAGAAAACTTCTCTAATAGTAAAGTTAAGGTACACACCTAAGAAAGAGTGATTTAAACTTCATTCAGTTCTTTACTGTGAATAATCTTTTTCATTGACTCAGTTTATGATGTAATTTCACTAGAAATACTATTAATAGTCTGCCTTTTCCCTATATTTTTATTTCTTAGGACCCTATTTATACCCAGAATTTCTTTTATCACTTCCATACATCTTTGGCTATCCCAAATCTGCATCAGCAGTGCCGAATTTCCCCTTGAGAACCAAACCTGTGTCTCTAAATGTCTGCTGAATATGGCCTTGTATGTTTCATGGACAACTTGATTTCATAATGTCCAAACTGAATTTATTTAGTTTTCCTTCTCCAAGTTCACTTCATGGTCAGTTTTTTTTTTTTTTTTAAATAGATCTTTACTGGAGTATAATTGCTTCATAATGCTGTGTTAGTTTCTGTTGTACAACAAAGTGAATCAGCCATATGCATACATATATCCCCATATCCCCTCCCTCTTGAGCCTCCCTCCCACCCTTCCTAGGTTCCCTCCCACCACTCTAGGTCATAGGAAAGCACCGAGCTGATCTCCCTGTGCTATGCGGCTGCTTCCCACTAGCTAACCATTTTACATTCGGTAGTGTATATATGTCAATGATACTCTTACTTCGCCCCAGCTTCCCCCTCCCCCTCTGTGTCCTCAAGTCCATTTTCTATGTCTACGTCTTTATTCCTGCCCTGCCACTAGGTTCATCAGTCATGGTCAGTATTCTTAATTTCAGTGAATGGTATCAGTTTCCTCTCATGTTTCCAAAGCCAAAATATCGGAATCATTCTAGACATTTTCCCCACCCTTCCTTCTTGTTGTCATGCCTTCCCTCTCCCCACTCATTGAAACAACTGGAGATGAATATTTATATATTTTAGCTCCTAGGTATCTTCGTCTCTAAGTACTAAATATGTAAACATTCTCTCCATTTCAGCAGTCACATCCTTAATTTGGTTCATCATCTCTTACGCTTTTGACTTTTATATTAGCCTCTTTACTAGATTCCTTGCCTAAGTTTATTCTCAAGCTATCCATCCTCTGCAATGTTTACAGAAATGATTTAACAAATCTGCATTAAATGATTAAGTCCACATTGCCCAAATTAAGTCCAAATATTGTATTATGGCATAAGGAGCTCTCAGTCTCCATCCTATCTCCTGTAAAATGCATGTCTTTTTACTTTTAATTGCACCCTATCATTTAGCCTCGCAGAATTAGGGCCATTTCCCAGCACACACCACTCTCCTTTGCTTCTGGGCCTTTTAACACAACGCTCTCTCTGCCTGGTTTGTTTCTCTTACCTTTCCTACCTAATTCCTGCTGGTTCAAATGCAGCTTAGTTGTAATATTATTATAAAAGTTTTTTCTAGTGTTGTGAGCAAAAATGGCAAAGAAATCCCGAAATTCTTCCTTCCATAAAGGAAATGAAAAATGTGTAAAAACTGTCAGAATCAACCTTTACGGAACTTGGGAAAATTACCAAAAGCTTGCAGCAATGAGGGTAATACTTAAGTAACAAAAGCCATCAGAAACTTGGAAAGAACCTGTGGCATTTTAATCTACCCTGTTTCTACTTCACATTCCCCAGTTATGCAATGTCTTTGAAGATAACAACCCAAAACCCTTGTTCAGGTACCAGTACCAGATGGAACAAAATTATGGTTTGTTTGACCTTTTTAATGGCTCCCTAGATGACCAGTTCCAAAGGATTTGCCTTTGTCTTGCCCAATAGGAACTCTCCCAGTGCTGAAGCTATCTGGGGCATTTGTCAAAAACTTTATAGGGAGATGTAATAGCCATTGCCGTCTGGGACAATGAATAACATTTGGAACAAATCACTGACTAAACAAAACGCTTGGGAGAAAAGCCTGGAGAATGAGATGCTTTAGGTAATAGGTGTTTTTAAAAGCTCCAAGTTATTCTTGGGAATCTAGAAGGCAATATGAATTCCCAGAGTAGGGCACATGCTCAAGAAAGAAAGAAGGCTCTAAGCTGTCACCTCTGACTGACATTTATGCTCTACATGGGGAGGAAGTACAGACTAAGGAAGAGTTGTAAACTGCCTGGCTGAGTGTTAAAGGCGTGCCCAACATGCAGAGGCCATCAGCAGACTGGGAGTTTATTGTTTCTAGGTATTTAAGCAAATCTCACCACTAAACCACCCAAATAGAGAAATTAGTGGCCACACATGACAAAGAATAAAGACTTTACAAAATTAATTATTCAGAATTGTATTCAATGTATTCAATATATAAATTGTATATAAACTATATAGGTGTATATAAGTGATAAAAGAAACTCTGGGTATAAATGGGGTCCTAAGAAATGAAAATATAGTGGGATGGGGGCGTTATCTGATTTCCAGAGTTGTCACATCATATTAAAAATGATCAGTTTTCTACAACAAATATGATGCATACAAATAAACAAGAAAGTATGATCCATATACAGAAGAGAAAAAAGCAATAGATAGAAACTGTCCCTAAGGAAGCTCAAACACTGAGCTTACTAGACAAAGATTAATATATTTGTATGTTTTTATTTATATGAAATGTCCAGATTAAGCAAATCCATTGAGACAAAAAATAGATTTTGGTTTCCGAGGGGGTAGGGGGAGGGGGAAATGAGCAATGGCTTCTTAATGGGTATGGAGTTTCCTTGGGTTGATTAAAATTTTCTGGAATTAGATAACGGTGATAGTTGTACAACTTTGTGAATTTACTACACACCATTGAATTCTACAGTTAAAATGGTTAAAATGGTGAATTTTTTGTTACATGAATTTTTCTCAAAAAAATGAGTCCCTCCCCCTGCCAAAAGGCTTTCAAGACATTTCCACATTAGGTTTGGTATTCCTTATAGATATCATAGGACCCATGATGTACATCTACCAGATTCTCTTGAAATTGCTATTTCCTTGCATGTTTTTCACTTTAACTGTGAGCTCATGGGGATTAGTGATAATGTACCTCAGTCTAATAGCTAGAACTATTCTTGAAATACATATTCACTGCACTGGGGAAACTTAAAATAGAACCTTACAAACACCTACTAGGGATTTCTCTATGATCATGGGCTGCTTCAAAATGAGAGTGGTAATTGCCCCCAAGAATGTAGCAAAAGGAAATGCTGCAGTTATTCACTTTTCACGGGTGGCCAGAGACAGCCCTTAGTCTGAGACATCAGAGAGCTTACTATTTCTGAGGAAATATAAGCACAAGTGAAAAAATTCAACTACAACACCAGATGTAAAATACAGGACATGTGCATTACTAGATAACAGAAAAAAAGTAAAATATAAGAATGAATGCTATAGAAAGAGCTAATGAGGAAAGTGGAAATAAATCTGGGCCTGAATAATGGTTACTTAAACATTTCTTGGGGAAGTCACTCACCATCTTCCCATCTGTAGACTGAGTTCTACCATGTGTAATTGGGTTGTTATCAAAATAAATGTGTTCAACAAGGTACTCGAAGTCTAAGACAATTAATCAGATATGATGGAGCAAGAAGACATTTGAAAATTACCTTACGTTTGCAGGTTTTGATGGCTAGAAAAATTGTAGTGCCTCAATAGTATGAGGAAGACAAGAGGGACAAACTATTTTGAGCAAAATATGATGATCTTAAGATTGGACATGTTATGTTTGAAGACTAAGTGGAACGTAGATATAAAAACGTCAGAATTCAGGGGTAAAGAGTGAACCTTTCTTAATATAAACCTAGAGTTTTTTCAAATAAATATAAGTAGATGCTCTTCAAATTGGGTTTTGTTGCTTTACATGACATCCAGAAGTTCAGGTAACAAGGAACACATATTTAGCAACTTATCTTCAAATTCATATTTCAAATCATTGACATAATAATTGATCCATTAATCCATTTTGTCAATATTAATCACTAATACATGCCAAGAATAGATGCTGAGGATAGATGAGTGAACACTATCTACAAAGTTCTTACCTTTACAGAGCATACTTCATAGTAAAGTTAAATATATGTCAGTCAAGTAAGGTCTTCAACTTTGACTTTAAAATATCAGTATGCATGTGCATTACAAAGCTGTCATCACATAACTTTTTCTTTTCTGTCCTGTTCCTCAGCAGATTAGTTCACTGTTATTATTAACTTCATGGCAAGCCCTATATGCTGCCGCTAAGAGGAAGCATTTTTACCGGGCTCCAGTTCTGAGCTGTCCCGACTGCTTCCTTAGTTCACTTTCAGTACCAAAGTTGTGGTGAGTAAAAACAAAGTGCTTATTGCTGCGTCACAGCTGAGAGGACGAGTATACCAAGGTATATATCATACCCCTGCCCCAGAATGGTATTTACAGTCTAGAGACTGAAGCAGAAATTTATACAAGTATGAAACTATGAGATGTATAGATTGTTAGCTACATATCAAACTTGTCAAATTCAGTGTTTTATTCAGAATTTTAAGAGTACATTATGAGTTCAATACCTGTGTCCCAGGATCCTGATCAGTATCAGAGTGTAGTGAGCAGTGAAAGTGAGAAGAGGTATCTACACTCCATTCCAGTAGCATAGTTGATGGTAGATTCTTCATTCTCGAAAGCCAAGATGGTAGCATTTCATTTGTTTAAAACTATTATTTATAATCACATATTTAAACGTATTTCAAATGTAATCCCTTTAAAAATATCAGCATTAATTACAAATGATATTTTTTAAATGTAAATGATGATATGTTTTACATTAGACCTGAAAGCCCATAAACAGTAGTTAGAAATGATTTTTTTAAAAAAGAAAGCAAGCCTATAAACAGAAAATACATTCATTTTAAATAAGCTTGGAGAAGTTATAAAAAAATGATCATGCAACTAAGTCAGAGAGACGTTTTTACTAAATTCCAAAAGAGGAATTTAATTTGCATGACCAAGGTAAAATTATTCTAAGAATTTATTTTGAAGCAAAGACATTCTCTTGACAGGCAAGTTCAACTCAGATCATTGGAGAATGGATGTTTGGATATAAAAAGGGGAGTACATTTCAGTGAAACAAACTGTGAGCAAAGATACAAAAGTATAAGTGATGTGTTTGGTAAATAGCATATATATATATATATAGATATACAGTCAGCCAGAATTTAGTGATTAGGAAGGATATACTAGGACAGGATAAGAGGCTCAATATTTAGTCTTTGTATTAGGCATTACTCTTTCATTGGCAAATCATATTTCTTATGCAGCTATGGAATTCTAAGGTGTGCAACTGATCAGAAGCTCTTTATACATAGCTATATAGACAAAATATAATATTTTCAGATTTTCTCTCTTTGCAGGTAGCATGATGACTGGCATAGAAAGCTTTAGCAGAAAAACATCTGTCTGCTCTAGCAAAAATATCTTAAAGAGAATTTTGATCAACTCGGCTTGATTCACATGTCCATCTCTAAATCTTTTCTTCTCTGGCTAAGGTAATTTTATTTGGTTTGACATAGGTTATATAACTACACCACACTACCTTGCTATTAAAATTGTTTGAATGGCTTGCATTTCCACTGCTAAATAAAAAAAATTACCACAAATTTAGAAGCTTAAAACAACACATGGTTATTCTTTCATAACTTCCATGGTCAGGAGTACAGGCATAGTTCAGCTATGTCTTTTTCTCAGCTTAGTCACAGCAATCTAGAAGCTAGACCAAGACTGATATCAAGACTTCCATCAGGCTGCAGTATAATCTATGTTGAGAGTTTAGCTCAGCTACTCCATGATATTACTACCTTGGCATCCATTTCTGTGGCGAAGTGGCCTGCAGGGACCTTGAACTGATATGAGCCCCTCCCTGGAGCACATACCTTAGCTAACAGCCCCCAGAGTCCCAAGTAATTGTAAGTTTCTGATAAACTCCCCAGACTTCTTTGTGGTAAGAACTCTACCCCATCTCCCAGGACTTCCCCTTGTCCCCTCCTTTGATAAAGCCCTATCAAAGCTTACCAAAACCCCACTCTTTTTGGTTTGAGGTGACTATTCCAGCCTTAGCAGGGGAACCCCAAAACACTCCACCCCATGGACCCTGACAGAGTGTGTGCCCCAGGTCCTGAGGTGCTCCCTCTGCCTGCACCCTGCCTTGACCTCCGTTTATGGCCCCTGGAGGTGTGCTGTGTACCTTCTCCAGAACCTGTAAATAATAAACTTCTCTATTTCACTTTCTCTTGTAGTCTTTTGTTGACCCATGGCTCATTATCAACACCCCAGGGCTCTACCTAACAAAAGTTAATTTAACAAAGTCACAACCATCTGAAATCTAGACCGAGGAATAATCCACCTCAAGGTCCCTCAGGTTGTTTGTTGGCTGAATTTATTTCTTGTGATTGTAGGACTGAGGTCTCTGCTTTCTTCATGACCATCAGCCAGGCATCTAGAGACTGCTTGTAGTTTCTTTCCATGGGGCCCTTTCTAGACATGGAAATCTGCAACTTTTTTCTTCAGTTTGCTACTCATTGTTGGACTTCATGCCATTCTTGAAAGTTCTGTAATAATTTTCCATTTTACCATGAATTCAGTTGAAATCTTTACTTTAAAAATTAAAAATAGGGACTTCCCTGGTGGTGCAGTAGTTAAGAATCCTCCTGCCAATGCAGGGGACACGGGTTTGAGCCCTGGTCTGGGAAGATCCCTCATGCCGCGGAGCAACTAAGCCCGTGTACCACAGCTTCTGAACCTGCGTGCCACAACTACTGAAGCCTGTGCACCTAGAGCCCGTGCTCTGCAACAAAGAGAAGCCACTGCAATGAGAAGCCTGTGCACCGCAAGGAATAGTAGCCCTAGCTCCCCGCAACTAGAGAAAACCTGCATGCAGCAACGAAGACACAACACAGCCAAAAATAGATAAATAATTTTAAAAAATAAAAATAATCTCCAAAGTGTTCTTACGCAATCTTCCACCCAGATTTACTTGTTTTCTTTATTTTTCTTTGAATTATCACCTCGAAGTCCTCTCAGTGATCTTCATTGTCTTACTTCCACACCTTTTCCCAAAACAATACCTTATGTGTGGAGATAAACTTTCACAACACTTTTCCTACTGGGCTTGTCTAGCAAATCCCCATTTATTAATTAAAAGCAATATCTAGAACTGAATGGCATAAATACCTCTCTCCTGACCAGCCTAAAAAGACCAGTGAGGAAATGGACACTTCTGAGATTCTAAATCAAGAATATTATCTGTATTAAATGTATGTGGGAGACCATATGTAAAGTTTTAAATCTTCCTCTAGGGTTACTGTTCCTTTCTAGATTAACATCAATATTTTAGTGCCCCCTTACAATACCTTTCTTAACATTGAACATACTGTTTCTGACATAATAAACACTACAAAAAACAGTGACTGAATTATTTTCTTCAGTAGAGCAAATCCTAATTTAATGTAACTATCTTTTACCCCAATATGAACTCTGTAGGAGATTGAGCTTGTGGTCAAAGATTTCTAGTATTTTATTTTATTTATTTTTTATTTTTTGCGGGACACGGGCCTCTCACTGTTGTGGCCTCTCCCGTTGTGGAGCAGAGGCTCCGGACGCGCAGGCTCAGCGGCCATGGCTCACAGGCCCAGCCGCTCCGCAGCATGTGGGATCTGCCCGGACCAGGGCATGAACTTGTGTCCCCTGCATTGGCAGGCGGACTCTCAACCACTGTGCCACCAGGGAAGCCCAAAAATTTCTAGTATTTTAAATAAAGTTTCTGCTTAGCCAGGTCCCAATAATCCTGCACTTATAAAACTGATTCTCTCACCAAATACAAGATCTAATATTCATGTTTGCCAAGTTCATTTCTGTTGGTGTAGACAAATTTTCCTTAGAAGTAAAATTTATCCATGTAGGATTAACTAACCTTACCATTTTCTACTTGTCTACATATTTGAGAAGTATGCTTTCTATATCCTGATTTCAATTATTGACTACTGAAGAGTACAGATTGGAGGGCAGAATCTTTGGTATGCACTGTACTACAAGCTGACATCATTTCATTAACACTTTGAGAGTATATTTTTCATTTATAATTATAACCATTTAATCATCTTAAATATCTAAACTTTATATGAGACTTTACTGAAAGCAGCACTAAAATCAAGGTAAAGTACATGTATGAGGCCTTTCTAATGGTCTTCTCCTAGATATCTACCTAAATTCCTTTCTCTCTTCCTTCAGTTCTTTGAAACCCACTTTACAGTAGAGTTTCCACAGTTACCCTGTTTAAATTATAACTTCCATCACCCCAGGCATGCCTTACAACCTTCTATTTTTGTTTTTATGTTTTAGTTATTTGTCAATTACTCCCCCTAGCTAGAATGTAAACCCCATGAGGACAAAGATTTCAATTTCTTTGTTTTTGTTTTATACTTGTGTTCACAGAAGCTAAGAAAGTTCTTGGAATAATGGACACCAATAAATATTTATAAGTGAACATGTGCATTACTCTTATTTATTATTCAACTTGTGTCATATTACCATGTGTTTTAAATAAAATCTTGTCTATATTTAACGAAAACCATTATCTTTCAAGATGCCATTTCTTTAATCATTCCTTCTAGAACTTTCCTCAAAGCTTAAAATTATTTTAATTTTTTGAAGCTTCTGTTCTCAGTCTCTCTTTTTTCCAGATGTTTTCTTTTATCCTTCAACAGGTTTTCAATTCCTTTAGAAAATCATACAAAGTCTAAATCAAAGTATGTTTTTCACCTATAAAATTGATTATAAATAATATAAATCTCAAAATAGTAGCTTATAATATTTCTCAAACTGGATTTTGCAGAAGTACTCAATGTCATGTCACCTTGTTTAATAAGTTTTCAAGCTTATTGTAGGCATAGAATCTGAATATTTTACCTAAATATTAGACTTCTGAATTGTCTTGTTTTAATATCAACTGCATTTTTTTCAAGTCTACGAATAGTGCTTGCTCATGGGTTTTCTTGTAAATAACAAGAATTCCATTATCTGGAATTAATTCCATAATTAGTCATGAATTAATTCTCCTTTTAAAGAGGTATTGACAGTCTTTGCTTACTTTTGGATTAATATGTAACAAAGCTATTCCCTGAGGGTACATATCTTTATTAAATATTGGCTGTGCAACAATGTGCTCTCTCTTAGCCCCTAAAGTACTATTGTATACCAGCATACAGCTTCTTTTTATCCATTAGGAAAGCAGTAATCAAAAGAAGAATATATTCACAAAATGTATGGCTCTTGGCTTGCCTAGAACTTGAGATGACTCTGCTGAATACACTTGATTGACAGAACACTTGGCTACTTTCATTACTGCTCTAAAAAATGAAGCATCCTCAGTGGAACAATTCTAAGTAGACATCTTACTATTTCCTCCTTCTTAATTTGAATATCTAGCTGGAGACAAATTTTCAGTTACTCTTGATCTTCAAATCTGGGGTCCCTCTTCTTTTACTTCCCTATTCATTTGTTAAAAATATCTAGGACAGATTTTTCCCAAAGAGCTTTTTGTAAAATAGTAACTTGGGTTGAAATTGCTGAAAATAAAGCTGATAATTTCTGAAAATACTAAACTTATAAAGGAACAAATATTTAAATTAAATATGTGATTCTGCATAGCCACAAGAGGATATGGTATAGAGTAATCCTAAATTATTCTAACTATATTTTATTTTTTTTTTACTTTTCTCAAAAACTTCATTACTTTTTGATGGAACACTTTTGGAATTGGAGAGATAATAACTTCAACATTCATGATTTCTATATTTCATTTTAATTTCAAATGTATTTCCTAAACAGATGAAGACTAAATTTAGTCTACAGCATGCCCCTCACAACTACATCTTGGGTTAACTACAGTTCATTGATGACAAATTTCTTCTTTGAATGTTTGGAAGACTTACCCACAAATTCAGTTAAAATAGTCCATGGCACCTAACTACTAAATCACTAGACTGGCAGACCTACTATATTTTGCTAATCTTCCTTAGGTCACTTTCCCTCTCTGAAATAATAAAAGGAATATCACATTTAATGGTTTGCAGTTTGCAAGTGTTATCATATGCATTATTCCATTTTCATTTGATTCCTCAAAATAACTATGTGATATAAAAAGAGTTGTATAAGCCACATTTTAGAGGATAATTAAAGCTTCGAGAGAAATGAAATACCTAATTTCTCATTGCTTGTACTTGAAAAAGAAAGTATTTAGGTCTTCTGATTTCAAGTTTAGTATCCTTTTATAAAATATCCAAATTTAAAATATTCTACTCATAATTCCAGTCATCTAAGGACAAAAACAATGATATTCTCATCATCCATCCAGATTTGGCCTCTTGCCTTTATAAATAGGATTGTGAATAAAGCTAATGTCTTTTATTTTAGTTCAATATTTATTCAGCACCTATTATGTACCAGACAATGTTCTAGGCACTAGGAATTCATATACAAGTATACTATGGCATAATCTCTGAAGAAGCCAACACATTAGAAAATTTATATATACATATAAATATACAAAAATTGCATACATACTAAGTACAGAGAACACAGAAGGTACAAAGGTTAAATAGAGAGCAAATGAGCCTTTGAGGAGAATGGTGTTGGTCAGCAAGGGATTTGGGGGGAATCTTTAATATGATGATACTTCTTAAGAAAAATAGTTTACCAGGTATTTAAAAGTAGAAGGAACTTCAATATAAGCTAAAAAAAAAAAAAAAAGAGAGAGAGAGAGAACATGAGTAATGTATGAAAGGTATAAAGAGAGAGTAGGTAAGAAACATCATGGAATTTTCAGAAAACTGGTTTATTTTTATACTGCTTTAGTGGAAAGTGAGCTGGGAATGAAAAATAGTAAGGTATGATACTGAACAGAAAAGCAGTTTGGTAGAGAGAGAAGGGCCTTAAGTTTGAAGCCAAAATTTCCTACATTCAAATTCTAACTCTCCCATGTATTAAACATGCTACCTTGGGAAAGTTACCCAATTTCTCTGAACTCACTTTTTTCCCTATGCAATTGGGATAAAAATGCCTATCTGTTATCATTATGAGTGTAATGAACCTACCATAGGATGTGACAATAAGTAAGTGCTACATAAATGAGTTAGTGGTATGAAAGAGTTTAAGCAGGAAAACGTCAAATCTTAAACTTTCAATTTTGCTACGGATCACAGATTCTATCATAAATCACCCTCAAATGCTTTTAAATTATAAAGTAAATTGTAGGGTAAATACATTCTGAACCATCTAAAATCAGTTTTGTTTTCTCTGAAGAAATTAAAATGACTGCTTTTAGCACTTGATCAAAGATCCATTTTCCAAATATGTTTTATTTATTTTGTCTCATTTTTCTAGCTTGGTGACTTATTTCCATTATATAACTTTAGCTAACCTAGTTCAGTGTTTTTCCATTTCATTTAATGCATACATTTTATCATAAATAATTGTGATGGTGTCATATTCTTGTATTTGGAGAGATCTAAAATACAGTTCAAATATTAAATTTCATAACTAAATAGCATATGATTTTAAAAACAAAGCAACGTTTTTAATATTTGGTGCTCATTTCAGAGGAAAATAAAAGTCTGATAGACAAAACCCATTGTATCCAAAGTGTTTCAAAATGTACTAAAAGTGAAAATTTATAAACTTTAATTATATGAAATTATACATCACAATAGATATGAACCTCAGACTTGCTTCATAATAGAATTAATGATTTATACAAATATTTTTTATTATAATAGGTTTCCAGTGAAATTTTAGAATACCAGTGGTAATTCCTGGTAATTCTTTGGCATACCAGCTATGATTAATGTGTAAACAATGATTTCATTTGGTTTAGAGAAACCCTTAGACATTTAATCCTAATTCTAGGAGAGAGAGCACCAGTTTGACTCTTTCCTTTTGCTTTTCTAATTGTATGTTGATACACCAGACAGAACAGCTAAAAAAAAAACCCCAAAAAACCAAGTAAACATCAATCCAGTATTGCATTCATAATATATACATACATGAGGATATATATTTAAATTTTTATATTAGATTTAAGTATATTTTTGTATTTAATCTCATGAAACTATCGTTACTTTCAGATGCTTGGGCTGTTTCCAACAGTTTTCTCTGAAAGGTTAAGTAAGAAATTGATCCTAATCCTAAAGAAGCAATTTAAAATATTGATATATCATTTGTCTTTACAAAAGTCCTCCTGGGTTTACCTATCTCTACATCTGAATTCCAGGTTTTCTCTACAGCCAGTTTTGGGGGTCCCTTTATTCTTTGAAGTTGGTCATGTCAATACCCTAAGTGAGTTTCAAAGATTTTTTCTCCTACTTTATCAAATTTTATGTCCACATCTGGGTCTTAAGAATCTCCAGAACCTTCTGAGTTATTTTCTAATTTAGAATCTGAGGCAATTGGATCTTATCTTAATTCTGAACTGGTTGACATATGTATCCCCCAAATATAGACTAAATAAACTCATTCTTACACTTAAAATTTTTTTCTTCTGAATAAATTAATCCATTTAATTGCTTAGTCATTTTTTTAGGGAACATGTACTGAGTGTCTACCATAGGCCAGAAACTGAACTATTATGGGTCTAAGCTACTACTCTTAAGGAAAAAAAGGCCAATATTATGTGATAAAAGCCATGCTAGAGAGAAACAGTTTGGTAGGGTAGCTCAAAAGAGAATGAAACATTCTATAGGTCAGGGAAGATTTCTTGGAAGAGGTGAAGTCTAACCTGATCTAAGACAGCATGCCAGTTAGGGTAGTTTGGACTATAAGGGTGCTAGATTAGCAAGCAGGGAGGGATCTAACTGTTCAAGCCTTGGAGTCACTAATGGTTCATTTTGGAGAAGTTTCACATATGTTTACCCATTAAGTTCTCTGTGATTTTGAGGTCATAAGTTCAAGTTCTGGGACAAGTGTTTTGGAGGCATTCTCTTTATTTTCTAATATCTTTTTCATATTGGCTTTGTACAATGTATTGGCAATTATAACCAGTGTGTTAGATCTTAGTCCAGTCATCTGGCAAGATGCTCTCAGGATCAGAGAGTATATTCCCCAGAATGCCATGAAAAAATTCAAATTCGCTTGCCTTTTCTCTTCTGCTACAAGATTAAAGTTGATCTATTCACTTTTGACTCATAATCATATATGTTCTCCCAAATCAAATTAGACAATTTGACAGTATCACTATTGTACATACCAGTTATGATGTATTTTAAACAAACCACCAAAATCTAGTTGTTAGTTTTTTAAAGGTCTTTCAAAGTTTATTTACTAGAAAAACATTAGAGGTAGGGGAACGAGGATGATACGGTTCTTATCCAGTCCCTTCATATCTTTGAGTAAATCACTGTGCAAAATCTAAGTAAATCACTCAAATAAAACACTGATTTTCAGTTTGCCTATCAGTAAAAATGTGGTAATGACAACCTGTATAAATTTGATAGCTTGAGAAACTGCTATAAACAATATTGTAAGGCAAAGTTAGGGTCAATAGAATTGTAAAAAAAGATAATTCAGACACTTATGTAGATTTTTTAATGCCAAATAAAGCAATTCTGATTGCTTTATCTGAGCAGTCTCTGATTCTGAAGACATAAAATGTGGATTTATTTGATAGATATTATACTTACTGAATACTGACTGTGAAACTCAGTTTGATTCCCCTTTATTTGTGCTTAGGATCAGACTATGCAAAGAGAATACAATTTTATCCAGATCCAATAAAACAAAATGTTGACTGTATACCAGTTTATTGAAAGTCGAAGACAAAAAAAATATAAGATCAGATTGACTAAACTGACTAAATTTTGGCATCAAAACTTACTTTTTAAAATTCAAATTTCTAAGAAAACAGTTTTAGTTTTAAAATCACTCTTTTACATGAGTCAGATTATTTCTGTATAGCACAATTTTTAAATACTAAACACTGAGTAGCTTCTTCCTTCACTTAATCTTCTGAAAATAATAAAAACTCAGAGTGGTTGTTAAATTTATTGTAATTAAAGTTGATTCACTTTGTTATCCAGCAGAAACTAACACACCACTGTAAACCAATTATACTCCAATAAAGATGTTTAAAAAAAAAAAAGAATAGACATTATGCTAATTAAAGGTAGTAAGGATGCAAATTTCATTTAGCTGATGCTGTAGTGAAAGTGTATCCATTCCATCCTTTCTAATGAAGTCACCTAAAGGCATCTGGTGTTTAATGTACCAAAGCAGCTGGAGCATCATAGTTGATGTTGGTTTCAATAATTAATCCCTGTACTAATATTTGGCCGAATGGAAAATTGAAATATCACACCAAATAGTATATAAGTAACATTAAATATCTACAGCTTTTAAATCTTTGGTCAGATGCCTGTGGGGTATATAGCTAAGGAAAGTTTTGTCATCATGTTTGTTTCTTTATAAGTTTGTATAAAGAATAGCAAAAACCAAAGTTATCATTGTATAAAATATATTTTGACTATAAGGTATGCAATAATATATTAGTAGGGTGTAGTATATGGCAAGTAATATTCAGATTATCAATAGTAAATTGTTCAATTCTTTCACACAATTAATATTTGAATAGCTGTAAAGTATCAAGCACCACATTAGGTATTCACATGATAGACATAATCCCTGGCCTTAAATTGTACAGTCTGGTTGAAATGCAAAAATTAGCCAGAACAAATAAGTAAGTGCAAATGTAAAAGAGATGAAAAGGGTGCTGCAATGGAGAATAATAGGGTCTATGAGGAATGTAAACTAGTTAATGGTATATAACTAATATTTTAAGAAATCATAGATTAAGGCAGCAGCATGTCTGAAATTTTAAAAATCAAGTAAATACTGTTGCTTAACATTACCAGATCTTAATTTGTTTGAAATTCTGTTCACCAGTAGTCTGGTTCATCCTGCTTTAATATTTGCTTTAATGGAAGGTATCTGGTCCAGCCGTTGCCTCTTTTCACTGATCTCTTTATAATTTACGAGGGTAAGACATATTTCCTATGATCTAATCCAATCAAACCATGAATTGAACATCAAGAATTATATTTATTATATTTCATTGTGAAATTGTCCTTCAATCACATTTTGTTGACTGGTTTCAGTACAGATATTTTAAGTCAACCAAGCATGTGTTCATAAGGAGATTTATTCTTTATTACTTCAACCATTTGCTCTTTTACTAAATAAGCTGCTTATGCCTTCCAAGTTACAATTCTAGAGTGAACCATTCTTCATGCTCTCTCTGTTACTTAATACTCTACATTAATAACTGCTTGAAATAGTTACTTTTATTTGACTCCCAAACTCCTCTGGCCTTACAGATAGACCTTATTTCTGTAACTGCAGAATATGTGATATTGATAACTATCTCTTTGATAACAATAATAGTAATAATGACAACATGAAGAACAAATGTGTACTAGTTTCATTTACCGATGAAATGGTAAATGACATATCTGACATATAAATATATGACATATAAATATAAGGACATATAAATAAAAATAAAATGTAATCCATCAAAACAAGGATCAACAACATCATTTAGACACCATAGTGATAATATTAACAATAATAACTTCAAAAGATATACCAAAGATTTAACCATAGGTCTTCTGACTCTAGCACTTTTCCCATCTGTGATACTGTTCCAAAATTACATAAAAACTTGGTTTAGTGAATATATATGAATAAAGAATTATATGAAGAAGAGTATGCATAAATTATTTATGAAATGTCATCTAGACAAGTAATTAAGCATGAATTAAGGAACCAAATTCATATTTAATATACTTTTGTTTAATCACAAATAAATAAATTACTGAAGAAAAATTGTGAAAGCAAAAGTTATGAGTTTAACCAAAACTTGTTACAAATATAAATCATCATATATACAAATAAAATGAAAGTAAAATTTATGTTAAAGAGAGTATAATAAGATGAAAATTATAATATTTTCTATAAAAGTCACTGAGGGAGAGTACATAAACTATGGAATTAAGGCTTTGCAACAATTCTTTAACATGTATATGTCTACTTGCTTTTTGTTTTCTAATTTTAGGAGAGATTAAAATAAAGCAAAGTCTCCTTGAAAGATCAATTTAAGTTACATTTGAAAAGCTAAAAGCAAAACAAAACAAACAAAAATACAGACAGCAGCTGACCCATCCCATTGGTAGTCATGGATTAAATTTGTTGCAAGATTTCTGACTGACTAATATAAGAATTACAGTGAAATTACATGGCTTCAGATCCCTGAGCAGAAAATCATTCGGAAAAAGATTCTATGTCACATTCTTTCAAACAGGTAAAAAAAGTATCAAAAAAAAAAAAAGACAAAACATGATATCATAAGCAAAGTATTAGTGTTTCCATTTATTGTAACTAAAATGTTAGGTTTCACTATTATTTTTTAAAACAAGTATTAAAATGGTTAGGGACTCTAAAAGATTTTAAGATACTTCTTTTTAAATATATCATGGAGTTACCACTGAATAAATATACACAGGTAAAACTGCCTTGTCAAAATTCAATGGATCAAAAAAAGGAAATTTCACACTCATATTTAGAATCACTAAAAAGCAATACTATTCAATGTTTCCTTTTTTTTTCTTTGCACTTACTCCTAATGGCAACTTGAAATATTACAAGTGGGAAAAATAGATTTCTAATACTCAGAGCTATTATGACAACAGAAAAAATAATTTTTTAAAAAATCCTAGAAATGAAAACCATCAACATAACTATACTTTCTATAAAAATGTAAAATTATTCAAAAGAGAAAATACTTAAGATTAATCAATAGGTCTCAAATTATGTCCCTTTAGAGATACGAAATTATGTTCTTTCAGTAAGAAACTGTTAAACTGTCAATTGACTTCATCCAAATATTTATCTAGAATTTACCATCTTACTACTAGGCTCTTGATGCATACGGAGTCTTAGAAATTATATGTAGACTGTAGTTATACATTCTACCAATTAATGAAATCTTCTCTATTAATGTAGCACTTTGTGCTATACTGATTCTTTTCTGTTTTAAACTTTTCAGATTTTGTGCAACTATATAGTCAAAATCATATTTTGCAACTACTTTTGCATATCAAAGTTTGAATCACAGGTCGTTTTTATAACTCAAATAATTACATAGTACATTGCATGTAGTAGTTACTCAATATATCCTGTTGAGTTCATGGACAGAGAATTTGTATGTAATATGAAAGCTAGTTTGGTATTGTTTGTATTGGCGTTGCTTTCTAGATGTTATAATACTGGTTTTCAGACGATGTAATAATTGTGTTAGAATGAAAGGCATCCTCCCTCCTAAAGACCATACTTAGATATTGTCTGTTTGCCAATTCTAGTCTCCAATTCTTTGAATATAAAATTTGAGGAATCTAAGAGTTGTACACCTTATAATTCACAAGAAGAACAATGGAAGTAAATAGAAAATGTTAAAAAATCATAATGGAGAAATTAAGGGGGTATCAAAAGGGAGTAATCTGACAATTTATCGCAATAATTAGAAGATGACATTTAAAAACAGTGCTCCTACCTGGCACAAAATGTCAAGAACAGATTCGATGCTTAGAGAACACCCACACAGAAAGAATATATGACAACTTTTTTAATTGCATTGTGGTAGTTGTTCTCCTTGGTGCAATTTTTAGGTTTGCAACTTGACGTTATTATTTTCCAGGTATTTAGAACAGAGAAAAAAGGTACATTCTTTGAACCTTGTCATATGAACAAAAGGGTCATGCATTAGCTGGATGTAAATGATTACTGTATCTTCATTGTTTTGAGTATTTAAGTATATTTTTAAGATTATTAATCATTTTTTGTAAAGTACACACCATTAACTCTAAAAATATTTAGAAAATTATGCTAGTTTGAGAAAAGTTTTCTTTTTAGGCAGAAGATATATTTAGAGACAAGATGAAGGTCATGAATCTCCTCTTCCCAATCTATTTAAGTTATGACAGTGTAAAGTAATTGTTTCTGAGCCAAATAGGATTGTATACCTACATTCTGAGTTTTTCTAAACTCTTCTTATTAAAACAAAATAAAAGACCATCCACAGTTTATAGAAATATTCTATTCCTATGGCAGGGTCCTGAATTTCATGATTTTCTTGTTACATCCCAATTATTGAATGTAAAAATCTACAAATATTCTGTCATTTGATTCTACTCTAGAGGCATTACTGATTAAATGTAAATATATCTGCTCAACTATTAAATACCACTAGAAAAAAAATTATCGATAGAAATCAACATGGGGGTTTAAACAACAAGGAAATGAAACTGTCAAAAGAGATTAAGGCAGAAAAGAGGAAAGAGAAGAGAAAGAAACCATTGTAGAGACTAAAAATATAAAGTCAGAAAGAGTAATTCCAAGCATATCAATAATCCATATAAATCAGAATGAGTTTGACTCTCAGAGGAAAATAAAAATTGTTTTAAAATGGTGTTCTTATAAGAGACACATCTAAAATAAAAGGCATGAAAACTATGTACCATATACATGCTAGCAAATATAAGTCACTATGGCAATATTATCATATAATTAAAATTCTGTGTCAGTATTGTTACACTAGGATGTGGCAGTCATGAGAATATGCCTTGCTGACCTTCTTTTGTAGGGAGTATAAATGACAAAGGCCATTCCAGCTTTGAAATCCATCACCCGTTTGCACAGAAACTGTGTCATATTGGAATACATCAGAGATACAAAGGCAGACCAGTTCTTGGGAAAGAAAGTATCACTTTGTCTTTTGCCTTTTGTTCAAGGACTCACTGATGGCTTTGCAGAATTTTCTAAGATACTTTCACCCAACATTATCCCCCTTTCTGACCTCTCACCCACCCTTTTACATCTCCCCCTCTATTTCCTGTAACAAAGGCATTTCCCCTCATATAATTCTCATACATTTCATTCTGTCTTGGTGTTTGCTTCTTGGAAGACCGAGACAAAAGCAGGATACAGAATAAAGGAAATGTGCTTAATTAACATTTAAATTCTAAGAGTCTCTCAGTAGATTTGACTTTTCGATGCTCACAATTGTAATGTCCATGAATAATGAAAGTTTTACTTCTCTTTTAAATCTACATGAGCTGTATTCTATTTTATTTTCTTTTTTGTACTTCTAGGGGTTTTAGTACAACAACAAATACAAGTAGTGCTATGAGACCATCTGCGTAATATTTGATGATAATTTTCAATAAATACTAGGATGAAATGTAGAAAGTTCTCTACTGGAACTAGGAAAACTGGAAAACTAGGAAGTTTTCAAAGATGGATTGAGATTATAGAGCTCTCTTTAATCACCCTACACTCTTAACGTGGTGATTTACAATAGTGGATCTTGAAAACAATACTGAAACCTCTCACTTCTGGAATTAGTCTCCACGTTTTTGTGACACATTATCTGAAACCTTTTTATTTCTTATTTATCTATATTTTTCTTTGTATCATTATTCCGAATAACATATATGCATATATAATGGGATATATTCATAAATTTTACCTTTATTTTTGAAAGACTCAAGATACGTAATTTTTCTTCCTTGTAATTCATAATCTATAAAAATCGGTCAATTGTATTTCATCAAAATTTAAAACTTTCACTTTTCAAAAAGCACTATTAGGAATAATAATAAACAAAAGAAACTATAGACTGTGAGCAAATAATTGCAAGACATATATCTGATAAAGAACTTGTATTGATCTCAAACCTCAGTTATAAGTAAGTGTACAACTCAACAAATAAATGCACAAAAATTTAAACAGATATTTCATCCAAATGTATGTATTTATGGATAAAAAATAAGCTTATAAAAATATTCAAATTTATTAGTCATTAGCCAAATCCAAATTAAAACCACAATAAAATACAAGTAGGAATATCTAAAATTAAAAAGAACAGTCAACTCAAAATGGATCAAACACTTAAATATAAGACCTGAAACCACAAAACTCCTAAAAGTAAACATAGGGGAAAAGCTCCATGACATAGGTCTTGGCAGTATTTTCTTAGATATGACACCCAAAGAACAGGGAACAAAAGCAAACACAAACAAGTGGATCTACATAGAATTAAAAAGCTTCTGCACATCAAGAAAAGTAAACAACATAGTGGAAAGGCAATCTATGGAATGGGAGAAAATATTTGCAAACCGTATAACAGCTAAGGGGTTCAAATATATATAAGGATCTCATAAAACTTAATAACAAAAAATCTAAATAAAAAATGGGCAAATGACCTGAATAGACATTTTTACAAAGAAGACGTACAATGACCAATAGGTATATGAAAAAGTGTTTGACATCACTAGTCATCAGGGAAATGCAAATCAAAACCCCAGTAAGATATCAACTCACACCTGTTAGGAAGACTATTATCAAAAAGTCAAAAGAGAAGTGTTGGCAAGGATCTGGAGAAAAGGGAATCTTTGTGCAATGTTGTCAGGAAAGTAAATTGTTACAGCCATTAGGATAAACAGTAAAATATATGACCTAGCAGTCCCACTTTTGGATATATCTCCAAAGGAAATAAACTATCTCAAAGCACTCATGTTCATTGTAGCATTATGCGTGATAGCCAAGTAAGTGTCCATCAACAGAAGAATTGATAAAGAAGACATCATACACACACACTCAAAGGAATATAGTTCAGCCATAATAAAAGAAGAAAATTCTGCCATTTGCAACAATGTGGATGAATTTTGTGGACATTATGCTAAGTGAAATAAGCCAGACACACGAAGACAAACACTGCATGATCTCATTTATATGTGGAATCAAATAAAGTTGAACTCATATAAACAGAGTAGAATGCTGATTACCAGGGTCAAGGGGGGGTAGGAGAAATGGGGAGCTGTTGGTCAAAGGATGTAAACTTTCAGTTATAAGATCAGTAAGTTCTGGAGAACTAATGTACAAGTGGTGACTATAGTTAATAGTACTGTATTGTATAACTGAAATCTGCTAAGAGTAGAACTTAAGCGCTCTCATCACCAAAGGAAAAAAGGTAATTATATGAGGTGATGCATATGTTAATTATTTTGGTTGTGGTAATCATTTCACAACATATACATGTATCGAAATATTACATTGTACAGTTTAAATATACTTAAATTTTTGTCAGCCACACCTCAATAAAGCTGGAAAAAAAATAAAAGGTATAACTACATCCAATGGTGAAGAGGATGAGGAATTGTTAGTGGGAATGTAAAATGATATGGCCATTCTGAGAAATAGTTTGTCTATTGCTTAAAAACCTAAGCATACAACTGCCATATGACTCAACATTTCCATGCAGTTTTTCACCCTAAAGAAAAGAAAGCTTATGTCCATAGAAAGACTTACACATATACAGTATGGTGGCTGTACTTGTAATAACCAAAAGCTGAAAACCTACATATTTATTAGATGAATGTTCCACAGGACAATTTTTTTAAAAACAGACTACTTATACATATCACAACATGAATAAATCTCAAAATAATTATGAAGTGAAAAAAATAGGATAAAATACATACTGTTTTTGGTTCCATTTATATGAAACTCTGTATGTGCAAAGTAGTGTAACCAAAAAGTAAAGTAACCAAAAGTGGGACAGGCTTTATTTTTGGGAAGAGAGGGAGTGAAGGCTGGGGAGAGGAGGGAGAAGGAATTGCAAAGGCAAAGTAGGAAATTTTGGGGGTTATGGATATGTTGACTATCTTGATTTTACTGATAGCTTTAAAAGCTATCAAACTGTTCTTAAATATCTGCAGTTTATATCAATTAACCTCAATATAGCTGTTACAAAAAGTAACAGGAATAGCTAAAATTAAAAGGAACAGTCAACTGTTCCTAAGGTATTAGGAAACTAAAACTTTAAAGTAGTCATTTTCAAATTAATATCCAACAGAATCATCAAATAACTTTTCAAAAGATTACTGGGGGGCTTCCCTGGTGGCGCAGTGGTTGAGAGTCCGCCTGCCGATGCAGGGGACACGGGTTCGTGCCCCAGTCCGGGAAGATCCCACATGCCGCGGAGCGGCTGGGCCCGTGAGCCATGGCCACTGGGCCTGTTCGTCTGGAGCCTGTGCTCCGCAGCAGGAGAGACCACAGCGGTGAGGGGCCCGTGTACCGCAAAAAAAAAAAAAAAGATTACTGGGCCCTAACCTTCAAAGGGTCTGTTATAAAACATCTGGCACAGGGCCTGAGAATTTGGATTTCTGACACACTCGCAGGCACTGTTCATGCTGCTGGTACTAAGACTGCAGTGTAATTAAGCAGTAAGGCTGCTTTAAGTCCTGGTTAGTCAAGGTATCCTCAGACTGACATCTTCAGCATCACCTAGGAGCTTGTTAGATATGATCATCTTAGACCACAGCCCAGACCTCCTGTATCAAAAACTTCATTTAAATAAGAAATATTAAATATCACATATAGGGAAAATGATACCTTAAATAGGATACGCATCACTAAAGAATATTTGTCTAAATTGTGCAAGAAAAAATATGTTTAAGGCTCATGCACTGAGAGAGCGCAAGGGAATTTGAACAATTTTTTTCCTCTAGATTGTACATATGATGTTTAAATTAGCCTCTTGATAGGTAACTCTCATAGTTTAAATTTATGAATTGTGGATTCTGGACAACTTGTACAGTTGTACTCTTCCAGACAAGGCTGAAATCAAGAATTGTTTCTTCTCTCGCTGTCTACCTCATTCCATCTGAGATGACTAATTCACTGCTATGGTCTTTGACTGGAAATATAAAGTGAACCTGGAAAGATTATTAGCTGTGTTAAAGAGTCGGGACTTTGTATTTGCAAGACTTTCTGTTTGAAGGCTAGTGTATAAAAACATTAAATTATCTAATAAATCCTTTACGGTTGAAAATTACACATTAGAGATTTGGCGATAAGATCATCTTCAGAGCTCTTACAAGATTATATTTATTACAACAAGAGATTAAGGAAACTCCAATTCTACCCAAGCAACTCAGTGAGATTCTTTTGGCTGAAATTGAATAGGATAAAATATTAAGATCTTAATTCATTTAAATGCTTGTTTACATGTGTGAACTTTTATTTCTTTAACTTACAAAAAGATGATATTTTATTTCTTGAACTCTAATTTCTCCAAGAGACCTTAATATTTTTAGAGGACTCAACGATTTCATTATTCTTTAACACTGATAATTTTTAAATATTTGTAGAATTTTTATGCTGCCATTTACACTCGTCATATAACGTCTGTTTGGCACTCATTCAAAATAATAGATAGAATAGAGAATACATTTTCTGTTTGGGAAAGAGTATATCCTCGATCCATGTCAGAGCCTACCAAGGACAAAATAAAAAAACTACCTCTCTTGGTTCCGGAAAGATACACAGAGGAGCAATGGTTGATACTGGCAGAGTAGAGTTAGGAACATGGATTTCGACTACTGGTCTCTTCTCAGGAATGCAGCTACAGTAGTGGTTGGTTGGTTGATTGTAACTTAACTGATAAGCCCAATGTAGTAAGCAATACTGACCAAACTCTACAATTACTTAGTAAGCATTTATAACCTAAAGGTCTCTGAGAACCACTCTCAGAAATTCTGATCTAACTGGTCAGTGGTGCACCCAGGTACTGGTATATTTTTAAATACACTTGAGATGATTCTAATGTGCTGCCACATTTGAGAACCACTGAGTTAAAAACAAACAAAAAAAAAACCCCAAAAAACAAACTGGAAACTGGAATTCCTTTCTCCTTTCTTCATTTTTTTCCCAGTTTACTTCCATTATTTTTAGCTACTCACTAATAACATACTCCTCTCTCTTCATGGGAAAGGTATAACCTATATGATTGGGGAGCTAAAATGAGGCGATTGAGAAATCTTAATGCAGCTCCTGCTACATTTTCTCATCTTTTGAATAACCTGTCTTAAGAATTCAAAAGTTCTGGTATTCTATGTGAAAATTGCCAGGGCAGGTCTTATTCTGCAAGAGATTTGTGTGTAGGAGAAGGGGAGAAAACATGAAAGATTTTAGATCTGGGTATATGGAACAAAGTTATAGTCAAACTATTTCACCATGGGTCCTGCAGCAAATACTGTGGTTTACCATTCAGATACTCCCTCCAGGACTGAAAGTGTTACCTGTTAATTGATCACAGGTGAATTCCTGCAGAAGTTATCCTTAGGCCAAGGGAGTTGCTTGCCCAAAGTTCTTCTTCCTCCCCAGGGGTGGACTGCTTCCAATGACTGCTTAATACAAGGGAACAAGGCCTCTTCTTCCCTTCTATCACTCAGATTCAGTGCAGGATATCTCTGAAGAGCTATCCATAGGACTGGCTGAGAATTTTGGTGCTACTGCACTGCAGGTTGATTTTTCCTTCTGCGCAATCCTGTTTCTTTCAACCTCTAAAAGGTATTGTTCCCAAAAGTATTTCCCAATATTCCTAAAACTCAGTTTTCTGCAGAACCAGGTTAATAACTGATGGTGCTAGGAGGAGGAAGCAGTTTATAAAAATGGGATTTTGAAGATGGATTATTCATTGGTCTGTTTATTGGCAATTAGAACCCCATTGCTGGGATAGGTGAAGTGCTGATAGCCTCTGGAATGAGACAACTGTGTAACTGTTAATACTCTCACCAATGGTGACCTTGAATGGTATACAGTGAAATGAAGGCACTGAAGCATCAACATCTTAGGTCTCTGACAGGTTCAGGGGAAGTAGTAATTATGAGAAACATAATTGCCAGAGATGTTGCTAGGGGTGATCAATGAACTGGAGAAAGACAGCAAAAGCTTGTGTTAATTCATCACTAATATAAGACCATGTGCTTAAAAGCCATAGAGCCTCCTTGGCAACAGAAATGGAAACTTTTATCTCCTGCAGCTGGAAGGCAGAAGCTGAAGCTTAAGATCATCTCTTAGTTATAATGGTAATGCAGCTCCAGAGAAGACTGAATCCTCGTATATAACAATTCCATTACACCATCATGGGGCCCTAACTGGGAAGGAGTGAGACCCTTATACTTGGGATGGAGACATCTGTGACAATGCACATGAACATCTGAAATCTCCATGTGCTCTTAAACATTCTCAGACAGCAGAATCTCCTAAATCCCCATCCCCTAAATCTCAGTACTCCCCAGAATCCTCCAGGATACCTCCATGTTAAAATCTTGCACCTTGTCTGAAGAAAATCTACCAGTTGCTGCGTTAAGAGATAACATGTGTCCTCCACAGAATGTCTATCTCTCCTCTAGTTTTGTCTATGAGAGCAATAACCAGTATTAAGTGGCAACATAACTCAGCTTGGATGGCACGTGATCTACTAAAGGAGTGAAAGGAATATAGAGCTTATGTAAGGGATTGAAAGCAGAAAATCTGATGTCAAGGGTATCATGACATAAAGTTAGGTAAGAGACACTTTATAAAATTGGGAACAATTTCTTATGAAACTCTATTTCAAACACTGTCTAAGATACAAGAGATAGTTTTAACCTGATAGAATGGAGTAGAAAGCCCAGAGAAGACAATGTCTCACACTAAGTAAAAAATAAAAGCCATAACTACCATAGCAGGCAGTATAAAAAGGAATTGAGAATCTCGGCAAAATGGAATGTTGAAATGGGTATCTATTATGTAAGGCTGGAAACCACTAGTCAACTATATTTTAAAGGACGCCTAAAGGACACTCCATTTACCCAGTCAATAAGGCATGCACTGGTGAGAAATTGAGCACAAGCTTCTCTGTAAGACTGTAGTTCAGGTCTGACCATTGGAAAAGCTGTTACAGAACTGGGTTCCCTGATAGCAACGTGAATGGTAATGAGAGTTTCCTGACAGAAAGAAGGTCATGTGATAAATTATTGTAATAAACAACAATTTCATAGTAAAAGTGGGGTGAAGGCTGACATCAAGCCATAGAGGTTTTTAATTGGATACAGCATCCTTGGGGGAAAGATATGTAGGGCAAGACTGATGGCTCAATTTGTATAATCAATCTTAAAAATCAAGGTAAATTAAGGAGGCATGATCAGGAAGCTAAGGGCAGTTACTCAAAAATTCATGATGCTCTGCCTGCTTTCAGGTCCTGGACCAGTTTTCAGGCCCAAAACTATTTGCCTGAAGGAAGGTCCAATTTCCCAGAAGGAAGGACACTGAAATGCAATAATATGTGTAAATACTAATAATTCACCTAGCCTCTTCCCAAAAAAGATCCAGGACCCTTTACTCTGGAAATGATACACTAGGGACTGGGAATACATAAATATTTGGAGGATTGATGGACAGAGCCCTAGGTGACACTGATATACGGTACCTGCAGCATCATCACTCCTGCTAGACTGACAGAATGTGGGGACTAAGTAGTAAGGAAAGAACTGACCCAGGTCTGGCTTATAGCAGGTTCCACTAACCTCACAGACTCACTATCACAGAATCCTCATTTCCCCAATACCTAAGTGTAAGTTTAACTGAACATTCTTCTCAGTAAACCAATACCTAAATTGGATCCTTAGTCTATGTAGTAAGAACTTTTTGCAGGTAAGGCCTGCAAAACTACCCATCCCCCCCATACCAGGCAAGATATTAAAATGATATCACAAGCCAGAGGAAATAGGAGAGGTCAATGCTACCTTTAACTAAAGAATTCCAAGACTGTGGTCTCTATTGTATCCTTAGTTATTCATCATGTCAGCCCTTTCAAAAGCAAGATGGATCCTAGTGAATGACAATTCCCTCAAATTTAAGCGAGTTGTATCTACACTGCGGCTGTACAAGAGGAGTTATCTCTTCAAGAGCTCAGTAACATGGCCTTGGGTACGTGGTATGTAATTGATCTGCTCAATGTATTCTTCTCAAACCTTACTGCGAAAAAGGACCAGAATCAGTTTACGTGGAATGCCACAGGACTATGTTAACTTTCTCTCCTTCCCTCATAAAATACTCTCAAGAATTCTAGACCGTTAATATATTCTGCAGACTATCAGACTGGTCCACTATATCAATGGCATGATAATCAAACCAACTGAACAAAAAGAGCAAGTACGTTTGAGGATTGGTAAGATCCATGTGTCCCAGAGGAAACTCTAGAAAGCTATGGGATGTGTCACACCAGTGAAGTTCTTAGTTGTCGAATGGACTGGGGTATGCTTTTCTCAAAAGTAAAGAATGATAGATTGCATCTTGCACTACTCACAACTACGAAGGAAGCACATAACCTGGGAGACATTTTGTATTCTGGATATAGCATATTTCACACTGGGAATTATTGTTTTGCCTCATTTGCCAGGTGATTTGGAAGGCTGAGAACTTTTGGTGGGACCCAGAGCCAGAAAAAGTATCAGCGGCAGACATAGGTTATGATTCTTCTACTTGGGCCCTTCTACTTGGGTTAAATGACTCTGAAGGAATAATACCCCTTAGAATGTATGTCAAGATCCTGTGAGAGCATCATCTTGTAAAGTTTTAATTTTCTAAAGTCACGCCATCATGTGAAAACAACACCTGGCATTCTACTGTGCACTTGTAAAGATAGAACAGTTGATTAAGAGATATCAAGTGAATTTCAATTAAGAATGCCAGTCAGGGCTTCCCTAGTGGCACAGTGGTTGAGAGTCTGCCTGCTGATGCAGGGGACACGGGTTCGTGCCCCGGTACGGGAAGATCCCACATGCCGCGGAGCGGCTGGGCCCGTGAGCCATGGCCGCTGAGCCTGCGCGTCCGGAGCCTGTGCTCCACAACCGGAGAGGCCACAACAGTGAGAGGCCCGCGTACCGCAAAAAAAAGAAAAAAAAAAAAAGGAATGCCAATCATGAGTATGCAAAATGGGTGAAAGGGATCAAAATGTACATACTTCCAGTTATAAAGTAAGTCATGGGGATATAATGTACAGCATGGTGATTATAGTCAGTAATATTGTTTTGCAAATTTAAAAGTTCTAAGAAAGTAAATCTTAAAAATGTTCATCACAAGAAAAACTATTTTAACTTTGTATGGTGACAGACAGTAACTAGACTTACTGTGGTGATAATTTTGCAATGCATATAAATCTCAAATTATTACATTGTAACCTAAATGCTATACCAATTATAATTCAATTAAAAAAAAAGAATGCCCATCATGAATAGGCATTCTATCAGACCTAACAAGTTACCAAGTCAAAAGATTGGGGAGGCCCAGCAGCAATTCATCACAAGACAGAAGTGTTCTAGGAAGCATACGGTACAGGTAGGTCCAGAGAGCAGAAATTAACTTCACAAGCAAGCGATTCAGACTCCCATGTCCTCCAATGTTGTCCCAATACTTCCCCCTCATGTCACACCTATGGGTGCCAGGGGAGCACTTAAAACAGATGATGGGCAGGAGAAACAGGAGAAAGAGCAAGGATGAGCTTCGTTTGTATGTGGATCAGCTCGCATATGAATGCAAACTGAAGATACACTCCTTCTATACTACAGCCACACTCAGGTATGACCCTGAAAGCCAGCAGTGAGGTGAAATCTCTCTATTGGTAAAGCTTTGATTCAACAAATTCAGGTCAGTCAGCCTGTCTTCAGCAACAGCAGTGCTGTTACAATGGGCCCATGAAGAGAGCAATAGAGCTACACCCACTTACCAAGGCTAATCTAGCTGCTGATGCCTCTGAATATCCAACAGAATCCAGTGCATAAGATCTGTTATGGATCATGCCTAGAAGATACTAGTGAGCGACTTGGTAGTAAGGTGATTACATGGGACTCCTTTCAGCAGTGGACTCGCTTGCATGATGATTAGAACTGATGCCCATTCTGAATATGGATTTGCCTTTCTTTCTTATAGGACCTTAGCCAACATCACTATCTAAAGATTTATATAGTGATCCACTAACATAAGATCCCTTGTTACTCCACATGGAACCAAGCAGAAGATGTGCATAAGTGAGCACATGATCATGACGTCCACTTATTCCATTACCTCCCATACACTCTCCAACCATGAACTCAATGAGGAAGAACACACTTCTGAAAATCCACCCAGGACTCCAGCTTGGAGATGGTAACAAGACACTAATTCAATCTCAGTATCATTTACTGAAATGAATTCTGGAGATCAAACAGGTTAGAAAAATAAACAAATAGTTTTATACAATGACTATTTCTGACATAAAAATTATTTTTATACAATTAGAAAATTTTATTAGGATTTAGTTCACTTGCTTGATTATATAACTACCAAAATCTTATTCGAAAGCTTTCATTAAAAAATTACTAGTGACTTTATTACATAAATTAGAACGAATTATTTTTTTCTCATCAGCATCAACATCATAGTCAACAACATCAAAAAGTCATAAAAGTCAGTCGTAGTGTTTTGATAATAGGATTAAGTTACAAACTAGAAGCAGTAAACGATTGACACTATGTGGGACAAAACTGATTTCAAAAATTATACTGGAGAAAGGCAGTTTTTCAGAATAATTTGAAAATACTTAAAAATCATCAAAATATTATTTTACAATCTTAATTTCATCAGAATCTCATTTGGTTAAATGATTTTCTTTGATTTGTCTCACAAGTGACTGGATATAATGTACATGGAAAAATTATGCAGGTGTCTAAATGTCACAAGGGCTTGGTATCCTAGGTAATACCACAAGGTTATGAAAGCTCATCTCCCAACTAGAAAATGAGTTGGGTCAATGCTCAATCTATGCTTAAGGTTAAAAAGTAAAGAAGCAACCTCTATTTTACAAAAACAAAATCCCTTCTAGATCCCTTGGTTTCTCTAAATGTTGTTGATGGATTAGCTTTAGCAAAGTAATTGCTAAAGCTGACCATTATTATATATTTAGACAGTGAGGATTAAAGTGAGATCAAGTAGGTACTGGAGGAAAATGATGCTGACATTTATTCTAATTAACTCCTCTTTAGACTTTCTATCCTTGGGAGTTATCCTTCCAGATAACTTTCATGGCTGAACCTCTTATTCAACAACTAAGTACATCCATCTCTATTTCCTCTCTACTTTGATCCACTCTTTCCGCCTTTAGACATTTAACTGTCATCCTTTACTAAAAGAAATGTTGAACATATGCTTCTTTTTAAGATTCATTTTTGAGAATGAGAACAATGCTCTCATGAGTAAAATGAGAGAAGGCCATTAGATTTCCGAATAACACCCTGAAACTATGGCAGATATCGTTTGAGATAAACCTATGATAGAGTTATAATAATACAAAGTAAAATTACAGATCTTACAGAAACCTAACAAAATGCATGTTATCATTACTATTGATTAAAATAAAATCACATATTTTCTTGTAGTCTTATAAAAGGGAAGAAAAGGAGAGGGGATTAGGGTTACATAAGTGACATTAAGGTCTGGTTGCATTCTATGCTGGTTCTTAAAGTGTAATAAGTGCCTATGTTTGAAGCTATGTAAAAGAAATCAAGTCAGCCCTACTGCATTGTTTACCAAGGAAGTCAGAAACCAATCAAATTTGAATTTCAGCAATGTTTACAGTAAATGGTAAGACACTTTTCAAAAATGAATATTTGTGTAAGATGTAAAAATTTCCACTTACACACTACAATTTTCTTCCCACAGATTTATTTCTCATTACAGATTGAAACTCCATATTCTCTACTGATGCGACATGTGATTTATGCGTTAGGTGCCTATTCTAGACAAGTTGTATTGCATGAAAGCATGAACATTGTGTTGTTTGACAAAAAAGTAAAGGGCTAAAGGGAGGGAAGGGGAGGGGATGTCCAGGTTTATGGGCAGCAAAGTATGAGAATAGAAAACTGGCTAAAGGATTTTATATAGCAACAGTTCCCTGTTAAATTTGGTAACATAATGATTCATGTTCTATATGAATTCATGTTTAATAAAAAACCAAGAGCTTTACGAAAAAAATTCTGTTCATATATTTGAAGGTCAGAGTTTTGATTTATATTACCTTGATGATTTGGAAAAGAAAATAATACTATGCAAGAATATGTAGCAATATTAACAGCAAATGAAAACTATAGTGACCAAAACTTTGAATGTCAAAATTGAGCCCAAAGTGAAATATTTTGTCATCAGTGCAGTTGTAAACTTTAAATTGTAAACCTTAAAATGACATGGAAAAATCGAAGGGGTTATGGGAGGTATAGCAGATATATTTAGTGGGTAAATCTTGGATTTGAATACATCCCTGGCATGAGTCATTGTTTTTCCATTTTTTAATTATGTGATATTGTGTAAGTTATTTTTCTACCTCCAGAAATGCTGTGAGAATTACCTGGAATAAAAGAGAAAGTAATCTGCCATCTATAAATATTTAAGCAATTAACATTTAGTGATTATTTTTCTTCTTGTCTAGATAGATAAATCTGTTTTTATTTCCTTTTCAAATGTAAATGTTTCACCATACATAAAAAAATGGTTAGGAATTAGAAATTCAAAAAGCATGACTAAAAAGCTTTTTTTAAAAAAAAGCTTTTAATAAATTATTTGACCATAACTCCAGAAGAAATTTTTGGAATTTATGATATAATAAATTAAATCTAAAAAAATGAAATATTTTAATAAGAAAACACTGTGAAAAAAACAAAAAGAAGTTTATTAACAAGCTAAAGCAATAAAAATTTTAATAACAAATATCTTAACTGACAGATATTGGAAAAACTGGTATCTTTTATTACATAATAGAAATACATTTGTCTCAGAAATGCTATTATTTGTTTCTGTCTGAAGGCATGGAATAAACCAGCCCAATATTCTCTGGAGTCTCCTTCATAGTCTGTGGCTATAAATATTCCACAATATCAGAAAATTTCTTCTTCCCTATCCCCCTCCCATTCTTAAAAAGTGAATTTTGTGATTTTTTTTACCTTTCATGAAGCAGAACTTTAATAGTAAATCTGGAGAGATCATCTGATACAGACTTCCAGCTACTGTATATAAGTCTAACACTTATCTTTATTTAAAACTTACAGATAGAAACACAGGCATATTTAGATATGTTTTCAAAATTGGCTGTTATAAATTTTTCAGCATAGTTGTTTTAGCACCTTGACTGTCGGCACAAGAAACATGATTTTAAAAGAATTCACATTCTCCACAGAACCAATTTTCTATGGGTCAATACAGGTATCTTTTCCTACATTCTGAAAATAGAGCTCCTTTTGTATATAGAGCACCTTTTTTTTTTTTAAACCATGGAAAATCTTTTATACTAAAAAAACATGATTCCCTCAGGATGAGATTTTATGTAAAAACTAAGAATGACATATGTATTAAGCATTACTGTGTTCCAGAAACTTTACATAAGTTATTTCTAATTCTCAAAATTTCTGTGAGGTACAGACAAGAAAAACCAAAACCATAGAGAGGTTAACTAATATGCCTACATTCGTATGACTTGGAGAAATCAAGACCAAAACCAAGGTTATCTAACAGCAAAATCTGTGTTGTCTACTCATCATTCCCTAAAGGTCTGCAGATAGGAAAATTTACATCTTAAAGACGGTTCACTGCTCTGGGCACGATTTTCCTGACGATTTAATGTTATGGTCCTTTTGTAGGAGCTTTTAATACCAAAAATACATCTCATAAATCTTTTCCTAAGCACCACTGACTACTTAGCTTTAGACATATCTGGATGAATAGAATATTTTTTCAGCAAAAAATTATGTTCCAAACTCTAAGCAAGGAGTTGATGTATCTAATCTAAATAAGACAGGGATCCTACTCTCAGAAAATTCAGTATTTTATTAGGGCACACAGACACAAATGATTTAAAGTTAAAATTTTGCCATAGCAAGAGAAAGAAACAAATAGAACTATCATATGATCCAACAAACATCTCAATCTGTTTTTTTAAAATCTGTCCACATTGTGATTATTACCAACAATTCCAATTTTTATATCCCATTATTCCTTTTAACGTACTCACACTGTAACTATACAGTACAACTTACAGTTTCACAAAAAAAATGTTCTATGCATACCATTCTTATATTCATTCATGTGTACATCCTTCAAACATTTATTGAGTTTAAGCCATGCATTAGTCACTAAGCCTATCCTGTATCACTGGGAATAAGATGATAAATACAATCGTGTTTTCTGCTCCCTGAAGACGTTGTAGTCTAGTAAAGAGGTATGCAAGTGCACCTGCCAGAAAGTTAATCTAACAAGTTTAAGCCAAAAAAGGACTTATTGGCGGAACATCAGATTGAACTAAGATTTAGGAAACAGGCAAGTTCCAAGCAAGCGCTAAAAGGTGAGACAGTAAGAACAGCAGCAAAGGGTTTGTCTGGTCCACCTGACTGCTGTGGCATAGATAAAAGTGACCTCTATCTAGTTCCATGTTGTCCTAGAGGAGAAAATCTGATTGTTAATACTTGTTCTATATTGCAATCTGACAATCCTATGCTATGATTTCAACAGCCTTTCTTTATGCAAGATACAATATAATGCATTACGTTTTATCTTTTTAAATTATAGGTACTTTAATCATATTTCATCCAGTTTGCAAGGTTTAGAATTTTGTAAGTTCTCATACTCTCAGACACATACTTTGCACACAATCTGCGGTTTGCACCATCTAATGATTAACCTCATACACTGTATAAAGAGTAAATTAGGAGAAGCTTATTTTGATTTCATTATTTTCAAGTTATGTTAAAGTATGTCATTACTGTAGCCATTAAGATGTCTAACAAAAAATTTTTAAAATACAACTGAAAGTTGAGGTATCCTTTTTTCTACTTCGCTGCATTTCTATTTTTATAAAATATTATTCACTGGAAAAGGTATAGTTTTGTGTAAAGACACAAAACATGATTGGGTGGTTTGGGATTTCAATAGTGGGAAAATGAAATTTGAAAGCACTAAATTACATTTCCAGTTGAAAGTTAACAATAGTTAATGTTACAAATGGATTTCAAGTATCATTAAGTGACTTCAATAGCACCCATTCATCAACTTTCAGTAATTCCATTATTTCACAAAATTCAACCAATATTTGTTTCTTACTTGACTGCAGTAAAATTTCATTTTGTTTAACCATTTATTTTAAATAAACTCTGAGGTATAATTTACATAGAATAATATTCAGTGATTTTAAGTGTATATCTCAAAGAATTATCACAAATATATACTTGTGTATGCATGTCCATTCCCCCCAAATTTCTCATGTCTCATTGCAGTCAATCACCAGGATACCATTCTTTTTCTTTCTGTCCTTACGTTCTAGTTTTGTCTGTTCTAAAATTTAATATGAAATCATATCAACCACTTAATTTAAATGAAATAATACAGTATGTGCAAATTTACATTTGGCCTCTTTAGCTCAGAATATTTTTGAGATTTATCTTTGTTGTCGTGGGTATCAGTATTTGTTGTTGTTGAGTAATATTCCATTTTACTGATATACCTTAATGTTTATCAGTTTACCTGTTGACAAACATTTGAGTTGGAACATAAATTAAGGTAGTGTAAGTATGAACTTTGCTCTTATTTTTCCTAATTATTTTGGCTATTTCAGGTCCAATGCATTTTCATATAAATTTTGTACCAACTTGTCAATTTTGGTGGGAAAAAAAACTATTATTTTAATTGGAATTTTGAATTCTAAAGATCAATTGCAGAGAATAACTTAAAATTATGTTATCCGATTCATGTGCATAATAAACTCCACTATTTAATTTCTCTTTAATTTCTCTTTGCAATGTTTGATAGTGTTCCTTGTATTGGTCCTTCACATGTATTCAATATTTTTATGTTATATTCATTGGTATTTCTTTTTTATTTCATTACCCAATAGTGTATTTCTAGTTATAAAAATACAGATGATTTCTAAATATCCCTATATCCACTGACTTTGCAAAATCTACTTATTAGTTATTACAGATCTTTCTATAGATTCCTTAGGATCTTCCATGTACACAATTTTATTTTCTATGAATAAAGGCAGTTTTATTACTTCCTTTCCAATTTGTGCTGACTAGGGTCTCCAATATAATGTTACGTTACATAGAAATGATGAGAGTAGATTTCCAGAAGGCATTCACATGTTCCCCAACTTTAGCATTCTACACTTCAATTCTCCTATAGTGGTAGACATCTGTAGGCTACTGCTGTCCTTCTCACATAACAAATAACTACATTTGATTCTCTTACCTATGTATTTCCTAAATCAATAAAACATACAACATGCCAGGGACTGTATTGATTTTTTCTGATAAAATTATCACATTAAGCACAGCGTCTGTGATGGAGGCAACCACTTGCTAAGATTACATAGTCACAGTGTCATTAGCCGAAATTCATCTGAGTTTTGAAGGGGTCAAAAAGGCAAGCTGAAAGGGATAGGGTCTATCACATCTTCTTTCAGTTTTTGAGAACAGCATTCATATCTGCAGTGCTACTTAGGGTTTTACATTGTTTCTGATTTACTTTTTTAGCCAGGAATGGGTAATTTCAAGTCCTTCTTGTATTTTGGTTCTATTCTAAGTCCAGGTAATCATTCTAAAAGCAATGCCAGTTGCTAAGTATGTCCAGCATAAATATATATGTAACAGTCAAGAAAACCACAGGTTGGGTCTGTGTATTTTATGGACTTGGACTAGAACTCTATAGAGCACCTGGCCTCTATAAGACCCAACTTTAAACAGGGGCCGTGATTTCATTTAGGCCTCACTGATATCAGTGTTTGCTCAGACCCTACATTTAACAGTCCAAAGGAATTCTCCTTTCCCAGGGGTACCATTACTCTTTTAAATAGCTGCAAGCCCTTTATGCAAGTACTGGGAAAATACTAATATCATATACATGTAATAACATTTCAGGATCCATCCTCAAGAGTATCTAGACTTACCTTTAATCAGTGGGCTCTGGATCTAAGTGGTTCAAATCTGGAAATTGAGCAAGGTATCACAAATTCCCATAGAGGCAACTAATATCAACTTATTCTGGCTAAGTAAGTCAAACAATGGCTTGTTCTACTGCCTATCTCTCTCCTCTCTTGGACCACTGTGGTCTAATAGCCATAGCCACAGATTGCTTTGAGTAAAGATACCCTACCATTCTGCTTTATTTTTATTTTTACCATTATGTGTGTCTTGCCTTTAAGTGCCATCACCTGTGTTCTGCTAGGCCAGGATTCTATCACACCAAGAAATATGCGAGTATCATTCACTGTTAATTCTGGCCCAAGGAAAATAGCCAACATTAACTTTCTCAAATACCTCTCTGTTGAATTGCATATCACTTTAGTGTTCTCTGGGCCTTCTAAAGGACAAAGGTTAAGAGAACTCCAGTCTCAAATAATAAACCTATTTTCTCAGGCCCACCACTTTGACCTCTTCCTTAGAACTTTGCCAGAGAGATCCTGGCATCTCCACATCATTTATTGTAAACCACTACTGCTTCAAGCTTTAAGTAGTCCTCCCAGCATGATATTAAAACCAGCTCTAAGTGTTCACACAAAGTGTATTTTATGTCTCTAAATTATGCCTCCAGGTAAATAAAGCTGTACTTCTTCTGCCTTATATTATGTACTTATCCAGTGAAATATTATCAATATCCACTCCTATATAGGTTTCTGAGTTTCCGTTAGTGTGCATTTACCTATTATCCCAGTCCTGAAGCTTGTCTGATGAGATATCTTACTAGTAGCAGAGACTATAATTCCCTTCTTGGACTATACTGAGAGTTGAGAATATTTACAGATTTGAGTGAAATACTGAAGATGTGAATGACCTTCAGAGGAAAAAAATACATTTCAAGGGACTCACCTCAGGTAATTTCTTTACGTTGTCCTCTGTGAAGGGAAGACGCTGCTCCCAAAGTCCAGAGATATCAGGAAAATCTGGAGGTGCAACATTCTCAGGTCAATCCTTTCCAGCCATCCAAGTTCTCAGAGTCTCACTTACTCACTACCACAGCACTGATATCAGGAAACCCCCAGAAGCTGAATGTTCCACATGTATTTTGCAATTGTTCAACACTTGTAATTAAATCCTGGACCTGCTTTTTCAGTGTTATCGCTCCTCCAGTTGCAGGTAATATACAGTGCAAGAAGGCCTTCTTAATTTTCTAGCATGTTCTGAGCTCAGAGCTGGCTGAACTGAGCCTGCCACCCTTCCACCTCAAGACTTCTGGAACAACTGATAAAGGTAAGCCCCCTCCACAACCCTTATAAAGGGTTTGCCCTCATAGATTTCACGTGTTAGAGCTATTACACAAACCTGTGTGCCTCCCTCCACCTGATTCTCATTCAACTCTCCACAATTGAGTCTTTAAAAACATGGTGGTAAAGCACATAAACGAGGAGTTTTCAGCATCCCATTTATCACCAGTAACGGGGTCTTTTTTGCCATTTGACCTATGAGGGAACCAATTTCAGAATCCCATCTAAAGAGGCTATTTACTATTGCTACTTCCAGTATCAACTGTTTTGGTTTAGGTTCCTTCCTGAGAGCAGGTCCTGAAACAAGCATTTGGAAGTTTGGGGGTGAGGGGAGGAAGAACGGAGTAACAAAAATGGAGAGAATGGGGAAACTGAACAGGTGAAAAAGAAAGCCTGTGATTGAGCACTTATGATCTGGTTACTGTTGTGAACAACAAGAGCTAAATCCACTCTCAGGGAATCATTTGAGAAACTACTCTGAATGTATCTTATTTTATCCTTCCAGAGAACATGGGGGATGAAACATTTATCCACTCACCACTGGTTAAGACTCCCTTTGAAGGGCATTAAATTTCCTTTACTTTCTAATTCCTCTAATTGTAAATGAGTGGCATTCTAGAGCAGAGAGACATCAGAGTGAGCACTTGACATAGGAAACTGGCAAAGATGTATGACTATCTATCCCAGATGCCTGTGCTGAAATCAGAGGAGTTGAGAGCCTGGCTTGGAGCCCCACATGCAATTATTGTAACAGCACAGCACCTGTGTTTCTACACGATGCCTGGCACTTACTAGGATTTCAATAATTATTTTTAAATTTTTAAATGAATAAATTAATATACTTAAATTCTAATGACACCATGATTTTAAGATATTAATCTAGAATAAACTACTAAATTCTTGAAAAAAGTCCTTTATTTCTTATTCCCAAAAATGGGTAAAAAGCTTTTCTTTCTCCATCATTTCTTTAGCTGTAAAGTCTTAGCAGACAAGAGCTATCTTTCTTATATTATCAATGAACACTTCTCATATCTGTGTTGCGCTTCCTTATGCATTGGGTGTGCTTTGTGCCCTTTATTTCAGTAGTGTGTTTGTCAGTAGGGAGGGTGTCTGAATTCTGGTGTGCACTAATGTGAAACGTTCACAGTATTTTTATCTTTTTGAGGCAAGTGCCTGTGATATATCTTTTGACATTGATGTTCTAATGTAGCTCATTCATGTCAGAGTTCTTTTAATCCCATCTACCTTGACTGGAAAATCATTTGAGGAAGGCAGGTGAAGGTGGGGGAACCATCTTTATGCTTGCTTATGCTATAATTATTTCAGAAGCTGAGGAAATGTAACAGTGTGCTGCACTTTAAGCACTTTGTGATAGTCATCATTTTGATCAATGTTTTAAAGCTTCACTGCTGATAGAAAGGATGAAAAGCAATTATACAGTATTACTGTTGAGCTGTTATTCAAGGTCCATCATGTTTTTCATTCTTTTTCCCCCCTCTGCTCTTAAGAAGAATATGTTTTGTAACATTGACACAGTCATCATATTTTGAGTGGTTGCAAACCTCCTTTCTTCCAATTAAAGCCATTGATAAAACATCTATGTCTTGGATTGAACTATTCATTCTAAATAGGTTATGATTATACTCACTGTTAAGACTTTTTTTTTTTTTGCATGTGTGTTTGCTATTCCATTTAGATCTGGCTCTAAAATACAATCAACAAGCTCTGAAGTTGTTTTGCCTTACATAACCATTCATTATTTGAAATAGAGAAATGCCTAAATTTTTATTATATTAGAGTAATGGTCCCTGGGACATTTCATTTATTTTGAATTAAATAAAAGTAAAAATGCATTAAACACCAAATATTATACATAGAACACACATTTTACTATTAGAGTATAATGAGATGCTTTGAGTAAGAAAATTAGCCAAACGTTTAATTATTAGAACAAATTTAAACACAGTAAAGGATTTTTTTGACTTTAATACCATACCCCAATCAAAAAATTAACATAGTAGTGATGAAAATAATTTTTGCTTTAGGCATAGTAAGGCACAAGTGCAGTACACTAATTCAGAAATATGGACTAATTAGATTAGTGACAAATTTATTAAATGTTACTTTTAAAGAAAATGATAATGTTATAGGGCACTTACACCTTAGTATTAAAAAGAAAATACAATTTATTTTAGTGGTTAACAAAATGCTTTAGGAAAACACAAGGCTTATGCTTTGAATCCCAGTGTAGGTAAGCAATTGTCACATCATTCAGTTTTCTTTGGTTTAGAAACATGTCATTGGTATTTACACTTATTTTTATTCAGTTACTGGGTTTTAATCTTCCTAATTTCTTTCCCCCAAATGGAAGAGTCTGATTTTCTAAGGCTCCTTAAGTGCAATTAACATATGCTTTTATCTCTGTATAACCTACACCTGGCACATACACTGTGTTCAATAAACATTAATTAAACCAACAGTACAAATGAATCAGAATACCATTTGTTATATGATTAATACATCTGGCATTTGGCATTCTAGAATTTATGACCATCTCTAGTTCTTTTTAAGATTTAATCACCACTGTTGGTTGACTTTGTCACCATTGTCTTCATCATCATCTTCATCATCTTCACCAGCTAGGTTAACCAGAGACTTTCTGTATATTGATCCTCTCTCTCTTCCTTCTTTCTTCCCTTTCTTGTTTCCCTTCCTTCTATTCAACACTATTCAGTAAGTATTTTTGAGAAACCTACTATTCTCTTAGCACCATACTTGGTACTAAGAACACAATGTTAAACAAAACAAGCAAAATCACTAAATATTGTAGCTAACTACCCAGAGGAAAAGGCCAGATAAATACATAAACATTATCAAAATAGAGGAAATAATCCTAAAATTCATGTGGAACCACAAAAGACACCAAATAGCCAAAGCAATCTTAAAAAACAACAAAGCGGGAAGCATCATGCTTTCTGATTTCAAAATATATTACAAAGGTACAGTAATAAAAAAACAGTATAGTACTGGCATAAAAACAGACATAGAGACCAATGTAACAGAATCAAAAGCCCAGAATTATACTCAACCATATACAGTTACATGATGTTCAACAAGAGTATTAAGAATCCACAATGGAGAAAGGATAGTCTCTCAACAAATAGTGCAGGGAAAACTGAATATCCACATGCAAAAGATTGAAATTTGACCCTTATCTTACACAGTACATAAAAACAACTCAAAGTGGATTAAAAACTTAATTATAAGACCTGAAATTGTAAAAGTCCTAGAAGAAAACAAAGAGAAAAATTTAAGGACAGTTGTCTTGGCAATGATTTCTTGGAAATAACACCAAAAGCACAAGCAACAAAAGCAAAAATAGCCAAGTAAGACTACATCAAACTAAAAAGCTTCTACACAGCAAAATAAACAATCAAAATAATGAAAAGATAATCTATGGAATGGGAGAAAATATTTGCAAACCATATATTCGATAAGGGGTTAATATCCAAAATATATAAGGAACTCAACTTAATAAAAAACAAAAACCACATAATCCAATTTAGAAATGGGCTAAGGACTTCAATAGATGTTTCACCTGTTGCAAATTGTCAACAGGTATATGAAAAGATGTTCAACATCACTAATCATCAAGGAAATGCTAATTAAAGTCACGATGAGATATAACCTCATACCTGTCAGGATAGCTATTATACATTTAAAAAGAAAAATGTGTTGGTGAAGATATGGGAGAAATTAGAACCTGTACAATGAAAACAGGAATGGAAAATCGTGCAGCTCCTATGGAAAACAATCTGGAAGCTCACAAAAAAATTTTAAAAATACAACTACCATATGATCAAACAATCCCTCTTCTGGGTATTTATTCTAAAAATTGAAATCAGCATCTCAAAGAGATATCTGCACTCTAATGTTAATTGCAGTACTACTCACGATAGCCAAGATATGGAAACAACCTAAATGTGCATCAAGAGATGAATGGATAATGAAAATGTGAAAAAAAAATATATGTATGCAATGACGTATCATCCAGCCTTGAAAAAGAAGGAAATCCTGCCATATACGACAACATGAATGTGTGGAGGACATTATGCTAACAGTATAAGCCAGTTATAGAAGGGCAAATGTTGCATGATTTCACTTATATGAGGTATCTAAATTAGCCAAACTCATAAAAACAGAGAGTAGAATGGTGGTTGTCAGGGGCGGGGGGGGGGGGGGAATGAGGAGTTGCTGTTCAAAGAGTATAAAGTTTCCATTATGCAAGATGATTAAGTTGTACAGATATACTGTACATTGTCTTTGGTTAACAATAATGTACTGTGCACTTAAAATTGTGTTAGGAAGTAAATCTCATGTTAACTGTTCTTACCACAATTTAAAAAGAAAGAAAATCAGTGAACAATACATTTTATGAGTATGAACACAATAATCCACAACCAAAATCTAACAAAGTGAATTTATGGATATACAAAGGAACTATATATCATTATCAAGTGATCAGTCCCAGGAATGCTAGGTTGGTTTAATCATTGAAAATTAATTAAAGTAATACATTATATCAATATAACTAAAAAGAAAAATCACAGAATCATCTCAATAGACACAGAAAAAGCATTTGACAAAATCCAAAATCCTTGCATGATCAAAACACTCAAAAAAACTAGGAACAGAAAGGAATTTCCTCAACTTGTTAAAGAGCATCTATGAAAAACTCATAGCTAACATCTTACTTAATGGTGAAACAATAGATCCCTTTTTCCTAAAATGAATAAAGGATAAGGATGTCTACTCTTGCCACTTTTATTCATATTGTACTGAATGCTATAGCTAGGAAAATTTAGCAAGAAAAAGAAAAAAAGGTATCCAGATGGGAAAGGAAGAACTTTCCTCAACATAATAAAGGCCATATATGACAAACTCACAGCCAACATTATTCTCAATGGTGAAAAACTGAAACCATTTCCACTAAGATCAGGAACAAGACAAGGTTGCCCACTCGCACCACTATTATTCAACATAGTTTTGGAAGTTTTAGCCACAGCAATCAGAGAAAAAAAAAAGAAATAAAAGGAATCCAAATCGGAAAAGAAGTAAAGCTGTCACTGTTTGCAGATGACATGATACTATACATAGAGAATCCTAAAGATGCTACCAGAAAACTACTAGAGCTAATCAATGAATTTGGTAAAGTAGCAGGATGCAAAATTACTGCACAGAAATCTCTTGCATTCCTATACACTAATGATGAAAAATCTGAAAGTGAAATTAAGAAAACACTCCCATCTACCATTGCAACAAAAAGAATAAAATATCTAGGAATAAACCTACCTAAGGAGACAAAAGACCTGTATGCAGAAAATTATAAGACACTGATGAAAGAAATTAAAGATGATACAAATAGATGGAGAGATATACCATGTTCTTGGATTAGAAGAATCAACATTGTGAAAATGACTCTACTACCCAAAGCAATCTACAGATCCAATGCAATCCCTATCAAACTACCACTGGCATTTTTCACAGAACTAGAATAAAAAATTCCACAATTTGTATGGAAACACAAAGACCCTGAATAGCCAAAGCAATCTTGAAAAAGAAAAATGTAGCTGGAGGAATCAGGCTCCCTGACTTCAGACTATACTACAAAGCTACAGTAATCAAGACAGTATGGTACTGGCACAAAAACAGAAATATAGATCAATGGAACAGGATAGAAAGCCCAGAGATAAACCCACACACATATGGTCAACTTATCTTTGATAAAGGAGGCAAGAATATACAGTGGAGAAAAGACAGCCTCTTCAATAAGTGATGCTGGGAAAACTGGACAGTTACATGTAAAAGTATGAAATTAGAACACTCCCTAACACCATACACAAAAATAAGCTCAAAATGGATTAAAGACCTAAATGTAAGGCCAGACACTATCAAACTTTTAGAGGAAAACATAAGCAGAACACTCTATGACATAAATCACAGCAAGATCCTTTTTGACCCACCTCTTACAGAAATGGAAATAAAAACAAAAATAAACAAATGGGACCTAGTGAAACTTAAAATCTTTTGCACAGCAAAGGAAACCATAAACAAGACCAAAAGACAACCCTCAGAATGGGAGAAAATATTTGCAAATGAAGCAACTGACAAAGGATTAATCTCCAAAATTTACAAGCAATTCATGCAGCTCAATAACAAAAAAACAAACAACCCAATCCAAAAATGGGCAGAAGACCTAAATAGACATTTCTCCAAAGAAGATATACAGATTGCCAACGAACACATGAAAGAATGCTCAACATCATTAATCATTAGAGAAATGCAAATCAAAACCGCAATGAGATATCATCTCACACCAGTCAGAATGGCCATCATCAAAAAATCTAGAAACAATAAATTCTGGAGAGGGTGTGGAGAAAAGGGAACACTGTTGCACTGTTCATGGGAATGTAAATTGATACAAGCCACTATGGAGAACAGTATGGAGGTCTCTTAAAAAATTAAAAATAGGACTACCATACGACCCAGCAATCCCACTACTGGGCATATACCCCGAGAAAACCATAATTCAAAAAAAGTCATGTACCAAAATGTTCATTGCAGCTCTATTTACAATAGCCAGGACATGGAAGCAACCTAAGTGTCCATCAACAGATGAATGGATAAAGAAGATGTGGCACATATATACAATGGAATATTACTCAGCCATAAAAATAAACGAAATTGAGTTATTTGTAGTGAGGTGGATGGACCTCTAGTCTCTCATACAGAGTGAAGTAAGTCAGAAAGAGAAAAGCAAATACCGCATGCTAACATATATATGGAATATAAGGGGGAAAAAAAATGGTCATAAAGAACCTAGGGGTAAGATGGGAATAAGGACGCAGACCTGCTAGAGAATGGACTTGAGGATATGGGGAGGGGGAAGGGGAAGCTGTGACAAAGTGAGAGAGTGGCATGGACATATATACACTACCAAACGTAAAATAGATAGCTAGTGGGAAGCAGCTGCATAGCACAGGGAGATCAGCTAGATGGTTTGTGACCACCTAGAGGGGTGGGATGGGGAGGGTGGGAGGGAGGGAGATGCAAGAGGGAAGAGATATGGGAATATATGTATATGTATAACTGATTCACTTTGTTGTAAAGCAGAAACTAACACACCATTTTAAAGCATTTATACGCCAATAAAGATGTTAAAAAAATAAAAAAGTCTCTTCATCCCCAAGATGATGGGATAGGGGAGTTAAAACTGAATGACACATGGTTTCTTTTGGAGGTGATAAAATATTCTAAAATTGGCTGTGATGATGATGATAGCACATATATGTAAATATACTAAAAAACATAGAGTCTTAGAGCTTAAATGGATAAATTGTATGGTATGTGGAAAAACTCAGAAAAACTGATTTTTAAAAGAAAAAAAAGTATGTAAACAGTGTAATGTGTCCATTAATGAGGAAGGGTATTTTAGATGGGGTGGTTATGGAAGGCCTCTCTAAGAAGGTGAGGGCTTTGCTAAGACCTAAATAACAATATACAAATTTACTACTCAGCTTTTGAGTGTGATTATCAAGTGGTTAGGAAGTCACTAAGTAATTTATACTTAAATTATTCAATATAAGTCAATTTACACTTAAATATATTTACACATCTAAGAATTTTGTCTTTTTTTTTTTTTTTTTTTGCTTACAAATGGAATTGCTCTATCTCAACAGAACTGTCCTCAGTCTGGGTTAAAAACTCTCTATGAATTTATCAGGTCTCTCTTTTTTTGTTACATATTTCTTTACTAAATACAGACATCCATTATAAGCTTATGTACAATTTTTTACCCAGTATTTAATTAAAGGATAACCCATGTCCTCCTTTAAAAACTGAATTCAGACAAAATATCTTTAATGCTAGCTTTTGGATTCCATTACTGTTTTTATCTTTCACCAAAGAGCTTAAAAATAGCTGTCTCACGTAATGGTAGTAACTACATGTTCTCTTAATACCTCCTCACTTACCAAGGGTCTCTTTATTCTTATATTGATATATAATCTATTTTTTCCTTTTTTTTTTTCTCATCACAACAAAAAAAAACTTTTTGTAACTCTGTGGTGACAGATGGTAACTAGAATTATTGTGATGATTATTTCCCAATGGATACAAATGTTGAATCATTATATTGTACACCCAAAACTAGTATAATGTATATGTCAATTATACTTCAATAAGGAGATATATCTAGAAACTGACTTTTCTTATAATGTCCACTTCAACCACTGTGTCTAAGCACACAGTGTTAGAATATTGCCAGTGTTCTTTTTTTTATCTTTCACACACACACATTGTATTTTACTTTTACAAGAGATAAATACACTGACACCAAGCATTGTAAATGGATGACCACAACAAAAGCAACAATGATTGCAATTACCAAACACGAAACACACTCATACTATGTCATAATATTGACATTCAGTCCAGTAATCCTCCACTGTAACAGCTCCTTTACTTTTCAGTGAAAATTGATTTGTATATTTTTTGCCTCTGAGTCCTTGGGGGATTTTTTTTTTTATTCAAACAGAAAGTCACAAAAATTATAATCATCCTCATCAGTTCACTCAGTCCCATGTAACTAATATTTTTTTTGACTTTTATTTTTTTTTATTTTATTTATTTTTTTAACATCTTTATTGGGGTATAATTGCTTTACAATGGTGTGTTAGTTTCTGCTTTATAACAAAGTGAATCAGTTATCCATATACATATGTTCCCATATGTCTTCACTCTTGCGTCTCCCTCCCTCCCACCCTCCGTATCCCACCTCTCCAGGCTGTCACAAAGCACCGAGCCAATATCCCTGTGCCATGCGGCTGCTTCCCACTAGCTATCTACCTTACTACGTTTGTTAGTGTGTATATGTCCATGACTCTCTCTCGCCCTGTCACAGCTCACCCTTCCCCGTCCCCATATCCTCAAGTCCGTTCTCCAGTAGGTCTGCGTCTTTATTCCTGTCTTACCCCTAGGTTCTTCATGACATTTTTTTTTCTTAAATTCCATATATATGTGTTAGCATACGGTATTTGTCTTTTTCTTTCTGACTTACTTCACTCTGTATGACAGACTCTAGGTCTATCCACCTCATTACAAATAGCTCAATTTCGTTTCTTTTTATGGCTGAGTAATATTCCATTGTGTATATATATGCCACACCTTCTTTATCCATTCATCCGATGATGGGCACTTAGGTTGTTTCCATCTCTGGGCTATTGTAAATAACTAATATTTTTTTATCTTGATCTTTTGTTAGCACTTTTATGAATTCATCAGTTTTCCATTAGAGTTCTGAAAATGCTTATTCATTCAGTTCAGCGGTATAGTCAGTTACCAGAAACCTGTACTTGTCAGAGTCTTTTCCATGAATTCCTTGAAGATGAAACCCTTTTATAGGAACATTTTTGCAAAAGCATCAGAGTACACCCAGAACTGTCATTCTAAAGGTAAGTTGTCATGGTTGGAAAGAGAACCATGTGGCTGGGAATCATAAGGAGGGGTAAGAATGAGTGCCCAAGAATGTGTGAACTGGGAATAGTGGGGCAGAAAGACAAAAAAAAAAAAAAGAATATAGACTGACAAATTTGAGTTTAAAAGATGTCCTTCCAATCCAAAATAAATTAAACACTATGTGACATAAAACCCATGTTTTGTTGGAATCTTTTTGCCATGATTTCAATAGAATAATGCAAACTCATCAAGAAAAATGTCTCAGAGAAAATGTCCTAGTTTTTCTTTTCATAACTTTTAGTTCAGCAAAGCAAACCAAGTCAAAGAAAATGAAACTGAAGTAAGGAATGTATTTTTAATACTCAAATTAAGAATATGTCAAGGTCAAAATATTGATTTCTAAAAGAGATTTTAAAAGTACGAGAATCAATAAGCATGGAACAGTGGGAAGACTATTTTAGACAACAGATAAAAAAGGTCTACTGTCTTCCGTGATTATGTTAAAAGCAGAGACCATGTGGAGCCCTAGGAGGTAGCAGAAAATAAAAGGAATTCACATAAAAGCAATAAAATAATGTTGCTTTGGTGCTTATCCATGCATAATATCTATTAATAAGTTTGAAAATAGGAAAGCATTTGCCTCTAAAATGAATCAGACATTGTTCGGAGATCTCAGAGAATAACAGTAATTTGGCCATGTCTCTAAATTCAGGAAAGATAATACTTAAATGAGCTTAGTAGTCATAATTTTAAAGACTGGAAAGCATGGAAGCACTTAGGAATCAAAAATTGAAATAACCAAAAAGGAGACAAGAAACATCTGCATAGGTGTATTTTCTTACCCTAAAAACCTGACTCAAAATCCAGAGGTAGCAAAATGGAAGAAAAGTCCTCTAGATAATTTTTTTTTTTTGGTAACTTTACATTTATTTGTCATGGATCAATTAGTCTACCTACATACTAGGTTCATTCATTCATTCATATATTCATTCATTCATTCATATATTCATTTATTATTTATGGTCCATGGTTTATCTGACAATTTAGGTACTGCAAATACTGATAAATCTCTCATATATCATACTTCAAGGTACAATATTGTCATTCATCCTGTCTAAACTCTTGACAAACTGTTTCATCACACAATAAACTTTTTCTTTTTTTGTTCTATTGTCTCCTACTATATTTATGGGAAAAGTTTAAGAACTATAAACTAGGAAGTTTTGCGTTTGGATGGATACCTAACATGTTGAATAGCCTAACTCAGAAAGTACTAACTAATTGGCCTCTGTAAACCTAAGGCAAATTTATGGCAAATTCTGAATCTTAGTAAGAAATTTTGGACAAAAATTTAGAGTAGGTATTGATGGAAAGTGATTTAATTTTCAGATGACATATACCTTTGAAGAATGGAAGATAGAATCTAGATATAAACAAATTTTAACAGGCTGGAAACTGGTGCTGAATCTAAAATGATGAACCTTAATAGGAACAAATGACACATTCTGCCCTTAGTTTCAAATACCTCATCGAATAAACTGTCTACAGAGAACTGTGGCTTTGTAGCTATAAACTTTAAATTGACTTTTTAATTAATGTGAAATAATGTAGCAGCCAAAATAACAAATGAGATCTGAAGTTGTATGGAATACTAGAAATAGAATGCCTAGAGTAACTTGTGTGACAATAGCATTAATTTATTACATGCCCTTTCTTCCTGGTTAGAAAACAAGCAATATGAGAGCAGAAATCTAGTCACTTAATAGTAAACTCCTAATGTTTAAATGCTCATTTTTTGAAAGACAAACAAAAAACTATGCCATGAAGAAAACAAAAATTGCTACCATTAAGAAATAATAGTGGGACTTCCCTGGGTGGTGCAGTGGTTAAGAATCCTCCTGCCAATGCAGGGGACACGGGTTCAGTCCCTGGTCTGGGAAGATCCCACATGCCGTGGAGCAGCTAAGCCCGTGCACTGCAACTACTGAGCCTGTGCTCTGGAGCCCGCGAGCCACAATTACTGAGCCCGCGTGCCACAACTACTGAAGCCCACGCACCACAACAACTGAAGCCCGCGCACCTAGAGCCCGTGCTCCACGACAAGAGAAGCCACCACAATAAGAAGCCCATGCACCACAACGAAGAGGAGCCCCCGCTCACCGCAACTAAAGAAAGCCCGCATGCAGCAACGAAGACCCAACACAGCCAAAAATAAATAAATTTTTTAAAAAAAAGAAATAATAGTATACATTTTTTAAATTTTGGCATATCTCCCTCTATGCATAATGCTTTTAACATAAATATAATCACATTGGATATTTTATCTTATGCACAGTATCTTTAGCCTAAATAAAAATGTATTGGATTTTTAAATTCTATTTATTTCCTAAAATATTGAAAACATTTTGACATTAATACTACTACTTAATAAACATCACTGCATGATAAATAATGACTGCATAATATTCTATGACTGTGCCATAATATTGACATTTAGGGCTCCTATACTAACATGTTCCTAATTTTCTCATATCATTTACTTTAGTTTTATTACCAAAAATTGTCAAAGGAAACAAATTGTTTTAATCATTATACCTATTCTCATATTTCATAATGACTTGAGGAAAAGAAAATTTACATTGATTTGCTAACTCAGTCATAAGCTAGGAAAAAGCCTCTCTTATTCTGCTCTATTGTCACAAATTATCTCTCCAGAAGCAGACACTGAGATGAAATTTAAGGTGTAAATTCTTTATTGGAAATCAACACCTGTGAAAAGAAGAAGCTGGATTGGGCAAAAGAAGAAATCAAACTGCAATTCAGGATTGACAAAGCCTCAGCCAATATGGGGGAGCTCTGGAGTATGTGTTGCCTGTTGAAATGACAAAACTTTTATATCACCACCTGACTCAGTAGCTGTTTGTGGGCTGCCACAGGAAGGACATGACTTTGGGGGAGCTGAGGCTGGCATGAAGGAGCTGCCACCTGGAGGCCATGTGCCACCTGCACTCCCTGCTGGTGGGCATCAAGCCCTTTTATGAAGCAGGAATTGGGCAGTGCCTGTACATGTCTACCACATCTTGCCATCTAACTGGGTAGGGTTCTTTTAGTTGGACTTTTTGCCCTTGAGCTAAATATTAGACTCTCCCCCTTTGCAAATATTATTCCTGATTGCCTACTTTGTTACAAATTTTAGAATCTTCCAATGGGGCTATCTACGTTACTCTCACTTCTAGCAAGAAAATTCCATTGTGTGTCCACTCTTAAGATTTAGGGGCAGAGTAGAAGATAGGATATTCAACATGTCATTAATTCATAAGTAATGTAACACTATACAGTTATCTGATAGTTTCTCTTCATATTAAAACATTAGAAATTATTTGGGGACTTCCCTGTTTGTGCAGTGGTTAAGAATCCTCCTGCCAATGCAAGGGACAGGGGTTCGAGCCCTGGTCTGGGAAGATCCCACATGCCGCGGAGCAACTAGGCCCACGTGCCACAATTACTGAGCCTGCACTCTAGAGCCCACAAGCCTCAACTACTGAGCCCATGTGACACAACTACTGAAGCCCGTGCGCCTAGAGCACATGCTCTGCAACAAGAGAAGCCATCGCAATGAGAAGCCCACGCACCGCAATGAATAGCCCCAGCTCACCACAACTAGAGAAAGCCTGTGTACAGCAGTGAAGACCCAACACAGCCAAAAATAAATAAATAAATAAATTTATGGAAAAAATTAAATTAAAAAAAAAGAAATTATTTGTTTCCTGATCCACATAATGACCTTGCCCTATTATCTTTGTCTGGTACAATACATAGAGATCAACTACTCCAAAGTAATTAACTGAGGGGTTGTTTTCAGTCTGATACTAATAAAATGATAAATTAATATTGAACAGATATTAATAATATACAAATTGATTTTATGAACATTATCCAGCATTCACCAAAAAAAATCCATAGAGGTAAAATAATAAAAATAACATTTACTGACATGTAATATGAGCCAGACACAATGTAAAGTGCTTCATGTAGAATATCTCATTTAATATTCCTGGCAATTTTTGAATTAGGCATTAGTAATATTGTCTTCATTTTACAGGTGAAAAGATTGGAACTCAAAGAGGAGCACCTTGCACTCAATGAATCAGTAGATGTGTGACTTAGAGCCAGAGCCTTTAACCATTACTCTGTTGTCTGGGTAAGACCATGTATATAGTTACAACCCTCATTTCCCAAGTGAGAAACCTACATTTTTCAGAAAAGTGTCTCAGAACTTTTGGCTAAATGTAGTGACTAGAAGTCTTAATAGTTGATAGTGGAACAATAAGTACAATTTATTAAATAATTACTGTGATGGTTGTTAATAAGAAATTAATAATATTGTCACCCATGCAACCCAGGGCCCAGGCGCAGAAACTTAAGATAACGGGCAAAGTAGGCCAAAGGTCACCACTTTCCTTGCCTTGATTTTTCTCTCTGTTTCTATACCAACCCCTGAGAGCTGAAGGAGACTTGCCCTGATTATCTCTGTGTTTGTTTCAAAAGTACCTGTATATGGCAGAGATGCTTTGCAGCTGTACTTTGAGAGATATATGCTTTGATAGGTATACGGTGGTCAACCACCTCGAACCAGCACAGACTTGACCACAGGAACCCACCTGGAGGAATCTGAGAGTTACCTTTGCTTCATTATCATACTAAGATCTCCGCCCAAAGGAGGGATTTGTACTCAGCTAGGCATAATCTATGCCCCATGCAAAGGGGTATGGAAGACTGTGCATGCCCTGGCAGCACCTGGAAATTTCCACCCCTTTCCTAGAGGCCCAGAAGACCTGTCTGCCTTCTAACCCTTAAATTCCTTTACTCCCATCCCTTCAGGGAGAAGGTGCCTTTAGAGCCTGAGTTCCCTTGCTCCATTCTCTGGCCATTGAATTAGAGCCTGTCTTGCTTGCACAAACTCAGTTTCATTATTGGTAGCGCGAACCTGAGTGGGAAAGAACTCCCTGACCAAGTCAGGAGTTAGGCTTGGTCCCGAAGAGGGAGCCTCGCGTCTAATTCGGTAACAATATTTTAAAATAAAAGTTAATTTTAGCTCTCTTGATAGGAAATATGATTGAAACTTAAATATACTGAAAAATAATTAAGTGTATTATATATATATATATATATATATATATATATATATATATACACACTAAGCAGATTACAGGTGACCCTTGAACACTGCTGGCATTAGGAGTATCAACTCCCCTGGTACCTTCATATAACTTATAGTTGGCCCTCCCTATCCTAGGTTTCTCTGTATCCCTATTTCTGCATCCTCTTATGCAACCAACTTCGGTCTGTATAGTTCTATATTATTTACTATTGAAAAAAATCTGCCTATAAGAGGACCCATGCAGTTCAAACCCGTGTTGTTCAAGGGTCAACTGTATTTTAAAAATACTATCTTTCACATTTGTGTTAAAAAATTTCTACTGAAAGCAGCTTAATATAATGATGTGTATTTGATTCAAATCTCACCAGTGCCACATTTGATCTCCAGAAAATAATATGAAAAACAATGCAAAAATGCTTAATCTGATTCTTCATTTTGAAGTAGGAGACATTCCCCAGTTTCTTGTGTGTGTCTTTCACTGTGCAAATGCTGAAAGAAAGAGAATGACCTTACCCTTTCGGGAAGGGATTCTCCCACTTCTCCTTTCAGTGAAAGGTAAAGTGCTTGACCACTTGCTGGTTCAAACCTCAGTGCCTTAGGGGTTACCAGGGTGAAATTTGAAACTGGCCCTCTTTATGCAGAGGTCAAAGAGAGACTGAAGGAAGAAAGGCCACTCCAGATTGGTAGGCAGCTGTGTTAACAATCAAGTGACCTTATGTAGGAGGATTGTCATGCATAGTAGCAAGATGAGTAGATCTCCTCACCTGCCACCAGAATCTTAAGTTTATATAGAAGACTTAAGTTCAGTCACGCACTGTCCAGATGGTCTCAGTAACACTTTACTCTAAAGATTGTATCCTTGAAGTAGCAATTAGTAAGGAAATGGACCGCAGAATGTACATTCTGAAAACACCAGAGACAGGTAAGCTGCAGCTTGCATGTCATCCAGTGGTCATGCCCTTTCCGTGAACTCCTCCAACACCACTATATACAGTTTTGCAAAATAGGACTGTCCTTTTCATGACACTTAGAAAGTATGCCAGGCTGCCACGCTTTCATATCTGTGATCAATGAGTTAATGAGTCATAATTTATTCATAGCTCATTGAGCACTTTTGCAATGCATAAATATGAATATATGCAATTTTTATTAAAAAGCCCAGTTAAGAATTTGAATATTATGTCTGAATATGTGATCAAATAGACACAATATATTATTTTAGAGAAAAAAGAAAATTTAAAATGTAGTATTAAATTCTTTTGATTCATCTTATAAATTTTATAAAATATACAAAATTATGAATTATTTGGACCATTAAAGAAAATTTGAAAAAGGTAAAATGACATGGAAATGAGGAAATTATGAGATTGTTTCACTTGTTTTTATTTTAAGTGATATCCGTATCCTTTTTATGATCAATGTAAGTTGGTGGCAAGGCTTCTAACGTATTAACTTTCTGAGGATGAAATATGCTTATAGCATTTTCCATGAAAATTATGCTTCACTGAATATCACGGAGTACAGCTAAAGTGACTTCTATCCAAAGGTCTAATGGGATATTACACCAAAATATTAATATAGATTTACCCATAATAAAAACTTGCTGTGGTGGTGAGACTGGATTGTAATTATATAAATATTCCTATTCATTCTAACAAATGTTGTAAATGTAAGATAAAGTAGAGAATTAAGTAAAATCCCTATAGAAGTAAATAACCAGCATAAACGTCTATTATTAAAAATTCACATAAAACTATATAATAGGGGAAAACTATATATCATGAACTACTACCTTCACGTAAATTCTTTGATGGATTTCATATTCAAGATTCTAGATGGTTATTATTACATCAATATTAAGGTATTTGGGGTTGCTTTGAGGCTATCATTAAGACTAACACCTAGTTTACTCTAAAATGTATGTTTATCATTCCTTATTTCTTATTCTTCAGTTATGTCTGAAAAGAAATTGGTAAAGCACCACAAATTTATTTTACAAACTTAGAAATATATTAGTTTCCATATATTCCGAGGCATTAACAACCATTAAAAGTCACTGGCAGATGTATTGCTGTGATAGCTGTGTATACACATAAAGTCTCATATAGTCAGAGTTTACCCAAATCTCAATGGTTCTGACATCCTAAAATATTTCCTTTACTTTTTTTTCCCCAAAGGGAGCAAGAGCCTATTAATAGAGTGGCTATTGGAGTCTCTGTGCTGCTTCCTTTCATGTCTTCTCCTGGAACGTCCAGAAAAAGAGACAATTGAGAAAGTGGGGAAGGAAATTGGTCAGGCTCCTAGACTGTGTCTTCTCTATCAAGTTCTTTAGATTTTTTTATGCCAAAAAATAATAAAAACAGTTTATCTAGAATTCTGATGTCAATAAAACTATTACTCTAGTGTTCTGACTCTAATAGCCTGACACCCAGAGAAAAGAAGTCAAATGCATAACTCAGATAACTTTTCATACATGTGATATTATTAATTACAGTTTGAACTAGAAAGTTACATATTGAAAGGACTATAAACACCTTGAGTCTGATAGTAACAGGTTTTTGTAAATTAGCTAAACATTTATATTGACCCTGAAACCTATTAGGCTTCAAGGAAAACATTAGAGCTTTGGGTTTGAAAAGATTTCCCTCAGGCTTTGTTTTTTGTTTTTCTTTCTGGTTTCTGCTGGTGGTCAGGACTACAGCTTTCCTGAGATGAATAACCAGGGTAGAAACTTGGGCAAACAGCCCATAGTAAAGATGGGGATATTTCATTTTTTAGGTACTTTGTATATAGGATATTTCAGGGACCCTGCTGTCCTTGTTTGGGTTCCCCCAGTAAAACAGGTTTTAGACAAGGACTCTTATGCAGGTGTTTATTTTTAGAAGTGACATTAAGGCACCAAAATGTAGGCAATAATTGAAAAAAGAAAGGGAAAGTTGTCTTAAGTAGCATTATTAGGCTGTTTCCACTATGGGCCATTGGGACCCAATCCCACTAGGGACTCTATGAGGAATCCTATAAAATGCATATCAGCCTGAGACGCGAATACGGGTATTTGTTTACCCAGTCTGCCCCACAGTTATATGTGCATGCATGCATCATCCTAGCTGATTCAGCTTCAACAGTCTTCCAATGGAGCTGTAGCAGAGAAACACCATTCAGAAAGCAAGACATGTGTTGTATATCCATGTTAAAGTGCTGTCATGCTAGAGCAAAAACCTACAGTAAAGTTTGAGGTAAATATAAGAAATATCTGATAGGGACCACCTCTCCTTGCACGGCTCAAGATCTCCTGTGCCCTACATTAAGTCCAGTACACCACAGTTGTAGTGGCCAGCCTCAGACTCTACACAAAGCTTAATACAAGACTGTTAATTGAATAACTTAACATACCCAGAATTGTAACTTGTCCCTAGGATTTAACTGATATTCATCATCTCTCTCTTTTACTGTATAGTCTTAGATTACTCTTATCCTCAGCTGGTCTCAGTTTCTTGACTGATGAGAAGACCCAGACCTTGATCCCTGAAGAATTAGAGCCTTCAGTTGCTGTACTTGTCAGGTTAAGGTTGTTGCAACTGTACACATAGTTATCACTATGTCTGGATCATCAAGAATTTACTCCAGTGAATCTCCTGAATTCCAGATATAGTCCTTTCTGACCTATTGTGTTGCCAAAACTCTAGCAATATCCAACAATCTCCTTTCACTGTCTACTGAACCAACAGCATGATAAGCCCAGTACAACCATGTGAGAGTCATATTGAAGCTATGAGAGTCATAGCTTCATGTTCTGTATTCTGTAGAAACCTCCACCACCTCACTCCGGACCAGGACTTTTAATCTTGCCAAGCCTATGGGTGAGGAGATACAAAGTGAAAATTTGGCAAGTGACTTACAGGATGTAACATGGCAACTGACTAATTCTACATCTACCCCTAAGTGGAAAAGGACATCTCGGCCTAGCAAGGGAACTGGGCAGGATGGTATGACTAAGAAGGAATGAGTAAAAGGGAGTCCTTCGATATGACATGGGAGTGGACCGGTCTGGAGTGGGAAGGATGGTTTGCCATCAATACCCATGACCGAGATCTGGGAAGGAGAAACTGGCCCGGAATAGGTAGGCAGGACCGAATAGGTAGCCCCCATGTCCACCAGAAATGAGATGGACTTACCCGCTACCTGTAGTGTTACCCTGGGCTCGGCAAGAGTGATGGGGGCCTTCAAGTCCAGGCGCCGTCAGTCGTCAGCCAATCCCAGCAGTTCGAGTGGTAATGCCATTGGGTCGGCCTGCCCCCCGCGTGGAGACGCTGAGGGAGGGCAAGTCGTAGGGCAGTCACTCTTCCAGTGGCCCGTTAGCCCGCAGCTGGGACAGGGCTTAGAAGGAGGTCGGGGATTGGGACATTGGCGAGCCCAGTGGCCTTCTTTTCCGCATTTGAAGCAGGCCCCCGGCGGGGTTGCCTTTTGCAGACCCCGTGGATGCTGTGATCCATGGGAGATGGCCGGCCTTAGGGCGGCTACAAGAGCTTGGGTTTGGAGGGCCACCTTCTGGTGCATCCGAGCCTGTCGGCTGGATTCTGCCAAATCCTCACGGCCATTGTAGACTTTAAAGGCCATCTTTACCAGATCTCGAATAGGGGTTTGAGGGCCGTCTTCTGCCCGTTTTAATTTCTTTCGGATGTCCGGGGCTGATTGGGTGATAAAATGGGTGGCTAGGACCGCTGCCCCTGCCGGGGTGTCGGGATCCAGCCGGGTGTAGAGAGTTAAAGCCTCTGTAAGGCGATTGAGAAAGATAGCTCTGGATTTTCGTTAGGTTCTTGGGTTATCTCTTTTAGTTTTTCAAAATTGACTACCTTATGAGCGGCAGCCTGCATGCCAGCCAGGAGACATTGGGTCATGAGGTCGCGTTTACGACGGCCATCTTGGCCATCCTGATAAGTCCAGCCTGGATCGGTGCCAGGCACGGCAGTCGCTCCGACAGGCATGGAGCTGTCGGTAAGGTGAACCTGATCTGCATGGTTTCGGGCAGCAGTTTGAATTCTTTCCCTTTCGTCAGGGGTCAGAGTAGAAGATAGGATCACAAAGATATTGTGCCAGGTTAGATCGTAAGCTTGAGAGAGAGAGCGAAATTCTTTGATGTAGCGGGAAGAGTCGGCAGAAAAAGGAGCCTAATCGCTTTTCTATTTGAGAGAGATCTTGGAGACAAAAAGGAACATGGACTCTGACCAGTCCTTCCGCTCCTGCTACCTCCCTCAGAGGGCAGAGATTTGGATCTTGGGAGTCGTGAGAGTGTGTATTGCACTAATTGGCGAAGCAAGGGGCGTGGGAGGAGAAACCGTCGAGGGAGGCGGGGGAATGGCTGGAGGGGCCAGAGCGGGTTCAGGAGGAGGAGGGACCGCTTCAGGGTAGGGTGGAGGTTATAGAGGAGTTCTGAAGGGGGGAGTGGTAAGAGATTCGGGAGGGTCGGTTAGTGGGGAGGAATCCAAGGGGATTGAGGTTTTGGATGGAGGATTTGAGAGGTAGAACAATTGACGCAAAGGGAGGGGCGGGAGCGCAAATACCAGAAAACCTGGACATAGGGGACCTCAGATCATTTGCCCTTCCTGCGGCAGTAATTATCTAGATCTCGGAGGATGTTAAAATCGAAAGTCCCTTCAGGACTGATTGTCTAGAGGATATTGTGGCCAGGCCACAGTGGAATAAAAAATAAGCCGTCGGCAACGGAGATCTTGGGAGAAACCGAGGGCTATGAAATTGGCTAGGAGGCACCCCAGGGGCGTCTTAGGATCTGGTTTCCATTGTGAGGTTCCCATGACCTCCAGTCTGTCCCTGAGTGAATGGAGAGGGAGAGAGGCGTCCCTGGTCTCAGTCTCCAATTCACGGCAGGTCGGAGGGCGGTCAGGCGATTGGGACGTCTCCACAATCACCCGAGGCCCGGCGGGTCGGAGAGCGGTCAGGCAATTGGGACGTCTCCACAGTTGCCCGAGGCCCGGAGAGAGGACGGAGGAATCCCTGACGCGGCCGCGATTAAGGACAGGGAGTCCGGTGGGCAGGGACTCTGGGGGTCGGAGGGAACAAGGGAGGGGGACTTACCCCGTTTTCTGCCGGATCGGGTGGATGAGTAGAGGTTCCCTGGTTGTCTCCTGGGGGAGGGGAGGAGTGGCCCGCGCCGTAACCTGCGGGGCTTGGTACCCCTCCCGGGTTTCGGCACCAAATGTAAGGTCGGATCTTAACAAATGGCACCGCGAAACGGAGGAAAGCTTCAAGTGAGCTTTATTACGGAGCGCTCCCGGGGGAGGTTCACTGGTCCGAGAGAAAGGGGCCAGAGAAGTGGCACCCGGGCGAGGGTTGGGCAAGATTTTATAGGGGAAGAAGGGAAAGGGGTGTGGTGAATCTGGGAGGGCACAGGGTATTCCTTATTTGGTGGTCTTTTCAGGTATCCTGGGGGACCGTTAGTCCCGCCCCTCGAAAGGCGGGAAGGCTGGGCTGGGTTCAAAGTCCCCAGGTCAGTTCCTGGAACTGGGTGGTCCGGAATGTCTCCAGGGCAGTTTCTGGAACTGCGTGGTCCGGAGAATTTCGGTCGGATGCAATCTGTGAATCTGATTGTGTTCCCCTGCCTCGGGCCAGTTGGCCTTACACTCTGGAAGTTCCCTTAGACAATTCTGCTCATTGTAATTTGGTTCAACCCCCTGATTCAGGTGCTCATACCATATATCCAAGACAAGAATAAAAAGAGGAGTTATTTATCATTCTACCTGACCCCAAATACTTATTTGCTTTTTGGAGAATATTATATGTATGTCAAGTCAACTGTGGTGGGTCATTTCCCCTCAGGAGTGAAATAGATAGATAGGCTGTTATACTACTATTATCTTTCCACAGACCCTCAGAAATTGTTTCATCCAGGTATAAATGTCTATCTGCTGAAGCTGAAGTAGAAAAAGGGAATAAGGAACCTCCATACTGTTCTTCATAGTGGCTGTATAAATGTACATTCTCAATAACAGTGCAAGAGGGTTCCCTTTTCCCCACACCCTCTCCCGCATTTACTGTTTGTAGATTTTTTGCTGATGGCCATTCTGACCGGTATGAGGTGATACATCACTGTAGTTTTGATTTGCATTTATCTAATGATTAGTGATGTTGAGCATCCTTTCATGTGACTACCAAATGTAAAATAGATAGCTAGTGGAAAGCAGCCACATAGCACAGGGAGATCAGCTCAGTGCTTTGTGACCACCTAGAAGGGTGGCATAGGGAGGGTGGGAGGGAGATGCCAGAGGGAGGGGATATGGAGATATATGTATACGTATAGCTGATTCACTTTGTTATACAGCAGAAACTAACACAACAATGTAAAGCAATTATACTCCAATAAAGTTGTTTAAAAAAATGAAAAAGGGAAGAAGTTCATTGTCACTTCCCATTTCTACACTCTTTTCTTCCTGGAAGTCTTGAGTTCCTGTTAAAAGCTATGATTATTGTGTAGATACATCTTTCCCATATCAGCATTCCACCCTGCAACAAACTCTGATTTGATCCATCCCTCACTATGAAAGCCATCAGCCAGCATTAGTGAGCAAGCTGAACAGTGCTAGCTTTATTCGGTTGAGGCTAAAGGAATGGCAGTTCCATCAAGTGAGCCAAAATTCAGTTTCCAGGGCTTTGGAGTCCCCTTGACTTAGAAATGTTAAGGATATTCTCTCCTTTCAGCAAGCAACTGTCTAGGGAGGCACTGTTGCCTTCCAGGTTATGTTCTCCCCTTGTCTGAGCAGATTCAGAGAAACTCAATGGCAGGATAGCAATCGAAATAGTGGATAGGTTTTTTTGTTGTTGTTTTAAGTAATTTTTAGGCAAGACAGACAATTCTCCTCTACTGTATATTTGAGAACTCAGAGGCTGTGTGCTGTGGTAGTGAGAATGAATAGGCCAGATATCTAGAGGATGGTAGTCTAACACAGGCATTCCTCACACAATGCCTTCTTTTTTTTTTAATTTTAAAAAAATTGTTTATTATTTATTTCTTTTTTTCTTATTAGTCATCCATTTGATACACATCAGTGTATACATGTCAATCCCAATCGCCCAATACATCACACCACCACCACCACCCCCCGCCACTTTCCCCCCTTGGTGTCCATACCTTTGTTCTCTACATCTGTGTCTCAATTTCTGACCTGCAAACCAGTTCATCTGTACCATTTTCTAGGTTTCACATATATGCATTAATACATGATATTTGTTTTTCTCTTTCTGACTTACTTCACTCTGTATGACAGTCTCTAGATGCATCCACATCTCTACAAATGACCCAATTTCATTCCTTTTTATGGCTGAGTAATATTCCATTGTATATATGTACCACATCTTCTTTATCCATATGTCTGCCAATGGGCATTTTGTTGCTTCCATGACCTGGCTATTGTAAATAGTGCTGCAATGAACATTGGGGTGCATGAGTCTTTTTGAATTATGGTTTTCTCTGGGTATATGCTCAGTAGTGGGATTGCTGGATCATATGGCAATTCTATTTTTAAGGAACCTCCATACTGTTCTCCATAGTGGCTGTATCAATTTACATTCCCACCAACAGTGCAAGAGGGTTCCCTTTTCTCTACACTCTCTCCAGCATTTGTTGTTTGTAGATTTTCTGATGATGCCCATTCTAACTGGTGTGAGGTGATACCTCTTTGTAGTTTTGATTTGCATTACTCTAATAATTAGTGATGTTGAGCAGCTTTTCATGTGCTTCTTGGCCATCTGTATATCTTCTTTGGAGAAACGTCTATTTAGGTCTTCTGCCCATTTTTGGATTGGGCTGTTTGTTATTTTAATATTGAGCTGCATGAGCTGTTTATATATTTTGGAGATTAATCCTTGGTCCAATGATTCATTTGCAAATATTTTCTCCCATTCTGCGTGCTGTCTTTTCATCTTGTTTATGGTTTCCTTTGCTGTGCAAAAGCTTTAAAGTTTCATTAGGTCCCATTTGTTTATTTTTGTTTTTATTTCCATTACTCAAGGAGGTGGATCAAAAAAGATGTTGCTGTGATTTATGTCAAAGAGTGTTCTTCCTGTTTTCCTCTAAGAGTTTTATGGTATCCGGTCTTACATTTAGGTCTCTAATCCATTTTGAGTTCATTTTTCTGCAAGGTATTAGGGAGTGTTCTAATGTTGTTCTTTTACATGTAGTTGTCCAGTTTTCCCAGCACCACTTATTGAAGAGATTGCCTTTTCTCCATTGTATATCCTTGCCTCCTTTTTCATAGATTAGTTGACCAGAGGTGTGTGTGTTTATCTCTGGGCTTTCTATACTGTCCCATTGATCTATGTTTCTGTTTTTGTACCAGTACCATACTGTCTTAATTACTGTAGCTTTGTAGTATAGTCTGAAGTCAGGGAGCCTGATTCCTCCAGCTCTGTTTTTTTTCCCTCAAGACTGCTTTGGCTATTTGGGGTCTTTTGTGTCTCCATACAAATTTTAAGATTTTTTGTTCTAGTTCTGTAAAAAATGACATTGGTAATTTGATAGGGATTGCATTGAATCTGTAGATTGCTTTGGGCAGTATAGTCATTTTCACAATATTGATTCTTCCAATCGAAGAACATGCTGTATGTCTCCATCTATTGGTACCATCTTGAATTCCTTTCAACAGTGTCTTATAGTTTACTGTATACAGGTCTTTCGTCTCCCTAGGTAGGTTTATTCCAAGGTATTTTATTCTTTTTGTTGCAATGGTAAATGGGAGTGTTTCCTTAATTTCTCTTTCAGATTTTTCATTATTGTATAGGAATGTGAGAGATTTCTGTGCATTAATTTTGTATCCTGCACCTTTACCAAATTCATTGATTACTTCTAGTGGTTTTCTGGTGGCATCTTTAGGATTCTCTATGTATAGTATCATGTCATCTGCAGACAGTGAGAGTTTCACTTCTTATTCTCCAATTTGTATTCCTTTTATTTCTTTTTCTTCTCTGATTGCCATGGCTAGGACTTCCAAAACTATGTTGAATAATAGTGGCGAGAGTGGACATCCTTGTCTTGTTCCTGATCTTAGAGGAAATGCTTTCAGTTTTTAACCACTGAGAATGATGTTTGCTGTGGGTCTGTCACATATGGCCTTTATTATGTTGAGATAGGTTCCCTCTATGCCCACTCTCTGGAGAGTTTTTATCATAAATGGGTGTTGAATTTTGTCAAAACCTTTTTCTGCATCTGTTAAGATGATCATATGGTTTTTCTTCTTCAATTTGTTAATATGGTGTATCGCATTGATTGATTTGCATATATTGAAAAATCCTTGCATCTCTGGGATAAATTCCACTTGATCATGGTGTCTGATCCTTTTAATGTGTTGTTAGATTCTCTTTGCTAGTATTTTGTTGAGGATTTCTGCATCGTATTCATCAGTGATATTGGTCTGTAATTTTCTTTTTTTGTAGTATCTTTGTCTAGTTTTGGTATCAGGGTGATGGTGGCCTCATAGAATGAGTTTGGGAGTGTTCCTTCCTCTGCAATTTTTTGGAAGAATTTGAAAAGGATGGGTGTTAGCTCTTCTCTAAATGTTTAACAGAATTCACCTGTGAAGCCATCTGGTCCTGGACTTTTGTTTCTTGGAAGATTTTTAATCACAATTTCCATTTCATTACTTGTGATTTGTCTGTTCATATTTTCTATTTCTTCCTGGTTCAGTGTTTGAAGGTTATACCTTTCTAAGAATTTGTCCATTTCTTCCAGGTTGCCCATTTTATTGGCATAGAGTTGCTTGTAGTAGTCTCTTAGGATGTTTTGTATTTCTGCAGTGTCTGTTGTAACTTCTTCTTTTTCATTTCTAATTTTATTGATTTGAGTACTCTCCCTCTTTTTCTTGTTGAGTCTGGCTAATGGTTTATGAAATTTTTTTGTTCTCAAAGAAAAAGCTTTTAGTTTTATTGATCTTTGCTATTGTTTTCTTTGTTTCTATTTCATTTATTTCTGCTCTGATCTTTATGATTTCTTTCCTTCTGCTAACTTTGGGTTTTGTTTGTTCTTCTTTGTCTAGTTCCTTTAGGCATAATGTTAAATTGTTTATTTGAGATTTTTCTTGTTTCTTGAGGTAGGCTTTTATAGCTATAAAATTCCCTCTTAGAACTACTTTTGCTGCAACCCATATGTTTTGGATCATGTTTTCATTGTCATTTGTCTCTAGGTATTTTCTGATTTCCTCTTAGATTTCTTCAGTGGTCTCTTGGATATTTAGTAAGGTACTGTTTAGCCTCCATGTGTTTGTGTTTTTTACATTTTCTTCCCTGTAATTGATTTCTAATCTCATAGCATTGTGGTCAGAAAAGATGCTTGATATGATTTCAATTTTCTTAAATTTACTGAGGCTTCATTTGTGACTCAAGATGTGATCTATCATGTAGAATTTTCTGTGCGCACTTGAGAATAAAGTGTAATCTGCTGTTTTGGGATGGAATGTCCTATAAATATCAATTAAATCTATCTGGTCTATTGTGTCTTTTAAAGCTTGTGTTTCCTTATTAATTTCTCTTTGGATGATCTGTCCATTGCTGTAAGTGAGGTGTTAAAGTCCCCTACTATTATTGTGATACTGTCCATTTCCTCTTTTAGAGCTGTTAACAGTTGCCTTATGTATTGAGGTGCTCCTATGTTGGGTGCATAAACATTTATAATTGTTACTTCTTCTTCTTGGATTGATCCCTTGATCATTACGTAGTGTCCATCCTTGTTTCTTGTAACATTCTTTATTTTAAAGTCTATTTTATCTGATATGAGTATCGCTACTCCAGCTTTCTTTTGATTTCTTTTTGCATGGAATATCTTTTTCCATCCCCTCACTTTCAGTCTGTATGTGTCCCTAGGTCGGAAGTGGGTCTCTTGTAGACGACATATATATGGGTCTTGTTTTTGTATCCATTCAGCAAGCCTGTTTCTTTTGTTTGGAGCATTTATTCCATTCACATTTAAGGTAATAATTGATATGCATGTTCTTATTACCATTTTCTTAATTGTTTGGGGGTTTTTTTTGTAGGTCCTTTTCTTCTCTTGTGTTTCCCACTTGGAGAACTTCCTTTAGCATTTGTTGTAGAGCTGGTTTTGTGGTGCTGAATTCTCTTAGCTTTTGCTTGTCTGTAAAGCTTTTGATTTCTCCATTAAATCTGAATGAGAACCTTGCTGGGTAGAGTAATCTTGGTTGTAGCTTCTTCCCTTTCATTACTTTAAGTATATCATGCCACTCCCTTCTGGCTTGTACAGTTTCTGCTGAGAAATCACCTGTTAACCTTATGGGAGTCCACTTGTATGTTATTTGTCAGTTTTTCCTTGCTGTTTTCAATAATCACTCTTTGTCTTTAATTTTTGCCAATTTGATTACTATGTGTCTCAGCATGTTTCTCCTTGGGTTTATCCTGTATAGGACTCGCTGTGCTTCCTGGACTTGGGTGGCTATTTCCTTTCCCATGTTAGGGATGTTTTCACCTATAGTATCTTGATATATTTTCTCTGGTCCTTTCTCTCTCTCTTCTCCTTCTGGGACCCCCATAATGTGAATGTTGTTGTGTTTAATGTTGTCCCAGAAATCTCTTAGGCTGTCTTCATTTCTTTTCATTCTTTTTTCTTTATTCTGTTCTGCATCAGTGAATTCCACCATTCTGTTTTCCAGGTCACTTCTCCGTTCTTCTGCCTCAGTTTTTCTGCTATTGATTCCTTCTAGTGTAGTTTTCATTTCAGTTATTGTATTGTTCATCTCTGTTTGTTTGTTCCTTAATTCTTCTAGATCTTTGTTAAACATTTCTTGCATTTTCTCGATCTTTGCCTCCATTCTTTTTCCGAGGTCCTGGATCATCTTCACTATCATTATTCTGAATTCTTTTTCTGGAAGACTGCCTATCTCCATTTCATTTAGTTGTTTTTCTGGGATTTTATCTTGTTCCTTCATCTGGTACATTGCCCTCTGCCTTTTCATCTTGTCTATCTTTATGTGAATGTGGTTTTTGTTCCACAGGCTGCTGGATTGTAGTTCTTCTTGCTTCTGCTGTCTGTCCTGTGGTGGCTGAGGCTATCAGAGAGGCTTGTGCAAGTTTCCTGATGGGAGGGACTGGTGGTGGGTAGAGCTGGCTGTTGCTCTTGTGGGAAGAGATCAGGAAAACCTCAATCCACTTGTCTGCTGATTGGTGGGGCTAGGTTCCCTTCCGTTGGTTTTTTGGCCTTAGGCCTCCCAACACTGGAGCTTACCCCGGCTCTTTGGTGGGGCTAATGGCAGGCTCTTGGAGGGCTCATGCCAAGAAGTACTTCCCAGAACTTCTGCTGCCAGTGTCGTTGTCCCTTGGTGAGCCATAGCTGCCCCCTGCCTCTGCAGGAGACCTTCCAACACTAGTAGGTAGGTCTGGTTCAGTCTCCTATGGGGTCACTGCTCCTTCCCCTGGGTCCCAAGGTGCACACTACTTTGTGTGTGCCCTCCAAGAGTGGAGTCTCTGTTTCCCCCAGTCCTGCCAAAGTCCTGCAATAAAGTCCCGCTAGCCTTCAAAGTCTGATTCTCTAGGAATTCCTCCTCCCGTTGCCGGACCCCCAGGTTGGGAAGCCTGACGTGTGGCTCAGAACCTTCATTCCAGTGGGTGGATTTCTGTGGTATAAGTGTTCTCCAGTTTGTGAGTCACCCACCCAGCAGTTCTGGGATTTGATTTTATTGTGATAGTGCCCCTCCTACCATCTCATTGTGGCTTCTTCTTTGTCTTTGCATTTGGGGTATCTTTTTTGGTGAGTTCCAGCGTCTTCCTGTCGATGATCGTTCAGCAGTTAGTTGTGATTCCTGTGTTCTCGAAAGAGGGAGTGAGAGCATGTCCTTCTACTCTTCCATCTTGAACCAATCTCACCCTCAACTATTTTAATTTGCATCTTATTAATGCTTCCCAGCTTTCAAAGTTCCACAATGCCTTCTTAATAATATTTTCTCATCCTCCGTTATTTCCAGATGTCTCTTCCCCTAGAATTATTTTAGCTTCCTGTCCTTAACCCAGTTTTTCCACTCCTGACAATTTTCTCCCTGACAGTTCTTTCAGAGTCACTCTGGTTTTTGTATTAGCCAGAGAGCTTCAGTTGCTGGCAAACTTCCCAGGAGTCTGGCCCAGAGCCAACAGCATTCATCTCTTAGACATTCCTGCAATTCAGGAGGGGAACTTTCCTAATACAATGGGCTGTCCCCAAATGGAATCAGAGTCTAAGGAAGTATTTTTTGCTCCCTGAGTTCAGCAGCTCTCTTTTCCCCTTCTGATGGGTCAGTCTAGTGCCTTAGTTAGAAGTGAGTCTCCTATGTAAACCACATCCTACTGTCTGCCAGCATTCATAAGTTGAAATCAACATTTAAATTTCTAGCAGTTTCTCCAGGCTTGGATGCTCTTGCTTTTGAGGGGGATTAGTTATCTTTCCAGGTACTGTTAAATATGTTTTGGTCCTGAAATTTTCCCAAAAGATCCTGGTGTTCTCTGTAATATTAGGATGCTTTAGCACCCCCATTATAGGATGGTGGGCTCTTTTATCTCTTGTTCTCTCTCTTTAACCTTAAAGCTCATAAGGGTGAGAGATTCATGAGCGGGAGCCAATGGACTGAATTACAAGCAGGTTTATATCTCTATAAACAACAACAGAAAATGTACCTAATTACTGGTTACTAGAAGTTTTTGTTTCAGTCTCTCATTTCAAGTTGAATGTACATCACAAGGTTTCCTGGGGGATCTACCTTCTCTGGACACTGCATCTATTCATGGTAAGTTGGGGCTTGCAGGCAAACAATGCAACAACTAGACAACTAGCCCTTTCTGTGACCTAGGGTCTTGACTCTCAGTGGATCTGGTGACCCTCAGGCAGGAATATGACCACTAACAGCACCTGTGACCTACTTTTATGCCCAAAGGGTATGTCTCCCCTATCCAAGGTGGTCCAGCTGACCATGATCTCTGCCCCTCCAGGTAGCCTAAATTCAATGCAAGAGATATGTGCCCCAGCCTCAGAGTGATACAAATGAATCCATCTGCTGTATTCCAAAGGCCATTTCTGGTATAGGAAAAATATGTTCTTTGTGAGAATATAACAAATTTAATTTTTACCATTGATTATTAAGATTGATTTGTAATGTTCCAGTTCGAACAGTCATGTTTATGGCCCAATACTAGCATGCACAGTAAGAATTGCATGCATAATAATTTATATTTCTATATACTAGCCATAAATAGTAGGAAATTAAAATAAAATAAAGTTTGTCAGTTGTAATAAATGTACCACTCTGGTAGTAGATGTTGATAAAGGGGGAGGCTGTGCATGTGTGGAGTAGGAGGTATATGGGAAACTTCTGTGCTTTACTCTTAATTTTTCTGTGAACCTAAAACTGCTCTTAGAACAGAATTGCGGTTGCCAAGGGGGAGAGATGGTTGGGGAGGGAAGGACTGGGAGTTTGGGATTAGCAGATACAAACTATTGTATATAGGATGGATAAATAACAAGGTCCTACCATATAGCACAGGGAACTATATTCAATATCCTGTGATAAACCACAATGGAAAAGAATATGAAAAAGAATATATATATGTATCTGAATCACTTTCCTGTACAGCAGAAATTAACACAACATTGTAAATCAACTATACTTCAGTAAACTTTTTTTAAAAATAAATAAAACTGCTCTTAAATCTTTGAAAAAAAATTATTTCAGGTATTCAAGGCTGGCTCAACATTCAAAATCAAAATCAATCAATGTAATCTACCACGTCAACAGGCTAAAGAAGAAAAATTATATGATCACAGAATTGGCACAGAAAAACAATGGACAATATCTAATATCCATTCACGATTTAAAAACAAAACCTCTCAGAAAAGCTGCAATACAGGAAAACAACTTCAATTTGATAAGGAACACTTACCCCAAAACCTTCCAGTAGCATCATACTTAATAGTAAGAAAGTAGACACTTTACCTCAAAACTGGGGGAAAAAATTCTCTAGAATGGGTAACCAAGTTTCAGGACAAGGAGGTCCTCTTCCAAACTACAGTTTCTTTGCTGGATGTCTTTGCTAGTGAAATAAGAAAAGAAAAGGAAATGAAAGGTGTATGGATTGGAAATGAAGAAATAAACCTGTCTCTATTTGCAAATGACAAGATTGTCTACATAGAAAATCCCAAAGAATGGACAAAAAAACTTCTATAACTAATCAGTGAGAACAGCAAATTCACTGGACCAACACTTGATATATATGAGTTGAATAGGTGATTCCCAGGGGATTATTTTTAGGGTAGAGAAATGATGATATTCTATATGATACTGTAATGGTGGATACAAGATGGCGGGCATTTGTCAAAGTCTCTAGAACTTTACAGCACAAAGAATAAACCTTATGATATGCAAATTTTGAAAAATCATTTAGGAATTCAGGTGATCTCAGGATAGAATATAGAATGTAACAAAATAGTATAAATGTATTACAACTGTATGACATAACCTCGCTGAAGGGGCTAGGGGAGTGTGATGCTGACCTAAGCACCTTTGGAAATGAGTGGAGTTTGTAAGACTAAAGGCAAAAGGAGCTGTACATAAGACTTGTACCCTAGTTGATAAAGTTTTTTCCCATGGATTTACAGGTTAACAATTCTGGAACAACTATACATGTCTACTAGAGTTGAACAAATAAGTAAATGGATAGTGGATGGTGGGAACCAGGTTTCTTTCTCATTTTTTTCTTTAAAGATTTTTTTTTTTGATGTGGACCATTTTTAAAGTCTTTATTGAATTTGTTACAATATTTCCCGTTTTATGTTTTGGCTCTTTGGCCGCGAAGCATATGGGATCTTAGCTCCCCGACCAGGGATCAAACCCTCATCCCTTGCACTGGAAGGCAAATGGACCATGACCACCAGGGAAGTCCTGGGAACCAGGTTTCTTTCTGTTGAGTGGAGAGTTACAGATATACAAGGGGAGGAAGATAGAATAATAAATGTGGTAATGGATTAGAATTGGAAACATCAGTATGAACTCATATTTACCTTCATATAAATACAGGTTGTTACACATAGAAATATTTATAGATATGTATGTATACACAGGTTAGTATTATATATTCATATATATCTCTATGCTTTTACAGCTGAGAAGGCCTAGAAGTGATGATAGGCTGGTAGTAATTATATCTTTGATAGTAATTTGGTAGTAATTATATAATTGAATAAAACAATTCATATCTTGTTTTCTAATACCACTTACTAATAAAAGGAACCAGTGCTCCTTGGAGAAATGATTGATTCTAATACTGGAAAGGAAATACACAAGATGATCCTGGAGTATCTTATGGTGTCATAAAATAAGAAAAATCTCAAAAAACAAAAACAAAACCCCTATCCACAATAATGGAGATATTTCAAAAGGACATAGAGGTCAATAGAAAGAGGTCTCCATGGCCAAAGTTGAAAAAATTTGAGCAACATGATTTATAAAGTAGTATTAGGTTATAACCCAAATTATAAAATATCTATGTGTCCATATAGATATAAAAATGATTGATGAAATAAATAAATATGAGAGTAAATACATTCTATGTTCAGAATAATTTCAAGTAATTTATATACTTACTCTCCCCTTAAGGAGGAAGAGTATTACTTCCCCTTCCTTAATCATGGCAGTAAATAGTGACTATCTTCCAAAACTATGAAAGGAGAGTGAAAAAAAGCATAACTTTACAGTGAAGAAGACTGACAAACATTACCTCAAGCCAGGTGATCAAGGTTAACATCAAGAGTGATGTGACATATTGAGACATACTGATAGTATATACCCCTGATACAATGTGAAGATCATAGCACTTTATGCCTCTGGTCTTCCTCTCTGAAACACATTCCCTCAACCTAATCATGAGAAAACCATTAGGCAAATCCCAATTGGGGGACATTCTACAAGACCCCTTAGCAGTGTTCCTCAAAACTTTCAAGTTCATCAAAAACAAGGAAAGTCAAAGAAACTTTAACAATCAAAGCAACCTAAGAAGATATTAGTTGACTCTTTTTTTTTTTAAGGTTTTATTTATTTATTTATTTATTAACATCTTTATTGGAGTATAATTGCTTTACAATGGTGTGTTAGTTTCAGTTGTATAAAAAAGTGAATCAGCTATATGTATACATATATCCCCATATCCCCTCCCTCTTGCATCTCACTCTTGAACAACATGGGGGTTAGGGATGCCAACTCCATACACTCGAAAATCCTCATATAATTTATAGTCAGCCCTCCGTATACACCATTCCTCCATATCCACTGTTCTGCATCCTCAGATTCAACCAAGATGGATCATATAGTACTGTAGTATGTATTTAGTGAAAGAAATATATGTATAAGTGGACCCACACAGTTCAAACTCATGTTGTTCAATGGTCAATTGTATACTAAATGTAATGTGGTATCATGGTGGGATCCTGAACAGAGAAAGATATTGGGAAAAAACTAGGGCAATCAGAATGAGGTATGTACTTTTAAAGTAGTTATTAATAACAAAATAAAGTAATAATGTATCAGTACTTATGGTTTGTTAATTGTTACAAATGTACTATAACAATGGAAGATGTTACTAATAGGAAAACTGAATGAGGAGTATATAGGAATTCTCTGTATAATCTTTGCGATAATTTTGTAAATATAAAACTGTTCTAAAGTTTTTAAATTTTAAAGTTTATTAAATATTTTAAAAAGAAGAAAAACTATTTACTATAACATCAAGAGCAAGCAAAACTTAGAAATATTTTAACATATTATTTGGGAGACCTGTATCCTGAAAACTACAAAATATTACTGAAGAAAATAAAACAAGACTAAATAAATGTAGAGAGGTACAATATTAATGGAGTAGAAGATGCAGTATTTTTATGATATCAGTTAGTTCTCCCCAAATTCATGTATGGGTTTAATGTAATCCTATTGAATAATATATTTTAGAAACATACATACTGAATCTTAAATTTATATGGAAACACAAAGGACACAGAAGGGCCAAATTTTGAAAGAAAGGGATTAAGATGGAGAACATACACTATCTGATTTCAAAGCTTAGTCTAAAACTACAGTAAACAAGATAGTTCAGCAATAAAGAAAATATAGGCATATAGATCAATAGAAAAAAATGAGGGTGTAGAAATAAATCCACCTTATATGAGCAATCAATTCTTAATGAAGCTGCAGGAACAAACAAATATCCCTATGCAAAATGAATTTTGTCCCTTTCCTCACACCATATACAAAAGTAACACATAATAGATCATAGACTTAAATTTAATAGCTGAATCTATAAAGCCTTAGAAGTAAATAAGATAAAATGTATTTTGATAGAAGCTAGTATTTTTGCTAAAATTACAAGTTCACTAACATTTTCTTCTATAGACTTAATACTTTATTAATGCCATCCAGTGTATTTTTCTTCTGAGGCATTGTATTTTTATCTCTAGAAGTTTGCTTTGGGTCTTTTTATATTGTCCATAACTCTCCTTATTAGGCTCATGCTTTCCTCTACCATAATTTCTTAAATGTATGGAATATATTTGTAATAGCTCTTTTATCTGCTAATTCCATTATCTGTCATTTCTGGATCTATCACTATTGATTGGTTTTCTCCTTATTATGGATCATATTTTTCTGCTTATCAGCATGCTTGGAAATTTTTGATTGGATGCTAGTCATTATGTTTGCAATATTTTTATGTTGGAGCCTGATTTTGTTTTGTTCTGTTTTTATATTTTTTTAAATATGTTTGGGCTTGGTTCCAGGATTCATTTAAGTAAACTGGAATCAATTAGTTATTCCTCAGGATTGAGTTTAAGATCTGTTAGGCAGGACCAGAGCAGCCTTTAATCTACAGTAAACTTGGCCCCATTTTTGAGGCCATTCCTTTTAGAGTCCTCTACTTGCTACTCCATATGTTGACGAGGTATTTCCACTCTGCCTAATGAGAAAATAAATTATAGTTGGCCTTCTGATGTTTCTAGTGATTTTACTGCTTGCTCTCTTTTTTGTTCTTCTTTTTCTGGGCTTGGATGGTTTCCCTGTGTCCAACATTGATCATTATTCAGATGAAGACTCAAGGAAAATACTCTGTAGATATCCAGATCTCTCTCTTTACGTAGATTACTTCTCTCCAGTGCTCTGTCCTACGGATTATAGATGCCTTGGCTACCCCAAATCTCAAATTCTATATTATCAACTTAGGGAGGCCACCAGGCTCTATTTGGTTTCCTGTGCTTATTTATTTTGTCTTCTCAGAAATCACTAATTTATGCTATATTTGATTCAAGTCTGAAAATTATGCTTCTTATATTTTGGCTGAATTATTGATTGTTTAAGGCAAATGGACAAACAGGTTATTCCATTACATCTGGAAGTGCAAATGCAAATTTGATGAGCTTTAAAAAATATTCACTATCATGTAACAATCATCAAAATCAAGTTATAGACTAACAATAAATAACAAATACAATTTTTAAAGTGAGTATCTCTTCATGGTATGATCATGGCTGATTATTTTTTTCTTTTTTCTGTACATTGCAGTTTTTCTTTAATGACTCCATCAATTTTGTAATTTTGAGAAAAATTTAAATGTAATTATAAAACAAAAAATACTATGTTTCACAGTTTACATGGTTTCTCTGCCTTGTTAGAACCTTCATTTTACAAGATATTTTCTATACACTTTGTCAACAAAGCCTATTTAAACATTAAAAATGCCAAAAAATATCATTTGAATTCTCCAATTTTGTATTTTACAAATAATATTTTGCACAATTAAATTTCTGTATTAGCTTTTCATATATTAAAATTTAATGTGATTTCCATTTGTGTCTAATTTTATTGTTTAAGTAATAAAAGCATTCATTAATTTTTCTGCAATCATGTTTCTGTCCTATTTCTGGAATTCTGAATAAAGAATTTTCTGAAATGAAAACATTTCCTTTAATAGAATTATTTTTTAAGTGCAAGAAACAGAAGAATGTTGGGCAAAATCTTTATTTAAAAGAATCCAGAAATAACAAGAACAAAGAAAGCTATTTATCATTGTAGAACTGTGGTAATTGCATACTATCTTAATGATTAAACTAATGATTTAATGTTTGGAATGTAAAGGCTTGGCAGAACTCCTCAGGCAAACAAAAAAAGCAAGAAAGACTGGCTATGGGTTGTACTTGTCAACAACAGCATTAGCTTGAAATTTACTTTGGAAAATACTGTCTTTATTATATTAAGATTCAGATCCCTCAAGTGTTTTAACTTAACATGTAATGTAACCAATTGAATTATAATTGAATCAATTATTTGGCCTATGTTTAATGTTTAAATTTTAAAATCCTGTTACCAAGAAGGAAGATGTCACTGACTTATAAATATATAAATTTACATACACATATTATTAATCAATTAAATGAATCAATCAGTTTAATCAAACTAAGAAATTTCACTTTTAACTGGGCCATGGGAAACCTTTCACATTGTTTTTGCCTGACTGCTTATTTAATAGTAAATCTACAAATCTGGAAAAGTTGTGACATTATTTCAAGACTGTGAATTTCAGCTCACAGTGCAGGGACAATGAAGAAATAAAATGATAACGAATACATATTCAAGTGAATACATACAACATGATTTTGAAACATTTATGATTGTTTAAATGGAAAAAGAATGATTCAATGATTATTTAAATGGAGACAGAAATTTTTAAAGTGTCTGTAAGTTTTAAAAACGCTAGTTATCAGGTACAGAGTTTATTGCCTATTGCTTATTGTATCTGGAACTGGCTCAGTTTTCTACATAATAGTTACAAATCTCCAGTTAACTGTGCACTTGGTGACCTAAGGTTAAAAGTGAAGGTAAATGTACCTTATATATTATGATATTACTTATATAAGTTAGATTTTCCAAAAGTACAGTATGGAAACATTTTTTATTCAACAAGCAACAAAGGAAAACAGAAAAATTCCTATACTATTTTGCACTTATTTACTTGTATAAATTCCTAAATGTCTCACAATTTGGTCCAGAGAATAATAAAAGAAAAACATGTTCAGAATTACTTCCTATGTTTGTAAGAATGTGTTGTTATGAGCCATTTCTTTACCTGCTTTGGAAAGAGATTGTGAAAAAGTATTCTGGTTCCTATTGCAAACTTAATATCAATACCAATACATATCTTGTGATTCTTTAATCACACAATCAGCTATTTCTGAATCTCTCATAGACTATTAACACAATTTTTGTATTGCTGGAATGCTACTGAATCCTAGAACTTTTGGTAGTGCACCGGAAAGTTTACATTATCTATTATCATATTTTTTCTTGTTCACTGCCTAATCATATATAATTAACTAAATAAGCCAGTTTGTCAACCTGATGTGTTCCCTTTTATTACTGTGAAGCAAAGTTCTTTTAATATTTCAGAGTGTATATAATTAACTTTGCTATATGCCTGTTTTTACCCTGTACCTCATGCATTTACCATTAGTTTTACCCTGTCATATATCATGCCAAACTCAGCTTAACATTACATCCAGTGGTAGTACTTGGCTCTCTTGGCTATGACAAAATAAATTTTGTATATACATCAAATCTGATTAAAAAATGTTTATTCTATACTATTGTGTTAGTTCATTGGTTGAGAAACACATCCCTAGAATCAAGAGAGCTTATGTTCAAATATCAATATTAGTCATGCATAAGCATAAATCTTGGTTTCCCATCAAATGTATATTTTTAAGGAAATTTAATTATATATTTTAAGAAAAATAAAATAAAGTCATGATAATTTAAAAGTTTACAAAAAGTAAAGGAATATAAGTGATATTTTATTAAAAATACTTTTTAGAAATAAAAAAATTAATTGTTTTACAAAAGTAGAGTACAAAACATTTGGAAACATAATAAAGACAAGGGGAAGATTAAAGACTGTCTAAGACGTTATCAAAGGGACAATTACAATATATAAAGATACTAGGATTCTATCTATGTGAACATTAAGATTACATAAAATAATGACACAAGAGAACGAAGGAGGAAAACATTTGAGTTCAGATAATAGATACGCACATTAAAGTCATATATTTAGGAAAATGTTTGAAATATGAATAAAATGCATTCTTACTTCGATTTGTTGGAAAAATAACAAAATGCACATTGTAAAAGTGAACACAGCTCTTTTTCATATTAATAGTTTTATATGCTATTTGATTTGTATCTGTGGCCTTGATTTCTTACTTAGGCCAAGTATAAATAAGGAAAACAAAAAAAGTTCTAAATATTCACATCTGGGATAGCATTTCCTCCAAAATATAACAAATTAAGGGTAAACTATATTGTAGACAGAGGAGATGTATGCTCCCACCCTTTGGGAACAGTCTCTAATGTGAATGAACCAAAACCAATGGCTTGATCTTACAATATGAACAAAAGCTACTAGAGCTGGATACTTCTTTGAAAGGAACAATAGGTAAGAGTATTTCCAAACAATAGGGACTAAAACTATTGACTGCGCAACAGGAAGCTTTATATACATTCTTAAAGGGATAGAAAAAATATATACTATAGTAAAAAACAACAACAGCATGGATTTGGAAACCCAATCAAAGTTCACAGTACTTGGGTTATTATAAAACATGTGATGTGATGTGATGATAACTTTTGATTATTTTTATGCCCTATAGATAACCTTTTCTCTTTTTAGTTCCAATGAGTCTTTGAAAGACTAAGGACTTAAGACAAGTAATTAAATAAACCAGTGTTTTTCCTGTTTGCTTTTGTTGCATATATTTAAACAGAATAATTGTATATTTTCACATATGGGGTTTTTTTTTTTACTTAATAGATTGAATACTATGGGTTAATAATGAAACATTTGAGCAAGAAGTTTTTCTACTCTCCCCATTTTTAAAACCCCCTGGTTAATACGATCTTGGGTTATAGTCATAATATAATTCCTATAGGGGATAGGTGAGTAACTTTTAATATTTTAATGTTATTGCTTGCTTTTTTTTTTTTTTTTAACTAAACTTGGTGTGGGAAGGAAGAGATTTAAAAATGAAGCCACTTACTTCTCTATTCCTTTGGCCAGAGAAAGTTTAAATTAAGATGAATGAGTGCTTGGAGACACTTTTTAAAAAACACTTTCCTAAGGTAAAATAGATATGCAAAATTTGCACCCGTTTTGAGTACGTTATGAATTTTGACAAATTCATAGATTTGAGGAACCTTCACCACACCAAGAAAATGAACATTTCCTCCACCCCCAAAGGTTCCCAGTACCACTATTGAAACACATTCACCCCCTCAACATCATCCATAGTCAACCAGTGATCTGCTTTCTCTTATTACACATTAAATTGCATATTTCAGAAATATAAATTCCGTACCTATTCTTCATTTCTTAGCTGCTTTCACTCAACATATGGATTCTGAAAATAATCTAAATTTTTGTACTTGCCTGTATCAATATTTGCTTCCTTTTTATTGTTGAGTAGTATAACATTATATGTGTAAACAACAATTTACCCATTCACTTTTTATGAACAATTGGTTTGATTCCAGATCTTGGCTATTGAAAATAAAAATGTATGAACATTTATGTACATGTCTTTGTATGGACATTCACTTTCCTTTCTTTTAGATCGTTAGCTAGCAGTGGAAAGTTAGGTCACATATAGATGAATAAGTAACTGTTTAAGAAACCGCCAAACTGTTTTCCAAAGTAATTGTACAATTTTACAAGCAATGTAGAAGTGTACTAATTGCTTTTCACCCTCACCAATACTTGGCATAGCCAGTTTTTTATTTGTTGGTTTTATTTTTGTTGTTTTCTGTTTATCATCACTATTACTATTATTTTAGCCCCTTTAATGTATGTTTAGTCATATGATGGTTTCATTTGCATTTCTTGGTAACTGATGATGTTGAGCTTCTGCTATGCTTATTGGCATATGTCTTCTCTTACAAGGTATCTGTTCACTTTTGCCCATTTTTATTGAATTGTTTGCCTCATTAGTAAAGTGTTATAACCTTTATCCTGATCACAAATCCATTGTCTAATATATGTGTTGCAATTAATTCTGCTAATCTGTGGCTGGCTCTTTCATTTATTAAATAATATACTCTGAACACCAAACTTTAAATGAATATTGGTCATGAAATTTGATATATCAAAAATGATTCATGTGTTTTGTTTTGTGTCTGGGAAAGCTATATCTACTCCAATGTAGAAAAAATGGTCTCCTACTTTTTTTCTAAAAGTTTTATACTTTCAGGTTTTACACTTAAGCCTATGATCCATTTTGAGTTAATTTTCTGTTTATAATATGAGGTAAGGGTCTATATTTATACTGAATATAGTTTCCTCATTGAAACACCTTGTCAACTTTGTCAGAATTAACTGACAATATAATGTGTGTCTATTTCTGGACCCCTTTATTTCCCCATCTATGTAAAATGTCTACTTTTTCACCACTACGAAACTGTCTTGATTACTGTAGCTGTAGAGAGCTTTTACCACTACAGTAGAGCTGAAAATTTTGGAAGTAATTTCAGAGTACCAAAACTATGCTCACATCCAAATTTAGATCCATCTGTCATTTGCTTCAAATTCAATTAAGTTGGAGTGTATGTATGTAATCAAGGTAGATGAATGGGAAGCAGGGAGACTCTTCTGATTACCCAATCCCTAAGTTTTTTATCCTTTAATACTACATTTTGAACTATCTTTATGCTATCTAGAGTTTCAGAAATAAGATATTTTTTTCTCCAGTCCTATCTGCTTTTTATCCTCATTTTTCCACCATCTTAGAATTCAATAATCTTTTTCTATATCATAAATCCCACTGCAAGCCACTCCCTGGATATTATTTTGTGTCATCTCTGAGCTAAACTTCATCTTCTTCCTAGGAAATAACCTACTTGGATCCTCCTACTTGAACTAAGATGAGAAATGAATCTACTATGCTCCATCCCAACTCTACTAGGGCAATGGCATTGTATACACTTATTAAAATAATTATTCATCCACATTAATTTTAGATACAATCTGAAACTGAGAATCAGTAATCCAGGTCAACTCTCTCACTGCAATGGTGAGAAAACAAGAGCCTATTCATTTTCTTCATTCATTTACTTAGTTCACATTTATTGAAATCAATACTGCTGTCAGGCACTGTGCTTGGTGCTGCAATTACAAAAAGGGAGCATGACTAGATAGAAAAAAATAGATCTGTGGTGGAAATTTCATGTTTAAGACATTTTTGAAATATCCAAGTGACAATGTAAAGTAAGGAGTAAGACATATATGCATTTGTGATAGAGCTGGTTATGTAGAAAATAGAATTATCTCAGGTAAGGATCTTTTAGAGACGATATGAACACAGGCTTTAGAATCATACATAACATGATTAAGACTGGCTCATCCACGGTACAAGAATTGGTACTTTCTTCTACTATACCCATGTTATACATCATTAAGTGACTATGCCTTTTGGTTTTTTACAACAAAAGTCTTTTAACATAGTGTTTCAAGAAAATAGTGGCAATTAATATGATGTCTGCAAAATGTAAAAGGGTAGAATTTGTGTAAATAATAGAAATTTAGGATTATGTTTGAATCTGGGGTGATAAAAATGCAAAATGAAGGATCCAATCACCAAAATCAGGTTTATGAGAGAGGTGAAACTGAGGGAAGATGGGAGCTTGGAACGTCATACTCAAAGCCCATAATCAGAGTCTATTAAGGCATTAGGGCAAGATGTCCAACATCAGGACACGTAGAATCATCTTAAATAAATACTCTTTGCTGTCTCATAGTTGTGAACATAGTGCATAGTTTGATACTGGGTTCTTAGATTTTTAAATGTAGACATTACAGATTAATTTTATTCAATTAATTGTGCCTTTAAATTCCTCAACTCTTCTATTATAGAAAAACTAAAATCTAAGTACTCTACTTACAATGGAGTTCACATAATCATAGAAATAACTAAAGAAAAATATTTTTCAGTTTACTATGCATTACCACATATAAGGAACTAGGGCTATGGTCTTCCAAAGAAACAGTGAAACACACTGCTACTTTTTAAATTTTAATGCTTCCCATATTTTTTCACTGAGGACTTCTCAATGGAATTAAGCTAGGCAACTATGTTGCCTCTATACCACTTAGTTCTCTATGAAGATATTTCCAAAAGAATCAAAAATTATGCCCACGTCATCTTTCTGAAGCAATGTAGTTGTTTCTCAAACATCCAGTATATTTCATTTGTCTTATTTTTTTAATCCAGTGTTCCTGTCTTTACTCTTGGATTAAAAATTATGTCCTTAATCCATGTTTACATGTACTTGATATTTATAGATAGATTTTATGTCCCCAGGCAGACTTTGTTCACTCTAGCTCATAAAATTTGAGGTATTTTAATCCCTTCTCATTAGTCTATCTATTCACTCTCTTAATCTCTCATATTGCTTTTGCTGTGAGCTCCTGGTTTTCATTTATCTATGTGTTCCTAGGATTGGAATGTGTATAATTAAATGTATTCAAGCAGATGAATTCACATCAGATAAGAAGAAGACAAATCACTATCATCATGCTTGTCAAGTTGATAAAAATCACACAGATTAAAAAAAAAAAGCTCTTTTATATTAATTATTCGCCGACATTTTACTATTATGAAGCATTTATATAGCATGTTATTTGCACAGCACCAAATTTTCTTTCATGTATATGCTCCACATTTTTGTCTATTTGCTTAATTTCTTTGTATTGTTTTAAATCCTCCAGTGCCTACTACTGAGATTAGATCAGATGCCTAAATTCTAAAATAGTTATTACTTCTGAAATTCATTAAATATTTGAACTCCACCTCTGTTAGTACCATTAATATTGTTTCATGGTTCATAGAAAGATGTAGTAGCTACTCTAAAACGTAGCAGCTGTAACAGTCGTAAAGAAGTTACAGAACGATACAAATAAAGTTAGGTGAATTCCTTTTCTAAGATTAGAAACCCTTTTGCTGGTGAAAATCTATTTTCTAAAATAATCACCATAAGAAAATCAATTGATTTTAATATCTCAAAAGCTTAACTATGCAATAATGTATTGAGATTTTAATTTGCAATCTTTTGCTCTTGTTAAACTATAGTCATGTAAATCTTGTTTAAAACATTAGTACATAAGTTACAACAAAGCAAAAATGGTATTTATGCTTAAAAGCAGAGGCTGCTCCAGGACCCCTTTATGTTATAATGATATTAAAGATAATTCTGCCAGTTGATATCAGTTTTATCTCCGACATTCTATTTCACATTAAGCTCTGATCAGTTTATTTCCTATACGTTGTTGAGAGTTAATGGACACTTATAGCCTTGGAAATGTTTAAAACCAAGTCAAGCTTTTATTTGAAAAGAAAAATAATTCATTTTTGTTAATTAATCATGTTCTCTATGATTACTAACAAATACAGAAAAAAGGGACTTCCCTGATGGTCCAGTGGTTAAGACTTTGCCTTCTAATGCAGTGGGTGCATGTTTGGTCCCTAGTTGGGGAATTAAGACCTCACATGCCTCGTGGCCAAAAAACCAAAACATAAAACAGAAGCAATATTGTAACAAATTCAGTGAAGACTTTTAAAAAAATGCTCCACATAAAAAAAATCTCAAAAAAAAAACAAAAAAAATGTAACAGAAAGCAAAAGCTGTATTTTTTATAGATTGTCTATAAAAATCAGGTCTCAAAATCAAACAGCAACCAAATTGAGGTGCCCAGGAAAAAAATCCGAAATATTTACAAGGAAGGAAGCATTTTCTTCTTTTTTTTTTTTTAAATTATTTATTTTATTTATTTTTGGCTGCGTTGCTGCACGCAGGCTTTCTCTAGTTGCGGCGAGCAGGGGCTACTCTTCCTTGCGGTGCGCGGGCTTCTCATTGCAGTGGCTTCTCTTGTTGCGGAGCACGGGCTCTAGGCGCGCGGGCTTCAGTAGTTGTGGCTCGCAGGCTCTAGAGCACAAGCTCAGTAGTTGTGGCGCACGGGCTTACTGGTTCCGTGGCATGTGGGGTCTTCCCAGGCCAGGGCTCTAACCCGTGTCCTCTGTATTGGCAGGAGGATTCTTAACCACTGCACCACCAGGGAAGCGCAAGAAAGCATTTTCTTTCTTTTTTTTTTTGCGGTACGCAGGCATCTCACTGTTGTGGCCTCTCCCGTTGCGGAGCACAGGCTCCAGAAGCACAGGCTCAGCGGCCATGGCTCACGGGCCCAGCCGTTCCGCGGTATGTGGGATCTTCCTGGACCGGGGCACGAACCCGCGTCCCCTGCATCGGCAGGCGGACTCTCAACCACTGCGCCACCAGGGAAGCCCAAGAGAGCATTTTCTACTCACAACTTTGAGAAAAGTAGAAGATACAGGTTGGATTTGAGGAGGAGTTAAAAAATGAAGAAAGACCATCTCCAGGTCTCTTCATTTAACCAGCCCCATTAGAAAGGATACTCAAGGACATTTACAAGTTTATATGGGGATATTGTAACTAACATAAAATTTTCAATTTTTACTGCAATATCTCACATTATACTGCTATACATATGAAAGCTCAGACAATCATAAAATACCAGAATTAACTAGGACTCAGTGATAACCTAATAGTTAATTCTAAGAATAAAAGGCAGAGAGTGCTGAAATGGGCAAACATAATCTGGCTCTCTTCCTTTTAGAACCCTAAAGCTGGGTCTTGTGAAACTGCCTGGATGAAAGATCTCCCATACCCCCCCCTCTGTGGATGCACTCTTATTCAGTCCTGCAGGAAATAAACACATTTCCAAAACCTCCAGGAGAGTTGTGGTATTTTAGTATTTGTTTTTTTAAACTAAGGATACCAGCCAAAGAAAATCAGGCTTTTGATGATGTGCTGGGGATTCCTATTTGAGAACGTCTCTGATTCCCCAAGAAGTAAATCAACTTTCCCTAAATCCTGAGTGAAAGTTTCCAGGGTCTCTGGAATTCCCTGATGGTTTTATCTAGTGTTGGGGCCCAGGGCCAGTCACCCCAAAATATGGCTCAATGTTGTATTGATTGCTTTGAATTAAAGTTACTTAAGAAATGGCCAATGCAAGAGGGACACTCTGACCCTTCTCTCTGTATCCCTAAAAGCAGGAAATAAATCTCCCATGTGAAAGGTGTAACCCCTTTAACTGGAGGTAGAACACGCTTATCTCCAGAGATAGGGAATTTGGGAGGAGAAGTCCATATAAAGAAATCCTGTTATTTCTTTAATTTACCACCCCCAAGTCCAAATTCTGTGTAGATTCTTCACTAATTAAGGACCCAAAGCTTAAGTTTCTTTACCCTGTCAATTTATCACACATTTATTGTTTCTTTGTCTAAAAAGTATAAAAGCTACCTGCTTTGGCCACTTCTTAGGTTCTTTTTCTAGGAGACTTCCAAGCCCACAAATTAAAAGTTGTTTCTTTATTTTTCTGCTAATCTGTTTTGTGTTGATTTCATTATTAGTCCAGCCACAAGAACACAAGAAGGGTAGAAGGGGAAGTTTCCCCTTCCCCAACACTAGTAACAAATAATGCACCCTATTATAATGTCATGCTGTTAAAATGGTGGCTAACTCTGTACAGTTATATGGAAATCAGTGATTAACGATAAACTTCCCAAAAGTATAGCAATGGCGATTTGCTTACAGAAAATGACTAAGAACAAACTCGGAACTCCAACACTCAAAAAGGCTTTGCATTTTTCAGAGTAAGACTGCTGCTTAACTGCTATTTATAATGTGCGATGTCACTGCCCACCTTGAGAGTCCCTTAGTACCCTAATTATCAAAAATTAAAGAATGAATATTCATAGTGTACAGGAAATTTCTCAAAATACTTGAGATTTTATCTACTTTCATGTAGTTGTATATTGCAAACTCAAATGAAAATAATGATTGTAATAATCTCAGGTACATGTATTTCTCTCTCTCTCTTTTTTTTTTCTCAGTTGAAAGCATAGTGAAACCTCATTGCATCTATTTTGTCATTCCCTATTGGTCATATGGTAATCTGACCTGGCTAGGATTTAAATAATATTCATCTGTTCTCCATATGGCTTAAAGTTAAATGTGACATTTCTCTCAAAAAGAATATTTTTTTCCTATGCTCTAAGATAAAAGTTGTGTCCATACATAAAATAATTAATACAATAAGGCCATTTCCAAGATTTTTTAAGGAATATGTATTTTCACTTCAAATGCCAACTTTTTAAAATCCTAAATACTTTTTCTCTGGTATGAATTATTCAGTTAATTATTTCATTCTTGTAACTTCTTTTTCTTTCTGTCCCTTCTCTTCTTTATTCTCTCTTTCCTAACATTCTCTATAACCCTTCCTCTTTTTCTTACTCCCTTTTTCTTCTCTTTCCCACTCTCTTCTTTCCTTCCTTCCTTCCTTTTTTCCATTTTTCTTTCTTCCTTTTCCTTTATTTTTCCCTTTGTTTATATATGGAGAGATATGTATGTCTTTGGTAGACTCTTCAGAAATACTGACCTCAAAAATTATATTTTCTCCTTTATCAGATTGATGTTGTGTGTGTGCAATTTTTTTCCTTATTGGAAGAAATGTAGTCAGCAACTAACATAAAGGCTAAAATAAAATGACCAGTAAATAGCTACCTAAATTCTTTAAGGTTAATCAGTAGTGATTTTTTTAAAGTAACTGGGTGGCCATGTATGGCTTATGGAAAATTATCTTACTGATACTCAAAATCTAGTTCACCTGTGTACATTTACAAATAAATTTATGAAGCATTTAAAATTTAATTTAAATGCATTTTTGTTCTCAAAAGGATCCTGATTAGTTTTAGAACTTCAATAAAGATAACAACAGATGTACTTTAGAAGCAGGAGATAAATCTACATAAATTCATAAAAGCAAAGTCCTTTGAGGTTTCATTGTTTTACTTTTTTGTTTACACTTTTGTCAGCATTTTACCAGCACTGTACAAATCTATATGTGCATGCACAGATGTTGAAACTATGCATAAGTCCTAATATTTAAAGAACAGATGGCTGACTAAATGTGAGCATTTACAATATATAACTAGCTTATCTGTAAACTCACATTACTCAGCAGCACACACATTCCATACATTTTTGTATCTATATATCTATATCTATATTCCAAAATACGTAGTTTCTTTTATCATAATAAAAATTACAAGAGTGTTCATAGATTACTTCAAGAGCTCCCACCTCTGTGGGATGCTAAAGAGAAACAAAGACAAATATACTTGGGGGATATTAAAATGGGAGCCTTATAAAAAATAATGGAAAGACATTTTCTCTCTGTTTCCCCCAACAAACTTTCCTCTCTGCCCCTATTCTAACTTCTCAGCGGGCGAGATACAAATAGGTATGTGGAACTAACTGGAGAAGTTGAACTAGAAGCAAAGTGGTGTTTCTTTCTATCTTTATATTTACTTACATTTCAAATGCTTAAGTCTGATTTACAAACTTGGAACAAACCATACTTATCAGTAGAATATTACTTGCCACTAATTCCCTGAGAAACAATTAGAAAGGTTTTCTCTGATATCACCAATGTCCTTCTTTTGTCCTTAGAAACAAATGCTTTGTATTATCTTCTTCCTACCACCCGTGTTCCTTCAGAATCTTAAGTGCTTTTGTTGTGTTCCCTCTCTCAAAGGAGACTTTGAAACATTTGACATTTCAGATGAGCAATAGAACTTTGCAAATTTTTCCCAAAATGTTGTTTTAATACAAGCAGTTAATATTTTATTAATATGTGAACTATTATTCAGCTTACTTACTTTTTCCTAAAAACAATTACATAAATATGTACTGCTAAAACAAGAAGTTTGAGGTTAAAAGAGATTAAATTATGTAATAGTTATGAGTAACATTAGGAAATTAATACAATAGAACTGAATGATAGAAATAACTGGGTACATTTAAGTGAATTAAATCCTAATGGTTTTCAGGGTATTTTATTCATCTTCAGTCCCAATGTTAACTCAATGCCTACAATATAGAACATATTTCATATATCATTTTTTAACTAAAAAATACTAGTAGTCAGTGTCTACCATTATAGGGTAAATTGTCAAAGACATTTTGAGTGAATAATATGACTTCACTACTTCTACATTTGAATAACCATTTGGGTGATTTACAGAAATACACACATCATCCATTTACATTTTTATTAATTGCTTGATTAATTTTAGAGTATTAGAATATATGTATGCATGTGTATATATATACATATATATAGAAAGTTTATATATATATATGTACATACATATGCATCCATATATCTATATATTCATATATATTTGTATGCTATATAAATATGTAACATATATATTTATAAATAAACAGTTGACCCTTGAACAACACAGGGGCTAGGGTTGCCAACTCTCCATACACTTGAAAATCTTCACTTAACTTATAATTGGCCCTCAGTATATGCAGTTCATCCATATCCATGGATATGTCCACAGGTCTGCATCTGCAGTTTCAACCAATCATGTATCTTGTAGTACTGTAGTATTTACTATGGAACAAAATCCATGCATAAGTGGACCCATGAAGTTCAAATTCATGTTGCTCATGGGTCAGCATCCATATATATGAATATATATATATATATAGCCATATATAATATACATGTTAATATTATATGTGTACACATATACATATACATTGATATATATTTATGTTATATATAAAATATAAACTTCATGTGAGAAAATCAGCATATATACAGTTTTCAGATTCATTAAAAAAGATGACAGACACCTAAAACTATTCTTTTCCTTGATAAACTTCCTTTTTTTCCTCCACACAGAGAAAAATTTTTTTCTATTAACTTCCTAGCACCTGCCTGACCATCCTGGGTCATCTTTACTAGTACCCTTTTAATATGTTCAACTAGCATGTCTTTGTTCAATTACAGTTTTCAGTTATTGTTTTATTGCATTATAATGGTTTTCTCCTTCAGAGTTTCAAGTTTTAATATTTTGAAATATATCTGTCTGTTGCCTATATCAATCACTGTCTTTATTTGCTCTTTTCTATCTCTATGTTCCTTACTGTGATTTTTGTCATATATATTTTAGATATCTTGTAATTTGTCTTTATTTGTGAGATTGCTTTGTCATTTCTTCAATTTATTTTCTGATTTCAGGAAGCTCAAATCTAACATATCCTTGATTTTTCTCTTCAGTTATATTCTGGTTTTGAATTTCTTGGTTTCTTTCATGTAAACAATTTCTTAATTATATTTTTATATTGTATTTATATTATGAGTATTATATTCAATTGCCTCTATTTTGAAATTTTGGGGGGGAAGTGTTTTAATCTGCTGAAATGTTTTAATTATCTTTTTGGTTATTGTTGTTTGTTTTTCCATATTAACTTTATACACACTGAGTTTTTTCTCTGTATTAGATTTGTATGCTTTATGCCAGAGATAAACCTAAAGCAAGTTGAATTAAAAAGGCTAAAATAAAATGACCAACAAAATATATGCCAAATGCAAACAAAAAGAAAACAGAGGTTTATCAAGCAACGCAGAATTTAACCTCCAACCATTAAATGAGATAGATCTATAGTATTAAAGTTTGGAATTCACAGTGGTTGTACAACAACTCCAAACAGCTAGCCTATGAAAAACACAGCAACAAAATTTCTAAAGTTGAAACTACAAGAAATAAAGGAAGTGGGGGCTTCCCTGTTGGCGCAGTGGTTGAAAGTCTGTCTGCCGATGCAGGGGATGCGGGTTCGTGCCCCGGTCCAGGAAGATCCCACATACCGCGGAGCGGCTGGGCCCGTGAGCCATGGCCGCTGGGCCTGCGCATCCGGAGTCTGTGCTCCGCAACGGGAGAGGCTGCAGCAGTGAGAGGCTTGCGTACCGCAAAAAAAAAAATAAATAAATAAAGGAAGTGATAGAGAGTCAGACAAAATTCACCCAAAATAGAGATTTAACTTATTACTCTATATACAAAACACTTCAAATGGAAATAAACATAAGTACAGAGAAGACCCAACCTAAACAATATAATTAATAAGATATATATATATATATATATATATAATAGTGCTGGGAAAACTGGACAGCTACATGTAAAAAAATGAAATTTTAACACATTTTAACACCATACACAAAAATAAACTCAAAATGAATTAAAGACCTAAATATAAGACCTGATACTATAAAACTCTTAGAGGAAAACATGGCAGAACACTCTATGAAATAAATTACAGAAAAATCTTTTTTGATCAATCTCCCAGAGTAATGGAAATAAAAACAAAAATAAACAAATGGGACCTACTTAAGCTCAAAAGCTTTTTCATAGTTAAGGAAACCACAAACTAAACAAAAAGACAACCCACAAAATGGAAGAAAATATTCACAAACGATGCAACTGACAACAGATTTGTCTCCAAAATTTACAAACAGTTCATGTGGCTTAATATTCAAAAAAGAAGCAACCCAATCAAAAAAATGGGCAGAAGCCCTAAATAGACATTTCTCCAAAGAAGACATACAGATTGCCAAGAGGACCATGAAAAGATGCTCAATATCACTAATTATTAGAGAAATCCAAATCAAAACTATGAGATATCACCTCAGAGCAATCAGAATGGCCATCATCAAAAAAATCTACAAACAATAAATGCTGGAGAGGGTGTGGAGAAAAGGAACCCTTCTACAGTGTTGGTGGGAATGTAAATTGGTACAATCATTATGGAGAATAGTATGGAGGTTCCATAAAAAACTAAAAATTGAGCTAACAAATGATTCAGCAATCCCACTAATGGACATATATCCAGAGAAAAACATGGTTTGAAAGGATAAATGCACCCCAATGTTCACTGCAGCACTTTTTACAATAGCCAAGACATGGAAGCAACCTAAATGTCCATCAACAGATGAATGGACAAAGAAGATGTGATATATATATATATATAAAATGGAATATTACTCAGCCATTAAAAAGAATGAAATAATGCCATTTGCAGCAAACATGGATGGACCTGGAAATTATCATACAAGTGAAGGAAATCAGACAGAGAAAGACAAATATCATATGATATCATTTATATGTGGAATCTTAAAAAAAAAGATACAAATGAACTTAATTACAAAACAGAAACAGACTCATAGACTTAGAAATGAACTTATGGTTACCAGGGGGAAAGGGTCGGGAGGAGGAGGGATAGATTGGGAGTTTGGGATTGACATGTACACAATGCTATATTTTAAATACATAACCAACAAGGACTTACTGTAATATATATATATATATCAACATATACTCATCGATAGTATAGAAAAATGCACTTCTTTTCAACTGCAAGAGAAAGAATTTAAACAGAAAAAATAATTTGAACAAGTAGAAATAATATAGAAGTCAACATTTGATTATAGAACACTATATATCTGGATGTGTTTTGCCAATACATTAAGTATCTGTAATTTATGTATATGAAAGAGATTGATTTATAATTTTCCTTTATTATGTTTGTCAGCTTTTGGTATCTGGTTATGTTGGTCTTACAACAATTGTTAAGAAATATTGCCTTTTTCCTTGGAAAACATTTTTCAAGATAAATGTTCACTGTTCTTACATCGGGAGCAGTCGCTGGCGAATCTAATTGAGATAGAACTTTCTCTTATAGGAAGGTTTTTAATAATACAATCAATTTCTTTAGTAAATATTGGACTCATCAAAATTTTTATTTCTTCTTATGTCAGATAATATAATTGCTTTCCCAAGGAATTTATGCTTTGCTTTAAGTTATGAAATACCTTGGCATACAGTTGTTCACAATATCATCTTATTAATTTCTTTGTGAATAGAACTCCTAGTAATGTTCCCTTCATCATTCCTAGTTTTGGTTAATTGTATTTTCCTTGTTCTCTACAAAAATATATTTTTATATTATTTTTTAAAGAATCAACTTTTGGCTTTGTTAATTTTCTGTTATTTATCTATTTCATTTATTTCTCTTCTTATCTTCAAGGTTTTCTGCCTCGTATCTCTTTTTGTCTTAGGGATGGATTTGCTCTTTGTTTTCTAGCTTTCTGTGTTGGAAGTGCTTCGGTTAGCGAATTTCAAATCTTGTTATTTTCTAATATATGCATTAAAGTTATAAATATACCTTGGAGAGCTTCTTTAATTACAACCCACAAGTATGGATTTCCTTATCCCCATATTAATCATTTAAACATCTAATTGACCTGTTTTACTAATTTCAGCCTATATTTTAAACTTTTTCTTTCATATTTCAATTAATTTGGAAGTGTATTTAAAAAAATGTCTAGGTATTTGTATTTTTTTCTAGTTATCCTTTTATTAATCATTTCTAACTTAAATTCACAGTAGTCTAAGAATAGATGCTGAATAATTTTAAAATTTATTTATTGAAGTTTTCTATATGGCTCAGGATTTACCAATTATGGTAATTGTTACATGGATACCTGACAAAACTATGTGAACTCTTTCATCATTGAAAGCATGGTTCTCCACACGCCACTTTGGTCAAATTTTTTAATTGTGATAATTTCCTATGGGGTTTACCCCTTTATTTTTCAAAATTACCCCTCTTAATCACTAATAATGCTTCCTTCCTTAAAGTTAATATTTTATATTAGCATAATTACACCAGTTTTTTCATTCATTGTGATATTTGCATGTTACATTTTTTCCTATCATTCAATTTTCTGTTTTATTTTAACATATTTTTGACCAGAGATGTATTACGTTCATAGGTGTTAGTTTCTGCAAAAATCCCCTGGTCAATAATGTGTTAAGTGTGTCACTTATAAGCAGCACATAGATTTTTTTGAATTGAATCTGGCTATCTTAGTCACAATGAACTATTTAGTCTATTTGCATTTATAATAATTACTGAAATAGGTTTTAATATGCCAACTATGTTTTCAATTAGGCTCTTTTGTTTTTTGTTTTAATTTAATTCCTTCTTGTTTCTTTGAATTAATAAAGTGTTCATTTCTTGTTTTCTATTGTATAATTTGCTTATTAGTTACATTCTTTCAGTGTTCTTTTAGTGGTTATACTAGATATCACGACCATTATTTTTGACTTATTACATTGGATACAAGTTATTATCTTTACCACCTCCTGCAATATTGTTAGAGATCATTTAAAACGCATTTTCTCCATTTCAGATTTTTTGTTATTGTTTACATTCATTTTAATTCTATGTATATTTTAAACTACACAGGTATTACACTTACTGTTTTAAATGATTGATATTCATGTGGAATTTTCTGGCTGTTTAACATTTCCAGTGATTTTTATTTCCTACTGCAGTTTTTGTTTTCTTCTGTCATCATTTTTTTTTTTCAGATGGGAGAACTCAACATACAGATGTCCACAAAAAAAAAAAAAAAAATGGAACTAGGAATATAGAAATAAAAATTCAGACTTAAAATAGCTTTTAAAAAATCCACAATCTAGGGCTTCCCTGGTGGCGCAGTGGTTGAGAGTCCACCTGCCGATGCAGGGGACACGGGTTCGTGGCCCGGTCCGGGAAGATCCCACATGCCACGGAGCAGCTGCGCCCGTGAGCCATGGCCGCTGAGCCTGCACGTCCGGAGCCTGTGCTCCGCAAAGGGAGAGGCCACAACAGTGAGAGGCCCGCGTACTGCAAAAAAAAAAAAATCCACAATCTATGCAGGAGCTGTCTCTCTTCCTACACCCAGTTGTATATTCTATGATTTGTATCCATAAGGAAACTGCTGCCAAAGACTTAAAGCAAAATTTTATTCTCAACACAATTGGGAAAACAAAAAGAGAACTAGTTAAATAAATTGTTTCCATTATTTCATGCTACTTCTAAATAGAAAGTAGCATTTAATTTTATTGCCTCACTGTCACAATAAAACACAAACAAAAGATTCAAATTAATGCTTAGTTATCCCACATGTCACAGTAATTTCTAAACCTTCACCTTAATAACACACTAATTTTTCATGATGCTAATTTTATAATAAGGGGAAATATTCTATAATTTACAATTTCATACTACCATTCTCCACCTCAAAAATATCAAATAATAATTCCTAAGATATATAAATAATTGACTTGCTAGACATCATACGTTTTAAGCAGTGTCCTCTAGAAAGTGTATTTGGAAGGTACAAGTTTGGGATGATGATGGGGAAGGGACAAAAAGGAAATGAGACAAGGAAAGATTTGAAGCAACATGATTTTCACCCTGTTGGCCTCATTGCTGTCTAAGAACAAACTAAGCAAATTTCTCAGCAGTTGTGTTTACTCAGCATAGAAGACTTCTCTTGAAGGACTGCAAGGAATTTATATGTCTGGCTATCTCCTTGAAGGACTGCAAGGAATTTATATGTCTGGTTATCTCCTGTCTGACATTTCTCTTTGGTTACATTTCCAACCATGGTAAGCAAACTCCCCTGCACTCCAGGTTGTAATATTCAGAGTGGCTGCCATTGTGAAGGAGCCCCGTTCCACCCTTTACGGCAAGGTGCTTCACCTAACTAGGAAAGTGGAAAGAGGGAGGCCATCCAGAGAGACTGGTTTGTTTCCCAATTTTCCGAGGTGAGAAATTCATATTAAGTCACACAACTAGCCTATAGGTAAGGCAATAAATTTTGTCCCATTTTGCAAATGTGTAAAAGATCATCCTCAAGGTCATACAGCTCAAAGTACTACAGGCATAAAATTCAGACTCAGTATGACTGCCTTAAGTGTCCACAGTCATAGCTTGTGGATTATCTGCAATCCCAGGGTCAATATTAAATTATTATTCTTTAATTAAACAAAAGGAATATTTCTTCAATTAAACAGTTTTATAGTGCTATGCAGGCAGCCTGTCCTTAAGTGGAATGTTTTAACAGAGTGTGGGTTGTTTCATATTATTTTGAAAGAAAGAATAACTTTTTAGTAAAATGTTGCCCTTGTGGCACTTGAATATATAATATATGGGAAAATTTATTGAATTTAATTTGGTATTGGTTAGATGAAAGTTATAGTTAACTCTGTAAGGAAATCTATACAATTATCTAGAAGTACAAGCATAAATAGTTCTTGATGTCCAATACTTTTTCTTCCTAATAAAGAGGATTATTTATTTAAGAAAGGGAATATAATAAATACTTGATGCTGAGGCAGATTTTCCTCTGCATTTCATAGTCATAACCCACTTCTCCAAGATTTTGCCCCATAATTGAAGCTCACACTTAACTTCAAGGCTGAATTGTGATACAATAGCCTCTGAATTGAACCACACCGTGATGTATTTGAGACAGCAGATAATTAGAAGTCATTTCTCAGTATTCTGGACATCATTTCTGTGCTCTTTAAATGGACTTAAACCACCGCTGCTAACCACACTGTAAGTGATACAGCCTAGGCAACATGGTATAATACAAGCTTATGATTCCTCTTTTACTGTCAAGCCAAATATTTTATTTCTAAGATGCTAATTAAATTCAAGTCTCTTGTTCTAAGTAATCAGAATACAGTGAATTAAAAGAAAAGTGTTTTATAATGTTTTTGTGCAAATAAATCAATGTTTTGAATTAGTTGCATAAGGTTCATGAATAGAACTCTGAGCATATTTCAAATGGCCAGTTTTGCTAATAAGGACGAGTAATCAAACGCTGATTATAGAGACATAATATATAATTACAAAGGTAGCCTTTCATTCCTATATTTTGTTTCCTATAATTTCACTGGTCCTTATTTCTTCATCTTTTTGAGATGTTTAAATATTTATTTTTAAATAAAACAATTCTCTTGCTCAGATTTTAGGTTTACCCTTTAATTGTGTGAGTACTTGTGTATGCACGCCCATTAGAATCATCCAAGGGTTACAGGATAAAACAAGTGGAAGATACGGACCTTGACCTATATAGCTTTACCTTTCTTGGCTTTCAAGTTGGTGATGAGTAATCTGAATGATTTTGTTAATAATTATCCATTTAAATGGGACATTGTAACATTAATTTAAATCTATCGCTTTTAAAGCTCTATCACTGGGAAAAAAATGAAGTTAGGAGATCTAAAGAGTTAAAATTATCTCTCAGTAAGCTAAACTGGACTTTCTCCTCCTTTTTCAAGAGACTGTATTATAAAAAGAAGAGGCTACTCCTGCTTACTGTGATTTCTTGTATTTTGCTATGTTCTAAGTATCAGATAAGCTTTACCAGTTACATCCTACTGTGCAGCACTTAAAGTACAGTGGGTCAGTTCTAAAACAGACCCAACAGCAACTATAGAGTTTGACTGAAATGTATCTTTATCTTCAAATGAAATAGGTACCTTCTCTAATTAAACTTTTTCATGGTTTGATACAGTGTATTATCCTCTTGTTTGAAACTTTTAAATTTTCTTACTTATTAATATATTGGCATTTTTTCCACAAGTATAGGCTATGAGAAATGCCCTGATTTTGATGGCCTAAACCGAAGGGATACTATCACTTTTTGATCTCATGGAACACAAAGGAAATCAGTAATTTATTTTTCCTGAGAAAAATAATGATCCTCCATAATATGGTGGGTATATGTGAGACATTTGAAATCAAATTATGTGCATTTGTGCATCTGAATTTGAGTTTCCTAAATCTTAGAGTCTCAGTTTTCTCATTTGAAAAATAAAAATAATAATCACTTCAAAGAATAGAGTGTTTGTAGTGAAAATAAGGTTTGAGTACATTGTTGAATACTTACTCTGTATCCAATAAAAATTAACAATTATGTTATTATTATTTTAGTATACTGATATCAATTTTTAAGTGACTAGAGGAATGTCATTAAAGATAGCTTAAAATTCTGATTGGTGTTAGGTATCCTAGAATGAAATAACCCCAAAAAAGCATAGTAGAGAACTGAAAGCCAGGATTTGAGTCCTAGAAAATGCTCACATCTACAAAAGGAGTTGTTTGTTGACAGATACCAGTTATTTTAGGAAGTGAAGAACAAAGCTAATCATTGGGTCTGGACTACATCAGAAATGAGTAGGCAAAAGACAGGTTTAGTAAGTGGAAGTGCAGCCACCAGAAACTGAGAGTTTTATTCTAATCCTCACCCACAGTAGCTCAGTGCAAAGTAAGCTCTGTCTTTTAACCAATAAAGAGGAAGTAGGTTCCTATCTTCCACTTGTTTTATCCTCTGTAACCCTTGGATGATTCTATTATGCGTGTACACACACGCACACAAAGGGTAAGCCTAAAATCTGAGCAAGAGAATTGTTTCATTTAAAAAGAAATATTTAAACATCTCAAAAAGATGAAGATTGTTCATCAATCCAATGACAATGTCTACAGATAACTGAGAATATTTTCTGTATTTATTTGCATCAATCAAGAGCAAAATGAAATCTAAAAATTCCTTTTCATTGCTTATATTATAACTATAGAGGCAAAAATTAGTAATGTGTAATGAAGGCAATATCATTAGTCAACAATCTAGACTTCAGGACAATAAGCTTCAAAGTAATCTACTCCTTAATTTACTTTAAATATTCATGTCAAGTACTGTTCTAGGTTCTGGGGAAATTCAGATAAACAAGAAGATAAGACTACTATTTCATAAATTTTGCACTCTGGTAAAGGGAGATAGAAAACAAAAATATAATGAGATTGATCAGTAGTGGTAAATTATATAATAAAAATAAAATAGGTTAATTGAGATAAAAAATGGATGGGTATATTCAGTTAAATTTCCAGGAAAAGCATTACTCTAGTAATATTAAGCATGATACATAAATGAAAAGTGATAGCCAGACATGCCAAAATCTGGGATACAAATAGACCAGAAAGAAGAAGCAGGTCATATAAAGGCCTAGAGGAATAAAATTTGGTAGTTGCAGAACCAGAAAGTAGGCCAGTGTGATTGGACTTCAGTGAGGATGCTAGAGGATATCAGGAAGTGGAGTCAACAAATAGGGCCTTAGTTAATGGCAAACTTTTTAGAATATCATATGGAGTTCGGATTTTATTCTTAAGTTAATGGGAATCGATTGAGGGCTTAAACAGGGTATCTTCAGGATCTGAGTATCTGGAAAGATCATTCTGGTTGAAGTACAGGAAATGAAAAAACTAATATATAGAGAATAAATGGAAAGGGAGTGAATTTTGAAGAAGGAAGTTAGGATAAAATACTACTTTGTTAATCCTGGAATGGATCTAACGAATGGATTTATTTAAAGTGGTAGTAGTGGAGAGAGGGGAATTTTGATATGTTCTTTAAATAAAGTCATTAAAATTTGCCAATAGTTTGGAAATAAAAGGGTGAGAAAAAGAAGAAAAAGAACATTCTTAAGCAGAAGGTTGAGAGTAGGTGTAGAAATCAAGTATTCTTCTATTTTCTGATATGTTTGCAATAATCATTGGAAATCCAAGTGGATACATGAAGTAGAAGAGTATAGATACACATGTCTGGAGTTCAGGGGAGGAAGATGCTGAGTCCATAACTCTAAGACTTGTCAGTATATCAATATTATTAAAGTATATCATGTTGAATAAGATCACTGGAAAATGATTCAGAGAGAGAAGACAAAGGATTTTGGTACCAATCTCTGAGGTAAAAATATATCCCTCATATTTGAAAATTGACACTTTGGTTCTTAGTAAAGTGAATCTCATCATTTCCTGATATTAATAGCAATTTTCTTACTGACTTAGCTAATAAGAAATTGACTGTAAATAAAATAAGGATTCACTCTTTTTTATACTAAGCTAGTATACCTACATTAAGAAAGAATCGTTCTAAGCTAAAAATGTATTATCTATAAGGGAAATACTATATATGTAACTTAGACATAGAGTTACCTGTGAGCAATAGAAAACCCTCAGAAATTATACTAGCATAAAGGCAAAATGTATCTCCAGGAACTCAGTTTATTACTCAGCCTTGTGCAGTGTCTGGAACTTATTCTCATGTTGCAGAGTAACATCTGTTCTCAAGGTAATAAGATGGAAAAAGAATCAAAAACAATAGGAAAAATAATAAAGAATCAAAAATGATAATAGTATCTCTTTAGGAAGATTCCCATAACTGCTACATACAGATTTCATTTACACCCATTGGCTGACGGCAGTCTCAAAGCCCCTCCACAATGCAAAGGAGGATGGAACCATGGTCTTTATTAGAGTTGACTGTATGACCAGCTAAGTATTAAATTTCTTTAGAAGGGAGGGGTGAATGGGTGCTGAAAATAATTAGTATCTCTGCTACTTTCATATCAGTATTTAATAAAAATGATGATGTGTAAAGATAGTATTAAAAGGAAATAATTAAATTGACAGTCATTAACTAACTCAATGAATTAGTCCCACTTTCTCAAAAACCTAAGGATTATATGCTTACTTTAAATTGTATATGGAATTGTTCACATCTAAATTAATTTACTTAATGCCCACACATTATCCTGTATCACTTTTGCAGCCCAATGTAATATGAAATTAAAGGGGAAAAACTAGGGCTTCCCTGGTGGTGCAGTGGCTGAGAATCTGCCTGCCAATGCAGGGGACACGGGTTCGAGCCCTGGTCTGGGAAGATCCCAGATGCTGTGGAGCAACTGGGCCCGTGAGCCACAATTACTGAGCCTGTGCATCTGGAGCCTGTGCTCCACAGAGAACAAGAGAGGCAGCGATAGTGAGAGGCCCGCGCACGGCGATGAAGAGTGGCCCCCGCTTGCCACAACTGGAGAAAGCCCTCGCACAGAAACGAAGACCCAACACAGCCATAAATAAATAAATAAATTTTTTAAAAATTTTAAAAAAAGGGGAAAAACTATAAAGTTTAACAATAAAGGCAATAGAAAATTTAAAGGGAATATCTGCAAAGTGTTACAACAAAGCAAAATATTTAAATGAACTTGAAGTGTATGTTTAAGTAGAAATGATGTTTCAGAGATAATGTATATACTGCACTGTGTGCAGTGCCTGGGATATATTAAATCCTCAACAAGGCTAACTAAATTCTCTTTCTGCCATTCTAAGGACATGCAAATCTTTGCTCATGCAAAACACTCTGTGTAGAACATCTGGGGAATTGCTTTTCAATAATATTTTTTAATTAATTAATTAATTTTTATTTTTGTCTGTTTTGGGTCTTCATTGTTGCTTGTGGGCTTTCTCTAGTTGCAGCAAGCAGGGGCTACTCTTCATTGTGGTGCACAGGCTTCTCATTGTGGTGGCCTCTCTTGTTGTGGAGCATGGGCTCTAGGCATGCAGGCTTCAGTAGTTGCAGCACATGGGCTCAGTAGTTGCAGCACATGGGTTCTAGGGTGCGCAGGCTCAGTAGTTGTGGCTTGCAGGCTCTAGGGCGCTCAGGCTCAGTAGTTGTGGTGCACGGGCTTATTTACTCTGCAGTGGAATTGCTTTTAAGTAGAAAAATAAGGGGAGGATTTCAAAAAATATTCAAGATCAAATATATTTATTAGAATTGGGGTTTTTTTTTCTAAATATTTTAGTTCACTAGTAAGGAATAGGTCCACTCTCTGAAAATCCCTAAATTTTCACTGAAGCACTGAATATTAAAAGTTTTTCCTTGGACCTCTCCAATTACTGAAATTTCCCTTGTCTGGTCTGGAGTTATAGGAGAGTAGTTCTGCTTTCACTTGAAGGAACCAAAATCAGGTGAAGAGCTTACTCCATGGATAAAAGAGTGAGGTGCTTCTCACCATTATTATTTACTATTACCTCAATGATTAATAATAAAAATTATGTGGGATGTCTAAACCAGAATAAAATAAAAGTCTGAATAGATAAAGGTAGGGTGTTAATAAGTGAATTTGGAACATTCTTACATGGTAGAGAAGACCTGTAAAAGAACCCCAAGAAAACAAACATGTCTAAAAAATGTTTACTGTAAATTAATTTGTGGGATTTTAAGATTTAAAATCTATTACTTATGGGATTTGAACTTAAGGCAAATTATTTCATATGTTTCCCTTTTTTGGTTTTGGTTATTCCTTTTTTATCTTCCTGTGATATTTCCATGTTCACTTTATAGAAGTACATTTTTCTTGGGCACATTTATTTATTAAAATGGAAGAGTTTATCCAGCATAAGAAATAAAATGATATATTTTATCTCTTATAAAAGTAAAAAATAATACCAAAAAGAACTGAGAGATTTTCAGAACTGCTACATGTTTAATCTTTATTTTGTTATTTAAAACCTTACTAACAAAATAATTTCTATTTTATCATTATAGGATCCAATCTAAAATGCATTGTAGAGATTAGTTAATTACACCACACTACTATCTCTGCTTGAACGTCACTAGTGTTCTGTGTTTTCACAGAACACAGAGAATATCCAATTCTATTTTCAAGCAAATGTGCAAATGTTTATGTTCTCTATGGTTTATTCTGCCACCTCCCTCCAAAATCTTATAAACATGGATCTCACTTTAGCTCTTCTAGAGTCACAAAAATTCTTGGTCATCATTTTTCTATGTGTCAGACACTGAGTACATTAGCAAAAGTTTCATGTCCACTATGTCTTGTTTTTTCCAGGGCAAAAACTTTATTTTTGTCAAATATTTTTCATATTGCCTTTTCATGGTGGTCCAGAAGAAAGACTGCATTCTTGCCTCCCATGCAGCTGTGTATAGATAACTGACCAAGTGCTAGTAAACTGAATATAGAAGGAAGCAGTCTGTGCTAAATTCAGAAGTGTCTTTAAGGAGAGATGTGTCCCTCTCTGCCTTCCTCTAACTTCCTCCTTTCATTGGTTTCTTTTAAATGTGCTTGAAATTTGGTTATAAATATATGGAGCTTATGTAAACATCTGAGTATAATTATGAGCTAAATATTCTAGGAAGATTTCACTGGAAATAGGGAAGGCAACCTGTTACTGGTATCTTGGAGGAACAATGATCCCAACTTGAATGACAAATCTCCAGAGATTTGAATAAGGAATAAAACTTTGTGTGTAATTAAAACACTGTTAATATAGGTGTTTTCTCAATTGCTGCTGAGATGTCTTTTTAAGGAGATGTATTTTTAATGGATACATCCTTATATAAGCTCTCATATTCCAGATGTTTTTGTGTGAAGACATTTTGCAATACTGAAAAAAATCACTATATTCATGTATAATATTAATTATGAATGATGACATTTAACTGATATTAAATTATATGAAAAGAATTAGAATAATTTTAAACATTTATATTATTGACTGCACCTGCTGACTCTGTTTTGAAAGATGAGAGATTTAGCATACTTCTTCCCACCTTTTATCTCCATTCCAACAACCTGATTTTGTCAGGTGAATTATCATTTTATATAGTCAAGATATATCACATTTACTTTCCTCTTACCTAAGTGTAATTTTTAAAATTAGTTTGCGTAGATTTCAGATTGAATAGAGTCAAAGTTCCATATCAATTATTTTTTTAAACTATAGCTTTCCAAATTCCTTCATTCTTTATTTTTAGGAATTTATTTGTTGTCCAGATATGATACTCTTCTAGTAGTTTTCTCAATAGTAAATGCTCAAGGATGGTTTTGCAGATATAAGAACGTTCATTGCTTTATGGCTGGTTGAATTTTTTCTGAATATAAAATTACTGAGATACATTTCCTTTACTCAAAATTTTGTTTTATTTTGAGAATATCTGAAGCCAACATGATTTTCCAGTAGTATACAAATTCCTTTTCTGACTAGATGCCCATCAGCTTCATAGGATATATTTTAGTGTTAATTATTTACATAAAATTTTTCCCAAAAACTTCTAAATTTTGTACTGTTAGATTTTTTTGAATTTGTTAACTTTCCTTCATGGAATTAGTTTTCTTTCTGATTGTTTTTCTGTATTTTTAATGACTAATTCTTGTTCACCAGTGTTTGTTCTATGTATATAATTCTATTGAGTGCATGGAAGGGGTAGGATTATGTAAACTTTATAACTTCCCTAAAGCATCTCCCTCATTCTTCAGTGCCAACAGTGGTTAGCCAACCCTCTTATACTACGACTTCCTGCTTAATAACTCTAGTGAATGCCAGAGGGTTCAATATTATTCTATTAAGTTTGGTTTATATATCCCTTGAAATATTTCTACTGCATCAACAATGTATTTTTTGTTATTGATTTGAACTGTGGTTTCCCTGGTTATCTTTCTCTGTAGAATCTGAAAATGAAATCTTCTTCTTTACTGAGAGAAATTTCTGAAAATTTTTGACATATTGATGGCACGCTTTCTTGTTTCTCTCTGCCATTGTAGCTATAGTCTCATCCCTATTATGGTGCTTAAACTTTCCATGGGACCTGGGGGTTTGTAGGGTTGGTGATCTTAGCTTTGTGTGGAATTTTTGTCTGGTGTCTTAAACTTGCCTCTCTGAAGCAAAGTAGTTTCTCTGGAAAATATGACTATATTTTCCAGTCTGTTGTGGTAATTTTATAGCCTGTCTATGTGCTTCAACGGCTTACTGCCAGCTTCAGGTCATCTGTGAATTTCATTTGCATGTTTTCCATGTACCCAGCTAAACCACAGATAAAGATGCTCAACAGGATAATATTAAGAACGAAGTCCTGTGCCTCTGTTCATTCCAAGCTGACACTGAGTCATTAATCAACATTCCCTTGGGATTCTCACTGAGAAGTTATTAAGTGTTGCTAACCATATTATCAGGAAGTTCAGAATTATCCATCGATTCCTCAAAAATATGAAAAAAAAATTGTCAATAATCACGTTAAAATTCTCTTACTCTGTAGCTTTAGCATTTCATATCTCGTCTCTCTGCTTTCACTGTCCTCCTCCTGACTGTTCTCTGCTTAGGATCCAAAATAATCCTTCAGATCTGATTAGGTTACAGCCCTGATCCTAATGCATCAATGTCTTTCCTATAAGTCCCCAGATGACCTGAACTCTAGTTACCTCCAGCCATTCTTGTAAAACATTGCCTTTCAGAAATTTTATAATTGCTGATATTCTTACATGAAATGTTCTTCCCTCACATAGGGACATGGCTTTCTCCTTCACAGTGTACAGACTCTACTCAAATGTATCCCAACAGATACCTTCCCTAATTATCCTGCTTCAAAGAACATGTCCTGGGCTTCCCTGGTGGCGCAGTGGTTGAGAGTCCGCCTGCCGATTCAGGGGACATGGGTTTGTGCCCCTGTCCGGGAAGATCCCACATGCCACGGAGCGGCTGGGCCCGTGAGCCATGGTCGCTGAGCCTGCGCGTCCGGAGCCTGTGCTCCGCAACGGGAGAGGCCACAACAGTGAGAGGCCCACGTACCGCAAAAAAAAAAAAAAAAAAAAAAAAGAACATGCCTTTTCCATCACTTTTTATCTCCTTACACTGTTTTATGTTTTTTGCATAGTATTTGTCATTACTTGACATTGCATATCACATAATATGTATCATGCACAGATCAATAGATGATAGATAGATTTAGAGATAGGTATAGGTGTACATGTAGATATAGATACATAGGTATAGATACATATATAGATATACACTTATATTAGGCAATTATGTTTTAATCCTTTTTTCATTTTTCACCAAGAGGGCAGGGCCTTTTTGTTTTATTCACAAGCTTATCCCCTATCTTTTGAAGAATTCCTTGCACTCAAAAACTGTTTGCTGAATAAAAGTCTAAATGATGGAATGGAGGAATGAACCCTCTTCTTCTACAAGTCTATCAAAAAATAACTTTAATTAAGTGAGGATTTTTAAAAATCCTCACTGGCTTTTATGGGTCATTCACTGCCTTTCTAAATGTTCATAAATCATCTGTTTGAAATTTTTTACCAACATTTTCTTGACATTAGACTGAAATTCACTTGCTCATGGTCCTGGCATTTAGACCCATTTCATTTACTTTTAAGAAAATTATGTCTTTGAGTATTTCTAACCTTAGAGAGCTTCTAAAGAGATAAATATCATAGATAAGTGGTAGAGTATGTGTTAAAATAGCCCATCTTATCCCAAGAACAACTATGTTATGCTCACTGTGATTCATCAGTTTTCAGTGATGATTGGTAGAGAGTCAAGAGCTAGGAAATCAGGGGCAGAACTCTAGGTTGGCTCCTTGGTTCTGCTGCTTATTTACCTTATTTCAATTTTCTGTCTCAACTTTTGCAATCATTATCCTAGGAATTATACTTCAAAGGGTTGTAAACAAGTATAAGGGAAATAAATATAAAATACCACAGAAGTAGCAGGTGTTCAATAAACATATGTTAATATAATTAATAGCGTGATGGAGCAAGGATAAATCTAGTGCTCCCACAGTCTTACCTAAACTGGTATTAACAGTTATTTTCACACAGTCTTACCTAAACTGTACTTTAGTTTTTTATACCAACATTTTCTATACTTTTCTACTCTGATGAGCATTTTCTTTGAAAATAAAAGGGAAGTTTGAATTTTTTTTCTTTATGTTTCTGTCAATACAATTCATAAATTCATAACATGGATCACTTGGCGAATGTTTTTTTTTTTTGGTTGTTATTTTCTTTATGTGTCTTGTCAATGAAAATTTATTGCTTAATTAAGGTTTCATTGTTTGTAATATAATTAATGCATGATTTCTCTAAATTTACCCATCTGCCACATCTGGACATGTTAGTAAATAAAAATAGAAATACAACAACAACCCCTCCACTGACACATACACACACACACACACACACACAGATTGCTTCCAGAGAGTAATGGCAGAAATTAATAGTGATCTTGTAGATATAAAGAATATAAGGATGGAGGTGACTGTCTATCTGTATATAATTACCAGTCTGGCTGTTACAGAACCAAATAGATTATGTTAAATGACAATGGGCAAGTACTAACAGCAACTGAAGTTATGCTATATCTGGTGTCTTCCTTAGAGCATTAACAAGGCCTCAAGTAAGAGGAAGGTGACCAGTGAGCCAATTAATATATTCTTGTCTATCCCTATCACTAAAAGAGGATTTTTCTTTTGTTTTATGATTTTGAATTCTATTAAGGACTCTTTACCTAAACCAAGTGCAAGGTATGCTTAGGGTTAATTATTTTTGCATATTTTCCCACCCCATTTGTTGAAAAGTATTCTACTCTTATAGTTTTGTACTAGGCCTGGTCTCCAGATTTTTCTACCCTCTGATCATAGGAGATAGGAGTCTTTATATGTTTTCAAAAAGACCGACTAGTTTTCACACTTAGGAATTAATTGGTGGCTAATCACCTTTAGTTTTTCTTTGTATTTCTCTAAGGCATTAATTATACTCAGAAAAAAATCTAATTCCATAATATCTATAACAACTATTTATATCTTTCGAATGTCTAACACATTATATTTGCATATACATTCTCTACTACTAGTACCCCATACTAGGTCAGATCTTAAATTATGCCATAAGACAAAGAATTAGGAAGTATAGGGAAGGAAGAAATGAAATGCTGCTGTTTGTAAATAACATAATTATATAAACAGAAACTCCCAAAAAACTGCAAATAATATATCCAAATTTATAAATAAATTTAATTAGGTCACTAGAAACAAGGTAAATACTGTACTAAAATAATTACATTTCTATTTTACAGCAAAGAGTATTTAGAAAATGTAATTAATATCATTTACAACTGCATCAAAAATATTAATACTCAGAAATACACTAATGAAAGATGTTCAGGATCTTTATAGTAAATATTATGGCCATATTGGTTTCCTATTGTTGCTATAGTAAATATCCACAAACTTAGAACACATATTCATTATCTTAGAATTCTGTAGATCAGAATTACAAAGTGGGTCAGCAGAGCTACATTCTTCCTGGAAGCTCTAGGGGAGAATTTTTCCTTGCCTTTTCCAGCTTCTAGAAGCTGCCTATATTAGTAGGTTTATGGCTACGTTTCTCCAGTCTTTACTTCCTTTGTCACGTCTCTTTTGACTCAGACCCTCCTGTCTTCCTCTTACAGGTCTTTGTGTCCACCCAGATAATTCAGGATAATCTCCATCCATAAATGTTTAACTTGATCACACCTACGAAGTTCCTTTTTGCTTTGCTATCCAGACAATTCAGGATAATCTCCATCCATAAATGTTTAACTTGATCACACCTACGAAGTTCCTTTTTGCTATGCAAGGTAACATATCTACAGGTTCCAGAGATTAGCTTGTGGATTTTTTTGCCATACTGCCTACCACAATCGAGAACAGTTAAAGAAGAAATGAATGAAAATCTTTATAGTAAACATTATGGGGAACAATTGAGGGAGGTGTAAATGTTCATGGATTAGGAGTCTTAATATTGCAAAGTGGTCAACTCCTCCTAAATCATTCAATAGTTTCAATGTAATGCTATTTAAAATATTAGCAGTATTTTATCTTACCAAACAAAAATGCTGATTCTAAAATTTATATGAAAATTCAAAATACAAAGTGATATAGGATAATTTTAAATTGACCTTAAATGTTGTACCACTACATTGTCATACATCAAAATTTATCATGAAGTTTACCATAGTTAAGACAGTGAGGTGTTAGTGTAAAGATAAATAAATATATCAGTGAAATAGGACAGATTAGAGATTCCAGAAATTCATATATATATATATATGAACATTTCTATATAGAACCTATCTATATTATATTAGAACATACTATAAGAACATTACCTAATGATGTCATGGCAGGCATACCACTAATTCTTAAGCACAATACAGAAAAATCTAATTATAACATAAGATTTAATAATGGGGGAGATTGATGTCAGCAAGATTGTAGAATAGGAGTTTTCTCTTTTTCCCCTCAAAGAACACCAATTTTGACTATCACCCATGAACAAGAGAGAATACCTTTGTGGAAGTTTGGTAGTGTAGTACACTACTGAAGCAAAAATTCTGAGACTAGATGTACTGAGGAAGGTAAAAGGAATAGTTTCACTTTTGCCCACATCACCCTCCCCCAACGCAGCACAGCTCAATGCCAAGAGAGACTCTCTTAGCCCATGATGTCTCCCACAAGGGAAAGTGAACCTTCTTCCCCAGCTGTGCGGGATGCTACCAAAGAGGCCCACTTCTTTCCCAGTCCATCCAGAGTACTGAGGCTGCCTGCACAACTGTGGAGCAGGGAGAAAGTAGGAATGCAGCAGCCAGGACTCAGAGCTTATCAAAAGGATGTGGATCCTACTAACTACGGGGCTGGGGAGCTTTGGTGCTTCAGATTAGGAGGGGCTGGTCTTACCAGCCCCGAGCCCAGTTCTCCTGGGCCTGGTCCTGAGGGAAGCAGTCCCAGGTCCTGGAAGAAAGCTTGTCTCAGGAGCTCTCTCTCAGTCTCAACCTGCAAGCTCCACGCGGGGCTGTCATGGAAGCATTACATTTAGTTGCTCATGCTACTGTCACCTGGGGAGTTAGTTTGCATTTCAGATCTAAGCATTACATAGTTCAATAGGGTTTTTTCTCCAGATTAAAAAGAAACCTAGATGGAGATCAAGGTTTTCCCCTATCCCAAGGCTTTTCCTCCACTTCATGCCTACAGATAAGATTAGCACAATACCGTTCAATACAAGTGTGAGACATGAACCGGGAGTGGTGGTGAACCCACAAGCAGTCTGAGTTCCATGCAGGGACCCCATTCAGGGAGAGGAGAGAGGAAAGCTGAACAGGGAGGTCATAAATAACTCAGGGCTCTGAGGTAGAGGACTAGTGGTCACGTGGACCCCACTTCTGGAGAGAATATGGCAGGTGAACTGAACAATCTAATCCAGCCTCGACTGGATTATTAATCACTTCATGGATTCCATCTAAAGCCTGTCCAGAGAATGCTGAAGATTCCTCACCTGTGGATCCCCCTGACTGGCCCACAGCCACCCCCAATATTCCATGTGCCTCACCTACACACTCCCAACCCCTATGATGGGCTGCCTGAGTGAGCCCCATGAGTGGAAAGTACCAGACTTTGAAGACAGTTAGTGAGCATGTGCAGAAAGCCAGCCCAACTACAAAGATTAAGAGAAAGCACACAAGCTTGAACATTTAGCACCACCTTAGAGAAAGAAAATGGGAGGCTGTCAGCATTAAGCCTGGCTTTGTAAGATTAATAGAAAGCATATCATTTTAAGAATTATCACCCTTCCCCAAGAGAGAATAAGTGTGGGAGGGGTAAATCCATACAAAAGTTCTGAGAAAACCTCAGAATCCCTAGCAGGGCTGACAGGTGAGAATATTTCTCTTTAGAAGCCACTCAGTAAGGACTGGAGGAAGTCACTGCTTCTATAAATGCAAAGATAGCAACACAAGATGTAAAGGAACACACAAAAAAATCAATAAAACATGACATCACCACAGGAACACAATAATTTTCCAGTAACTGACCACAAAGAAATAAAGATCTATAATTTGTCTGATTAAGAATTCAAAATAATTGTTTTAAGGAAACATAATGAGTTATAAGAAAACACATAAAGACAATAAAACCAAATCAGAAAAAAATACACAAACCAGTTGAGAACTTAAACAGAGAGATGAAATCATAAAATATAACCACCCAGAAATTTTGGAGCTGAAGAACAGAATAAATGAAATGAAAAATGCAAAAACCAGTACAGAGATTGAATCAGTGATCAAAAATCCCCAACAAAGAAAGTTCAAGACCACATAGTTTCCCTGCTGAATTCTACCAAACATTTAAAAAATTAAATTAATTTTTAAAATTAAAAAATTAATGCTAATACTTCTCAAACTCTTCCAAAAAACTGAAAAGTAAGAAGTACTTCCAAACTTATTTTACAAGGCCAGCATTACCCTGATACCAAAGCCAGAAAAGGACATAACAAGAAAAGAAAATTACAGGCCCATATCCCTAATGAAAATAGATGCAAAAAGTCTCAACAAAATACTAGCAAACAGAGTTCAATAGTGCATTAAAAGGATCATATACCACCAGAATCATGTGGAATTTATCTCTGGGATGCAAGGATGTTTCAACATACATAAATCAGTGTGATACAGCACATTAACAAAATGGTATGGATAAAATCATATGATCATCTCAACAGAATGACAACATTCATCCTATATTCATGATAAAACTCTCAACAATATTGGATATAGAAGGAATGTACATCAAAATAAGAAAAGCCGTGTATAACTCAAACCCACAGCTAACATCATACTCAAAAGGAAAAGCTCAAAGATGAGGAATAAGACAAGGATGCCTATTTTCACCATATCTATTTAACATAGTACTGGAAGTCTTAGCCAGAGAAATTAGGCAAGAAATAGAAATAAAAGGCATTCAAATTGGGAACGAAGAAGTAAAAATTGGGTCTGTTTGCAAATGACATGATCTTATATATAGAAAACCCTAAAGATCCCACCAAAACTTTTTAGAACTAATAAATGGATTCAGTAAATTTGAAGGATAAAACACCAAAATACAAAAACCAGTTGCATTTCTATACAGTAACAAAGAACTATCAAAAATATAAATTAAGAAAACAATCCATTTATAATTGCATTAACACAATAAAATATTTAGGAATAAATTTAACCAAGGAGGTGAAAGATCGGTACACTGAAAACTATGAGACACTGATGAAAGAAATTGAAGAATTCACAGATAAATGAAAAGATATCCCATGACCATGGATTGTGAGAATTAATATTGTTAAAAGGTCTACCCAAAGCAATATACTGATTCAATGTGATCCCTATTGAAATTCCAATGGCATCTTTCATAGAAAAAGAAAAAAAAATCCTAAAATTTGTATAAAACCACAAAAGACCCTGAATAACCAAAGAAATCTTGAAAAAGAAGAAAGCTGGAGGCACCACGCCTCCTGATTTCAACTTACAGTACAAAGCAGTCCAAACAATATGGTATTGGCAAAAACAAACACATAGACTAATGGAACAGAAGTAAAGAGAGACCAGAAATAAACCCATACATACATGGTCAACTAATCTTAGACAAGGGTGTCAAGACTGAGTAAAGGATAGTCTCTTAAATAAATGGTGTTGGAAAAACTGGATATGCACATGCAAAAGAATAAACCTGGATCTTTATCTTACACTAGTCATAAAAACTAACTCAAAATGGATTAAACACTTAAGTGTTAAGACCTGAAGTCATAAAACTCTAGATGAAAACTTAGGGAAAAAACTCCTTGACATTGGTCTTGGCAATGATTTTTTGGATATAATACCAAAAGCATAGGCAACAAAAGCAAAAATAAGTAAGTGGATCTACATCAGACTAAAAATCTTCTGCACAACAAATAAAACCACCAACAAAATGAAAGGCTACTTACAGAATGGGAGAAAATATGTGCAAACCACATATCTTATAAGGGGTTAATATCCAAAATATATAAGGAACACAGATAATACAATAGCAAAAGTAATAAGGTTTTAAAATGGGCAAAGTACTGAATAGATATTTTTCCAAAGAAGAAATATAAATGGTCAACAAGTGTATGAAAAGTTGCTCAGCACCACTAATCATCAGGGAAATGCAAATCAAAACCACAATTAGCTATCACCTTACACCTGTTAGGACACCATTTATCAAAAAGATAACAGACGGCAAATGTGGAGAATGTGGAGAAAAGGGACCCCTGTAAACTGTTGGTGGGGATGTAAATTGGTACAGCCCTGAAAGACTATGGAGATTGCTCAAAAAAAAATAAAACTAAAAATAGAACTACCAGACATTCCAGCAATCACATTTCTGCATATATACCCATTTATATCTGAATGAAACAAAATCATTATTGTGAAGACATATCTACATCGCCATGTTTATTGCACCATTTGGAATGATAGCAAGGATATAGAAACAACGTTAAGTGTCTGTCAACGGATGAATGGGTAAGGGAGATGTGAGATAGATAGTTAGATAGATAGGTAGATGACAGACAGACAAGACAGACACAATGTAATTCAGTCATTAGAAGGAAGGAAATCATTCTCTTCATGACAACACAGATGAACCTAGAGGACACTATGCTAAGCCAGACAGAGAAAGACAAATAATGTGGAATCTTAAAAAAAAAAAAAAAAATCATAGAAAGGAAGAGTAGAATAGTGGTTACCAGGAGTTGAGTGTGGGGTAAATGGGGAGATGCTAGTCAAAGGGTTATAAGATGAATAAGTTCTAGGGATAATGTATAGCATGTTTACTATAGTTAATAATACTTTGTTTTACACTTGAAATTTGCTAAGAGTAGATCTTAAGGAATGGAGAGTGATGTCTAAGAGCCTGTGAATAAACTACATGAATCCAAAGTTTTCTGGTCCCTTCATAGTCACCTCTAAATCTGACTGTAGAACTAAATTTGGGCCAACCTATCTAAAGCTGCCCAAGTGTTCCTAGTACTAAAAACTAAGAGTTAGGGCTTCATTAATACTCTGTAGCAATATGAAACCCTGCTTAAATGCTTTCCTTAGTTTTATCTAAGCCCCCTCTGCCAGCCACACATCAGCTAAGGCTGGAGCAAGCAAGCACACACACACACACACACACACACACACACACACTCCAAGTGTAGTTCAGTATCAAGATGTGGCCTGTAGGCCTTGCTTAATGCCCTTTGTATACACTTGCCATTTATCTCAGGCCATTTTCAAAGCCTAGCCTCACCTCCACAAGGTCATAAACTTTACCCTTGGTTAAAAAGCAATCCCCGGACTTCCAGTTTCCACTCTAGCATGTAAGAAAGTCATCAATTTGTCCTAACAAGTGCAAATCTGAACAAACTGAAAAAATCAACAACTCTTCTTCGATCTGTCAGAGAAGTGAGGTCAAAGGGCAAGCCACTTTTGCCAAAATTGGAGAGATAGACAGGTGCATAAAAAGAATCACAACTTACCAAGAGGAGACTCATGAGCAGAAACCTCCACAGGAACTAGTGCTGGGGTAGGAAAACCTGAACTGTAATTCTTGGATTGCTGGAGGCTCAGCATGAACAAGTCTGAGAGTTAAAAACTTCAGTGAGGTTGAGTCATAGGGGGTCACCACACTTTTGTGAGTTTTACTTCCTGGAGCTCTACCAGGTTCTCACAGGGAATATTGTAAAACTTCTTCTGCCTCATGTAGGGGGACAGGGAAAATAACATTTTTAAACAAAGTATTCTATCCTTTTTAGTAAGACCTGCCCTTAAGAGAAATGTTTTTAAATCAGAACCTAACCTGTTGGGGTTTTACAGGGCCTAACTGACCTGGGAGAAAAGAAATACCCAACTCCAGCCCTCTTGAGCCATCCTTGTTCCACCTAAGGCAGAGACAGGTAGGGAGGATGGGGAACTAAAGGCACCTGTAAAGTTCACAGCTCAGGGTCACAGCTTCAGTAAGTCTGAGAACTATTCATAGGAATATAGAACATTCTCCTCCCCCCACACTTTACCACCACATCATTAAAGTCCTATTTACCAGAGTTCCTCTTACCTAGCACATCATGTCTGGATTTCAATAAAAAATTACGAGGTATGCTAAACAGAAAAAAAGAAACATAGTTTGAAGAGAGAGAGAAAGAATCAGAACCAGACCCAGATATGGCAGGGATGTTGAAACTATCAGACCAGGAATTTAAAACAACTATGATTAATATGCTATGGGTTCTAATAGAAAAAGTAGACAACATGCAAGAGAGATGCAAGAAGACAACATGCAAGAAGACAACATGCAAGAAGAGATGGATAATGTAAGCAGAGAGATGGAAATTCTAAGAAAGAATAAAAAGAAATGCTAGAGAACAAAAACTATGTAAGAGAAATGAAGAGTGCCTATGGTGGGTTCATTAGTAGACTGGACACAACTGAGGAAAGAATTTCTGAGCTTGAGGATATGTTGACAGAAACTTTCAAAACTGAAAAAAAAAAAAGACTGAAAAAATGGAACAAGATATCTAGCAACTGTGGGATAAATACAAAAGTTGAAACATAGGTTTGATGGGAATACTAGAAGGAAAAGAAAGGAACAGAAGAAATATCTGAAGAAATAGTGAGCAAGAATTTCCCCAAGTTAATGTCAGATACCAAACCATAGATCCAAGAAGATCAAAGGACATCAAGCAGGATAAATTACTACAAACCCACACCTAAGCTCTACCCTTAACTTTCACCAAGGTCTCCAAGCACATACACCCCAGAGTTTATGAGAAGCATCCATCAACTGTAGATCAATGGTCCTCAACTGAGGGCAATTTTGGTTCCCAGGGGATAGTTGTCAATATCTGGAGACATTTTTGATTGTCACATGGAAGGAAGGTACTACTGGCATCTAGTGGGATACTACAATGCACAGAAAAGTCCCCCATACACACAACAAAGAATTATCCAGCCCTAAAAGTCAACAGTGCCAAGGAGAAACTCTTCTTTGGACAAAGCCCCTAAAGCTACACTCAACCTTGAATAACAAAATGGCAGGTTTTTGGAGGATTAAAAGCCCCTACCTAGGCATCAACAGTTAAAAGCAAATGCAAACTCCTGCCCAACTGAAAATAAGCCTTCACAAAGCACCAGGTTAAAAATTTCCAATCTACATGTTGAAGAAGTAGAGAGAGTTCCACCAGTTGTGCCAGCCTGAATCAGCCAGCAGAAACCTTCAAAGAAAGGAATGTGATTAGGGTCTTTAAACAGATTTGGGTTTCATGAAAATTCTTCCACTTAGATTTACAACCCTGAGAGATTTACTTAAATTGTTTGAGTTTCATCTATAACATGAGGAGGAAATGCACAATTTTATATCATTGTTGTACAGATTAAGTTACTTGGTATATAACTGGTAAGTGTTCAAAGAAGTTAGTTCTGATGAGGAAGATGAGAGTTTTGCTGTATGTCCTATATTTTCTCCTAAAGAGCTTCTCTGCAAAAGTTTCCACCCCGCTCCCTGCCCTGGGAGGCTGAAGTCTGTAGGGTCTACATCAATGATCTCCCTTGACCTCTCAAACCCTGTTGACTTTGGCCAATAGAGAGCACCAGAAGTTGGCTGGGAAAAGAAGGAAAAGTGAGTATTGGTTATTCCCTGGGCTCCCTCTCTTGGGGGTTTATGGGTCATAACAGCCCTTCTGTTACTAGCCTCAAAGTTTTGAATTATCCCTGTGGTTTCTCTACACGTGACTGCACTTTCCTCTACACCTTTTGAAAAGAGTTCCTTTATTAAACTCTCCTGAAAATACCCAGTTTGAGCTCCACTTCTGTTTCCTGTCAGGACTTTTATTAATTATGATGATGGTGATTGCTGTTTTTAGATGCCACAATGATTTCTGTAGGGGCAAAAATCATGTCTTAGGCCACTATTTTCCTCAAAGTCCACAAGACTATTAAAATATAAGGAAGATATAAACAAAACCAGTGGATTCTTCTTTTTTAATTTGACTGCTATTAATATTAATTCATCTAGGTCATTTCATTAAAAAATTCTACACATTACTAGACGATAATAAGCATATAAAGCCAGAAACATTAATGGTAAGCAAACACAGGTATATCGTCCTTTTAATGTTGGGGTTTGTAATGTTTCCTCAGAATAATAATTTATAAGCAAATGTCTCCTATTTCACCCTCCTCTAGAATTTTGAAATCTTAAAAAAAATTCCATTAAGTGCAACGAATGCTTAACATAAAATTTAAATAATGGATAAGCTTCTCATACTGCAACTTTTAGCTTAGGGTTCTCAAGAGATTTGGCTCTGAAATTAGATACAATCACTTTTCTGCCAAAGAAAATTATACTAGTTTAATGAAACTGTCACAGACTAGACCAAGCAGTATACACATCAAATAGATCAGTTCCCAAAGACTGGTCTTCAAACTTCATGACTCGTTTTCTAATAGAATAGCAAAAGTTGCTCAAATTCTAGCAATCTTTTTAGTTTAGGGAGCATTTTCTTCTCAACAATGAAGGTCTTTTAGGATCTAAAGCATTAGGCCTTTAAGTTTTATGTGATCATATATAATTTATCAGCCTATCAAGAGCTCTTTGAGAGTATCTGGTGGGGCTACTAATAATTATTTGAGGTAAAATGTGTAAACTGGGACTATGAGGAGAAAGCTGCGATATTTGGTTACTCCATTAAGTTCCTACTAGACTGAATAAAATACATTTCTTAAGATTTTCAGGTTGTTTTTTCTTATCCTGTATTAGTGTCAGTCCTCAGAATGTCTCACCTTGGGGTACTTTCTACAATTTTTCAACAGGCTTTGGTTTTTTTCACTTTTGTTTTTTGGAATTTAAGTGACAATTAGCCCCTAGGCCTAATTAACAATACTCTTGGCCCTTCTATTACTCTTCTCGGTAGGCATCAACTAAAGAAACAAAAAAAATCTGCTGGGTAACTACATCTATCAGTATTTTTGTGTGTGTGATTATAAATTTGATGTTTACCAGAATGTCTACATTCCAAATAAAGCATCCTATAGACAGGTTGGAATTTAGTAAGATTTCCACTGAGGATATTTCTTATTTAATTCAATTCCGTTAGAAAATATTAAAGTCAATACTATGGTATAAGGAGTGTTCTTTTAAACAAATAACTGTAGCTGATTATAAAATTTTTAAATTTGAAACTTATCTATAAAGGAAACATAGATGACAAGCATGTCATGTACAGAGTTTTCTGCCTACGGCCACGTGAACTGATTGAGACAACAGCCTTCAGTATGAGAGTTTGTAATGCAAATAAATACAGGAACGTAGCACTGAAAACTCTATTGGTTCTGCTGACATGAAGTAAATTAAATATAATAACCTTGTAAATGCTCATATTTCAATCAAGATATGAACATTTTTCATGTCATTTCATGGTTCTATTTTGAAGCAATAAATCATTATCTATGTACTGTTTTGCCATGGTTAAAGTTTAAATGGATGAGCAAAAATTCCATTGAGCTTTATGAAACCTTAGAAACTGAATATTGACTAACAGCCCTGAGCAGTTAGTAAATAAAAACATTCAGATGCAAAGCTCTTTCACTGTAGCTTAAAGCAGGATGTTGATATATAATGAGCAGTACAATCTATATAAATAACTGGCACCTATGTTGATAAGTTTATCAAACATATTCTATTAAGCCTTCATGAATTTAGAGATAAGTGCCTCTCTTTAGTTGATACAGAGAAACTTTTGACATTCTGCAAAGTAAAAAATGGTGTTCAAATTAAAATTACAACTTAGAATGTTCTAAGCAGTACCACACTCATTCACCTCAAAGAAACACACCTGACACATGTCACTCATTCAAAACATTCTTACCATTGTAATTACAGTACATACATGGATGAGAGTCAAGTTAACAAGACGACAGACTTTTATCCTGAAAGCACACTTCTTGTTGGAGCTTTGTCCCAAGCTGACTTATAATAGGTAGGTAAGCCTTTTTATAATATATAGAAAAGCCTAAATCTTTCATGAGTTTGTTGTTACTCTAGCAGAGGGCAAGAAGTTCTGTTTTGAGTAATTAAGGAGTATCAGCAATGGAGAAGGAAATCCAGGTATTTCTAAGATTTTCTATTATTCACTATTCATTCTTCCATTATTGATTCATCTGCTCAACAGACATTCATTGTACCCCCCCACATGACGAAGATATACACGAAGCACTGTAGAAACTAAAAATAAAACAAAATCTATTGATCCTGCATGTGGTAGAAAGAATAGTGGCCCCCGAAGATGTCCACTTCCTAATCCCTGAAACCTGTGAATATTTTACAAAGTAAAAAGGACTATGCAGATGTGATTAAAATAAGATTTTGAGATAGGATTATCCTGGATTATCTAGTTGATCCAATGTAATCACAAGGATCATTCTAGAAGAAAGAGGTCAGAGGCAGAAAGAGAAATTTGAAAATATTACTCTGCTGGCACTGATAAAAGAGGAAGAGACCATGAGCTAAGGATGCAGGTAGTCTCTACAATCTGGAAAAGGCAGATTCTCCCCTATGGCCTCCAGAGAGAATGCAGGCTTGCCAACACTGTATGGTAAGAGCCATTTTGAACTGCTGACTTTCAGAACTGTTTTATTAACTTAATAATAACTTATATTATTTAAAGAATTTTAAAAAGTTAAGTTGTTTGAAGCCAAGAAGTTTGTGGTAATTTGCTACAGCAGCTATAGAAAACTAGTGCACAACCTTACAGGAATTTGTGGGCTAAAAGAACTACACACTAAAGACATAAGTTAACAAAAAGTCAATATCCCTCTGAGAGACAAAAGCATGAGATATGATAATGAAATACTAATAACTGATAACACTGATTGAGCAATTATTATATGCCAATGCACATTAATTTTTACAACTCTTAGGATAAAAATATCTTCTACCATTTCCTGTGGTGGGAAGTTTTTTTTAAAACTTATTTTACTTAAAGTAAGTTTAATAAATGGGAAAGTCAGAGCTTGAATCCATGCCGTGTGATTTCAGATCATGAAGTCTAAACCACTGTGGTCTATATAACACCTCATTACCAAACACAGACAAACGGGAGTTAACAAAGAACAAAGACCTAACCGGACAATGAATTCATGCATATATTATAGAGGGGTGAGGGAATTATTCTTGAGACCAGGAGCAGTAAACACAACATACATGTCCTGAATAAATATCTTCATTCAGGTCTTATGTAGCTTATAATCATAGTCACCTACATATGTCATGCTTTATTTAATAGAAGGGCTTTGTGACATGGTATTTTTATCTTTTTTTACTTTAGGTAGCTTTCACTGAGTAAATTTTCCCCCAGAGTAATCAGAATCATTTGCCATGGTAAGAACACACACACACATACACATAATGGCCTGACATAGTTGTGTTTATCTTCGTGTATTCCCATACATGTCATGAAGCAAGGCATATACTGAATACCCCCAAAGTTTTATTGAATAAACAAATTAATGAATGAAGATAATCAAAATATTTTATGGTTTTAAGAGTCCTAAGAGCAATCTATTATAACACTCCCATGAAGAATGAAATTCTTCTTGATAGGGTGATTAAAGTCACGTCTTAGAGCATTTATTTTAAATGTGAGAATGACATATATAATTGTTTCTATTGGAGTAACTTTACCAGTGAAGATTTTTAACAGGAAAATTAAAAGATGATAGTTTAAACTTATGAAAATAAGAAAACTAAATAGAAATTCTGTTTTGAAATATTGTTTGTGAGACAAAGAGAGTCTGTAGTATAAGTTAATATTCATGGAAATGGGAAGGGAGAGGGGTGACTGTATGATTCTTTTAAAAATAGAATTAACCAATTTTATTGAGTGGTTAGATGTAGACTGTTGGGAAAAGAAGAAAAGATAACTCCAATATTTTGAAACTGGGTTAGTTAATGGGAGCTTCACAGAGCCACTGGTAGGCATTCCCAGGAGAATTCTGTCTGGAACTTACTAAATTTGGGACTTCACTTGGAATGCCATCCTGCAGCGTGTTTTCTGTGAAGCCAAATTTCTGGTGGCAATTAGTAGGTTTTTATGAGAAAGAAAAGGGAGAGAGACTCTAGTGAAATAATTGGAACATCTGACCTGATCAAAGTCATTTCTTTTTCAGGATGTCTTTGCACCTTAAATACTGCAATATACACTGTGATTATCAAAGAGGAGAATAAATGCTTGGTTGTAGCAAATTTTTCCAGCATATTTTCTGTAATATATAATCAAAAGAAATACTCTAGAAAACACAGGAACAGAATTATCCCATAGGTTGTTGAAATAGAAAAATTATGATTAGAAGAAAGAGAGTGACAAGACATTTATGTAGATGAGAACTGAATGTTGGGAGTGCCGAAGGTAGTTACGAAAAATGTGCAGATAGAATAGAGAGTGCAAAACAGATATGAATAACCTACATTTTTACGAGGAAAATGGGAATAGAACACATCAAAGAGGACAGCTAAACTGAAATGAGAATTAAGGGAATTAGAACAGTATGGCATCACTGAAAGAAAACGAAGAAAACATTTCAAGAATGATTCTCTTGATAACAAACCAAATTCTGTATAAAGGTTTCAGGGAATGAATAAGGAGGAAACTAAAGTTTGGGAATCAATTTTCCTAAGTCTAGTTATTTTAAAGAAAGCAGTTTCAATGGAATGGTGCAGTCAGAATTCAGATTGAATTCTGCAGATTGAAAAGGGCTAGAGAAATACGAGGTAAGTAATTTTAGTTGTTAATTTTTCAAAATGTTTATGATGTTGATGAAATGCTCAAGATAGAAACTTAAAAATGTAACAGATTAGAAAGTAATAATATTAATAAAAATATTTGGGTGGTTAAGTAGAACCTGAGCATTTTTATTTGTGGAAAGAAATTATCAATAAAAGAGAAATGAGATTCAATTAGGTCCAAGAGAGAGACACAGGAAAAAAGCAGGAAAAAAAATTAAGATAACCAGCAAAGAGTGAAGATGTAGGAAAGAAAGGGGATTAGAAGATATTTTTGTAGAAATGAAAATGCAAGTGCCCCGGTGAGATTAACTCACTTTGAAAAGCCAAAGATAGGTAGGGGCAGGGGTCACTGAACAATATTCTGGTGGAAGATGTATTGTAATGGAAAGATCATTGCCTATAGAAAGAAATATCTCGCAGCTTGCTTCAGTCACTTTACAACTACAAACTGGGCAAGTATCTCTAACTTCTCTTAGACTTAGTTTTCATATTTTTTCTGTGTAAAGTGGTTTGTAGCTGATAAACCTCTTAAGGTAGAAGATAAAAGTTATTATAGTCAAAAAAGAGAAACAAGGTCACATACTGTTCTATTGCTTTGTCAAAGAATGTTTTATCCTTCAAGACATTCTGGTCTTTCTCTGATATACATGAATTTGGGACTTAAAAGTTACATTACAAGTAGTTTCTTTGTCCATAGATACTTGCAGTGTGGATTTGGGTTGGAGTTTCTGTATGTAAGAGATACCCTGTTTGCTTCTCCAAACCTTCTCATTTTCTCCCTGTTCTGTGCTCCTGGAAGGCTGATCTTTGTGGGCTGCATCAATGGGTTCCCTTGCTCTGTCTTTCTATTTGATTCCACCAATAGGAGTAACTGTAGGAGGATGGCCAGGTGGGAGAAGGGAATGGTCAGAGCCACAGGATCACAGTTTCCCACTAACCAAGGCCCAATTCCCACAAGATGGCTCCCTCTGAGAGCTACTCTCTCTGTATTCTGACCACTGACCCTCACTTTTCTTCTTCAGGATTTGGCTGATCATAGCTCCATGCTGTTACTTGGAAGAATGCTTCACTGTCTCACTTGTTGCTCTTAGCTCTGCCAAGAGCTTTGTAAATAATTCTGTTCTTCCTAAATTAAATTATTCTCAATTATCCCATTTATGTGTGTCATCTGTTTCTTCCAAGGACCATGACTGATGCAAAGGGGGAATATATGTGTGTTACATGGTGGAGCTTGTCCACATCTAAACAGGATCCCATTCATTAGCTATATTACATATTATATATATCCCTTATCAGTCCATAATGATTCCTATTTCTCTGATGCTAGACATGAGCTCTGGTCAGGTCAGTTACTCTGATAAATCGACGTAAGCATCTTTAGCCCCGGGGAGTGAATCTACACTATCACGCCATTGATTTATCTCCATAATATAAGTGATAAAACAGAGAAATAGGGATTTTCTTTCAAAGTCATCTTACCTGTGTCCTTGAAAAAGTTATCTATAATTATTTCAGCTAATTAATAGTTTCAATGAGTAGATTAAGTGGGTGATATATGGCAAGTGCTTTGAACTGTGCCTCAGACATAGTATATAATATAGGAATATCAGCTGTTCTTTGTCCTCTCTTGTTCATCTTGTCATTATTATCATCGTTGTTATTATTCCAGTGGGAACAGCCATCCCACAGGAGACATGAGTTGCCCAGGGTCTCTATAACTTCCAGTGAAATACACAGAAGACAGCTTAGACTGATCCCTCACACTATTCTATGATTCCATGATGGCTAATTCCATTATTCTCCATATGCCTGTTTGCTTCAGTCAGTACCAGAAACCCAGGCCTTCCAATTCATGCATCACCTGGAATATTATTTCTATATCACAATTTATATCTCACAATCCAAATCAGTTTTCTTTTTTTGTCTAAAAAAAGCTTTTAATTTAACCTCTTAAAACTCAGTTTATCATCAGCAAATGCTTTGGAAAGCTTACAAAACTTTCATTCCACCCCAGGTCTTCTTCAGTGGCTGTGTGGAGGGCAACCCACTGATCTTACTATGTTATCACAATCTATCCCTGCCCCATCTTGTCATAGCTCTCTTTACCCAACTTAGAGTCTATAACTTATATGAAAGTTCAACATAACTTAGATGAAAGCACCCTGTATTAGTCAAGGTTCTACAGAAAAACAGAAGCAATAGAAGAACTCATATACAGGAATTGGCTCACAAAATCAATTGTTGGATATAGCAGATCTGAAATCTGTAAGGCAGGCTGGCAGTCTGGAAACTCAGACAAATTTTCAGTGTTACAATCTTGAAGCAGAATGCTTTCTTCTCTAGGAAACCTTAGTTTTTGCTTTTAATGCCTTCAACTGATTTGATGAGGCCCACCCACATAATTGAGGGTAATATTTACTTAAAGTAAACCAATTGTAAATATAACCACATCTACAAAATACCTTCAGAGCAATATCCAGACTGGCATTTGGCAGAAAAAATCTGGGTACCATAACCTAGCAGAGTTGACAAAGAAAATTAAGTATCACACACCCTTAAATTCTTTTCTGTTGCTTTTTAAAATGACTTATCTGAAAAAATTCAACTACTAGCTTATTCTAATTACTTGCCAACTATATTTCCCCAGTAAAGTCATGATCCCAATCACCAAGATAGATATTTTAGATCTTTCCTCTAATCTTAAACCTCTAATATACACTAATAACATCCCAACTCTTACTGCAAGCTGATAAACTTGCAATAAACTTCATTAAGATAAAAAAGCAATCACAGAGAAACTCCCTCATTTTCTCATCATGGAATTTACTAAGTTGCTAGTATTTGTATCCATGTTCTTTTCTTTTATTCTGGTGTGATGGATGGAAGAACATCAACTGCTTTAATTAGTCCAATCCCTCCACTTGTGTTCTGTAGTCTATTAACTCTTGACGCCTCAAGGAATTTGTTCTGGCAACTGAACCAGTTACCAGTTTCTCTCTTTTTGCTGTGCATTTTCATCAAATGTTCTAGTATCTTCTTACTTAAGAATAAGCAAAAACAAAACAAAAAGAAACAGAAACAATCCTTTATGTGGGACTGTAAACTTCTTTATACTGTTATATTAAGCTGAGATTTTTTTTAACATCTTTATTGGAGTATAATTGCTTTACAATGTTGTGTTAGTTTCTGTTGTATAACAAAGTGAATCAGCTATACATATACATATATCCCCATATACCCTCCCTCTTGTGTCTCCCTCCCACACTCCCTATCCCACCCCTCTAGGTGGTCACAAAGCACCGAGCTGATCTCCCCGTGAAGTGAGAGAGTAGCATTGATATATACACTACCAAAGCTGAGATATTTTAAAATATCTATTTACTGTTATATAGAGATAACATTTAAACTGTTGGATATGCCTGGGCAAATTTTACTGAAACATGGGACCTGTGTTAAAAGACAAGCCTAGATAGTGAAAACTCTGGAGAGATGTAGTCTCCTTGAGGTAAATATTTAAATTTCAAGGAGTATAAAACCCTGGGTTGTGACGCACAGCAGATCTTCCCCCTAGAGAAAATTATTCATATTCTAAAGGATAAGAACCCAGATCCTGGGTCTTCTCCTTTTGTTCCCAAAGATAATTTGTTTGCTTTAGAAGCAACATTTTATCTCCCTCTCTCAGGAAGAGAGAGATCATGGCAGATACTGTTACAAACCATTGCTGTACTTCATGTACAGCAGATAAAAAGCAGATAAAATCCATGGCAGATCATCAGGCAGTTAAGGCAAAACCCTGGCATGAGAGAGAAGCAAGAGGTGCAGATATAATTATTGATCCTAGAGAAAACAAAGATATTTAAATATATAATGGAGAATACTTATGCTCTAGGATGCTGCTTTCTTTTTTTTTCTGCTATGCCTTATTCTGAAAATTGACAAATTTCTGAAGGGGAAAAATTGTTTAAGAATTCAAGACTAACGTTGTTAGAATGTATGTCTATACACAAATATATTAATTTTACTGTTAATATGATATGTATAGATAGAGTATAGTAGGGATTCATTGCTAATTTCAGATCTTTACTTACATATGAAATTCTTATTAAAGAGTAACCACAATAACATATGTACCCTATCTCTAGTTTTCATTGTCAATACTACTTATACTCCACTAATTTTGATGGCCTACTGTATGCATGTATTAGACTGTAGGTGATTGAGAGTTTATAATCATAATAGTGGTTAGTTAATACATTTTTTAATCTTCTAAAGTATGCTAGACACTACTAAATGCCAGGCATTGTTTGAGGTACTGTGTAGATTTTGGTAAGCAGGACAGATGGTGACTGCTAGTAGGAAACACATACAATAAAAAAGAAAAAAAGATGTAAGTAATAGTAATTTTGTTAGTGAAAGACTGCTATAAAATTAAAATATAATTACAGAATAGACAACAATAGGGCATAACCATAGGCAGAGTAGTGGTCCACCTACTTAGTGGGAAGACATATTATGTGATGATATTTGAGTTGAGCTCAAACAGATGTGAAGGACAGTCATTGAAGATTGGGGAAGGATAGGGGTTGGAGGGTGGGGGGAGAAGAGGAAATTTCCAGGCAAAGAGGATTGCAAATTTTAAAGCTCAAAGGCAGGAAAGATTTTAGATCATACAAGGAACAGAAAGAAGACAATTTATATAATCTCTCTCAGATATAGCTCCATCTATTATTCAAAGAGAATAATAAAACAATTGTAATTTAGAGCTGTTGTGAGAACTGAAGGTGAGAGTGAGTGAACGTACAATGTTTAGTAGACAGTGCTGTGGTGTATATTAGAAGACAAAGTTATATTAATTAACCATTGTGATTATAAATTCTTAATCATCTATGGTTTATCCTATAATGATAAAATAAAATATTACTTTTTAAGGCTCACCTAATAACATGTAACAAAATCAAGTATTTTGAGAATTAGGATGATATGGAAGATGTTTGCAGCATTCAGTTTTTGACCAAAGTGAATTTCTAAGAATAAGGATGGGGAGAAATATACAATATGCCATATTATAAATGAAGATAAACAAGTAAGATGCCTGGGTTCAAATTAAGGCTCTACCACTGATTATTTATTTGCTCTTGGATCTCTTGCTAATTATCTTCTGGCTTCAGGAATCATGATATGCCCCTTACAAAGTTGGTACAAGGTCTCACATCAAATTATTTTATTTTCAACAAAGACTTAACTATATTTTCTGTTCATGTTTTAAATTATTTCATTTACTGATTTTGTTTTTAGATTATGGCAAAAATAAACTTTATCTATTGTGTTTACATCTGTCTCTGGGTACCTAGAATCATGCCTGGCATGTGGAAGTCATTTTAACATATTTGCCAAATGATTAAATGAAGGAATGAATGCTCCCCAGTTTGTTTAAATTATAATTTCCATGAAACTGAAAATGTGCATACTTTTCCTCACAACACGTTCTGCAAGTTTAAGTGATGTTAATACAGGATCAATAGTAAGATTCAACCCAAGAGGTCAGACTAATAAATATTCTAGTGATGATGGCACCACACAAATCTTCAGGGCTTACAGTCAGGACACGTGCACAACAGGTGGAGACTTTGGAGACTGAATGACTAGGTAAACTAGGACCATGAAGAGCTGGAGTGTGAAAAGTTTTACAGACACACTGAAAAAAAGACGGCCTCAATTAGGGCCTTGAAGAAATACTAATAGAAAACACTTTTTCAAGTAAAATTCAAAATGAAATGAGTCATTTTCAGAAACATAATTGTGAGTTTAAGGGGCAGCATGGTAAATAGTGATTACAAATACCCACGAAGAGAAATATCGTTATGTGAAGGCTTTCTTGTAAAGACTGCTAATTGCATCAGCTTTTTAAGTCATGCTCATTCACATTCAATAACAACACCATAATAAGCATCAACTTCAAACATAAAGGGCATGATTCATGAAAAATCGGTACTTTCCTCCAGCATAGGTAAGATCAATTATGAGTTCCTGGTAATAGCTTACCGATTTAAGTTTAAGAGAACTAAAGATTTTTCATCAAGAGTTTTTTCTTTGAACATCCTCCAGACTTAAAAAGGAGAACTAGTCAGTTGAATTTTTTCAGGGATAAATCAAGCTTACTAAATTGATTAAACTTCATATTTCTCCTAAGGTATGTTCTCCACTGCTTATGTGTAACCAAAATATTTTCTGAAACATTTCCAACAAGCTCTCATTCTTAGAGAAGGTGTATATCGGTGACTAATTCTTATAGACCAATGTAAGATTTTAAGTGAAAAAAATGCTTTTTTAATCTAAAGTCAAATTTACCGATTTCTGAGTGAAGAATTCCTGAATTCCTAGATTATAACCACCACCCAACCACCACCATCAGTATCATCATAGCTACTTAATTTACAAAGCCACAAATCCTCTTTGAAAATTATTAAACATGGGTCCATATTATATAACATGAAAATTCTTTTCCTACCTCACTCCTTTCCCAATTCCCACTCTTCTGGTATTTTTTAGGGTATGCTTTTCCAGGTTAATTTTTGTGACCAAAATGAATAAAAGAGTATTTTCTATTTTTTATAATAATGACAGAAATGAATTGAGTACTTTCTATGTGTCCTGCATTAACTAAATTGTTTACATGTATTATCTCACTTAATAAACACAACTCCATTACACCAGTCATTAATATTCCTGCTTTACAGGTGGGAAAATGGGTATTTAAGGTAGTTAAATAGAATTGTATCTACATGTATGCATACATATTAGTATTTGTGTATTTGTGCAACATACATGTACATATATGTTCATATATTTATGTATATGTTTATAGACATTGTTTCTGGAAAAAGAATACTTGAAGATAATACTAGCTCAGATGTAGGGTTATTTTATGTTTGATAGTTTTTGGAAAATTGTTCTGTAAAGAAACTAGAACAAATTTTACTATAATCATCATCAATCACATACCAAGAAGTACTTTATCTCTCAGATTTTCAGCAATCTGGTGAATCCTTTATATTTTCCAGCATAATGGTTTTAAACATACTTTTGTTTGTTATTTGCAGTTATTTTTCCACTACGATATTAGTGATATTAACCCCTAGTTGTACATATGTTGTAAATGTTTCTTGTCAGTTTATTTTGTGTCTGTGGATTGGTTTTGATCCAAATCCTTAGCCTACCAAAAAAGGGGAACACAAACTCCTAAAGTTCATGCCAGGATTGCTTTGACCTTTTCACGGATCTTAGAAATGGATGGGGCTCAAGTCTGCAGAGTTTTTTATGGGAGACACAGAAGTTCTCTTTGGACCTATAATGACTTTAAATAATCAAGAAGAGAAAAATGCTATACCCAAGGATGTATGTCTTGGACCTTACGGTGAAACTTCTAACTTATGATATCCTGTTAAATATAAACCTATTGAATTTTAATCATTTCAACCAAAGGAGTTATGAAATGAAATATTCACTTGAGAACTTTGATGCAAGGAGGAAAACTATGCTTTTTGACCTGATTATTGTATTTTCCAAACTATATGAAATGACAGTATTTATTAAGTCACATCAACAATATAAAATATGTAGGCACAGTATTCACATACCAAGTAAACACCACCATAAATAAATCAAAGGTTTTAAAGTTACCTGCATAATAAATAGAATGTTATAAATGTACAGGCATTTTACAGGTACAGAGAGACCTCTGATGTATGACTACCTGGCAGGTTTCGACAGAAGATGTCCTTGAGGCAGATGTAACTGTGAAATACTAAGTTTCTTTGCAACTGTTAGTCTAATAAGTGGATTTAGAAGCATAGATGTGAATATAATAATGTGTCTGGTGTCTTTGCTAGAAACTTTAAATCAGTGCATTAGTAACGTACAGCTAAATCTATTTTTATGCTACATTTGATTCGATGGTTTCTTCCAAACACTTTAGGTGGAAAGAAGAGTGTTCCTAGTTGACTGCCTATAGGAGAGTGGCTTCTGGGGTTAGGAAGAATTCTGCTGACATTGACTTTTTTTTTTTTTTTTTAACATCTTTATTGGAGTATAATTGCTTTACAATGGTGTGTCAGTTTCTGCTTTATAAAAAAGTGAATCAGCTATACATATACATGGATCCCCATATCTCCTCCCTCTTGTGCCTCCCTCCCACCCTCCCTATCCCACCCCTCTAGGTGGTCACAAAGCACCGAGCTGATCTCCTTGTGCTATACGGCTGCTTCCCACTAGCTATCTATTTTACATTAGGTAGTGTATGTATGTCCATGCCACTCCCTCACTTCGTCCCAGCTTACCCTTCCCCCTCCCTGTGTCCTCAAGTTCATTCTCTACATCTGTGTCTTTATTCCTGTCCTGCCCCTAGGTTCTACAGAACCATTTTTTTTTATTCCACATATATGTGTTAGCATATGGTATTTATTTTTCTCTTTCTGACTTACTTCACTCTGTATGACAGACTCTAGGTCCATCCAACTCATTACACATGACTCAATTTTATTTATTCTTGTGGCTGAGTAATATTCCATTGGGTATATGTGCCACATCTTCTTTATCCATTCATCTCTCCATGGACACTTAGGTTGCTTTCATATCCTGGCTATTGTAAATAGAGCTGCAATGAACATTTTGGTACATGACTCTTTTTGAATTATGGTTTTCTCAGGGTATATGCCCAGTAGTGGGATTGCTGGGTCATATGGTAGTTCTATTTTTAGTTTCTTAAGGAACCTCCATACTGTTCTCCATAGTGGCTGTATCAATTTACATTCCCACCAACAGTGCAAGAGGGTTCCCTTTTCTCCACACCCTCTCAAGCATTTACTGTTTGTAGATTTTTGATGATGGCCATTCTGACTGGTGTGAGGTGATACCTCATTGTAGTTTTGATTTGCATTTCTCTAATGATTAGTGATGTTGAGCATCTTTCATGTGTTTGTTGGCAATCTGTATATCTTCTTTGGAGAAATGTCTGTTTAGGTCTTCTGCCCATTTTTGGATTGGGTTATTCATTTTTTTATATTGAGCTGCATGAGCTGCTTGTAAATTTTGGAGATTAATCCTTTGTCAGTTGCTTCATTTGCAAGTATTGTCTCTCATTCTGAGGGTTGTCTCTTGGTCTTGTTTATGGTTTCCTTTGCTGTGCAAAAGCTTTTAAGTTTCATTAGGTCCCATTTGTTTATTTTTGTTTTTATTTCCATTTCTCTAGGAGGTGGGTCAGAAAGGATCTTGCTGTGATTTATGTCATAGAGTGTTCTGCCTATGTTTTCCTCTAAGAATTTGATGGTGTCTGGCCTTACATTTAGGCCTTTAATACATTTTGAATTTATTTTTCTGTATGTTGTTAGGGAGTGTTCTAATTTATTCTTTTACACATAGCTGTCTGGTTTTCCCAGCACTGCTTACTGAAGAGGCTGTCTTTTAACCATTGTATATTCTTGACTCCTTCATCAAAAATAAGGTGACCATAGGTGCGTGGGTTTATCTCTGGGCTTTCTATCCTGTTCCATTGATCTTTTTCTGTTTTTGTGCCAGTACCATACTGTCTTGATTACTGTAGATTTGTAGTAAAGTCTGAAGTCCGAGAGGCTGATTCCTCCAGCTCCGTTTTTCTTTCTCAAGATTGCTTTGGCTATTCGGGGTCTTTTGTGTTTCCATACAAACTGTGAAATTTTTTGTTCTAGTTCTGTGAAAAATGGCATTGCTGGTTAGATAGGGATTGCATTGAATCTGTAGATTGCTTTGGGTAGTAGAGTCATTTTCACAATGTTGATTCTTCCAATCCAAGAACATGGTATATCTTTCCATCTGTTTGTATCATGTTTAGTTTCTTTCATCAGTGTCTTATAGTTTTCTGCATACAGGTCTTTTGTCTCCTTAGGTAGGTTTATTCCTAGGTATTTTACTATTTTTGTCGCAAAGGTAAATGGGAGTGTTTCCTTAATTTCTCTTTCAGATTTTTCATCATTAGTGTATAGGAGTGTAAGCAATTTCTGTGCATTAATTTTGTACCCTGCTACTTTACCAAATTCATTGATTAGCTCTAGTAGTTTTCTGGTAGCCTCTTTAGGGTTCTCTATGTATAGTATCATGTCATCTGCAAACAGTGACAGCTTTACTTCTTCTTTTCTGATTTGGATTCCTTTTATTTCTCTTTCTTCTCTGATTGCTGTGGCTGAAACTTCCAAAACTATGTTGAATGATAGCGGTGAGAGTGGACACTCTTGTCTTGTTCCTGATCTTAGAGGACATTGTTTCAGCTTTTCACCATTGAGAACGATGTTGGCTGTGGGTTTGTCATATATGGCCTTCATTATGTCGAGGTAAGTTCCCTACTTTCCCTATGCCTACTTTCTGGAGAGTTTTTATCATAAATGGGTGTTGAATTTTGTCAAAAGCTTTTTCTGCATTTATTGAGATGATTATATGGTTTTTCTCCTTCAGTTTTTTAATACGGTGTATCACATTGATTGATTTGCATATATTGAAGAATCCTTGCATTCCTGGAATAAACCCCACTTGATCATGTTGTATGATCCTTTTAATGTGCTGTTGGATTCTGTTTTCTAGTATTTTGTTGAGGATTTTTGCATCTATGTTCATCAGTGATATTGGCCAGTAGTTTTCTTTCTTTGTGACATCTTTGTCTGTTTTTGGTATCAGGGTGATGGTGGCCTCATAGAATGAGTTTGGGAGTATTCCTCCCTCTGCTATATTTTGGAAGAGTTTGAGAAGGATAGGTGTTAGCTCTTCTCTAAATGTTTGATACAATTTGCCTGTGAAGCCATCTGATCCTGGGCTTTTGTTTGTTGGAAGATTTTTAATCACAGTCTCAATTTCAGTGCTTGTGATTTGTCTGTTTCTATTTTCTGTTTCTTCCTGGTTCAGTCTTGGAATGTTGTGCTTTTCTAAGACTTTGTCCATTTCTTCCAGGTTGTCCATTTTATTGGCATATAGTTGCTTGTAGTAAACTCTCATGATCCTTTGTATTTCTGAAGTGTCAGTTGTTACTTCTTTTTCATTTCTAATTCTGTTGATTTTAGTCTTCTCCCTGTTTTTCTTGATGAGTCTGTCTAACGGTTTATCAAATTTATTTATCTTCTCAAAGAACCAGCTTTTAGCTTTTGAGCTTTGCTATCGTTTCCTTCATTTCTTTTTCATTTATTTCTGATCTGATCTTTATGATTCTTTCCTTCTGCTAACTTTGGAGGTTTTTTTGTTTTTCTTTCTCTAATTGCTTTAGGTGCAAGGTTAGGTTGTTTATTTGAGTTGTTTCTTGTTTATTGAGGTAGGATTGTATTGCTATAAGCTTCACTCTTAGAACTGCTTTTGCTGCATCCCATAGGTTTTGGATCGTCACGTTTTCATTGTCATTTGTTTCTAGGTATTTTTTGATTTCCTCTTTGATTTCTTCAGTGATGTTTTGGTTATTAAGTAGTGTATTGTTTAGCCTTCATGTGTTTGTATTTTTTTACAGATTTTCTCCTGTAACTGATATCTAGTCTCATAGCTTTTTGGTCGGAAAAGATACTTGATATGATTCCAATTTTCTTAAATTTACCAAGGCTTAATTTGTGACCCAAGATATGATAAATCCTGGAGAATGTTCCATGAGCACTTGAGAAGAAAGTGTATTCTGTTGTTTTTGCATGGAATGTCCTATAAATATCAATTAAGTCCATCTTGTTTAATGTATCATTTAAAGCTTGTGTTTCCTTATTTATTTTCATTTTGGATGATCTGCCCATTGGTGAGAGTGGGGTGTTAAAGTCTCCTACTATGATTGTATTACTGTCGATTTCCCCTGTTATGGCTGTTAGCATTTGCCTTATGTATTGAGGTGCTCCTATATTGAGTGCATAACTATTTACAGTTGTTATATGTTCTTCTTGGATTGATCCCTTGATCATTATGTAGTGTGCTTCTTTGACTCTTGTAATAGACTTTATTTTAAAGTCTATTTTGTCTGATATGAGAATTGCTACTCCAGTTTTCTTTTGATTTCCATTTGCATGGAATATCTTTTTCTATCTCCTTACTTTCAGTCTGTATTTGTCCCTAGGTCTGAAGTGGGTCTCTTGTAGACAGCATATATACAGGCCTTGTTTTTGTACCCATTCAGCCAGTCTACTGACATTGACTCTTAACACACAAAGAAGGGAAAGCTGGAGGAGGGAAATAACATTTATAAGCTTCGTTTTATAAAAGAGGAAATTGACACTTCAACACAGAACTTCAATAATGACACTCACAGTAATGTGAACCAAAGCTTTCAAATACCAAGATTGTTGTTATTCTCACTACACCATAAGATCCCAGGTAAGTTATAAACATGAAAATTGAAAATTCTATTTTTTATAATAAGATAAAAACCTAATTTATATAATATTTATATGGGCTTATATTAGGGTTAGGGTTTTTTAAGTATACAAGTTAATTCTAATAGTTATATTTTAAATAAATCAAAATACATCATGGTATTTTGTGGGATAGGGAGAATAGAAGAAATGGTAAAAGTGAGATGCCAATGAGAATCACAATTATTCATTTTATGCTTTTAAGGAAAAAGTATAGTTAATTTGAGTTGTGTATTGCTCCCTAGAGTTAGACTGAGAAAACTGAATATAACACCCTCCACATGTCCTTTAAGTTTCGACTGAAATCTTTTAAAATAAATGTAGGTATAGCCAATTGATACACAAAGATTTCTGAGTAGAAATCCTAAATCTTCAAAAACGTTACAACTCATAGTAGTTCTTTGGCTAAAGACAAGAAAACATTTGAAGCTCTGGAAATTTTTGACTCAGCTTTCTTGTTTTCCCTCAGTTATATTTCTCTTAAGGATGAATTTGAGAAATACTTCTTCTTTTATACTACCCCAGTTTACCTCCCTTTTCTCTTCTTAATTCCCACTGCTGTGTTTTTCTAATACAAACACACATCTGCTACAGAAAAATCTTGCCTAGGGATGTCTCTATTCGTGGTAAATTCTCATCAGAATAACTCTTAAAATAGTGGATCACATTTTGATATAATTTACATTTGATATAATTTAACATCTTCCTTACTGTTATATTGTTTTTTCTTCCTTTCTGCTAGCGAACATGAAGCTACATTTGTTTTGAATTTTTCTGCTGACAGGTGATTGATTAGCTACATGAAAACATACAGTTTCAACATCATTTCCATTAAAATTTACTCTGTTCAATAACTGACAAAGTGTAACATCAAGTTATCTATAGGGTGGATTAACATGGGGTTGAGGTCTCAATGTGCATCTCTTGCTTTTCTCCTACCTGACATATAACAAATGTGTCCTTGAAGATACCTCAGTGACAAAAGGCTCTGGGAGCTCATGGTTGGCTTTGTTATTTGATAGCTGACCCAGAAAAGCTCTAACTGATGCTTAGGAGCACCTGCTGAAAAACCACTCAGCTGGGCAGAACATGTGCTGAGACTAAATGGCAGCAGAGAATCCAAACACCTGTTGTTTGGTGAACTGAAATAGGCAACTATAAGCTGGAAAAAGAGATTTAAGAAGACACCAAACCTACACATCTTTAAGAAATTCTCCATTGGTGTAGGTACTGCACAGTACTCAACCTGAGTAAAGACTGTATTCCAAAGAACTGTTTCCAGCACAGAACAACCAGATCTGTGGAAAATAGGACATAGAAATTTTGGACATAATGGGCTGTTTGATTCTCATAATACTGCTGTATACTAAAGCACTGGCCTTTACAATAGTCAAGGTCTCCCTCCAGCTGTGAGTTGTGTTATGCCTCCCTCCATGGCACATAGAATGAAAGCCAAGGCAGTGGGGGAAGGGGGATTATCAGAAATCTCATAGGATAATGGAGAAATGAGGATAAAGCTGTACCCTGTCTTCTTTCTTTTTCTTAGTGAATAAGAACTGATATTCCAAAGCCAATTCTGAGCTAGACCATAAAGCATTCAGTTATTTCCAAGCCAAATGAAAATAAAAGTCTGCTCTTACAAAGTGGATGTGGGTCTTATGGAATAGTGTAGGTCCATAAATACAGGAAAGAAACAGAAAGGAATATTGGACATAGAAGGATATTCCAAGGTTTTTCACTGAAAATAGGAAGAAGAATGGAGCCAGTGTGTTAGAGAATGAAGGAGCTAGTAGGTAGTAGGTAGCAAGTCATAATCATACTGCTGAGGCACTTGTCAGGATTCTTCTTTGAGCTGGAAAATGCAGAGAAACTTAAAACATTGAAAAGACAAGGAAAGAAGGAAGGCAAAAAGCAATTTACTCGACTCATGAAAGTATTTGGGACAGCTGTTCTCTGAGAGTTCTGTGAAAATATATATGTCTACTTTTGAATGAAGAGTAGATGATACTTCATCTAAATGTCAGTGGTTTTAAGTAGAAAAACATGCATTGTTTTTGTGGCAGATTTGATATTTCCTGACATGCTTTGGGAATAGGAACGGCTCTTCCTTCCTTATACATCACGGTGTAGAACCTGACATTTTGCCTTCTCAAAGATTACTTTGAGGATCAGGTTGACCAGAGAGCTTGGTACAAATGGCGGGATAAAAACGATGTCCTCACTTGTAACACCATGAAGATGGTTAGGCTTACAACTCCCCACATTTGCTAGATCTGGTAAAAGTCCATTAGGATTCAATCAAACTTGAGGAAGTGGAGGTCGTCCCTAATGAATATGGCTCAAAGGCAAATATGTGTACACAGAGTGTAAAAAATTAGAGATTTTAAAGGTAGTAGCATCATCTCTAAAGCCACTGTGGTCTTGACAATGATGAACAATGTCTAAGGCCTCAGAGAGAGGGGCCCAGGTTGTTCCCATGTGTAACAGGATTTTCTTTAAACACCAGCCTGAGGAAGGGGACTGTGGGTTACTTTTAAGTGGCAAAAACCATTATGTTGCGATGCCTTTCTGACTACTGAAATCCAGTTCTCTGTTTCTTGTTTTTGTCTCTACTATGGTTCCAGAGAGCATTTAGAAATCAGTCTCGTTCTACCCAATCAATAGCATCAACTTTTGTAATCTCCATATAACACCTCTGATTCTGCACCTGAGTGCACTGACTATATTGGTTTATACTGCTAGAGTTGTTTGTCCTGCCCTGACATGGTCTTGCCACTGCCTCACCCTCAAAAATGTCTTTGCAGCTACACCTGCCTAGCACTTTATGGGGAAGTTAATTTTTCTGCCAGTCCTGGGCTATGTACTGGGCCAAACTCACTCAGGTGGCCTTCTGTGTCAGAGTCCAGAACAAAGCTGGCCTTGCTTCCTTCTCCACTTCTGCCGACACTCTCTTTCACCCATCACTGTCTTTGTCAACAAGGCACTTTCTGTGCTAGTTTTCAAACAGCCCTTCCTATGCCATGGGCTCTCATAGATTTTGAGAAGTTGCCAATTCCCTACCCCGAAGCCAGGTGCTAAAAGGAAGCATGATAATCTCTCTATTCCTCCCCAAATCCCAAAGGCCATTCTGCAGCCAGAGAGGCTCACTTATTTCTGACCAACCAGACCAAGTTGTTCCAGACTCACCTGGTTCTTCCCATCACCAGCTCAGTCTTCACCAGGAAGCAATTCTGTGGCCACAATCCAAATGTAAGTGAATAAAGCAAGATAGAAATTAAATGGCCCAAATCAGTGTAAGTTATTTTTTAAAAAGCCTCAAAAAGACTAAAGAATCTCTGTACTTTCTTCCTTTTATCTTATTTCAAACAATTTATCATCACATAAATGAATCTTGAATTTCTCTGCTAGGAGACATTAAGCAGCCATTCAATTGAGGGAGAAAGTGCCCATCAAAGGTACACCTAATGATCAACACTCAGAAAATGAATGAATGAACGGAGATATAACTATTTAGATTAGAAACATGGCAGACAATCACCTTAAGTTTTCAAAGTGTTCTCCCTAAACTAATTTGACTTATATTGTCTTATATAATTATTTGTATTTTCTTTAATAAATGTAAAATTTAGACATATTTAAATGCTTAATATTTCTGTTCTAAGAAAGGATAATTTCTAAATATCATAAGGAATATTTTCCTTATTTTACTACATGTGTCTTTGTATGTATCTTTCTCCTTCACATTGGATCTTAATTATAGAAAGAATCTGATCTGAGATTCATCACCTAGGGAAAAAATAATGACTTTTAGAAGTAAAATAGACACTAAGGGAAGCTAAGGCAGGCTTTGCGATCCTTCCTAATGAATGCACATGAAAATGATCAATCAAGCCTATTGATTAATCAGCTGTTAAGATATAGGTAATTGCTGCTGTATGATGACAGCTCACATATGGTCTTCCTAATCTTGCTCTAATGCCAGGATGTCAGGCAGATTTTTGTGTAATAGTGAGAGTATGCTAAATAGCTCTTAGATTTAAGAAGCTTTACTTGTTCGATCGACTCTAAAGTTGATAAATGTCGACTCAGCTTCACTCCACAAGAGAGGGTGGGAAAGTGCTTCTACATCATGTGGATTGGGGATGGTCCTTCCTGCTTCCTAAGGTTATACAAGAATTCTGAGAGTGTGGTACTTTATGAGATGCCTAGGAAATAGAGAAAAGGCTTTTGGTCTGTAGCTCAAGAATGGTAGTTACTGGAATTTTATCCCAAGAATCTATGGTCATTTGAGTGGAGCAGCTCTAGTTCCTCCACACTAAACATTGTCAAAGAGCATCTGCTGTTACTCGTCAGTCTCCAAAGGTGCACTGCAATACCTTCAGAGGTCCTATCTCTGCAGAGGTTCACCTGCAGAGGTGCAAGTCACAGTGTTCACTGAACTTGCAGAACCTGCCATTGTTGCCCACTCCCAAGTAATCCTTCTTAAAATCTTCTCGGGCAGGGCAAAGCTACCTCTTCCAGGCATATCACCAGACACATCTATTCTGCCAGTATGTTCTTGAAACAAATACCTGGGTTGTATTTTTCATGTTAAAATACAACCTCTACAACACAAAACATTCTTCGAGATTGAGGAGGCCAGACTCAGTTGAAAAAATTACAAGCCTTTTTACAACAAAAAAAAGAATAACCCAAACAATCAATACAACATTATCTGTCTATCTATTCATAGACAGATATGTCATATATAGAGATAGATATACATAGATGTAGGTAGATAGATAGATAGATAGAGATATAAATAGATATCAGTAGGGCTATACTAATAAGAAGAATACAATTGAATATATTGATACATTATGCTGCCACACTGATAACCTCACTTATTCATTTATTTAACTGATATTTATTGAGAAATTTTAAACTTGGTATATTTGGGTAGCTATCACTGCAAAAAGATAAGACAGGCAAAGGTAAAGGCTCTTGTTCCTGTCACTGGAACCAATTCTCCATATTTTCTACATTTACTGAGAGAGAAAATATAAACAAAATTAAAATAAATTGTAAACAAGATAACACATATGAAAAAATAGAGACCTTAAGATAGTTGCTGATGTTATGAATGTCACTTAAAAACATTCTTGCAGATAAGTTGGTAGCCCCAGGCAAAGTAAAAATCTGCCAGGACATTTTCTTTTAAAATATATTTACTGTTGGCTACGTATGAAAAATGAGGTATCTACATATATCTACATCTTTCTCTCTATATATATAAATACCCACAATTTTTATGAATTTAATATGTACTATCCAAAATATGTTCTTGTTAAAAACAAATATGAATCAATGAAAAAAAAAAGGAACTGTTCATCACAACAAAAATCCCATGCTAATCAGTATAAGTGATTTTTAAATTAATGTGATATAACCAAATCCTGGGACCTGACTAAAGATCAAAGGCCAAGATTTTTGAGAGCATCTGAGATTAACACAGTTATTTCCTCATGAAAGATCTACCCTAGAGAGAGTCAAATGAAGCATCTGTTTCCTGTTAATCTCTTGAAAAAAAAATTACGAAATGTTCTAAACTAAGCTGAATAGTCATCCAACAGCTGTTTTTGTAGCAAAAAGTGAAAAGGATTCTGGGCTGTTTTCCTTTAGGGAACCTATAGAAGAGATTCTTTCATAATTAGCATCGAGGAAATGTGATGACTCCATTTACCTTTTAAGTGCATGCCATTTTATTGAAATTGTGTATGTGCTAAACAACTTAATGTCTCTTTCATACCTGAAATACTTCAAAGTTATAAGATTTGTATAAGAAAAATACATAAGACATCCCAACCCTATTTGACATTCACGAAATCTACAGTAGTGTTGCCCATGGTATGTTGCTTATTTTTTGCAACATACTCCTGGGAAAAGAGAGAAATTGGGTTATTGATCCACTTACATTACACACAACCACATCCACCCATGCCCCCCCACAACACACACACAGAACAGTGTCTCTCAACCGTGTGATATACAAATATAAAAAAGTAAATAGCAATCAATACATGTAACATATAAATGAGAGTCAACTGTACAATCCTACAGCTCATTATGATAAATTATATACCACCTGAAAATGAAAAAGCAGTAATATTCCATTGAACAAGAGCACTTATGAATTTTATCAGTTATTCACTAACAATAATTTAATGTAAAATGTCCCAAAGTTCTAATTCCACTAGATCATAGATACAGCCTACCTAATTTGGCAGAAGGTGAATTATATTTTAAAAAGTAATTTTTATTACAAAAGAGATAATATTCCTAAAACTAGTTGTTCAAATTTGGGGGAAGAGAATTTAAATGGTGCTAAGCATATGTGGGGAATTCATCGAAGCCCAGGAGATAAATATTTCCTCACCCTAGCACCTCAGGTAACTTTAATATCATGAGTCTCAACTAGAAAATGAAAATGATCTCCAAATTCTTTGTAGTATATTTTAAAAGATATGGAAACCATGAGAACATTTTTATAAAGGCAAGGATCATGGTTAAACTATTCAAGGCTCTTTCTCCAGTACCTAGCATGGTGCCTGGCTTATAGCATAGACCCTCATTAAATATTCATTCCGAGAATGAGTAAAATATGCTCCCTCTTCCTTTGGAAATGCTCAAATATTTCAACATTTTTTTGTAAGCATGTCAACTACTCACAAAAGTTTTTTACATACTTGGACATATGTATATATATTTTTATTACCTTCGAGTAAACAGAGTAATCATGATCTCAGCAGTATGATGTATTTTTATCATTGGCACACACATAACATTGCTTGTTTGTTTGCTTGTTCATATTTCCTTCATCTCTCCCTCCCTTCTATCTTTCCTTCTTCATAATAAAGCAACATGTTCCATGAAATCACCACCCTCTCCAGAGGCTATTACCTTGAAAATAATTTCATCTAGCCACTTGATACTCCCCTACCCCATGCTTCTGCCACCCTCCATCCAAATTAACTATGCCCCTCATTCTATTATTTGTTATTTTCTCACTTTCCTTTCAGATATTTCTATCTCAAGTATATATATAATAAGTGAATACAGGTAAATAGACACACATTTAATTTTGGTTCTTTTAACTATGTAAGAATGACATCATTAAGTGCATAATTTGGGGCAATTTATTTTCATTTATTGTGATTTTGAGGTTCATGCATTAGTAAACAGCACTGCACATCATTAATTTATATTATTGTATTAGCAACCTAGTTTATTCATTCACTGTCTTGTCATAGGGCATTAGAATTGTTTCCTCATTTTTCACTATGCTATTTTTATAGCATTTTTATGAGTTATGGTATATATCTCCCAAGGTGTAGATGCAAGAATTTATCTTACATATATACCGATGTTGGTAACTGCTAAGTTATTGGATAAGTGAATGTTCAACTTTATGATGAAATGATGAACCAATGAGTATAGAATGGTAACTTTTCCTCGTCTTTATTTGCATTTCTCTGATTACTAATTAATTTTTTAAGAACAGAACTCCTTAATTTTAAAATTATTATAATGATTAGTTTTAAATAGTAAGCCCATCAGGTACTACTTAAGAAATATATTTTAATCTTATGGATAGGGAAGGATGTCTTAAAGAATACACAAACAAATTTAAATTGTAGATGGTGTTCAAATTCTTCAGATTTTTTTTTTGGTTGCTGCTTTTCTTGCCCTTAACTGTCCCATATAAACTTGAGAATCAATTTAACAAATTTCATAAAGTACAAGTTGTGATTCTGATTGGAAGTTTTTGGAACATATGTTAAAGTAGAAAGACTAGAGAATTTTATGAATTTCAGCTTTTCTATCTATCCATTTATTTAATTTTCTTTAATCCACTTAAAAATGTTTTAAGTTTTTTCCTGTAAAGATCTTACCTATTTTTTGTTATATTAATTATGAGGCCTTAAATTCTATTGTAAATTATTTCATATCAATTATTTTTTCTATGTATCTGTCATTGGTGTAGTAAAAAGCAATTATTTTTTCTAGTAATGGCTAATGTCTAATAATTTTCTGATAAATTGTCTAATAATTTTGTTTTATATGTAAATGTTTACATAAAACACATTATCTATAAAACAATAATATGTTTCCTTTTTAAAATTCTTAAATCTCAAGTTTCTTTTCTTATCATACTGTGCTTGCTACATCCTAAAATAGATGTTAAATAAAAGTAGTAATGGCAGGATCCTTGTATTGTCTCTGATTTTTTTTTTTTAAGTGTTTTCAATATTTCTCACTTAGGATCCTGTTTTCTTAAATAATTTTAGCATTTTTTTTTCTTTTTTTTTTTGGCCGCGCTGCATGCAGCTTGTGGGTTTTTAGTTTCCCGACCAGGGACTGAACCCCAGCCGAGTCCTAACCACTGGACCACCAGGGAATTCCCTAATAGATGTTTGTAAGTGGCTTAGGAAGTCTTTCTTTTCTTAATTTACTAAGAGTTTTAATGTGAATTTATGTCAAGTTTTATCAAATTTCTTTTTTCTGTTAATTGAAATGTTTGTGTACTTTTTCTCTTCAATAACTATTGCCATACTCAGCCAAATTAAATAATTTAATTTATATTACTTCTATAGCTCCTCTAAGGGCTAACAATTTTTTTCCTTCAGTAGTCAAATAAGCATTTCTATTAAAGAAAATTTAAGGGTGTTTAGGACCCAAATTTAATTTGAATAAAGTTTCATGATTTTTGTTTATCCAAAATTTTTTTTAAAGATTTATCCTATGGTATCATTACTATTTTGATGTTTTATATATCTTCTTCATGTTTGGGCAACTATCTTCAGGTTTTATGATTGATGATAAAATCTAACGATAATCCAGTATACAACTATCTATTTGATATGGTATAAAATAAATAATTTAGAGTTACAGAAACCCAATGTGAATCCCCATTGTATCAATTACCAGCTTTGTAATATTCTGAAATTCATATACTTCTTTTCATATTTTTTTATCTGTAATAATATAAAGTTTTTGATTTTTGAGCCATAGAGACTTGATCTGTATGACGTGGACAACAAATAGTAGGTATTACTTTTTATTGCCACTGTAATTATTATTATTTATATGTTCCTATATCAAATATTAAATAACAGAAAGATATAATACAAAGCGAGATTTTATAAGAAACCTTGTTAGGATCCTACATTACACATATAAATTCCAAAATTTCAAATAATCTGAGAGTGGCAAATACGAGAACTTAAAAATAATGCTTCCCATTTCTAAAATTATAATTAGGCCTTGGAGTGTCCAAATGAAATTCACATTCTGTTCTTTTCCTTAAAAGGGAGCACTGACCACCATTTACATATTCACTGTATAAAAGTCATTGTGTATGTGTAGATTCAGGCCTTACCTTTGGGCTGATTCTGAATAGATAATTGTGGACTTCATTTTTAATTTTGAGTACTAATAAATGATAGTTTCCGTAGATACATGATGACTAATTAGAATAATGAGCTTTTCAAAAGTGTCTGTCCCATGGCTTTAAAATAATGAACTCAACTGTCATGCATTAGATATATCTCCTACTTCCCCTCTAAAAAATAATAATCTTATTATGCTTTTAATATCAATAAGGGTTGATACATAAAGATATCCATTCAGAAGTCTCAGGTAAGCTGAGGCTCTTATCTCCACTTTAACTCTGTATTTTTCAACTCCTAGCTCTTTCCCCTGTCCGTTTCCTCTGTCCCCTGAGTCCATAAAAAGGCAGGAACTTTTGTTCGGGATCCTTAGCAGTGATGTTATTCCTTCCTTCATACTGTATTCATCTGATCCTCACCTGGTGCCATTCCATGGGGGGAAAGGGAACACTGGGGAGATGGTGACTCTCTCTTTGGCCTCTTCCTTGTACAGTCACTGAATAAAAACTTGATTATTGTTTTCAGTTTGGCTTATTGTCCTAATTGACTACCTTGATACCAGGAAGGTCAACACAGAATTTAATGTTATTTTTCTCCAGCTGGAGGATGAACTATAGGGTCAATTGGATTGTTGATTTAAAGCAGATCACTCGATCTGAGCTCAATATTTTGGATAACAAAGTGTCAGCATCAAAGGACCCTGTTTGAACTGACTTAGAGTGATTATAATGATGGAAATTGTAGCTGAGGCTACAGCATTATCATGAAGCTGAGGGTAAATGGAATTTTACAGGAATGGTGATCAAACTGACATATTAGTATACCATACGAGATATTTACTTGATCCAATACTGAATCAAAAGTTTGGAAACTAAAAGACAGGACAAGCAATAGGAATACACAGGAGTCAATATTTGAAACATGGCAATGGGAAACACTAGGAAGGTAGTCAAGAGTCTGGAAGCATGACAGCAAGTCATTCCAGGGAGCATATTAAAAAAAAGACATTGAGATATTCAAATTTCAATGTGAAAAATAAATTCTAAGTCATAAATTGAGCAGAAAATTTCTATTTCTGCACACAAAACAATGCAGGAATAGGAAAAATAGGAGGGCATTTGGAAGGTGCTGTTTGTGGGGACACATACAAGAAAAGCAGGATTTAGAAGTGGAAGAAAGCAATTTGGAGTCAGATATAGAGCATCAGCAATAAGGAGACTGAAATTGGCAGGGTGGGGCAGTGGATAGAGAATGGAATTAGTGGTCAGATAACCTGGGATAAGATTTCCACATTTAATATTTTTATCAGTTTGCTCCAGACTTGTTACAGACAAAACAAAACTGACCCCAAAGTGGCTTAAGAATGTAGGAGACTTATTCATTCACTAAACTGAATAGGTCTAGTAAGTTGACTTAAAATGCAGCTTTCTGCAGGGACTCAATTTCACAAGGCCTAGACTTCTCTCCTTTTCCTTCTCTGAGTCTACCTTCCTCTAAATTCATTCCAAAATCTAATATCACCTCCTTATGAGGCACTGTTCCAAGAGCATAAACAATCTCTCTCTTAAGGACTCCAGGTGCCATAGAGAGAGCATCTCTTCCTGAAGCTTCAGTAATAGTCATAGGTTTTCTTATGATCGCACTGGCTAAATGCTATGCTCACTCCTGATGGATCACTGTACCTAAAGGAATATGAGCTAGTGTGATGGAGGATCTCAGTCAAAGTAGTAAAAGGAGGATTATGAAACATAATATATGCAAATAATCCAGTTGGGTTCTAACCCAATATAATCGCTGTGGCTTTAGAATGCTTACCTTCATTAGTCTGAATAATTAAAAAATACTTCTCCCTTTTGTGCTAGGGTACACGCCAATCCCAAGGAAGTCTGCAGAAGACAGCGGTAAGTAAACTCAATGCAATAAGAGAGTGGGCAGGTAATTAACCTGGAAATTCTTTGTGGTCGTATACAAAGATAGGATAGGGAAGAAAAAAAAAAGAGTATTAGGTAACCAGATATATAGCAAAAGAGTCAGAAACTATGGCTGTAGGTGAAGTTAGCAACCAGTGTCTCACATTGGTGTCCTGGTTTTCCATCATTCTCATCTTATCAATAAGTCATGGCATTCAGAGCTCACAACATTTATACAAGGAAATTGCTGAAACTTAGAATCTAATTTAAAAGCCCAAAACAAGAAATTTTGGGGACTTGAATCAAGTTGACAGAGTAGAAGGATGCAGAACTCATTTGCCCCCATGAACACATCAAAAATACATCTACATGTGGAAAAATTCTCACTGAAAACTAACTGAAGACTAGCAGAAACACTTCTGTACAGCCAAGGCTATAAGAAAGATACACATGGTACTGGGTAGGAAGGGAAGAGAATTATCAGCTCAGGACCCACGCCCCTGGCAGGGAACTCAGAGGAAAAATGATATTACATGAGAGAGACCCTCCCTGGGGAGGAGCAGTTAGATGCACATATTGGGTGCCCCAGCCCAGGGGGCCAACAAAGGGAAGATGAGCCCCTTTGGCTGGTTGGAGGGCTGGTGGGACTAACAGCAGGGCTGGGGAAACCTGGATTCTGCTTGTGAGTAGTGCACAGATGCTTGCTTGCTCTCGCAGAAGGGCAGAAAGGGTAATTGAGACTGTGCAGCTGGCTGACTGGTTTCCCAAACTATCCTGGCACAAGTCCCAGTCTGAGTGGAGCAAATGCTCTGGCACCATTTGCCTTACTTTGCAGCTCTGCACTGGAGAGAGGGCTTCCACAGCCAAGGAAAAAGCTCAGCCATGGGGTGCTGTGGGAACTCAAACCCTTAGCGATGTCTGAACAGGGAGGGGCAGCCATTACTGGCGATTGCACAAGTGTCACATCAGAGGCAGACCAGATCTCTGACACACCATGCCCCAACCCTTGCCAGATACCCACACAAGCCCCTCTAGCTCCAGCACTGGTCCCCTCTGGGACCAGTATATATATATCGGTATATATACACACACACATACATATATATATATATATATATATATATACACACACACACATACACACACACATCTATATATAATATATAATGTATAGTATAGTATATATAATATATTACTCAGCTAGATAAAAGAATGAAATTCTACCACTTGCAAAAACATGGATGGACCTAGAGAGTATTACGCTTAGTGAAATGTCATACAGAGAAAAACAAATACTCTGTTATTACTTAAATGTGGAATCTTAAAAATAAAACAAAGTAATGTGCATATCAAAACAGAAACAGACTCACATAGAGTACTAACTACTGGTTACCAGTGGAGAGAGAGGATGGGGGAGGGGCAAAATAGGGACATTGGGATATGGGATTAAGAAACACAAACTACTATGTATAAAATAAATAAGCAACAAGGATATAATGTACAATACAGGGAAATATAGCCATTATTTTGTAATAACTTTAAATGCATTATGATCTATAAAAATATTGAATTATTATGTTATACATCTGAAACTAATATAATATTGTAAATCAATTATACTTCAATAAAACAAACAAACAAAACAAAAAAATAAATCATTTTTCTTTACCCAGCATCCAGAGTGGAAGACTTTGCACTGCAGTACTAAAGGCATGAATTTACATTAATATACTACTGCTATATAGACATGACATATAATTCTTGGATAGTGATATCTATTTATTTACCTATTCATTAAACCACTCATTTATTAACTTATTAATTTATTATTCAATCCAAATTCATTCAAAATCCAGTACATGCTAAGTATTCTGTTAGATGTTGAGGGACAGCAATAGTTTTCCCTTTAAGAGCTCTCAATTATGTAGTAAAAAATGCTGGGGAGTTACATGTAATCAGTAGTCCCTCACAAAATCCTGAAATTCACTTAAAAAAGTAATCACCTTGTCTGAGATCCACTCCCCATCTAAACTCCACCTATATCATCTACTCATCTTTAAGACGTGTCAACTCCCATCTCAGCGATAACATATCCCTTGGCCATTTACCATCTTGTCTATCCTCCCCAGCAAGACTCTAGTTACTTATTAAGTCCTGGGGATATGAAAATAGAAAATATGTATATCTTATATTTCTGTAATAGACCACCTTTTTGAGTTGAGTAAGTGCTCAACAATACATACTGAATTAAAATGTTTAAGTAAGTAACTCCCCAAAAGGCAATAGATATATTTCCTAGCATATGTATAAAGGCACTATGCTTGCTTTAGACTCTCATGAACTAGCCCAATGTGTACAAAATATTTAGGTGGACTTTAAAATATGTAAAAATAAATTCAATAAATTTTAATAACAAATCTTGGATGGCATTTCAAGTATAATGGAAGTAGAAGCTATTTTATGTCATTTGATTACAATATAACAGAAGTATAAATAAATTTATAAATACATATATAAGAGGAAGGAGGTAACATTCTATCTAAAAGGAGAGAGCATGTGACTGCATGGTCATAATCAGTGATTCAAAATGACACTGACTTACCCTAATGAGTTAAGATTCTGCCAAAGTCTATTTCTATTTATCATATCAGTGAGAAAAATATATGAAGAAATGATATAAGTGAAATTTAAGTTTAATAAACTTCAAATATATTGATATAATTAAATTTTAAATTGTCAGGATGAATACACTTCAAAACTGATTATTCTTGATGAATTAAAACTTGAGGTTAGTAATTCCAGCAGACAAATTTTAAGTGATCAGAGAGTATGTAGATACTGACTAGTCACTTCAGAAAAAATCTTGTCAAACATTTTGGTTTAGTAAATGGAGTCCCATGGGAATATTTTAGGTGATTTGCAAAAAAAAAGTTTTAAAACATAAATCTACTTAAATATAGTCTACTGTTTAAAATCAATGGGGGAGGGACTTCCCTGGCTGTTCAGTGGGTAAGATTCTGCGCTCCCAATGCAGGGGGCCCAGGTTCAATCCCTGGTCGAGGAACTAGATCCCGCATGCATGCCACAACTAAGAAGTCTGCATGCCGCAACTAAGAGTCCATATGCTGCAACTAAGAAGCCCGCATGCCGCAACTAAAAGATCATACGTGCCGCAACTAAGACCCTGAGCAGCTAAAATGAAATAAAATAAAATAAAACAAAATAGGGCTTCCCTGGTGGCACAGTGGTTGAGAGTCCACCTGCCAATGCAGGGGACACGGGTTCATGCCCCAGTCCGTGAAGATCCCACATGCCGCGGAACGGCTAGGCCCATGAGCCATGGCTGCTGAGCCTGCACGTCCGGAGCCTGTGCTCTGCAACGGGAGAGGCCACAACAGTGAGAGGCCCACGTACTGCAAAAACAAATAAATAAAACAAAATAAAACCAATGGGGGAAGTCTGTTGGTTCATCGTATTCTTTTGCACACTCATTTCTTCCTAAGTTCCACAATATTGTTATTAACATTAGTATCTTTTTCTACCATCTTTGAAATTAAGGGCTTATGTTGATTCCTTTTAACTTGTCATTATTCTTGACTCTTTTCTGGTACATGCCTTGATAGTTAACCTGCTTTTCCTCTCTTTCTGTTAAAATTCTTCTAGAGTAATTCATGAAGTTATGTGGTATGGTCCCAATATATCTGAATTTCGTGCCATAGATTAACCAACATATTTATAATCTCTTAAAATGAGTAAAAGTAAAGAAATGCATCATAATAAATATAAAACCACAGAACGAAACATGAGAAATTTGTAACCACTTGTAATTCTGATTAGTTTCACTACATCCTTTGGATTTATAGATTTGATTTGATCTGATACATCTTTTACGAGTATTAAAATTTCCAAACTGGAATAATAATAAGGCTGAAATTAACTTTAAAAAAAAAACAAAAAATTCACATGTAATTCAATCATTTTTTAAGTCGAAAATATTATTATAATGTCTCCAAGGAATTTTTAGGAATTGGTTGAGATGGTTGGTAATAACTATTATAATTGTTTTTGAAAAATTCCAAATATAAAACTTCATAATTACTGAGAAGTATGTAGAGAGAATTTTTTGACTGAACAGCCCTTCTTCCGAATACTCACATAACTCTCTCAGTTGAATCAATTATTTTCTCAAATTTTAGTTCCTGAGAGAGGATGTCCCTGAACTGCCCCACTAAGATCATCACCTAACAAAATGTGATCTTATTTCTTTAGCCCTCTATCCTGACTCCACACCTTAATTTTGTTTTTTAATACTTGCAGAACACTCCGATTGAAATTTTATGCTGGCAAAATATTCTATATCCATTTTATCCAACAGAATAGTCAACTGTCACATGTGATGACTGAACATTTTAAATGTGACCAGTATGACACATTTAAAATGTGACCAGTATGACACATTTCCCTCTTGCGTATCCCTCCTACCTTCTCTTCTAGGGGTTTGATGGTATCAGGTCTTGTGTTTAAGTCTTCGATTCATCTCAAGTTAATTTTTGTAAGTGGTGTGAGATAGGGGTCCAATTTCACTGTTCTGCATATGTTTCTCAAGTTTTCCTAGAATAATTTGTTGAAGAAACTATTCTTTCCTCATTGAGTATTCTTGGATACCTTGTTAAATATTAGTTGACTGTGAATACTGGGATTTAATTCTAGGCTCACTATTCTGTTCCACTGTTCAATGGGTCTATTTTTGTGCCAGTATCATATTATTTTGGTTGCTATGGCTTTGTAGTGCACTGATACCACCAGCTTTGTTCTTTTTTTCTCAGGATTGCTTTGGCTATTTGTGGTATTTTGTGGTTCCACAAAAATTTATGATTGTTTCTTCTATTTCTCTGAAGAATGCCTTTGGTATTTTGATGGGGATTGCATTGAATCTATAGATGGCTTTAGGAAGTATGGCCTTTCTTTTTTTTAACATCTTTATTGGAGTATAATTGCTTTACAATTGTGTGTTAATTTCTGCTTTATAACAAAGTGAATCAGCTATACATATACATATCTCCCCATATCTCCTCCCTCTTGCGTCTCCCTCCCACCCTCCCTACCCCACCCCTCTAGGTGGTCACAAAGCACCGAGCTGATCTCCCTGTGCTGTGTGGCTGCTTCCCACTAGCTAGCTATTTTACATTTGGTAGTGTATATATGTCCATGCTACTCTCTCATTTCATTTGTGAAATGCTTTTTCTGTGTCTATAGAGATGATCATGTGATTTTTATCTTTTATTTTATTGACGTATATAGATTGAGTTTGGTAGTGCTTCCTCCTCCACATTTTGGAAGAGTTTGAGAAGAACTGGTGTTAATTCTTCTTTAAATGTTTGGTAGAATTCTCCAGTGAAGCCTCTGGCCCTGGAGTTCTCTGTGTTGGGAGTTTTTTGATTACCAATTCAACCTCTTATTATTTGTCTGTTCAGATTTTCTATTTCTTCCTGATTCGGCCTTACTAGGTTGTGTATTCCTAGAAATGTATCCGTTTCTTCTAAGTTATGTAATTTGTTCCCATATAAGTATTCATAATAGTCTTTTATGGTTCTATGCATTTCCGTAGAATCAGTTGTAATGTCTCCTCTTTCATTTCTAATTTTATTTGTTTAAATCTTCTTCTTTTTCTTAGTCTAGCTAAAGTTTCATCAATTTTGTTTATCTCTTTGAAGAACCAGCTCTTAGTTTCATTGATCCTTTCTATTGTTTTTCCTTTTTTGTTTCTATTTCATTTACTTCTGACCTGATCTTTATTGCTTCCTTCCTTCTGCTAATGTTGGACTTAATTTGTTCTTCTTTTTCTAGTTCCTTGAAGTGTAACATTAGGTTGTTTATTTGAGATCTTTCTAATTTCTTAATATACACATTTATTGCTATATACTTTCCTCTCAGAACTGCTTTTGCTGCATCCCACAATATTTGATATGTTGTATTTCCACTTTAATTTGTTTCAAAATAATTTTTTATTTCTCTTTTGATTTTTCTTTTACCCAATAATTTTTTAGAAGTATATTGTGTAGTTTCCACACGTGTAGATTTTTTCGCTTTCCTCTTGTTGTAGGTTTCTAGTTTTATAATATTATGATCAGAAAAGATAGTTGGTATGATTTTAATCTTCTTAAATTTGCTACATTTGTGTGTGTGTGTGTGTGTGTGTGTGTGTGTGTGTGCATGTGGCCTATCATATGATCTATCCTGGAGAATATTCTGTATGCACTTGAGAAGAATTATTCTGCTGCTGGTGGATGGAATGTTCTACATATTTCTATTAAGTTCATTTCAATTGCAACATTTACTTGCTGATTTACTGTCTGGACAATATATCCATTGAGGAGAATGGGGTATGGAAGTTCCCTACAATTATTGTATTGCTTTCTAATTCTCCCTTAAGATCTGTTATTATTTGCTTAATGTATTTCAATGCTCAGGTTTTAGGGGCATATATATTTACAATTATGTCTTCTTGTTATATTCTTTTATTGTTATATAATGCCTTCTTTGTTACCCTTAGTTTGAAGCCTATTTTGTCTGATATAAGTATGGCTCTGCCTGTCTTCTATTGGTTTCTATTTGATTTTCACTTTGAGCTTATTTGTCTCTTTAGAACTGGGATGAGTCCTGGCATCATATAGGCAGCAGATACTTGGGTCTTCTTTTGTTTGTTTGTTTGTTTATCTCTCCTGTCACTGTTTGCCTTTTTATCAGTGTGTTCAGTCTATTTACATTTAGGATGATTATTGCTATGTACCTCCATTTTATCTTTTTCCTTCTCTTCTAATTGTTTTTCCTCTCCATTGTTTCTTTCTGTTTCTGTCTACATTTGTAAGTTGGTGGTTTTCCACAGTGATTTGCTCAGTCTCCCCTTTTTTTTTTAAGCTTTGTGTCTCTGCTCTAGTTTTTTGTTTTGTGCTTACTACAAAAATTACATAAAACATTGGCTTTTCTGGGGTTTTTTTAATTAATTTATTTATTTATGGCTGTGTTGGGTCTTCATTGCTGCACATGGGCTTTCTCTAGTTGTGGCGAGTGGAGGCTACTCTTCATTGTGGTACATGGGCTTCTCATTGCGGTGGCTTCTCTTGTTGCAGAGCACAGGCTCTAGGCCCACAGGCTTCAGGTGCAGTGGGTGGGCTCAGTAGTTGTGGCTCGCAGGCTCTAGAGCGCAGGCTCAGTAGCTGTAGCGCACGGGCTTAGTTGCTCCGCAGCATGTGGGATCTTCCCAGAGCAGGGCTCGAACCCGTGTCCCCTGCATTGGCAGGTGGATTCTGAACCACTGTGCCACCAGGGAAGTCCCAACATTGGCTTTTTCTAATAGAGTCTGAGAGCTCTCTTAGGGTTTCTTCACTTTTTAAAAATCTTAGTTCTCTCTCCTCTTATACCTGAATCATCTCTAGATTCTTATTTTCCAGCTCACTAATTCTCTCTTCCATCTGATCTCCTCTATTCCCAATGCATTTAAATGCATTCTTCATCTTATTTTTGAAGTTTGTCAGCTCCGGAAAAAGGCGTGTACTTAGTACTTGGGGCTATGGGTATACCCTGGGCTCTGTAAATGGACTCTCAAAGTGGGGGGTCCCAGAGGTCTGTGGGCAATCTTCATGCCAGACTCCTGGGGCAGACAGCAGGAGACACTTTCCTTCAGTTTTCTTGGTCTACATAGGTCCTTTTCCTTTTCCTCCTCCCAGTCACTGTGGTTTCTCCTCAGAGAAAGGAATGGCTCTATCCTGTTGCAGAATGTGTGGCCAGACCCTCTACCTCCTCTGCCAGAATGGTCATACTGTCCCAATGCTAGACCTGCCACTGCTTTCTCTGCTGCTGCCACCTCTGCCACTGCCAGTTTCACCACCACACTCCATGTTTAGTGCCCTCCTCCATGGTCCAAGCCACCATTTTCAAATGATTTTCAAATGCACAGATGGATAGATCTTTCAGGTGTCCTGGTATACTGTGTGGAGGTATTTTGTTTTGTTTTGCTTTGTTTAGTTTTTGATATGGATGTCCTATTAGTTGTAAATTAATTGAAGGGTAGAAAAAATAAACCACTCATGCTTCCAAAGAATATTTTCTTAAATCTCATAAGATTCTTTTTGCACTGAAAAAGAGTTTAGTGAAATTTCTGGAGGTGGGGAGAGATGAATGCATTTGTCAAGAGTTGAATGTTCTTGCTTTGTGTTAATATTGCTTATTTGTATTATGAAATAGGCTTTGAGAGTTTTTACACACCATTAAGCATTAGTGTACATGGCTAGTTTTGCTTTTTCTTTCTCTAATTGTTATAATTTTGAAATATATCAAGTATGGCAATGTTTCTAGTAAGGCAAAACCAATGGTAAAAAGAAAATTATAAACATGTGATGGTAAATGGTAAAGATAATCTATAAGATTTTTTTAAGTGTATTTGATATAAAATGCATCCCAAAACATGTACTTTGTGAATAAGTTCTTGTAAATAGCAGCCTAGAAACCCTCTACTTCAACAAATTCAATAAAAATTATAATATACTAACAATTTTTTAGCATTTGTTTCATTTTTGATATGATACTCCAAGATATTTTTCAATCTATTTAAAGACTCTTATATAATCCAAATTTTTTAGATGATGTAAATAATTTTGAATTTTTTCAACAAAATGTATTTTTCTTATGTAATTTAAGATAAACTGGGTTTATCACTTGTTAAATGGAAAATAAACCATTTTTTAACCTCTTGTGCATCAAATTGTTTTTGACTGCAGCTAACAGAACACACAACTTACTCTGATATTTGTTTCACATTTCAAGAAGGCTAGCAGCAGGGACTACTCTGAGTATCTCTTGGCTTTTCCTTGGCCTCCATATAGTGTAGCATATTGGAGAAGCTAAAGCATCACAATCTTACAGGATGCCATCCACGCACAAAAAAATGGCAGAGTTCTTAATCCCTTCTCTTTTATCAGGGAAGGAAATGATGCCCATAAGACTTAAACAGATATTCCATGTGTCTCATTAACAAGAACTGTGTCATATGCCTGTCTCTAGAACAATCATTGGAAAAGGAAAATAAAGGTTAATTTTTGTTGCTTTTACCCTCCAAATTTGTATACTGCTATGGCCTGCTTATAGGAATTATAAAAGTATGCTCCTCCTACAGTAACTTTTAAAGTAATTTTGTTAGCATATTGTCAAATTATCATACTTTCTTAATGCAAATTTTTAACATTTAGATAAATCAGTAGTCATATTTGGGGATAAACTTGTTAAAAAGCTAAAAGTAAAAATAAAGGTTTTTTTTTTAGTTTTTTAACATTCTTCCTATAAAATTGGTTTATTGACCGTATCCAAGCAAGCACACACACACATCATTTTATGTGAATGAAGTACAATATTAATGCCTCAAACATAGTTGATACTCAGTAACTGATGGACAAATGAACTTTTGAAAAACGTGGATTTTCATATCAATTAATTTCAATATACATTACCATATATAACTGAATACAATTCAATTGTATAAATGTATCATCATTAATTCCCCTAGTATTATGACTTGACAAACAGATTACTTGTAATTTTACAAGTAATCCTATAGGTAAATTTCTAAAAATAAAATTGTTAGTCAAAATATGTTAAGTTCCATCTAATACATATTTTCCACTGTCTATTGGAAAGATTGTAACACACAAGGAGTCCCAAATTCTCCACACTTTGGTAACAAATGTGCCTGTTAATCTAACAGGTGATAAAAGTAATTGTCAATTTATTTTATTATGTCTCTTTGTGTCTGTGTGTTTAAACACACACACATATTTATTTCATTATATATATAATAATTGATAATTATTTAACATATATTTATTTCATTATAAAGATTGATATGGTTGAGTATATTTTTATGTGTTTTTGGCCATTCACAATACTTTCCTTTTATCAATTGATCATTTATGTGTTTTCCCACTTTTGTACTGGAATGCTTGTCTTTTTCTAATTGATTTCTGCTAGTTTAAATTAAATTTGGGCTATTGCTTACTCTCAATCAATTGAAAATGTACCTGTATATTTACTTGAAACTCATATGACCAGTTTAGTGTTAATATTCTTTTTTTTAATAAATTTGTTTATTTATTTTATTTATTTATTTTTGGCTGCATTGGGTCTTCGTTGCTGTATGCAGGCTTTCTCTAGTTGTGGCGATCAGGGGCTACTCTTCATTGCAGTGTGTGGGCTTCTCATTGTTGTGGCTTTCTTGTTGCAGAGCATGGGATCTAGGTGTGTGGGCCTCAGTAGTTGTGGCTCGCGGGCTCTAGAGCACAGGCTCGGTAGTTGTGGCACATGGGCTGAGTTGCTCCGTGGCATGTGGGATCTTCCCAGACCAGGGCTCAAACCCGTATCCCATGCATTGGCAGGTGGATTCATAACTACTGCACCACCAGGGAAGTCCTAGTGTTAATATTCTATGAAAGGCTCACCCAAAAATAAGCCTTTAGAAAATGTAATTAGAACATGGTTTTTCAGAAGCAAATCTGCATCATAAAAGGCACAGATTTGCAAAACACTAAATGTCAATTTATTGAATTCCTTCCAACAGTAGGTGCACCAATACTGGCTCGTGAATTAATGTATTGCAGGGTGTATTATATATGGTAACACATATTGGATTTCCATCAACTTGTTTCTAAATGTTTTCCAAATATTTAATAATATTTGGATAAATAAATAAATAAAATTCAACAAATAAATTCCTTAAAGACAACTGTTAGTAATACAAAAATAATAGGACTCAGGAGACCCCAACACAGAGCTTTTAATATTTTAACCTATACATATTCAGGTATAGTTGCAAGATTCTGATTTATGTTGCATTTACCAGCTGGTACTTTCCCTCTTCAGTATGAAATTAAGCAATTTTCTCAACCTTGAGACTATAATAATAATTGCCTGCATCAGTCCAATTTTGTCAAAACTTCATTTGTAATTCAAATGATAAAAATAATTTGCTTTCAAAAAAAGTACTTTTCAAGGCCACTCAATATTTTGAAGAAAATTCTCCATTTTCACAGTCACCTCTCAGATTTTTTTCTCTTATAACTTTAAAGCTTATTAATGATTTCTTCTTTTCCTTCTTTAGTTTTGGCTATTTCTGTTGTTTAGAGTATCATAATCATGATTTCAATCCACACTGGGGCTTGTTGTTTTTACCTCGTAAAACAAATATTGTGATTGTCCTTCCCCAAATCATGTGCCTTGGTTAATGTGATGTTGCTATCAGTGTATACAAAGTCAGAGCTCCGAGGACCATGGACCTGAAGTTCAAGAGTATTTCCACTAGAAAGCATCTTTGTATTTTAGCTAGCATAGCCTAACAACTTAAAAAGTTTGAAGGATTTGGAATGAAAAAATGTTTTAGAAAATGACACCGTTGCTCAAATTTCTCCCAGACAATAATCACATAGATTCCAATAAGATCATGAGGTAGAGATTCTCTTTGAAGTAGGAATATAATAGAATATAAGATCTACAAACTGTAGAGCCCCAGCCCAATTTATGTTTTCTACATTTCTTAAATCGGTGTTTTTCAATCAAATACTGGAGTTGTAGTGTGAAAGTCCATTTCTCCCACATATATTAATGAATGAAAACTATCACTATTGTTTGGTTATTTTCAGAACCACTAAGTTATTTGTCAGTTAACTTGCCGCTAGATCATGGGTTCTCAGACTTGACTGTTCATTAGAATCAACCTGGGTTGCATTTAAAAATTCTCAAGCTTGGTTACACTCTGAGATTCTGATTTAACTGGTTTGATTGGAGACCTAGAAATCATGTTTTTAAAAGCTCCCCAAAGTGATTCTAATGTACATCCAGGGCTGAGAACCATCACCAAAGAGCTTAATGATTATTGATGAAAGATGCAACCCATGGAAAGAAATGTGAACCTCAGGTATCCTAACCTTTAATTTCAATATTGATACAACTTAATACTGATCTCTCTAACTAATGGCTATTTAAACCATTGCACAGCAAAATCTTCTATTGACTGTTTTTTTTTTCTTTCTCAGAGTTCACTCAATCTGATCCTCAAGAGGGTCAAAGATATTATCCCAGTTTATTTTCTGCCTGGTCAAAATAATTCTTAACTTCTATTATGTGGATAGTAAGCCACTGTTATTGAAATTTGAGAATACTAGCATAACCTCTACAATTACAAGTTATTGAATAGGGTCCCTAATTTAATATTTTATCCTCTGATCTGTCAGTTCTATAGTTATACTGATCTAGTTTTTGGTATTGACTTTTTTTTTTTTTAAGACAGAATAAGTTTGGGGAGTTTTTAGGGAATTCCTTCTTAAAGTAATGGCTGTACCATTACACAATTTTAAACAAGAAGAACTCAAATTTGTTGTAAATTTATTGTATTCCATTCAGATAATGGAGAATGTGATATGGATAATTATAATAATAGTCATGCCTGACATGTTTCAGCCTTGTTCTGTTTTTTATATCATCTCTAATCCCTGAAACAATCCTGCAAGGAAGGTTTTATACTGTCTGCTTCATAGGTGAAGTAACAAAAATTTGTCTAGGATAGGTTCATAGAGTGAGAGAGTACCAGATTCATATAGTTTTTAGAAAGCAGTAGGGACAGACTTCTATTCATCCAAAACCTGTAGTTCATTCATTATACCATGATCAATCAATATTCCTGGAAAATAAAAGGGGTCTGCTGTGTTATTAAAAGTGGTTAGTAGCATCAACTTGTACAATATAGAAAAATAATAATAATATCTCTTCTAGTAAAAAAATATACAAAGAAAATATAGGTAATCAATGCAAATTTCTAACACCAGGTAATTCTCATACTTATTGAAACCTTAAAAATTTCTTAGAAGCTCTCACTACCTTTTTCTTCCCATTTTCCCAGTCTCCAAAGTCCCCACACACAAAGCCCAGTGAAGGAAGCAGCTGGTTTAAAATCCAAATTCCCTCCCCTGGGGAGAGAAGGGTAAAGAAAATAAGGTCAAATCTCCTCCTGATAATAATTACTAACAGAAAGATAAAAGGAAATCCTTACCTATGGAGTATTTTTAGCATGATATACCTGGTGTCAAGGTTGTTTATAGTAAACAAACTTGGAATTTATGCATATATGAGGCATGGAACTCTGGAAAATGTTCATAATGTATGTAATCATTGGAGTGTAAAATTGATCTTTTATGACCTAAATAGCTTCCATTGGCTAAGTGGTGTCCTGTATGATCCACCTAGATACTCATACATAAAATATGGACCAGAGTACTACTTAAATGAAGGAAGAAAGCACCCATAAAGATGTGTTGATATTACTTCTCCAAGTTTTACCTGTGTCTTTCAGTTTTCTGTATCCTATTTTTGGTGTCATTTGAATTAGTCAATTATAATATTGTGTAAGATCAGATTATGAGACTGATTTGACAAGCACCCATAAAATGAAATAATAAAGAATAAATTTAACAATATATGCACATGGTCTTTATGAAGAAAACTATACAACTATGAAGAAATAAGTCAAAGAAGATATAAGTAAATAATGTTCCACATTCAATATTAAGAAGACTATATTGATAAGATGCCAATTCTTTCTCACATGATCTACAGATTCAATATAATTCCAATAAGCTCTCAGCAACTAATTTTGACAACATCAGCAAACTGATTCTAATGATTATGTGCAAAAGCAAAAGACTCATTATAGCCAACATGTCACTGAAATAGAAGAACAAATTCGGAGGACCAACACTGCAAAATTTCAAGACTTACTGTAAAGGGTACAGTAATCAAGTCACCATGATATTAATAAGAGACAAATAGATCAATGAAACAGAACAGAGAACACAGAAATAAGATCTACACAATACAGTCACCTGATATTTGAAAAAGGAGCAAAAGCAATTCAATGGAGAAAGTATAGATTTTGGAACAAATGGTACTGAAACAACTAACTGGACATCAAAACGCAAAGCAATGAAAAAATAATGAATCTAGACACAGGTCTTACACCTTTCACAATAATTACCTCAAAGTGGATCAAAGACATAAATGTAAAACACAAACCTATAAAATTTATAAAAGATAATATAGAAGAAAATCTAGGTGACAATGGGCTTGACAATGAGTTTTTAAATACAGCTCCAAAAGCATGATCCATGAAAGGAAAAAATTAGTAAGTTTCACTTCATTAATAGTAAAAACTTCTGTTAAGCAAAAGACACTATTAAAAGAATTCTTTTTTTTTAGGCCACACTGTGCAGCATGCAGGATCTTGGTTCCCAACCAGGGATCAAACCCGTGCCTCCAGCATTTGGAGCATGGAGTCTTAATCACTGGACCACCAGGGAAGTCTCTATTAAGAGGATTTTTTAAAAACATAGAATGAAAGAAAATATTTGTAAATCACATATCTGATAAAGGACTTGTATCAAAGATATGCAGAGAACTCACATACGAAAAGATGCTAAAAAACAGATACCAGGGCTTCCCTGGTGGTGCAGTGGTTGAGAGTCCGCCTGCCGATGCAGGGGACACGGGTTCGTGCCCCGGTCCGGGAAGATCCCACATGCTGCGGAGCGGCTGGACCCGTGAGCCATGGCCGCTGAGCCTGCGCGTCCGGAGCCTGTGCTCCACAACGGGAGAGGCCACAACAGTGAGAGGCCCGCGTACCGCAAAAAAAAAACAAAAAAAACAACAAAAAAAACAGATACCAATAAGGAATTATAAATTACAACAAAGAAATACCCCCTAAGCAACTTTTCCATCAAGGGATCTAATCTAGATCACTAGTTCAGGCTGAACATTCACCCTCTGAAGTATTTCTTCAGGCATGCAAAAAACAGGGCTAACAGGTTTAATCTGTTCTTCTCTCAAAAGTGACAATCCAGCAATTCCAAATAGAGTATGAAAAGGACCTAATTGGAGTATAATTGCTTTACAATGGGTTGTTAGTTTCTGCTTTATAACAAAGTGATTCAGTTATACATATACATATGTCCCCATATCTCTTCTCTCCTGCATCTCCCTCCCTCCCACCCTCCCTATCCCACCGCTCTAGGTGGTCACAAAGCACCTAGCTGATCTCCCTGTGCTATGCGACCGCTTCCCACTAGCTATCTATTTTACATTTGGTAGTGTATATATGTCCATGCCACTCTCTCACTTTGTCCCAGCTTACCCTTGCCCCTCCCTGTATGCTCAAGTCCATTCTCTAATAAATTGGTCTTTGTCAATGAGAATGTTAACTGATAAAGAATTGATGAACCCCATAGGAATTAAAAGATGAAAAAAAATAAATGGCTGAAATTTGGGGGAAAAAAAAAAGAAATACCACTGTATACCTATTAGAATGGTTAAAATTCAATAATAGACAATAGCAAATTATGGTAAGGATGTGGAACAACAGGACCTCTCATTCAATGTTTATGGGAATGAAAAATGGTACAGTCATTTTGGAAGATAATCTGGAAGTTTCTTATAAAACTAAACAGTCTTAGCATAAAATCCACCAATTACACTACTAGGTATTTACCCAACTGAATTGAAAACTTATGGCCTCAAAACACTTATACATAAATGTTTATAGCAACTTTATTCATAAGTGCCAACACTGGAAGATGACACTATGCCCTTCAATAAATAGGTGAATGTACCAACAAACAGTGGTAAATCCATGCAATGGAATATTATTCAGCAATAAAAAGCAATGAGCTATGAAGGCATGAAAAGACACAAAGGAAACTTACAAGCATACTTCTAAGTGAAAGAAGCCATCCTGAAAAGACTAGCTACTATAAAATTCCAACTATATGACTTCCTGGAAAAGGCAAAACTATAGAGAAAGTAAAGAGACAAGTGCTTAGCAGGCTTTAGCAATAACAGGTTGGCTTGAATAGGTGAAGAAGTGAAAGTATTTTGTATGCTACTACAATGGTGGATACATTACATTATGCATTTGTCAAAACCCATAGAAATGTACAAGAGTAAACTTTAAGGTAACTACAGATTTTGTTAATAATAATGTATTAATATTAGTTCACTAATTATAACAAATGTACCACACTAATGCAAAATGTTAATATTAGGGGAAACTGTGGGGGTGGAAGGGAATATATTGGAACCCTGTACTATCTGCTCAATTTTTCTGTAGATCTAAAATCATTCTAAAGATAAAATATTATTTAAAATAAATAAATTGTAAAGTTGGATGTAATATACCCCTGGCAGAATGCCATTATTCTTTGCATACAATAGAGTCAAAGTAGGTCACCCGAACTAAAAAAGAAAACCTCATCATTGTAAACATTTCCATGCCCTGGTTCCATGCCCTTTGTGTCATCCAGCTCCTTTCACTGCTGTCTAATCTTACCATTGCCATCTATCATCAGGACAGTAAAGTGCTGCTTTCTGTGACAATGACAGGATAGTATGCATTCCTCGAGAGGTACTGACATGTCTGCCTAGGTGGTGAAAGAATTGTACTCTGATGGCCACATGCACATATAAATAATAAAGTCTATTTGTACAGGCCTTACCTTCTCTCATAGTTCCTTGAATTCAGTGTCCTGGGGACTCCATTCAGTTCCCATCTGACTTGGACTTCCTAGGAAGTGATTTAGCCACCATGTCTCCCGTTGCCTCTATAAAAATAATTACTTACATCACTAATATAGTGGGTGCTATTGTTTTGTTAATATATAATTAATTTCATGATTTATTATTATTAGTATGGCATTCAGAAACATTAATGAGCACTTATTATATGGCAAGTAGTGTTGCATGTGCTTTTTACCAGTAACATCTTTTATCCTTACAGGAATTAAATGATAAACTTAAAATAACTATTCCTTTTTTACAAGGGAATAAACCAAGGATTTGAAAGGCTAAATAATCTGCCCAAGATCACAGCTAATAAGTGGTGTAGCCAGGCTTTAAACTAAGGAAGTGTGACTTCAGAGCCTATGCTCTTATTGCCTCTGTTCTGCTGTATGCAGAGAGCTGCTCTCTGATATTCCAGATTGTGGAATTAACCTGAAGTATACTGTGGTGTAGTGAAGACTGCAATGGACAAGAAGCAAGGCATCCTGTATAATTTTACCATCAGGTCACACGAATTTTTAGAAAATTCAGGGGGGTTTAATTTATAAAATATAACTAAGTCTATCTTCAAAAATGTGTGAATATCCCTTGAGAGGCTGTATATTAAAGAGTATATAAAATAGTCCTTAGGCTGGAAACCACTACATGCATAAATTTTTTCTTGTGATATAATAAAGTAGAAACACAAATCTTAAGGGTATAGTGCAAAGTATTTTGATGAATATATACACCCTTGTAACCAAAACCCCAATGAAAATATAGAGTATAACCATTACCCTAGAAAGTCCCCTCATGCCTTTCCTGTCCATCCTCCTCCAGTGGCCTCCACATAGAAGTTCTTGAACTTAATTAAAATAGGGTCATATTGTTTGTACTTTTAGGTCCGGCTTCTTTGCTGACTATAATGTTTCTGAGATTCACCTCAGTTTGGCATATGTTACTAGTTATTACCAGTTCGTTCCATCTAATTTCTAAGTAGAATTCCATTGTATAAATTGACAAATTTGTTTACCTATTCTTCTAATGATGGATATTTTTGTTGCTTCCAATACTTTGCTATATTGAATAAAGCTAAAATGAACAATTGTGAAAATGCATCCTGTGGACATATGCTTTTTCTGTGTCTTTTTTGCATATACTTAGGATTGGAAGTCCTGAATCAAAAGGTAGGTGTAGGGGCTTCCCTGGTGGCACAGTGGTTGAGAGTCCGCCTGCCGATGCAGGGGACATGGGTTCGTGCCCTGGTCCGGGAAGATCCCACATGCCGCGGAGCGGCTGGGCCCGTGAGCCATGGCCACTGAGCCTGCGCATCCAGAGCCTGTGCTCCACAAGGGAGAGGCCACAACAGTGAGAGGTCCGCATACCGCAAAAAAAAAAAACGGTAGGTGTATATTTAACATTATAAGAAACTGACAAATAGCTTTGCACAATGATTTGACGATTAGACACTTGTATGTCTAATCTTGTATGAAAGTTCCACATGTCTTCTCACCCTCTGCAACATTTGGTATTGGTAGTGACTTTATTCTAGCTGTACTACTGGGTGTATCATGATATATCATTATGGCTTTAATTTACATTTTTTTCTGATGAAAACAATGTTGAGCATGTTTCCATGTTTCCAAGTGCTAGTATAACCTCTTTTGGGAAATATTACAAGCATAATCAAGACTTAGTAGCACTAGTATAAAGCTAAACAAACAAAGCAATAACACTGATATAAAGTCCAGAAAGAGACCCAAACATATATGGACACATAATTTTCAACTGTTACAAATGAAACATATATGTTTATATATATTTCCCCTATATAAATGGTATAATATAATCTATATTTTTCTTCCACATGATTTCATAACTAGGGAGGATATTTTTCAAATAAATAGATCATTTTTAATGACTATGTATTATTTGATTATATGAATGTAACAATTACTATTCTATTCTCTTATTCACATACATTTAGATTTCTTTCTGATTTTGTATCATAAAATTGATCTAATGACTATTTTTGTAAAAATAGATTTATCAAATTATACCATAATTTTTAAAATTATTGTAGAAACATTAAACAAGATTTACTCTCTTAACAAAACTTTAAGTGTACAATACAGTATCATTAGCTATAAGCACAATGTTATACTTCAGATATCTAGAAATTATCTCGTATAACTGAAAATTTATACCTATTTAATAGCAAACCCCCATTTTCGCCTCCCCCAAGCTCCTGGAAAAAACCATTCTACTCTCTGCTTGTATGAGTTTGACTATTTTAGATACCTTGTAGAAGTGGAATCATGCAGCATTTGTCTGTCTGTGATGGGTTTATTTCACTTAGCATTCCATTATTCCATTGTATGTATATACCACACTTTCTTTATCCATTCCTCTATTGATGAACATTTACATTGTTTCCACAACTTTCCTATTGTGAATAATGCTGCAATGACTGTAGAGGCAAATACCTCTTCAAGATCCAGATTTCAGTGTCTTACAGCTTTCTGCATACAGATTGTCTCCTTAGGTAGGTTTATTCCTAAGTATTTCATTCTTTTTGCTGCAATGGTAAATGGGAGTGTTTCCTTAATTTCTCTTTCAGATTTTTCATAATTAGTGTATAGGAATGCAAGAGATTTCTGGGCATTAATTTTGTATCCTGCTACTTTCCCAAATTCATTGATTTGCTCTAGTAATTTTCTGGTAGCATCTTTAGGATTCTCTATGTATAGTATCATGTCATCTGCAAACAGTGACAGTTTTACTTCTTCTTCTCACATTTGGATTCCTTTTATTTCTTTTTCTTCTCTGATTGCTGTGGCTAAAACTTCCAAAAATGACTACCTGCTAAAATATGCCACTATCTCCTCCTCGGAGCAGTGCCAGAGCTACGAAAACGACTTCAATGCTGAGTATAGCAAGTACCGAGACCTGCGCGCCCGCATCGAGCAGATCACGCGGCGCTTCACGCAGCTCGATGCCCAGCTCCGGCAGCTCTCCCAGGGCTCCGAGGAGTACGAGACTACTTGTGGGCAGATTTTACAGGAATATCGAAAAATCAAGAAGACCAACACCAACTACAGCCAGGAGAAGCACCGCTGCGAGTACATGCACAGCAAGCTGGCCACATCAAGAGGCTCATCACTGAGTACGACCAGCAGCAGCTGCAGGCCTGGCCTTAGCCCAAGGCCACAGGGCAGGAGGCCCCACCCAGCAAGCCAGGCCAGCTCACCTCACCGGGCTGACCATTCTGGATGGTGGGGGAGCCTTGAATAATAATGTTGAGATTGGGCAACCTTGTCTTCTTCCTGATCTTAGTGGAAATGGTTTCAGTTTTTCACAACTGAAAATGATGTTGGCTGTGGGTTTGTCATATATGGCCTTTACTATGTTGAGGTAACTTCCCTCTGTGCCCATTTTCTAGAGGGTTTTTATTATAAATGGGTGTTGAATTTGTCTAAAGCTTTTTCTGCATGTATTGACATGATCATATGGTTTTGCTCCTTCAATTTATTAATATGGTTTATTACATTGATTGATATGAGTGTATTGAAGAATCCTTGCATTCCTGGGATAAACCCCACTTGATCATGGTGTATGATCCTTTTAATGTGCTTTTGGATTCTGTTTGCTAGTATTTTGTTGAGGATTTTTGCATCTATGTTCATCAGTGATATTGGCCTGTAGTTTTCTTTTTTGTGACATCTTTGCCTTATTTTGGTATCAGGGTGATGGTGGCCTTGTAGAATGAGTTTCGGAGTGTTCCTCCCTCTGCTATATTTTGGAAGAGTTTGAGAACGATAGATATTAGCTCTTCTCTAAATGTTTGATAGAATTCACGTGTGAAGCCATCTGGTTCTGGGCTTCTGTTTGTTGCAAGATTTTTAATCACAGTCTCAATTTCAGTGCTTGTGATTAGTCTGTTTCTATTTTCTATTTCTTCCTGGTTCAGTCTCGGAAGGTTGTGATCTTCTGAGAATTTGCCCATTTCTTCCAGGTTGTCCATTTTATTGGCATATAGTTGCTTGTAGTAAACTCTCATGATCCTTTGTATTTCTGCAGTGTCAGTTGTTACTTCTCCTTTTTCATTTCTAATTCTGTTGATTTGAGTCTTCTTCCTTTTTTTCTTGATGAGACTGGCTAATGGTTTATCAATTTTCTTTATCTTCTCAAAGAACCAGCTTTTAGTTTTATTGATCTTTGCTATCATTTCCTTCATTTCTTTTTCATTTATTTCTGATCTGATCTTTATGATTTATTTCCTTCTGCTAACTTTGGGGTTTTTTTGTTCTTTCTCTAATTGCTTTAGGGATAAGGTTAGGTTGTTTATTTGAGATGTTTCTTGTTTCTTGAGGTAGGATTGTATTGCTATAAACTTCCCTCTTAAAACTGCTATTGCTGCATCCCATAGGTTTTGGGTCATTGTGTTTTCATTGTCATTTGTTTCTAGGTATTTTTTGATTTCCTCTTTGATTTCTTCAGTGATCTTGGTTATTAATTAATGTATTGTTTAGCCTACATGTGTTGGTATTTTTTACAGATTTTTTCCTGTAACTGATATCTAGTCTCATAGCATTGTGGTCGGAAAAGATATTTGATATGATTTCAATTTTCTTAAATTTACCAAGGCTTGATTTGTGACCCAAGATATAATCTATCCTGGAGAATGTTCCATAAGCACTTGAGAAGAAAGTGTATTCTGTTGTTTTTGGATGGAATGTCCTATAAATATCAGTTAAGTCCATCTTGTTTAATGTATCATTTAAAGCTTGTGTTTCCTTATTTATTTTCATTTTGGATGATCTGTCCATTGGTGAAAGTGGAATGTTAAAGTCCCATATGATGATTGTGTTACATTTATGGTTGTTAGCATTTGCCTTATGTATTGAGGTGCTCTTATGTTGAGTGCATAAATATTTACAATTGTTATATCTTCTTCTTGGATTGACACCTTGATCATTATGTAGTGTCCTTCTTTGACTCCTGTAATAACTTTATTTTAAAGTCTATTTTGTCTTACATGAGAATTGCTACTTCAGCTTTCTTTTTATCTCCATTTCCATGGAATATCTTTTTCCATCCTCTCAATTTTAGTCTGTATGTATCCTAGGTCTGAAGTGGGTATCTTATAGACAGCATATATACATGTCTTGTTTTTGTATCCATTCAGCCAGTCTATGTCTTTTGGTTGGAGCATTTAGTTCATTTACATTTAAGGTAATTATCGATATGTATGTTCCTATTACCATTTTCTTAATTTTGGGGGGTTTGTCATTGTAGGTCTTTTCCTTCCCTTGTGTTTTCTGCCTAGAGAAGTTCCCTTTGCATTTGTTGTAAAGCTGGCTTAGAATGATATTAGAACACTCCCTAACACCATACACAAAATAATTCAAAATGGATTAAAAACCTAAATGTAAGGCCACACACTATAACACTCTTAGACGAAGACATAGGCAGAACACTCTATGACATAAATCACAGCAAGATCCTTTTTGACCCACCTCCTAGAGAAATGGAAATAAAAACAAAAAAAAAAAACAAATGGGACCTAATGAAACTTCAAAGCTTTTGCACAGCAAAGGAAACCATAAACAAAACGAAAAGACAGCTCTGAGGGGCTTCCCTGGTGGCGCAGTGGTTGAGAGTCCGCCTGCCGATGCAGGGGACAGGGGTTTGTGCCCCGGTCCGGGAAGATCCCACATGCCACGGAGTGGCTGGGTCCGTGAGCCATGGCCGCTGAGCCTGCGCGTCCGGAGCCTTTGCTCCACAGCGGGAGAGGCCACAGCAGTGAGAGGCCCGCGTACCGCAAAAAAAAAAAAAAGACAGCTCTGAGAATGGAAGAAAATATTTGCAAATGAAGCAACTGACAAAGGATTAAACTCCAAAATTTACAACAGCTCATGCAGCTCAATATCAAAAAAAAACAAACAACCCTATCCAAAAATGGGCAGAAGGCCTAAATAGACATTTCTCCAAAGAAGATATACAGATTGCCAACAAACACATGAAAGGATGCTCAACATCACTAATCATTAGAGAAGTGCAAATCAAAACTGCAATGAGGTATCACCTCATACCAGTCAGAATGGCCATCATCAAAAAGTCTACAAACAATAAATGCTGGAGAGGATGTGAAGAAAAGGGAACTCTTTTGCACTGGTGGTGGGAATGTAAATTGATACAGCCACTATGGAGAACAGTATGGAGGTTCCTTAAAAAATTAAAAATAGAACTACCATATGATCCAGCAATCCCGCTACTGGGCATATACCCTGAGAAAACCATAATTCAAGAAGAGTCATGTACCACAATGTTCATTGCAGCTCTGTTTATAATAGCCAGGACATGGAAGCCACCTAAGTGTCCATCAACAGATGAATGGATAAGGAAGATGTGGCACATATATACAATGGAATATTACTCAGCCATAAAAATAAACGAAATTGAGTTATTTGTAGTGAGGTGGATGGACCTAGAGTCTGTCATACAGAATGAATTAAAGAGAAAAACAAATACTGTATGCTAACACATATATATGGAATCTAAAAAAAAAAAAAAAAAGGCTCTGAAAAACCTAGGGTCAGGACAGGAATAAAGACCCAGATGTAGAGAACGGACTTGAGGACACAGGGTGGGGGAAGGGTAAGCTGGGATGAAGTGAGAGAGTGGCATGGACATATATACACTACCAAATGTAAAATAGATAGCTAGAGGGAAGCAGGCACATAGCACAGGGAGATCAGCTCAGTTCTTTGTGTCCACCTAGGGAGGTGGAATAGGGAGGGTAGGAGGGAGATGCAAGAGGGAGGTGATCTGGTGATATATGTATACGTATAGCTGATTCACTTTGTTATAAAGCAGAAACTAACACAGCATTGTAAAGCAGTTACACTCCAATAAAGATGTTAAAAAAAAATTAAAAAATAAATAAATAAAAGGTTTGAAAGAAAGACTAAAAGAAAGATCCAGATTTCAGTTTTTTGGATAAATACACACAGAAGTGGGATTACTGGATCATATTGTATTTTTATTTTTAATATTTTGAGGAATGTACATACTCTTTTCTAAAAGGAATGCACAGTTTTACATTCCCACCAACCATGTACAAGGTTTCCAGTTTCTGACATATTCACCAACATATTCAAATATTCATTGTTATCTTTTCTTTTCTGGTTAATAACCATTCTAATAAGTATGAGGTGATACATCATTGTGGTCTAATCTGCATTTCACTGACCATAAAAGAAAAATGTATTAACTTGTCTTCACCATATTTTAAAATTGCTGCTTTTCAAAAGACATTGATAAGAAAATAAATAGGCAAGCCTCAGACTGGGAATAATATTTCCAGCACATGTCTGATAAAGGACTCATACTTAAGTTACATAAAAAACTCCAAAATATTGATTTATATATGCAGTTCTAATAATCATAGGAACCCTTAAGCACTAATGAGATATTAACAGAGTTCACATGAAACATTGAATGCCATGCATTTTATTATCTCTCAGAGGTCTTTGAGGCATCTGTGTAATACCTCTATGGTTGAAAGCAAATGCTCAGATGTTGACATTTAAAGTAGCATTATAAATAAGAGAACAACGTTTTTACTTGATTTGTTTCTTTTTTTCTCCCTTAGGAAGTCTTTCTGGGGAATCTCACTCTTAAAAGGAAAGTTCTGCCTACATCTAAGGATGCTCTCCAGCTGCCATAACGATTTAAGTTGTCCAAAGTTTACCAAAAGCAACGGTTTACCCTTGTTGCTGTCTGGTAGGTGGGCTAAGATAAAGAGGTTTAGTGATTTGTTCAATGCTCCATTTGAATTATTACAGATGTAGGACTATTCCAGTTTTCTGAACAAGTTTAACAAACCTCTACTTGTTCCCCTGAACGGCAAGATGATAAAAACATAAATACTTCAGGATCTCAAATCTCAATGAATATGTATTCTCTCGACTCCCAATAAGTTGTTTTATCTGCCTGATAAGAGGGCAATCTAGTGAAAAGGAAACACACACACACACACACACACACACACACACACACACCAAGGGGAGGTAACTCTAAATACAGTGGGAGAATAACATCATTTTTGATGAAAACATAATGGCAACAGTGTTCTGCAATGTACATCATGCCTTATCTTACACAGAATGGCTGATCCAATAAGCATTCTACAATGTTCTTCTCCCTCTGAACACCCAGATTTCTAGCATGGAGGGGCCAGTTTATCTACCATCTCTTTTTGGAACCCTGGTTCTTAACCACTTTTGCATCACTCCTACAATGCCTTGCTCATTAAATATTACCTGAATTAATTTCATTGTCTTAATTTACCATTCTTCTCACAAGTAGTACATTTCAATTAAAAATCTCTGCTGCTTTGTCTTTTTGTTCCAATAATACAATTATATCCAAACTTGAATTAATTAGATTTTTGTGGGTTGATCTGGTAGCTTAGCACTATAGCATTGCTTTGCTAAAAAAGTATATTCCTAAAATATAATAACTCATTTATAAACAACTTTGAAGCATAAATAATTCATAAGTTGGAAGCTTATGAAAAAATAAAATACAATGCTTATGGTTATTCTAAGTCAACTGATATCACCAGCATTTTGTACTCCTCTGTTAACTGTGGTATGAATGTATGTGTGTGTGTGTGTGTGTGTTTGGTCCATCCTTCTATCCTCCCACATGCCTAAATAATAATGATAATATAACCATATAGACTTAGTCTATGGATATGTTCCTTAACATTTAAAAAACCTGCTACGCTTGTAGACAGAAAAATCTATAAAGATGGTATGCGGTCTCTGGGTTCTCTATTATTAATTGATGCATCACTTAATTCACTATTCCTTTTAGGGCATTTTAGTTACTCATTAAGTAATACATTTTGGGAAAATTCTAAGTATCTGAATATTATTTTTAAAAAAAGAGGCATCACATTGAATTAATAGAAAGCAATGATGTGATTAGAAATGTTAAGTTCTATACTTTCCAAATTATGTAAATAATAAACAAAGCATGTGGTATTTTGTAGTGAACAGAAGAGGAAATTAATTTCCACTTTTAAATTAGCCTTTTTATTTATATCATTAAGATGCAAATATGAACAAAGAGGGAACACAGAGGGAACAAAGAGGGGGAACAAAGTGTATTCACTGAGGGAACAAAGAGGGTGGATTAGAAATTTCAATTCTCTTCACATAGCTCCTGACTCTGCGAGTACTTTCAAATAATCAGAGCATCATGGAGCTTAAATGGGGTTTAGAGATCATCTTGTCTAGCACCCTCATTTTGTAAATTTTTGAACTCAGAGGGGTGCCAATTCTCTAAACAAATATATTCTAGCAAAGGAGATATCTTGATTATATGTTTATACGATGGCTGTTTAAAATTCTAATTAGTATATTAAAGTAATTATTAAAGAGAAGTCTGTAAAATATTTATTCCTCTCACAGTTCAGAAGAATCACAATAGAGCATTTCTCCCTCATGTGAATTGCATTTAAGAAAAAGAATACAAATGGTATGGTTTTTCCCATGATCAGTTATAAAACCCATTAATTCATGCTGACATTTAAGTGGTTCATTTGAAAAATGAAAATCAGTTACCCAAATAGAGTATATCAAAAATAACATTAAATGTTTTACAGTTTAAATTCTGTTAACTTGCAAACTCAGTAATTTCTGTCAAGTCTTATATGAGAAGAGTTAATTATAGTAGCTAATAGGACAAATTTATTTCTCTTAAATGCAAAAGATGAATTTATAAAAATTTTAGAATCGTATAGCTCTTGGAGGGTATATTCAAGAACATCTCCATTCAGTAAAGAAAACCCTAAATCCATCACTGAAACATGCAAATTATATATATTTTAAGAACTCAGTTGAAGAGGGATTGTATAACTTCCCTCTGTAATTCATTCCAAGGTTTGAAAATCCTATTGTCAGGATTTTCTTCTTCTTATCTAACCTACATCACTCACGATTCAGTTAAGTCCGTTACTTCTTGTTTTTTTCCCCGGTATAAATCGAAAACTGTTGAGATAGAGCTGATTTATAGATTGAAACAGGTTGAATTGTTTCCTGGATTACTATCTCTTAGAAGAGAACATTCTAAAAACAGAGCAATTTGGGTAACTTAAATAGAGTTAAATATACTGAATTACCAAAAACAAATAAATTTCACTGAAATGATTTGTAAAATTCTTGAAAAGTAGTAGAACTGGTGGTAAATTTACTTTTAGGTGGTTTCATACGGCCAATGTCTTAGGTAAACAGAGGTAAATGCTCTCATTACAGTAAGAACAACAGAAACAGAAAAATGTGTTGGTATATATTCAGAAATTTCAGAATATGTAGAACTCTACTATATAGAGAGTTCTATATATTTTGATTTTTTTATTTTTAAAATGATATAATGTACAACATGGGGAATATGGCCAATATTTTATAATAACTATAAATGGAGTACAACCTTTAAAAACTGTGATTCACTGTACTGTACACCGGCAATGTATACAATATTGTAAATCAGCTATACTTCAATAAAAAAATATATTTCAAATTTCTTTGATTTATCTGAGCTTATTCTTAAATGAATATTACAGTTCCTGTTTAAGTTGATGAAACTTCATCACCAAGTCATTACAACAACTTAGAGAAGATGGCAGAAGCACAGCATGAAATGGAAACTTGCATGCTGAATTCTTGGGTATTTTTCAAACCCAGTTCACATACCTCACATTATTAGCACTCTGTGGTTTGATCAGTAGTTCTATGCCTATGACTTTCAATCCTTTCAAGGTTAGAGAAACTATGAGAAATCCTTGTCTTTGGAAGAAATCCCATAGATGGACCCAGAGATCTGTCTTTGAGAGAAATGATACTTTATACTCTGCATAAATCTAGAGATTCCTGTAGTACCTGCAGTTGACCTGAACCTATGTAAAACCACAGAGAAAAATTAACCAAGTCACACCAAACTTGGGACATTTTATCCATGAAAAAGAAAGCAGAACTTCAACAGAAAGGAAATGTAATTTAAGAGATTACAATTCAGACAACCTGGGTTAATCAGGGTGCCGACATTCCACATCCATTGTACTTGACACGACTTTGCAGGTTCAGTGCTGAAAAAAAACAAAACAAAAATTTGTTGGCTTCTACCACAGCCCTACTTGAAACTGTAAGACTTAGAGATTTTTCTCTGTAAATTTTTTCTTACTTTCACACTTTTCCAGCTACCACATCAGTATATTTTATGTAATCAAAACAGTATATTTTCAACTTCTCTTTTAGATAATTTTGTTGAACTTTAAAATAAGCCATGTGGAGAGAGAAAGGGAGAAAACAAAATTTGCACAGAAATCTCAAATACCCAGACAAGAAACTTCCACAAGATAGAAATGTTCCAAATCCTGTAAAGGGGAAAAAGAAACAACTAAAAATGCTTAAACACAGAAATATATTTTTTTAACATCTTTATTGGAGTATAATTGCTTTACAATTGTTAGTTTCTGCTGTATAACAAAGTGAATCAGCTATACATATACATATATCTCCATACATCTTCTCTCTTGCAACTCCCTCCCACCCTCCCTATCCCACTCCTCTAGGTGGTCACAAAGCACCAAGCTGATCTCCCTGTGCTATGCAGTTGTTTCCCACTAGCTATTTTACATTTGGTAGTGTATATATGTCCATGCCACTCTCTCACTTCATCGCAGCTTACACTTCCCCCTCCCCATGTCCTCAAGCCCATTCTCTACATCTGAGTCTTTATTCCTGTCCTACCCCTAGGTTCTTCAGAACCATTTCTTTTTTTTTTTAGATTCCATATATATGTGTTAGCATATGGTATTTGTTTTTCTCTTTCTGACTTGCTTCACTCTGTATTACAGACTCTAGGTCCATCCACCTCACTACAAATAACTCAATTTCGTTTCTTTTTATGGCTAATATTCCATTGTATATATGTGCCACACCTTCCTTATCCATTCATTTGTCGATGGACACCTCGGTTGCTTCCATGCCGTGCCTATTGTAAACAGAGCTGCAATGAACATTGTGGTACATGACTCTTTTCAAATTATGGTTTTCTCGGGGTATATGCCCAGTAGCGGGATTGCTGGGTCATATGGTAGTTTTAGTTTTTTAAGGAAACTCCATACTGTTCTCCATAGTGGCTGTATCAATTTACATTCCCACCAACAGTGCAAGAGGGTTCCCTTTTCTCCACACCCTCTCCAGCATTTATTGTTTCTAGATTTTTTTTTTTTTTTTTTTTTTTGCGGTACGCGGGCCTCTCACTGCTGTGGCCCCTCCCGTCGCGGAGCGCAGACTCAGCGGCCATGGCTCACGGGCGCAGCTGCTCCGCGGCATGTGGGATCTTCCCGGACCGGGGCACGAATCCGTGTCCCCTGCATCGGCAGGCGGACTCCCAATCACTGCGCCACCAGGGAAGCCCTAGGTTTTCTGATGATGGCCATTCTGACGGGTGTGAGATGATATCTCATTGTAGTTTTGATTTGCATTTCTCTAATGATTAATGATGTTGAGCATCCTTTCATGTGTTTGTTGGCAATCTGTATATATTCTTTGGAGAAATGTCTATTTAGGTCTTCTGCCCATTTTGGATTGGGTTGTTTGTATTTTTGATATTGAGCTGCATGAGCTGCTTGTAAATTTTGGAGATTGATCTTTTGTCAGTTGCTTCATTTGCAAGTATTTTCTCCCATTCTGAGGGTTGTCTTTTCATCTTATTTATGGTTTCCTTTGCTGTGCAAAAGCTTTTAAGCTTCATTAGGTCCCATTTGTTTATTTTTGTTTTTATTTCCATTTCTCTAGGAGGTGGGTCAAAAAGGATCTTGATGTGATTTATGTCATAGAGTGTTCTGCCTATGTTTTCCTCTAAGAGTTTTAGAGTGTCTGGTCTTACATTTAGGTCTTTACTCCATTTTGAGTTTATTTTTGTGTATGGTGTTAGGGAGTGTTCTAATTTCATACTTTTACATGTAGCTGTCCAGTTTTCCCAGCACCACTTACTGAAAAGGTTGTCTTTTCTCCATTGTATATTCTTTCCTCCTTTATCAAAAATAAGGTGAGTATATGTCCATGGGCTTATCTCTGGGTTTTCTCTCCTGTTCCATTGATCTATATTTCTGTGTTTGTGCCAGTACCATACTGTCTTAATTACTGTAGCTTTGTAGTATAGTCTGAAGTCTGGGAGCCTGATTCCTCCAGCTCTGTTAAACTTAGAAATATTTTTAAAACCTACACAAACTCAAAAATCTGAAATTAAGATTTTTTTCTAAAATATGGATTATACCTGAGGTACTAGTTAAAGCTCCAGGTTTCTGAGCATAAGCCTTGACTTACTAAATCAAAATCTCCAAAGGTGAGTCTTGGATATTTGCATTTTTAACATTTCCTATGTGACTACCCAAGCCACTAAAATTTGTAAGTACCCCTGTGGAGTTTTACAGATATGAAAACAAACAAACAAAACAAAACCTCTTCCAACAAGAAAAGCTGTCGTGATGCTAAGGTCTAAGTCTCTTTAGACTGATTAGCTTGGTTGAAACAGAGGATCCCTTCATCTGGCCAGAAGGCCATCTCATTAATGCCATAGGAGCAAGATAAAGCAAGTAATAGTCAATAAAAGCAATCATCACAATGCAGAAGTTTCCTTGTGGACAGAAACACTGTGGTTCACAGTTGTGTCCTCAGCACAGAGTAGGCACAAAAATATTTGTCAAATGAATGGGTGAACATAATCAGAAATTTGCCCTCACAGTCAAAGGGCGATCTAATGCCTTATTCAATGCACAACAGTCTTGTTCAGAATGTATGACCAACTACAATACCTTGAATAACCCAGCTCTTAAGTATGCTGAAGGCAATGGTGTGTAGGGGAGACTAATGGAAAATTACCAGCCAAGAGTAAAAGCAAGCTGTGTTCTTGACCTTCTCCGTGCTTTTCCTTTTTACTATGCAATTAGCACTATTATTGTTTTCATCACTGCTGCTTGTGGTATTCTTTGTGAGCAATTTATTGACATACTATTCTTCTTTCTGTATCTTTCTATTGTATTTCTTCCCTTTAAACTTTCAGTAAATTTTTTCAGGTGAAACATTATTTTATTGCAAAAATGGTAAGGAGATACTTAAAATGCTGAGAAAGTTTAAATTTTACCTGCATATCTTAATGCATTGATTTCAAAGCATTAAATTTTTGGCATAAATTGAGTGCTAGTAAAGGGAAAAATCAGTGCCTAGAGAACAAGTGAAACACTCTAGCAAAGGCTGGTAATATTTGGTGGACTAAAGCAAACAGTGTTGTGAATAAGAATATCATAGTCTGAAGAATCCATACATATTGAATGATAAAATTTGCATAAAAATATGTTTATGAAATAAAAATTTCACAATCCAACAGTCAGACACAATTAGGATAAGTCTTTTCACCTAGTTATTACAATTCTGACCTTCTGAAAACTTGGTAAAATAAAGTTCATGATTACTTAGATACAATATTTTTATTTAAAAAATGAGAAGTCAAAACCTAATGGGTAGTTTTAAAGTGGGATAAATTTTGTAATACCAGAAATGGTACAAAGATTACCTATTGTCATTTCCAATTTAAATTTACATATAGCATGCATTTAAAATATTACATATTATTTATAAGTAAGACACCATGGAAATCTAGTGTCATAAATACCATTGCAAATGCAATACCTACTGTTATATAAATAAAATGTTGAAATAAAAACAAACAAAAATAGACATTGACCAGATGGAAATATAAATGGAAGAAGAGTATTGTAGACAATTTCAAAAGCCCTGAGTTTTTCCAGTGAATTGTTATCAACCCAAAATAGCTGGAGTATAGGGGAGAAGAATTGTGGAAAGCGAACATATAAAATAACTGCTTTGTTGATGACATGTGAAAGCTTGAACCCTTTTTACTATCCGCTTTGTTTCAAACCTGAATTCTCCATTATCTCACCAGCATGAACTTTTCCAAGTCCGGGCATACCTGCCAGCAAACTGGCTTACTCGTTCCTTTCGTGTGTGAAAGAAAATAATGTAACACTTTTGCATTAATAACTCTTTTCTCATGAATATCTCTGCTGAGAAAGTACAAACCAAGATTATTTCTAATGCCTAGGGGTAAAACAACATCGACGATGATACTTAACTCCAGTTAGTTATCAGACCTAAGAAGAACTGGATCTGTTTCCTAGGCTTGATGGTCCCCTTCAACTTCTGGTTATGGTAGCAGTTAAACACCATGATCCATGTGTACTTTTGCTTGTGTGTGAGAATTCAAAAATATATTACATTTATGTGGAATGAGGCAAATATTTGCAAAGTTGGTAGAAAATAAACAGATTTTAGGAGTTTTAAAATGTACTAATATTTATACTTGAATATTCCATTTTCATAGAATTTGATATATCTGAATTCAAAATATGTTTGAAATCTCCTTTTCTAAGTCTCCATCTGATACCTACATTCATAACAATGAGTGAAACATTCCTTTTGCTGAAAGAGTTTAAATGGAAAACCTACAGGCATAAGATAAAATATATAGCTAATAATACAATTTATAGAGTGCTTGAGTATATATTATTTTATATAATCCTCATATCATTTATGTGACATTTCATTGTCACCATATGCATTTACTTAGAAAGAAATCGAAATCTTCAGATTATTCTTTAAATTATACTGCTAGTAAATTTCAAAACTCAGCCTTGAAATAAATCTTATTACTAATCCATGTGTCTTTCCCAAAAGTTGTGCTCCAGGTGACACACATGGATGATGAAGCCAAAGTCAAGGGTGACATCACACCAAAAGGTAATTAGGTTTATTTTCGGATCCAATAATGTATCATTTAATATTAATTAAAAGTCATCCCTCTTGTAAATACCTATCACAGATACCTAAGAGGCATTAGAAAAGAAATTCTGGATAGTTCAGGGGAAATCATAACCAGTAGTGGATAAAACAAATCAACCTTCATATAATTCTGATGATTCATCAAAATAATTCCAAATGCACACGTGACTGTATACCTATCTAAAAGTCTATCTCTAATTATAGATAGGTACATATAGAAATATGAAATATCGATGTGTGTGTAGAAACATAACTATTTTTACTTTTATAACATTTGAGCTATAGTATGCTTTCATTAGTAGAAATACATTTTTAAATTTATTTTTGTAATACTTCAACAATATCAAAATGTTTCACTATATTTTTTTGCTTTCCCCCCTCTTTGGTTTCACTTTGAATTTTTATTCTGATTTAACCTCCCTCCATCAAAGATGAAAACTCTCTCCTCATACTTTAACTGATTAGTTCTCTATGGTTCTCCAAATCCCATCAATCAGTAAAATGGCTTATTATCAACATAGTTTTTTCTCTAAACCAGTATGGGTTGAGATATAAACAGAGATATTTGGGTTTTCTACAACTTCTGTCTAAAACATTGCCAGTGATCCATGACATAGCACAGTGATTATCATGTAGTAGATACTCAATAAATGTTTGTAGAATTATGGGAGAATGTGGGAGGATTCAGTTCATGGAGGAAAAGTGATATTAAGTAGAGTAATGGCTCTATAAATTTATAGGTAGTTGAATTCTCCCAGCATATGTGATTCACAACCCCAGGTGAATTATCCATTGCTCAAAGAAAACAAAACAACAAAATACTACCTAATCTTTGGTATCATTTTTCTTCCTCCATTTATAATGAAAACTGAAATAGGGAAGAAAAAATCAGAAGTAATAATGAGAAAAGATTAATTAAACTTTTAAACTTCATGAAAGTTAGAAGTTTGAAGAAATGGAAGTTTCTACTTTAGATGACCCAGAGCATCCATTTCTAATAACTCTATAATGACAATTTTCTTTTTAAGTGCATCCTTTCTTATGCATGCTGTTTTAGATTGATCACAGAATCCTTTGAAAGGTTGATAATTATTCATGCCTGGCTTTAATGAACTTGTATATTAGGAGAGGATTTTAGGAATGATTTGGTTCCCTTTTCCATCCACCTGGGAAGTATTGTATGGTCTCAGCCATAGAAAAGGGTCAGAGAGAACTTTATCCAGTCTGTGTGGCTGTCCTCATTGATATCATATTGAGGACATGATCACAGAATAGTCCCAGAATATATCATATTTTCATGTTGGTAAGCCTTTAGATTGTGTTTCACTACCATGCAGGTTTTGGGTTTTTTTTTCTCCCCAAAAGTGCAGGCATTCAATTCAAACAGCCAATAGAGCAAAAAACTGTTGGCTTCTGTGGTTGATTGCTTCTCATCCTTAATTCTTTAAAATAAATGAATTCTTTTTTAGCAAGTTACTTATTCTTTCTTTTAATATTTCAAAACATTTTTTGAATGTCTGCTAAGTGCATTGCACTGTGAGAGCTGAAATCATCTTAGCTCTGCCTTCAATCTAGTAGAGGATTCAGATGGGTAAACAAATCATTACTCAATATACTGGGATGGGAGCTTTAAGAGAAGCAAACTCAAAGCACACTAGTGGTGTAAAGGCAATAGTGTTTTCACAGAAGGTCATACTTGTGCAGGATTTTTTAGAAAAAAAGGGGGAGTGGGGCTTAAGAAGGTGCAAAAATGAGAGGAGAAGTTATTTCAGTCAGAGGGAATAAGCGGTAGAAAGGCAAAACAGTATGAACAAGATAAAGTATTCTGGGACCAAATGTGATTAGAAATATACTCCCTTAGAAGAATAAGCATAACGTACTTTGTTCCTCTAGAATTCTGGAGTGGGAAAAAGATAATAAAACCAACATATGTCAGTCAGTCAGAATCAATAGTAGTTAAATTAGAAATGGACAGAAGAAAATATTTGCAAAATGAAATTTGAGATATTGAAAGTGACAATGAATAGACATTTTCAACCCATAAAAACACCAAGTGTTAGATATAATTTCTTCTGAACAACATTATGAGATCACTTTTGGTGTTACCATAGGACAAATAAAACTTTGAGGTCAGTTTTTGTGTATGTGGAGTGAGTTGGAGGGTATTATAGTTGTAAGGCTAGGGAACCATTTTCATGATTGCGATAAAAGGAAAAGCTTTATTATGAGAGCTTATCAAGCTCCAAGTCTCATAAGATTAAAAAACATCCTCTTTTTCTTTCTTTTTGAAGCAAATTCTAAATAAGTACCACTCTCAAAGAATCTACATCTTACTTTTTAAAATTTCAGACCCATTCTATAAAAAACATTTAATAAAATTATTTTTGTACAGTATTAATACATATCGCTAAATTTCAAATGAATCCAGCTTTTAAAAGATCTGGGATACAATGGTACATATTTATATCATATCAGCAGAAATAATGATGTAATTAATGTACCAAGGGATAGTGAATAGTTTTTTCAAACATAGTTTTTCAATACTCAAAGACTAAGAGGAATATACCCATCTTGAAGTTTCAGATAAAGAAATAGTTGGCATTCAAGGAAAGGAAGGCATGGATATGAGTGTAGAAGAACACCCAACTTTCCCTAAACTTAAAGCCTCAGTTCTTTTTGTCTTATACCATTGCACTGCTCCCTCCTACATCTGCTATCTGCTTAAGTGGGACAGGAGCTGCAAGGCTGAGGAATAAGCAATCTGTCCTCGCCAAGAGTGAAGAAAGAGTCAAAAGCACGAACCGTTCACTAACCTCATGCATCCATTCTTATCCCTAAATATCATTATGATATAAACTTTTTTCAAATTTCTCCCCAACTTTCAAATGAAAGAGTTAGGAGAAAATAACTGTCAAATGCCTTCAATATGCTGCCTCAAAAAAATCTGCCTTTGTGGAGATATAAAACATTACCTGGAACAAGTAAATTAGAATTTCTGTTATACAACTAAAATTCACACAAGCACAAAAAATGTTGTTGGAGTGAAATCAAACAAAGAGAAGACAGACACTGTAAATTGCATATGGTAGCCATCATTTCACCTACCAAATCAAGAGAGTAAGCAAAAGCACAGTGAGAATATGGATGGTTTCAAAATACTTCACTCTAGGGAGAATTTTCTAATTCAAACAACGTCAATACGAGCCTCAAGCTAGAGATAATTTAGATTCATTTATCATCAATAACCATACAATAGTGAAGTGAGAGGTCCACGAAAGGAAAGACAGCTGCTAAGTGTTCAATTAATTGGCCATAGTGCCTTCAAAGTGAAATGCATGGGAACAATTTCTCAGAAAGAGAGGAGAAAAATTATATATATGGCTTGGACACATTCAGTGGAAAACAATGTAACCACTATGGAAGGGCTCACTACTTCTTCCTTTCTCTCCTTGCCAACAGATTACAGCTCTTGGGCACAGACATAACATGCAATATAGAAAAATGTAAAAGTTGGAACAAAGAATAAAGATGGGCCTTCTTGATTCCTTTTTTTATATAACCCCTCACACGTTTTATTCACCAGTATGCCCAGGCACTCAGCCTCCAAAGAATATCCTATATCAGTTCATTCCTCTACTTTTCATGGATTACTACCAATCCAAGTCTTGAACATCTCTGCCTCCACTGCTTAAATAGCCTCCCAACTGGTCTCCTGCTCCTCAGTTCTGCCACCATGCCCACCATTTCTTCATTCTCCACTTAATTTCCAAATAATCATTCTGAAATATAAAACAGATAGGTCACCCCCTCATGAAAACACTCCAAAGACTTTCCATTGTACTTTTTAATGTATATATGTATGCATAACTTAAATACAGTAAAATATACTGCTTGATGTGCACAGTGTATGGGTTTTGCCAAATACGTAGAGTCGTATATCCACAATTATAATCAGTTAGGAAGGAGGGGATTTTACAAAACTAAAATAAATAATACTAATTGCTCAGCCCCTGCTCAGCCTCTGAGGACTACTTTAACTAGGGTTCCCATGCAAATTCTCTAAACAGTAGACACGTATGTCTCAGTGGACACGTGAATGAAAACAAACAGAGAGCCATGTGAAGATTTGGAGGCACAGCATAAGAAATCAAAACCCAGGTGAGGATAAATTTTAGTATGTCTGAACTACAGAAAGGTCAGAGTGACCATAGTACTGTGAACAAAAAGAAGAGAAGTAGAAGATGAGCTTGGAGAGGTGGGTGGGTCCAGCTCCTTAGCGACTTAGATGCGTGATGAAGAGTTTGAATTTTTTTCTAATTGTGATAACAGAAATGGTATACTTTAATTTATGCTTTAAAAATACTGTAGCTGGCTGCTGAGTAAAGAATAAATTGAAAAGAAGAGGAGTAGAATCTGATCGTTCAGCAGAAATATTGTCATGGCTCAGGTCAGGATCATGGCATTTTGAGCAGATATCTGTCAAGATGATGGAAATGGTTGAGTTGGAGATATATTCTGGAGACTGAAGAGATAAGATTTTCTTTGGGATTTGATAGGATGGTAGGGCATGGTAGGAAAGGGGAAAATAGTAGTATGGTTGTATCAGTTGCCAAAGCAACTGTAGAGGGAATAAACACATTCTTAAAGAGAAATTAAGGTCTATTTTAGACTTGTTAAATTCAAATTTCATTTATGACACCTAAGTATTGTACAAATGATGATAGTGTTTAATTATATTACTTGAAAAACATATTTTTGCAATTCTCAGCTGAAGTGACAACTCTTGTGGAACTTCTTGATGTCTTAGGTATGTACCTCTTCTCTGTTCTCATATTACTCTGTGCTCACCTCTAATATCCCAAATGAAAGCAACTATAGACTTTCTTGCATCAGCCTTACGAGAGTTCCTAGCCTAGAATGTATTCAATTAATAGATTTTAAATACACAGTTTTCTCTTTCTCATATTTTAATTTTTTGAATCATATTTCCCACAATGAACTTTCTACAAGTAATATTTTGAAAATATCAAAGTATCAGACAACGTCAGTAGGTTAAAAGGAGCACACACAGCAAGGAACAGAAGAGAAAGAGAAACACTGAGCGGCAGAGAAGGGTATAAGAGACAATTTGCCTAAATGGGATGGTCCAAATGCTCACAGTGCAGATGTTCACGTAATGCCAAGAGGGCTGCTTTGCTTTCAATGACCTCATGATATTTAATTAAATATGCCTCAGAATCCTTTACTTTATATAATAATTTATTCTCATTTTTTGCCTTAAGCTTTACATTTTTGACAGTTTAAAAGATGATCCTTTATTCTTTTTATACACCCATGTCACAAAGATTCATTTTTTCATGGTCCTCTTCCTTTGCTCACACTAGAAATTTTTTTCACCTCCCTGATGTGAGATCTTGCAAGATTCCATTTGAATTAAGCTTTGGATGAACAGTCTTTAATTACCAGTTGTTGTTGAGCTGACATAAATGTTGTAGATAAAACTATCATTTTCTACTGAACATAGTTTTGATCTTTTCTCTATTATATGACCATAACCAAAGTTTAAACTATTTTTTTCTACACTCAATGTATATCAATACAAGAAAGTCCCAGGATTTTCTAATACTGATCTTTTCAGCATAATAACTTTTACTAATATAATTGATACATTTAACTCTTTTCACAAGCTGTGGGTATTTAGGCATCCATACACAGAATAATGTTCTACTAAAATTTTATGTTTTTATAAAGACACACAGAGTTAAGACAGGCAGTATAAATACTAAAATACTATGAGCATGGTAAAATAATACCATGTTGAAACAATATTTATGATTTATTTTACCCTTAAATGTTTATTGTCTATACAAAATTATCAAGGAATGCAGCTACCCACAACACATCCGTCTACCCCTACACATTTAAAAACAGCTTAGCCACAGGAAAAGCCAAGTAGCTCCAGAGAAAGTTTACAAAACTAAGAAGGATAGTCATCTAAACAGGCTTCATGTGTTGGTGAATTCAGAAAACAAATACCTCCTAATATCTGTTCTCTAATGATTTTTTAACATATGGGAACTCATGATCTCCTTTATTTGTAAAGCAGTAGCATTTAACTAAAATTAATTATAGGACATTTCAGTGGAAGAGAAGGAGTGATAGGGAAAAACATGCAATCTTATAACCACAAAGGACCTAAGAAAGGCAATTTACAGTAAACAGAATATTTATGTCAATCAAATTGCAATAACTCCAAATATATTTTTACCCAGGTAAGCAAATTGATGCAGCAGAGGAAGAGGGGTGGGGAGAGGGGAGTGGGGAGTGGGGATGAGATTGCTTGAACTATTTGCTATATATATTACACCACGTAGCAAAAACTATTTCAAACACAGATTATAAATTAAACCATAAATTAGATACTATGATATAGAAGAGGCATGGTCACTTTCTTCAGGAATTTACAAATTTATTTGGAATAGAGGAAACTATACAATTAAAAATAAACTGATAACATAAATCATCATTCTTACACATTTTGGTATCTTCATTGAGGCCTCAAATAATAGTACTTTCCTTACTATTTTTTGATTGATTTGATTAACCATACTACTTATTCTCCATAAAGTTTAAATCAAAGTGGCAAAAGTTTAATGAAATTTTGTTTATTGTGATAGAATTTTTGTATAATTTAATATATTATTACATGATTTCACAGATAAAACTCTTGCTTTATTATAAGATAAAGATTATTTCCATCATTTAGTTGTTAGAGACATTACTGTTTAAGTGGGCTAAAATAGTTTTATTGCCTTTAATCTCATCATTAAAATGTAAATCACTGTCTCTCTAGTATATCATACCTGATAATATTTTCATGAATGCTTCAAATTTTAACCTGTTTCACGTTCCTATTTTTTAAGTGATATATCACAGAGCAAATCTGTAGTTTTTTGAGTGTTAAAATCTCCTTATTTTTGAAGCTGTTTATTGAACCAGAACTGAATCCACTATTTTTGTATTACTTCCAAAGAAACGATTGTGACGAGGATATGCATGTACTATAGTTTTTTTAAGTGCACACAATAGTGTTAAGAAATTATAATGTTCTCCTGATAACCTCTAGTTCTTTAACTGAAAGGTCAGTTTTTTCACTGATTCATTTATTAAAATAAACACATTTAACAGCTATAATGAGTCAAACATGAGCTCCTATTATGAAAAATAACTGTTCAATAATAAAGCCATATTAATACACATTCTAAGCAAATAATTTAATAGTACTTTTCTTAAAATTATTATCTGTTCTTCAACAATTTTACACAATGAGGCAATTGAAATAAATAACTGAAATAAAGTTATTAAGTTCAGTATATTGAGGGGCCTATGAGTAATTTCTATATATTTTCTTTGTTTCATTGGAAGATTTAGATTAAAGACTATATGATAATGTAGCTGAATTTTTAGCTCTTTATGCATTCAAAAATTCATTTTAGTTAAAATTGAGTGGGGCGGCATGTGTTGCCTGTTTCTACCAGGGGATATTGTGTAAGCTTCTTATCTTTAAAAAAATTCAGTGAGCATTACCCACAGCAGGGACATCATGGGAATACAGAGGAGATGGAAGGAGCAATAGATAAAAATAACAGCTATGTTTCCTGACATGATGTACTAAACAATAGAAACAGTTCAACCAATGAGAAGCAGACTCTCAATTTTGGTGTGGTACCTTAGCAGTAAGTTAGTTCCAAGGAAAACACACCTGATCTGATCACGTGCCATTATAAAGTATTATAAAGGCTCAACTCTTAATACTATGTCAAGGAAAAATGCTATTAAAACAATGAAATCTACACAGGTCAAAATATTCAACCTGCTTAATCAGATGATGCTGTGACAACATATTTGATTTCCTTGGTTTCCAGGAAGAAATAAGTGGGAACTTGGCAGCACACAAGTCCTAGTCTAAGAAGCACCACCTCCATCACTACTACATTCGTCACCAGCCAGGCATCCAACAGGAACACCATACCTTGGGAGCCAGGACGAAATAATTGGGGTATAGGCAGTTAGTTTGCTAATGTGCTCTTTTTTCACTTTACCTCCAATAAATATCCTATTCCTCAAAAGTCTAGCAAAAATGCTTGCTTTTAATGGTGGGCCCCAGGGAAATGGGAAATGCTGGTAAAATCCCCACTCCCTTCCCCAGATTCCCCAGCTCATTCAGGGGCCATCTTAAATAAAGAAGTTGAACAAGTCACTCAAGTTCCAACAACTTAGCTCTGCATGACCCAGACTTTACCCCTGAGTCTAACTTTTAAACTTGTACTAGTTGATGCTGCCTTATTAATTGAATATGGCCTGATTGTTTCTTGCCAGCGAATTGGTGGAAGATCTACTAGAGGAGTGGAATTCTTATTGCCTACAAACTTCGAAGGGGAAAAAGTGTGTGTGTGTGTGTGTGTGTGTGTGTGTGTACACACACACACTCTCTCTCAGTTTCATTAATTCCTTCCCCTTGCAACAATCTGCCATCTAACTATGATAAGTGGACATTACATAAATTTCCATTTTTTCATAGTCAATAGCTAAAATCATCACAAAGTTTTATTTTACTCTAGTAAAATCAAAAGATGGCCATGGAGACATTTCCCAACACATTCTGCAATCTGATATAAGAAAAGACAAAAAAGAAAAAACAAATTGTGATTTCATGCTTTCATTTTGCTATTGGAATTAATGCATGAAATTGGATGCCAATGATTATAACTACCATTAGTAGCTGTTAGAAACTGTTTCTCTGTAAGATATTCTATGGACGAATTACATTAGTTAGAAGCCCTAAAATGAACAGCACAAAGTAATTTGGGAAATTTTTATTAGTGAATTGGGAAAAGAGAGAATTTGGAATTAATTATTAAAGAAGAAAACAATATATTAAAAATGATTAAAACTATGATGATAAAATAAACTTTGCAATTTTTCCAGACCCTTGGCTGGCTTTTCTAATTCACACAAAAGCCCCAAGCTCTCAGAGCTGATCCAAGCAGAACAGGCATACACTCATCATACTATTAAGAACGTCCTATGATTTTTTAACATTCAAGGCTTGCAAAAGAATATAATCACTAATCCTTATAGACAGGTTGCAAACCAATATGGAAAGTAGTTAAATATATTATTGTGAGCTAGGAAAATGTTTGAAAACTCACAAAAGCAGAAAGCGTTTATATATTCTAAATATATATCTGGCCATGAGATTTTTAAACCTGTTTTTAAAGCAAATCAAGGATCTCAGGATTGAGCTAAATACATGATTTGTGACCACAAGAGGTCCTAGAGAGTTCTGAGTAAGGGTCTTCAGATCAAAGTTTTCTGCTAAGAAAAGAGTTTGGGAAAAGAAAAATGTTGTTTGAAAACATTATATTGTGAAAATAAAACTGCAAGATCTAGATGCTCTGTTTTAAGAGGAATAAAGCAAAGAAGAAAAAAAGAGCTGGATCATGAATATATGTTTATTGTAAAGAAATATTGCCTGAGGAACATTAAATATTAATTCTAGATTTCAAACTAAAAATGTGCCTACACTATTCAGTCAGATACCAAAACTAGACCTTGACAAAAATATTTATATACAAATAAAAATGTCCATAAAGGAATTTAAAGTTTATCCCTGAATCTGCCACTCTAACACTACAACACCAGAATGTTTTCAACATGGCATAAATTTACATCCTTGAAAGGAATCATGACTTGAAAACCACAAGAAAATTTCTGGTAGTAAAACAATACAGCACAGATAAAGTTTTTTTGTGCTGTTGTTGTTAATTTAAAAACCTCTAAAACATTTATAGAGATTTTAAATTATGACTCATAATAATTTATTTATTCATTCAACTATAATTTATTTAGAATTCTACAAGCTAGCAATCCAAGAGCTGCAAGATGTATAAAGTTCCTGTTCTGAAGTTTGCATTCTAGTTGGGATAAGATTAAAATAGAGAAAAAAAATTAATGATTAAGAACATGCCAATTAGTGAGAAGTTACATGAAAAAGTAAATAAAATTAAATGAGAGGAAGTTACTTGCATAGGCTACTTTAGAAATCATCTAAATGCGCTTTACATGGCAGGGATGGTGTGAAATATACAAATGCTATACAAAAAAAAATTTGATCTGAAATTTTAAGAGCAATTTCAGTGAAATACTGCACTCACAGCATTGATATAAATTTTCAAGTTAGCCTAGACTTCAGAGTACAGAAAAGTAATGTGTTTTTGTTATTATATAACTCAGCTATAATTGGAACTTCACTGAACTAAGAGTCAGAAGACCTAGGTTATAGTTATTTACTTATTTTATTCATTCATCTCTTAATGAATTTATTTTTCATTCATTCAATACATATTTATTAAATGCTTACTAAGTGCCATAAAGCCTTGCATGGAAGCCTTAATATATGGCAGTAAATACTATGCCTAAAGTCCTTATCCTTCTAATTTCCTTCATAGAACTTATAAAAATTTATATTAAAAATCAAGGACTATGTCTGTGATGTTGACCACTATATAGCTAACACTCTCATGTGATAGATGCTTGGTAAATATCTACAAAAATAAGAAAGAAGGGAGGAAGGTAGGAAGGAGAGAAGAAAGAAGGAAGGGAAGAAAAGAAAGCAAGAAAAGAGGGAGAGAGGAAGGATGAAAAGACAGTAAGAGAAAAGGGAAGGTAAAGAATGAAGAGAGGGAGAGAAGAGAGACAGAGGGAATTTAACAAATATTTTATTGAGTGTCTACTGTTTGTCTAACCCTATCAGATAAACTGTTTCTGTGATGAAAACAAATAACAACAACAAAAACCCTACCAGTTTAATGAAAGTAAATGGACATTTCAAGAGTAGAATAGCTATTGCTATGAAGGAGGAAAACACAAAAGAGAGCCAATAATCCAGTTTAGGAAAGGAATCAAGGAATCAGAGCTGGGAAGTGTAATGGTAGATTCTGTCACAACAGTGTGTATTTAGATAAGTTATAAGTCTAACACAAGACTTTTTTGCTGAAGTTCAGGCGAAGATTTCTAACTGCCTACTAGATCTTCACTAGGGTCCATTCCATAGTAATATAAATTCAATGTGTCCAAACTAATTTTCTCATCCTATTCTCTACATCATGATTTCTTCTTTTATGAATCATGTGATCATTCATCTCATTAATGCCCCGAAAATAAGAGAGCCTTCCTCTTCCTTATCTATTCTATCCAAGGGGTTTCTAAATTGTATCAATTTTCTTCCTAAATATGTCACAAGTTCTTTCTATCCATCCATATTTGCCGTGCCTTGTTTCAGATCCGCCTTGTTTCTTTGATAATTATAATGCCTACTTAACTAGGATTCCCTATCCCTGATGTTGGGGCTTTCACCCTACAGCATAAATGAAATTTTAAACATCCAGATATAAGGCTGTCATCTCCTGGATTGAAATACTTCAGTGACCCCTCCCCTTTAATAAAGATAAACTTAGCATAAATGAAAGTTCCTTCATGATTTGGTCCATAAATATCTTCCCTACCTCATGTTCCCTATGCTCCAGCCATAAACAAATGCTGAATTTCCCAAATGTATCCTCTTTTTCTCATCTCCATAAAATTACATGTGGTGTTTATTCTTCCTGAACTGACTACACCCCTTTGTGAGTATAACTAACTCCTTCTCATCCTTCACTTTTCCCAAACTCCTCTTGGATAATATTACTCTTAGTACCCATGTTTACCTATTCATAGAACTCTTAACACAATGCTGTGTAGTAGGTGATCCATTTTGTCTTCGCTATTTAATTTTGAACTCCTAGAGAACAAAAAAGTCTTGTCTGATTCACTTATAAACATGAGTGGTACATAGTTAACTCCTGACAAATACTGAATAAATCGATGTAGAAACTAATTAATAAATAAACTATAAAACAGTTTATTACCTCATACATATGTTTTCAGTACATAATTTTATTTCTAAGTTACTCTCCAATGATCAAACTTCTTATTTTATTTAAAAAGGAAAAAATATTCCAGGATCTTATATATTCTTCTAAGAGGGAATTCATTCTTATTGTTTCTACAGAGAACAGTGTGTGCATGCATGAACACCTGCCTATAGACTTTCTGTTCAGGATATTTAGTTTTCTTATTAAGAGAAATCAGGATTAAATAAGAAGGATGTGGAAATATAAAATTGTACTGTTAATGCAAATTAGCATGCCAATGAATAGTTACCTCTGATTACTAGAACTTTTAAAATTCCAGTATATGTGAATAAAGTATTTTAAACTACACTGAATTTTCTTCCCAACATTTTCGTTTCTTAAAAGAATTCAAAAGTCTAAATTACTCCAGGTGTAAGTTTTAAAGAAGTAAATGCCACATATCACTTACCTTTGGGGACACACACATACACACACATCTTAAAATTTGGAGATGAACAATGAAATGGAAATTTAGTTAAGGTGGATTTTTAAAAAATATTGAATGCTAACATCAGCAAGAAAAATCAATCAGTACAATTCAGCATCTATTTTGAAAGGAAAAATTACAAGACACAGTCCTAAGTAGGAAACAACAACAACAACAAAATCCTTGGACTGACAGTTTAAATCTATTCTTGCTTTCTAAATCTTGATTGTTTCAAAACCAAAAATAATCCAGGAGATATTATTGACACAATAAGCTAGACCCAAACATTGAGTAAGACAAACTATTCTATTAACAAACATACTCAAGGAGAACAAAATAAACAACATTTTGTAATATAAACCCTAATTATGAAAGGAGAAAGTTCTCAGACACAGTGTACCAAACAGATGTATCTTTATGAAGGGGAATATGAGATATCCTGACACCACTAATCACCGCCTACTCCCTTGGTGCCCCAAGGTTGAATCTGTGAGGATGCTGTTGGGAAGAGGAAATCAACTGCATATTTTAAAAGCTGAATTTAGTACTTCGGTATTTTTGTTTAGCCTTGTAACATTCTTAATAACACTAGATAGACAATATTAGAAACTTTTCCTAAATGCTCTTATTAAGGCTTATATCATACTGTAGTGAAAGTGCTCATTTTCTTATTGTTCTCCTTCCTATACAACATTAAGTTTCTTGAGAATAGAGTGTCTTTTTTTCACAGCATCTTTAATGCCTAGTGTTGCCCAAATACATAAGTATTCATGATCTTCTGTTCCTGTTGAATAAAGTATCAGTGTCTTCTAGCTGAAGACCACCAGGAACATACCCATAGTTAAACAAGTTGTTTTATGACTCATGGCAGCCAGGAAAAGCACCCTTTAATAAGGAGCAACAGGGAATCTCAGTCAGAGGGTGTTACAAAAAATTGATTATAGCATTTGATCCTGTGTTAGGCAACTTTGGGGCAGGTCTAAGGAAGGAAGGATTTGCTCTATATTTGATGCAATCAGGAAGTGGGGTTAATTTTATGACTGGTCATTTTAATACAACTTATCTAAGGGAAGGGAAGGTTAAACAGAGGCCAAAGCTATAATCAATAAGGCAGCCGCAGTGGACCTCTCAGCCTAGGGTAACCGCCAACTAAACACATGGGCATGACAAACTTAGGCAAGGCCAATAGAAGAATCGTCTAGTCAACCCACAGAATTGAGAGAAAATAAAATGGTTGTTCTTTGGGATGACTGTTATATAGCAATAAATATTTGCACTATCCCAGAATAAAAGTTCATCAAACACTTTAGTAGGAGTCTACTTATCCAAAAGGAAGGTATATTTCTTGAAAATTAGAATAAAAAGGACATAGAAAATTAAATCAAGAAAACTAAATCATTAATTTTAATGCAAACATGCAAGTTTTTCAACAATTTTTTAAAAATTTTTATTGGTGTATAGCTGCTTTACAATGTTGTTAGTTTCTACTGTACAGCAAGGTGAATCAGCTCAACAATTATTTTTCTACTACTAAGTTCAAAGAAATATTAAGTAGGAAAACTTTAATGGATAACTTTGAGTTACATTTGTGCCTATAAGGGATGTGGTAGTAATGTACATCTGACTATTTCTATGATAATTCTCAATATAAGAGTATAATATTAAATTTAAAAAAATGAAGAACTCTTAAAGAAACTAAGTAATGTATCCTGAATGAACAACCTTCTGATCTAACATTATATAAGAAGGTAGAGTAGAAGTCTTACCTTCTAAGCTGGGGAGCTGAATAACGGACCATTTGCAGCAATAGTTTTGGATGGAGCTATTCTGTATAAGTGACTGAAGGGAAGATAAGGTTAAGATTGTCATATCAACAGGGGATAGCACTGACATTCTAACAGGAAGGTCAGAAAGTGCTGGCAGCATGGTTGTTCAACCAGAAAGAACACCTCAACTTTCAAAAAAAGATGTACCTTCAAAGACATCTGCAGATGTAGCTAGAATTTTCCTTAAGAAGGCCATTTGTATCCAATCTAGCACTTGAGTTGTAGTTACTTGAAAATCTAGAGTCTCAAACTATAGATTATATTATAGATGCTGTTTTTCCCAGAAATCTATTTGATTGGACTCTTGTTCAAAGAATGCATTAACAATTTCTCTCTAACTTGATTAGAGAGAAACCTCACAAATGCTTCTGTGGAACATCCAATCTCAAGGAGCATAATCTCCAGTGCAACATTTATGTGCTCTATTACTTAGCAGTAATCATTTTTATTTTGATAATGATCTTCTAAAAGCAATCAATGATTCTATGAATACAATTATTGTTGAAACTTCTTTTCAGTGGTAGTTAGGAATTGGAGCCAATTATCTACAGGAATAGACTTCAAGGAAGCCTAAAGCCTGGAATAACAAAGAGATGGTATACCTGGGAAACTGACCTTTGTTTCACCTACTCCCACAATAAATGTCAAGGAATATTGTTAGCAGTTATGTGCTTTTGATTGGCAAACAGGGATAACACTTGAATCTAGGAACATATCCTGCCCCCATAATAATGGCAGAGCATGGCTCTGCAGAAAGGTAGTGGGCTACTTACTCTACTCAGGCTTGGCACTGGGCACTGTTGTAGGAATTTGAAAATCAGAGAGGCTTGTCCTTTTGACTGAGACTACTATTGTTTTTCTGGCTTTGAGTAGCAATTTTGTATATATCAAAGGACCTATGTCATTTGACTGAGTCTGGCCATCTTTCTGTCACCATCCTCATAACAGAAGACCTGGGACTGATGCCTAAAGAAATTTAATATAAAGCATCACATTATGGTTTACTGATTTGTGGAGATATAAAAAAACTGGAAGGATATGATCCCAGAAAAAACAAAAATGATCATATTTGTAACCATTCTTGTACCAGACAACAAAAGCAGTATAGCTGAAAAACTGGGAAGAACAGTTGTAAAAGTGTGTTCTCGTCACTTTTGACTCTAGGCTCTTTGGCACTTTGGCCAACTGGTTAAGAAAACAAAACAAAAAAAGCAAACCAAACCAAACAAAAAACACCTAGAATATGAAGGAAGCAAAATGTATAATTTCCCTGTGGCTTCTGTTGGCTCAGTAGAAGAGGCACCTGAGGTTTTACAAAAGAGAAGGAAACAGGAAACCACGAGATTAGGTGTCTGGTTGGCAAGGAAGCAGATAGTAAAACTGTGGTCCATGTGGCTGGAAAGAAGACAGCTCTAACGGCACTGCTCTGAATGGCTGAGGTCCTGTGGACCTTGCAAGCCCCAGCCTGGCATGTAGCAACTTTTGGGCATGCATTTGCAAACCGCTGAGGTACTAGATATGGGAAAGGGTAAGAAAGGAGCTGAGTAGTGTTTTCCCTTGTACTGATGCAGTTCTAACTGCAGAAAAAGCAAAGAGGCTGAGGGGGTCAGATCAGAGAAAGGAGACAAAATAAGTTAAAGCTTTGGTATCACTTTTAAATGTGAGTAGCTCTGTTTTAAGATATGTGAGTTAATCTTGCTGCTTTTACAGACAGGCCGAAATGAGAGCAGTGACCTTGGATCACTGTGATTTGTGCAAGCTAATTGGGTTACAAATAATGGTATTCAGAAGACTGAGTATTAGAAATAATTTTCTAATTAGAGCAGGTGGCCTCCAAGTACAAATGTAAAGTACTTAATTGAGACAGAAAACTTTAATTGGTAAGAGTAGGCAAAAGCAATTTCTTTCTGAAACTTCTGACTTAAAATATGGTACATAATATGTATGGAAGCTGGCCAGGAATAAGGTGTTTTTCAACTGTGGCATTGTTGCCATTCTGAGTACTGCAATTCATTATTGTTCAGAAGCATCCCACACATTAGAGGATGATTAGGATCTCTGCCCGCTGCTCGCTGAAAAAAGGGCATTATCTTAAGAGTCCTCAGTCATTGAGCAAAAGCACTTCCACATAATTGAAAAAGAAAAAAATAGCTAGGGGCATGCCACCTAAACGTGAATTTAATAAATACACACTGACAAATTTTGATCTGTCCAAGATTCCTAGTATATGGAATTAATATGATCTTGTGATCATGCTGATATGTATTTCTGACAGAATTTTGTTGAGGGGGAAAAATGACTTCTCTGGGCTGAAGCTAACTGAGAAATAAGGGGGGCGTGGTGGGGAGTAGGGAAGGAAGGGTTGACAGTGCATACGAGCCCTTTCCCAGCTCCCAAGTCTTAATTTTAAAAGTTTTCTTCCTATTTTTAGAGATTTTAAAAGTTACGGTTTAAAACTACTATTTCTATACTGGGAGGGGTCAATGTGGGTGAATGTGTATACCTTCTTTCAATATAGGTTGGTTCAAATTTAGGTGAACTGTCTCAAAAATGAACTGAATGCAAGCTGACAAAAGTGTCTGTCTGTAGACCCAGGTGAAAAGAATTCAAGTGACATGAGAGAAGATGCAGACTTGCTACAAATGCTGAGAGCTTGAAAGAGGTCTTCAGCTGGGTCTCATTCCTAATGCAGCTCAAGGGTGCCTTCTATGCAAGAAGTTCATGCATTTAATGGAAGTGACTCCAGTTTCACTGCTATGACAACCCAAATGCTTTCTGGTATAGTAAGTCTCCTGAGAGAGTGCAGATACTAATTTGATAAGCGAAACAAAAACTATGGTATTATAAGCCATCAAGAAGATAGTGAATGTGAAGTAGCTAATTCATGAGAGGTTTTTGTCAGTGTACACTTGTAACCCCACGCAGTTACTCTGTCTAAACCAGGAGCAAAATAAGATAACCAACGACTTTTGAAATTTGGCAAAACCATAACTACCTTTACTCCACCAATTTACCCAGATAAAGTGACTGTGTGTTCCTTCTCTGTTGAAGTCATGCAACTGGCTCCCACAAAATGCAAAATCAAGCATGCAGAGATGGTATGCCTTAATTCATGCAAAATGTTGAACATTTGCAATTGATCTTCTCATAAAAATAATTTACTGAATATGTTGTTTCTATGTGTATATTAAAATCTCTGGAGATGAGTCTAAAGTGACATAAAGTTACATATAAAGACTTTGAGAGACATGTAAATGGAACATGAACATAAATATGAGAAAAATTTATTAGGGCCCTTTATGAATTAAATCTCATGAAACATCACAGTAATGTAAAAATGTGGACTTAAGACATTATTCCACTTAAACTTTGGAGTATTGTTTTTAAAATCTATGATGTTCCTAGGTATTATTTTTTTATTTATTTATCTATTTATTTATTTGGCTGCACTGGGTCTTAGTTGCAGCATGTGGGTTCTATTTCCCTAACCAGGAATTGAACCTGGGCCCCCCACATTGGGAGCATGCAGTCTTAACCACTGAACCACCAGGGAAGTCCCCATAGATCTTAATTTAATTGTACTTTCTAGCATTCTATAGTTTCTTTGGTTAGACAAAGGCAAGAAATATATTATATTGTTAAAGGTTCTTAGCAATTTGAGTTCAGTATTAAGGTTATCCATGATAAAAATTGAATAATGACACAAGCAAAAATGAAGAAGAAAAGAGATAAAGGAGTTTTAGACTCAGCTTTAAAGATTTTTATTTGTCTGTATTTTCCCTTTTTCCTGGCTGGTACTTATTAACTATAGGTGATTCTAATTGAGAATGATACATAATACATAATATTTATATACTAAATATTATGTATTTAGAAATGTTAAATAAATTGAATACATTGATGTGAATCCATAGTCTTCTGAAAAAGGTTATTTTTCTGTTCCATCACTTTAAGACCTATGCCACTCTGCTCTTTTTTTTTATAACCATAACTGAGTAGTTCAAGCACTTATTGTGTTAATACTGCTTGTAATTTGTTTAATTTCATATATATGTATGAAATACATACACACATACATATATGGCATACATATCTTAGATTGTAAAATTCAATTATTAAGACATCAGTTCTTACAAACTCAATATGTAGATTCAACACAATCTCAATCAAAATTCCAGAAAGCTCTTTTGAAGATATCAACAAAATTATTCTAAAGTTTATATGGAAGCAGAAGATTTAGAATAGCCAACACATACTAAATAAGAAGAACAAAGCTGGAAAACTCATATTACTCAATTCCATACCTACTATAAAGCAACAGTAGTCAAGACAGCATATATTAGAAAAAGAAGAGAAACACAGAGCAATGCAACAGAATACAGAGACCAGAAATAGATTCTCACAAATTTCATAAATTGATCTTTTACAATGGAGAAAAGGTAACTCAATAAAGAAAAGATAGTCCTTTCAACAAATGGTGCTGGAACAACTGGATTTCTTGTGCAGAAATATAAACTAACTCACAAACCTTATACTTTTCACGAAAATCAATTTAAAATTGATCACAGACCTAATGTAAACACAAAACGATAAAACCTCTAGAAGATAACCTAGGAGGAAATCTAAATTACCTTGGCTTTGATGACTTAGATCCAATACCAAAAGCACAACCCATTAATTAAAAATATATTAAGTTGTACCTTATTAAAATTTAAAACTTCTTTTGTTTGTTTGTTTTGTTTTGTAACATCTCTATTGGAGTATAATTGCTTTACAATGGTGTGTTAGTTTCTGCTTTATAACAAAGTAAATCAGTTGTGCATATATATATATATGTTCCCATATCTCTTCCCTCTTGTGTCCCCCTCCCTATCACCCTCCCTATCCCACCCATCTAGGTGGTCACAAAGCAGTGAGCTGATCTCCCTGTGCTATGGGGCTGCTTCCCATTAGCTATCTATTTTATGTTTGGTAGTGTATATATGTCCATGCCACTTTCTCACTTTGTCACAGCTTACCCTTCCCCCTTCCCAAATCCTCAAGTCCATTCTCTAGTAGGTCTGTGTCTTTATTCCTGTTTTGCCCCTAGTCTCCTCATGACCTTTTTTTTCCTTCTTAGATTACATATATATGTGTTAGCATACAGTATTTGTCTTTCTCTTTCTGACTTACTTCACTCTGTATGACAGACTCTAGGTCCATCCACCTCACTACAAATACCTCAATTTTGTTTCTGTTTATGGCTGAGTAATATTCCATTGTATATATGTATATATACAGTGCCACATCTTCTTTATCCATTCATCTATCGATGGACACTTAGGTTGCTTCCATGTCCTGGCTATTGTAAATAGAGCTGCAATGAACATTTTGGTACATGACCCTTTTTGAATTATGGTTTTCTCTGGGTATATGCCCAGTAGTGGGATTGCTGGGTCATATGGTAGTTCTATTTGTAGTTTTTTAAGGAACCTCCATACTGTTTTCCATAGTGGCTGTATCAATTTACATTCCCACCAACAGTGCAAGAGGGTTCCCTTTTCTCCACACCCTCTCCAGCATTTATTGTTTGTAGATTTTTTGATGATGGCCATTCTGATTAAGAAAATTTAAAAAAATTGTTTAAGGAATGAATTTTCAAAATCAAAATGTACCAAGATGACTTTATAGATTTGGTTTTCAAATTTACAAAGAAAAATAAAAATCTCATGGTAAATGTATTATGATACATGTATAATATACAAATGTGCCCCAGTTATTATTTCAAATCTCATTTGACCATATAAAAATATTTTAGCTTAATAACTTTTTTTCAAACACTAAATAACAACCTTAGGTAAGCATGCATTTAAAAGGTCAATATATCATTATGACATCTAGAAACACATTAAAAGCATGACTAAAATGTATTTTGAGAAAGTAAGTATATTTTGATGCTGGGATTGTTCTCCTATATAATTTAATATTTTATTGAATCAAAAGAAAAATATATATAGATTGTTATTAAATGCTGCAATGTCATCTGAGGAAATTATACAATGTCATTTGAGGACATGATAAAATATCTTATTAAATTTAAAAAAGATATTTCCTTTACATGATAATGAATACATTTCAAGTTAATAGTGATACATTAGAAGTGTATGTCTTGAAGTTGGGAACAAAACATGGATGGACTCTATTACCTTGATGTTCTAGCTAATACAATAATTCAAGAAGGATATATGATGAATACATAGTTGCAAGAAGAATTCAACATTAAATTATTATAGATGATGTCATCTACCTAGAAAAACTCAGAACACATAAGCTTACAAAGAAATTCAAATGGTCATAAAATAACCTTGGTCTCTTGTATGCCCACATGATAGGGGTAAAGCCTAGGAAAGCCATTCTATCGTATGGTAAAACTAGCAAGTGCAAGTTTTACCATACAATAGAATATTGCTTTCCACTGGTAAAAGATTTTTCTAGGGGTACTCCACTGATCTAAACCTGATCCACTCTCACCTCCAGCACATGACTGAACAAATCAATGTTATTTATAGAGTTTGACCATATCTTGTTTATTTACTTTGCTATCACTTTGTTCTTGTAAGAATGGGAGTTTTGTATCAGCCTTCAATACCAGCCCTGTCTTTTCTGCCCTGCATCTCGTACATATTCCTTCAAGGTTAGAGCTGACAGTATCACTTCCTAGTTTTCACTTGAGGAAGACAGTTTTTAATTTTACATTTCTCCAGCCATTTCAGTTTGTATTTGGAGGAGAGAGGTTGGGAGATCATGTTTATTATATGTACATTTTAAGTGACCCTTTCAAGGAAAAAAAATTTTTTTTCTTGGTTCAAATAGTTTTTACCTTGAATTTTTTAAATTCACATTAAAATCTTAGCTTATTGCAGCAGTATTTTTCCTGGTATTACTTCTTCATTTTCTGTCATCATGAATATTTCTAAATAACGTTTTAGCATTGTCTGCTTAACAGAAAAAGAAATGGACTGTAGTGTATGCACACATGTATGCAAGTGTGTTTCACTCAGTATCAGTATGCATTTTAAAAGTAAGTTTAAGCTGTTTATATTTATTTTCATAACATTTTAATCTAAACTTTGTCATATTTTTATGCTTTTTCCTTGTAGAAATTTACTTTCTTTTTGTTTGTTTTGCTAACTTACTACATTTCTTCCCTCTTTTGTTCCTTTTTCTAACTTTACAGTCTAACTACCATTAGGCTTAAATATACTGTAATCTTTATATTTCTCTAATATCACTAAAAATAATCAATCTCTTTAGTCTTTTACCATCCCACATATGAAGTCATTTACTCTTTCTTAACTTTCTTGTACCTTGTATAATCTCTTATGTTCCATTTATATTATTTTAAAATATTTAACCTCATTTAAAAAATAAATTTGGCATTTTCATGTAGTATTTTTTGATATGCAAAAGACAAATGGATACCTACTAAAAATATAAAACCCAAAATAAAGGAAGCTGCAACAACACCAAATGTGTTTTTTTAAATGCATTAAATTAGAAGCATTAATAAAAATCATTAATATAAACAATTGTCTAAATATTTTATAAATATGTCTGTAACACTATATACAACAGGAGATAGATGATTGATAGATATATAGAACTATCCCCTATTGGTTCTGATAAATTGACAGATATATCTATGTCAATCTATATAGATATAATCTATCTCTTATTGGTTCTGTTTCTTTGGAGAACCTTGCCATATATATATGATACATGACATATGTTTAGAGTTTACCATGTACATACTAACTTATCAGAATCAGCTTTAGCTTCATACAAGCTTAATTCCAGTAATATATACAAATGTTAGTCCTAAATAACTCTATTCTTTTTTCCCAATTTTTGTGGCATTATATAATATACAGTATGTTTACTAATCTTACATACCCAATAATATACTGACATAATTATGACTTAACTGTCATAATTTCATTACCCCACCCACTTTGATCCCATCCACTTCCTTTGTTCTGTTGTATTAATTTCTATATTGCTGGGTTATAGGTCCACCCACTCAATTACAATTGTTTTCTTTAACAGATAAGAGAAGAAATAAGGAAATTGTGCATTAATAGTGTTTGTTATAATTACATAATTACCATTACTTTTGCTCCATGTTTGCATGTATTGCATGGTCACTTGCTTTCAGCCTGAAGAAATTCCTTTAATATTTCTTGTAAGGTGGGTCTGCTAGCAATGAATTCTCTTTTTGTTTATATGGGAAAGTCTAAGTTTCACCTTTAATCCTGAAAGATAGCTTTCACATTTAATCCTGAAAGATAGCTTTGATTGTTAGATGGATGGATGGATGGATAGATAGATAGATAAAAGATATATAAGATATATAAGGTTTATTTATATATATATATAAGATTTATATATATATATAAGATTTATATATATATATAAGATTTATATATATATATAAGATTTATATATATATATAAGATATATAAGGTTTATTTATCATCTATCTACAGTTCTATCTATATCTATCTATCTCTCTGGAGATAAATAGTCTAGAAACTATTGATAAAGAATTGGCTCTTATGATTATGGAGGCTGAGAAGATCTGCAGCCATAATCTGGAGACCCAGTCTAGGTCAGAGGCCTGAGAACCAGGACAGCCAATAGTGGAACTTCCAGTCAGAGTCAGAGTCAGAAGGCAGAGGGCAGAAGGCAGAAGGCAGAAGACTGATGTCTCAGCCTGAAGAGAGCAGAGAGAGAGCAAATTGTCCCTTACTCAGCCTCTTTGTTCTATTGAGATCTTCCACCAATTGGATGAGTCCCACTGACATTGGGGATGGCAAGCTGCTTTACTCAGTCTACTGGTTCAAATGTTAATCACATCGAGAAACGCTTTCAAATATACACTCACAACAATGCTTAAACAAATCTATGGGCACCCCATGGCACAGGCAAGTTGACATTAGAAATTAACCATCACAATATCTATGAAATTAAAATGCTATGTTAAAAATATTCATTTAATGCAAAAGAAAGCAATAAAGGAGAAATAGCGGAACATAAAAGGCAAGAGACCTGTGGAAAACAAAATATAAATTGGCAAACATAAATCTAAATATATCAATAATAGCATTAATTGTGAATGAATAACATAATCCAATCAAAAGGCAGAGATTGTTAGACTGGATGAAAAAAATGACAACTATATATTGCGTATAGGAGACAGTTTAGATTCAAGACACAAACAGGTTGAAAGTAAAAGAATGGAAAAAGATATATCATTCAAACAGCAACCACAGGGGAGCCAGAATGGCTATACTAATATTAGAAAAATAGACTTTAAAACAAAAAAAAAGTTAAATGAAAATCAAAACCACAATGATATACCATTTCACACTCACTAGAATGTCTAAAGTTTAAAAATCACATACAATGAGTTGCTAAGGATGTGGAGAAATTGGAACCTTCATTCACTGCTGGTGAGATTGTAAAATGGTTCAGCCACCTTGGAAAACAATCTGGCCATCCCTCAAAAGTCTAAACAGAGTTACAGTATGACTCAGCAATCCCACTCCTCGGTATATATTCAAGAGAAATGGAAACATACATCCAAATAAAAGTTTGTACACGAATGTTTATAGCATCGCTATTCATATTAGCCAGAAATTAGAAACAACCCAAATGTCCAGGAATGGATGAAATGATAAAATGTGGTATATACATACAACGGAATATTATTTGGTCACAAAAGGAATAAAATATGAACACATGCTACAACTTGTGTATGAAGCTTGAAAACATTATGCTAAGTGAAAGAAGCCAGTCACAAAATATCACATAAAATATGATTCCATTCATATGAAAGCTTAGGAGAGGAAAATCCGTATAGATGGAAAGTAGACTGATGGTTGCTTAGGGTTGGGAGGACAGGGCAGGGGGAATAGGGTGGCAATAGCTAAAGGATACAGGAGTTCTTAGGTGAAGAAAATGTTCTGAAATTGACTGGTGATGATGGTTGCACATATTTTTAATGTACTAAAATACACTGTAACATTTAAATGGGTAGATTGTATTGTATGTGAGTTATAGCTCAACAAATCTGTTTAAAAATTCATGAATTTTAAACTTTTACGATTTTAAATCAAAGGAAAGAAACAAACTATAGTAATAAAATATTCAATCCCTCTTTCACACAAATTTCTTTTCTAAAGAATACAAAATTCAAAGTGACATTTCACTATTTTTCATTTCCATACTGTCTCCTGCTTGTGATACCTTTCTTCACTCCAACAACAAAAAATCTAATTCTCATTATTCTATAAGCAGTTCCAATGTCACTTCACCTGACTCTTCCATAGGCAACATAGTCACTAATGTGATCTGTGTTTTTATAGGACTGTGTTCATACCACAATTACAAAGATTACCCTTGATCATAATTGTACATTATCATTTCGGTTTCCTTCTCTACACCATGAGATTTTAAAAGACGGGTCTTTAGTAACATTTTTATTTTTATGCTCAGTATTCAACACTGTAGACTTAGAAGCAAATTTCACTTGAAGAAGCATATATAACTCCACTTTTGTGCAATATCCATTTCAAGGCATCAAAGGGAGAATAGAAATATATTAGATAAGATTACTTATTTTTTCTAAGTTTCTCTCATTGTCAAAATTTCTCTTTATAGTCAAGGACAAAGCATCTACCTCTTCATATTATAATGGAAAAAAGCTTTCTCCAGGTTATCCAAAAGTATGGAAATATGTACTGCACCTATAATATGCTAGTACAATTTATTAAGTATCTTAATTCAACTTAATAATTAGTTCAGGGGAACTAGTATTTTTAATAAAAATGATTGCTTTGTCTTATAAATCCATATATAAGCTGAACATATATTTTCATATTTCATATTTTATATATATATTTCAATTTATCTTAGAGATTGCACTTCTTGGTTTTATGGTTATTCTCATTATGTTGAAAGATTTTCCTCTCTCAAAAGAAATAAATTTGTTCAATAATGTCAATGTTAAATAAGGCATTTTGAGAAGTCGTGACATATTCATAAAATTAGAATATGCCTTCTAATGACATAGGTATTTAGATGAATATGTGTAAATCTTTAAGGATAAATTTAAAAATTGACATTCTATACCCAACCAAATTTGGAAATGAAGAAAACTCTTTATGATTTTGCTATATTTAGCATTGCTAGGAATACTTTTGATGGTGTCCATCTTTTAGAGGCATCTTCAAATGAAAAAGCAGAAGACAAACATTGGCAGGATGAAGCTTGAGGCTCTTTATGATGTCAACTTGCCATTTTTAGAGAAATATGTTTAACTTATAATGGTTTTGCATTACTTCTAATGTTTCTTTTAATGTTATTTCCCATGAGTTGATTTCACTATATGTACCAGAGGTAAAATATTTCTTATATTATTTATTTTCCCAGGACGTTAGATATAATAAATATTAGCTCTGTCCTTCCCTCTTCCTCACTATCCTACTTTGCTCCTCCCCATTTTATAAGTAGCTCAATCTTCAACATTTATTACCTTTGAAGAGAGATGATACAGTGCTGGAGGAGGTCACGGAGAGGACGTGACCACAGGTTGACCACTGAGCCGGACCCGGGCAAATGGCGGCTCCTCACTCCCTCCTTTGTCTTTGGAATGCACACTTTTCCCACCATATCCACAGTGAGAGTAATTTTCAATGATGCGACCTTGAGAGAGCAACCTGTTGTAGAGACCATCTGGACAGTACACTTGACTGAACGCAGTTAAGTCCTGTATATAAACTTTTACGATTCTGGCAGATGCAGAGATCTACTTGTCATTCGGCCGTCCGACACAAGCCTCGTATGTAAGTTCCCTTGCTTATTAAAACAGCCAGCTAACAATTTGGAGTGGTCTGCTTCTTTCTTTGGTCTCTCCTTGCCCTCCATGTATAGAGGTCAGTTTGCAAACAAACATACAGCAAAAAGGAGAAATCAGTTCTTCTCTTTTAAGTTTAAAAACAGTTTCCTCAGAGGAGTAATTTAGACGAACAAGTGAAATAGTTGAAACACCAGGCTAGTCTCCAGATAGGAGAAAAAGAAGTTAGATGAAATACAGGTGGTCCTTATCTATGCCTTCCACGTGAAATCACTTGGATGCCCAGCTCTGTGTGAGAGAAGGCTGTAGAGCTCCACCCAGATTTTCAGCCTTCAGGAGCAGAGACGCACCATGCTCCTATTTCCAGGAAAACACCACGTGAGGCAAGAAGCCAGGGTTGTTTGTAACTAGCATAGGGCAGAAGTAATAGGATAAAAGTGGTTAAGAACTTTTTTTCCCCTAGGCAAAATCCTGATGTGGTCTCAGAATTCCCACCACTCAGCTAGGATCAGGATGATTAAAACGTTTACTTTCTCATAAAAATGGCGTATAATGGTGAAGGGCTTTGAACATAAGTTTCCCATGGTCACACAGGGAAACTTACAGAGTACAATGTTTTCTCTGCCCCTTAGAGGGGTATATATGAAGCCGAGGGTGAACCAAATAAGGAGAAACTTTTGGTTAAGGGTCAAGAATGGCACAGAGGCAATTAACAGGAATATATATCCTGATGTCAAACAGGAAGGTAGAAGAAACACAGGTGTGAATAAGAATCATGATGCTCATGAAAGAAAAGCCACCACTTCTCTCTCCAGCCATGGTTTTGCACTTCCTAAATCCTCCAGAACTTACACAAACCCTCAGAAAAGCAAGAAAATCCTAAACTGATAGCAATTACACAAATAATATGTGTTAGAACAAGGACTCATACTTGATATGGATTAGTTACAGAAAATTAAATTACATTTCTTACACACCTGAGTTTCTGGACTGAGATTCATATGTTCTAAGAAACAATTTAGAATACTGAAATCTTTATTTTTAGGAATTTGTTTGAAGTTATCTAAAAGGAACACTGATGTGTTTAAAAATAAGTTCAAAGTACTGCAAACACAAAACTACGTGATAAATAGCATCTACGAGGAGAGATGTGGTTTAACTGGATATCAGAATTGAAGTCACCTGGATTATCAATATTTTGAAAATAAATATGGTGAAATTAAAAATTGACTGAAACTATTTCTTGACTGATTATTTTAATGCTGCTAATTTCTGCCAACAGGGATTTTCCTAAACCTCTCATAGACTGGAGTAATTACATATTCTTTAATTGAGAGATAATGAATTAATTTTAAGCATTTTGTCTTTTTTCTAATTCATAAAAATAGTAATATTACAATCCTCAAGATATTTTATATTAAGCCTCCAACTATTCTCTTTCCAAATCTTTTTCTCAAGATTGAAAAATGCATATATATGAATACCAGAGGTATAAATCTCAGAACTAAATGCAACTAAATTCTATCATTTAATAAACACTTGAGAGTATATGAAGGATGTGGTAGGTGTTGCAGAAAATGCAAATATATGTATATATGTATATATATGTACAATACGGTGGCTAGAGAGCTTATACTCTAGTGGATAAACAAGACGTAAACAAATATCTGTAATGCAAGATATAAAGTGATAAATGTTAAAGGCAGACTGATAAATTATGAAAATTAATTAAAACATCACTTCTGGGCACAGGGATCAGGGAAAATTTCATGGAGGGGAAAGCTGGCAAAAATGGATCTTGAAAGATGAATGTCATTTAAGCAAAGAGAAATGGAAGAAAAGCCTTTCTAGGAAGAAAAGTCACAGGGAGCAAAATCATATAGGTGAGAAAGTGAGTTATGTAGAACAAAAAAATGTACCTCAATTTTGTGAGAAATTAGAGCAGCACCATATAATAGAACTTTCTGAGAGTGAAAATATCCACTTTATGTGCTATCCAATAAAACAGCAGCTAGCCACATGGTTATTGAGCACTTGAAACGTAGCTAGTGTGACTAAGGAACTAAATTTATAATTGTATTTAATTTTAATTACTTTAACTTGAAAGTTCAATGGCCACACATGTCTGGTGAATATCATATTGGACAGAGCAACCTTTGAGTGAATTGTGGCAAATAAGGTGTTGAGCCCCGTTTGTGGATTGAGTAATAAACTAGTAAGCAATAGGAAACATTTCAAGTTTTCTAGTAGGAGAATATCAAGAGCACAAGTATAGAAAATACCAAACTGACCAACAACTGACAGCCTTGTGAAAGAGTAGATGAGAATAAAACAGAAACGAAAGGAAAGAAGTCTTTTATGAACACTTTTGCAACAGTGTAATGAGAGCCTCAATTAGAATAGTCTCATTTAAATGGTGAAATGCATAACAGAAGCAAGGAATCTTGCAGACATGCAACTGCCAGTGCTTGGCACTATCTTATCTGGGAAGGCTTCTCTGACTTCTGCTAAATCTCTTCTTGACTCTCCTCATTTCCTCCAACATCCATTATGAGTTTCTGGAATATGCTATGAAAGTGGATATTTCTATAGTATTATTTTGCAGGACTGTCACTTTCTGGTTATCTTTCACTCTGGTAGATTGAAAATTACAAAATGACAGAATGTGGTTTATAAGTCATGGCATCTGCCAGTGCTGGGAACATGAAAGTTATTCACTATGTCAATGGCTAAGACTGAATCGGTAAGAAGGAAGGTACTAATAACAAACACACTGGTAGTCAAGTCTGAATTATTGGAAAGATGGTGATGCCATGAACAAAATGGAGAATGCAGAAAAATGTATTTAGCAGAAACTGGTGAATCATTTCAGGCATGCTAAAGTTATGATTTCTGGCAACATTCAAGTAGTCAGAAAGGTAAAAAACAACTTAGCTGTGGGGAGAGCAGTTAAGAAGAAAGGTATAAGTATAGGAGCAACCCACAAAAGTGGTAATTAAAACTGCAGATATCTAGGAGACTGTAAAAATGTGTGCACATAAAAAGGACACTGGATTAATTAGCACAAGGTAATTTTATGTTTCTTTAAACATAAAAGCAGATTTGCCTATTTAATCAAAGTAATAGGGAAAAATAATTGAGGACTTAGTTCTCTATGTACTATATTTTGTTCTCCCAAACAAGAATAAATTGTTTTTTTACCTTCATTCCATTTTTCTACGTGTTAGTGTCACCAATTCTGAGTTCAGGTAAATGGATGAGGCATTAACAGCTCAATATCCTTAGGCTTGCTCATGGCATGTAAGATACACACACAGGTCTATTTCACAAGGCCACGTAAAAAAAAAAGTATGAATTATCATTGTTTTTCTAAGGTTAATTAATTATATCTTTATACTCTTTAATGTAGTAGATCCTAGTATTATTCTTTAAACTTGTTCAGAAATATACGTGATTTAATAGAAATAAAATAAATACTGGGATGAAAGTCAGATGGTCTGAGTTATAGACCCGACATAAAATAATTGACCATTTGAATGTTGGCAAATAATTAGATATTTGTCAGCATTGGGGTCATTACCGACTAATGCCTGAATTGAAATACATGAGCTTAAGTTTTTAAGTGGTCAAAATAAATGAATTTAGACAAAGAATTTACTTTTGAGAAATAATGTTTTAATAGTGAAAACAAAATTTAACTCTAAACTCTTTTTTCAATTTATTCACAAATATTGTCAAACTTCTTTGGTTATGTTGTTGAATCAAAGTAACTTATATCTTTGTGTTAGTATTTGCACCACACTCTGGAAGACAATATCTACTGAGATAACTGATGAATGCACACCACCTTCACTGACTGCTATCATAATGTTGATTTATTTTGTAAAGGATGCATGTGCCATAATTAGAATCTTTAAACATGAAGAGAAACATATCCTTCCTGTTTCATATCCTTTCCTATTCATATCCTGTTTCAGATAGTATGCTTTTTATCCACATCCCAGTGAAAATAGTTGGTCTCTATTCTACAATATAGAAGATCAATGACTTATTATAATAATAACTGTGTTATTTGCTAAAATGTTATGTTTACTTACTTTTCTATCACATATTAAATGGTGTAGTGAGAGCCACAAATGCAGAAAGATATGATTCATTTTTATGTATAACATGGTAATAATCAAAAATGAATACTAATAACTAAAGTGGGAAACCTAAATTAAATAATGAATTTACAGACATGAATTTCATCTTAGTGATGATTTTTCCTTGCCTATACTCACATCTTTACCACAGTTTAATTAGGTATATTGCTCTTAACAGAACTAATATGGTCAAGAGGGAAACACTTTAAAAAAATTTGTTCTAACATTAAGTTTATGCCTTTAAGAGCCTTATATTTGTAACATCTGACATATGAATATGTTCTTGTAAATTTTTCATATAATAGAGAATTATATTCTATAAAAAGTGAAAACTTACTATTGAGGCAAACACATAATAGTTTGATGCACATGCCTTCATCATTTTCCTAAATGCACTTAGAAAAGATTTAATTTGCATAAACGGATTATACTGTATATATTCTTATTTTACCTAATAATGTGTCTTGGCAATCTCTTCATACCCATTTATAGGCATCTACCTACTTTTTTAAATTATGACATATTATGCTATTGTAAAAATTTGTCATGTTTTATTTAACCCTTCAATAATGATGAATATTTAGTTGTTTTCATGACCTAATAATTTCCCAAAGACCTAACCTCCAAATATCATCACACTGGACATTAAGATTTAACATATGAATTAGGGGAGGGGGACACAAACATTCAGTCTATAGCACCCATAATATCTTCGTCCCATTATATTTTTCTCCTCAATGTAGTGACTTAATACATTCTATTTCTATTAACAATCCTGATACGTTTCTTTCCTTCAATAAAGCAAATCATTTTTCTGATCAATACTGTCCAGTATTATCCATTATGCTATGCTCTTTAATTTCATTATTCAAAATAATCCTCATGAAAAACTTACGAGTTAAGAATTTTGATATTTCTGTTCCATATGAACAACTAAGCCACTCCTAATAGTCTTATCAAGTGGTATATATCAAATCCTATTTGCTGAATAAATCAATACTTTAGAAACCTCAAATATTTGGATTTGGATGTACTAAAATCAAATTATATTTCAAAGGCTTAATACAGTCACGTAATTAAAATATGAAAATACCTCATGGTAAGTCTATGAAACCTTCCGAGATTGAAAGCATTTCCTCCACTACAGATTCCTCATAGATGGTACTTCAGTATCAGCTAGTACTTCAGAAAACAGCCATGATCATATCTTCTAACTTCATTATATCTTCCATAACATTCATTACCTCTCCAAGCTCCTGTAAAAAGCCTTGCTGTTTTGTGGATGGTAGGCACCATAGGCATATATCACCTCAGTATTCACATTTGTTAAATTGCTCTCAACTATTCTCAACTTTTTCTTTTTGTAAATAAAAGCCATCTTCTCTGCTTCATGTTCTTCATGTTTCTGGATGACTCAATGTCTGTGTGGACAATCCTTCCAACATCCTGGTTACTCTGTTTGTAACTTCATCTCTAGGAAAAGCCTTTATTTTCCTTCCACTTCCACTGACTGCATCCATGACCACAGGTTGGACATTATCATCATCCACTGAACTGCTGCATCTTTAACCATCTTAGTTCTCCAGCCACTTTATCCCAGTACATTACACCTTTTTATCTAATATAATTAAGGCTCTCAGTATCATTATCTCTCTTCATTGTCTTCTCTACCCTTGACTTTCCTTTCCCATCCAATATTGTGGACCTTCATCTCAAATCTATATTTGCCAATACCCACAATTCCACTGTGTGTCCCAAATTTAAGGAGAGTAATTAAGAAGTTATTTCAACAATCTAATTATAATTGAAGATAAAATCTGAAAAATTCAATGATTGTTTGAATAAATGCTATGAGTGATACCACTATGTCAAAAAAATAAAATACACAGAGATCTCCATTTTCCCCTCATTATATTTCTATGCTCCAACCATGTAGAATTTTTATTTTCATCAAATGTTACCTCTCCCCCCATTCACCCACCCAAATTGACATGGCTATATTCTATTCATACTTTAAATGTCAGATTAATGATACCTTTCTGACCTTGAGAAATTAATGAAATGCTCTTGAATATGCTGCATTGAACCCTATAGTCTCCTATCATAGCAATGATAATGGTCTATTGTAATCTTCTGGATTCTGTTTCATTTTGGTTTTTTCCATAGAATTGTAAATTCTCTGAAGGCAAAAACTTTGCCTACCTTTATTTGTTAGTCTCTCAGGTAATAGTACAGTGTCTAACACACATAAGTCATGCAATAAATCTTTATTAAGAGAATAAGTGAATAAATAAGTAGATTGGTTAATCAGTAATCGCTCAGTATTAGATTAATAAATAAAAGACAACTGAACTAATTTGAGAGTCAGTCAGTTAAGTGTCCCAAGGTAAAAAATTACTGAAAGCCTTAGTTAATGGTATAAAAATGGTAAGAGATTAAGCTTTAGGAGATTCAGACAATTTCCAGTAAAGTTTTACTGGCTGGTGTGGTTTTGCATATGGCAAGTCCCATGGTGTCACATTCAAATACTGAAACTCCCCCTAGTGGGCTTGATGAAGCACCCTGCGCTTTGCAAACTGTGTCCTTTGGCTTCCTTTAGGACACCTGAAAACTGCAATCCTCCCATTTGTGCGTGAGTGAATGATATGGGAAGCTCATGGGGTCTTTTGAGTTTAAAGTGTATAACTTAATCTTGTATTTCATCCGTGTAAACTATTTAAAATTAACTTACATTGATTATTTGGTGTCATGACTATAAAACTAAAATGCCTTACATGTTTTACTTTATTCTGTCAAGCTCATTATATGAATAGACATAGTTTTGAAAAGTATCTCAAGTTCTTCTAGAGTTAACATTTTGGTTTGTTCTTATTTAGTGGCAAAAATTGTAAATCAATAATTTTTTTTAAAAATCATATTTTAATGAAATATTATTTATAAATCAAAATTAATACAAAAAGTCTATGATGAACAAAATGTCCATTTTTAAACAAAGGCATGCTGCTGTTCTGCTCTCTGTTTGTTTTGTAACCCTGTGCTATTTGTACAACAGGAACAGACATTTTCAATCAGCCCAGGGATCCCAGCTCTCCTGCCAAGTAAGCTTGTGACAATAGTGTGTGAAGAGATTGAACAACTCAGGACTTTATACTGTCATTTTTAAATCATAAAACTTATAGTAACTAATTCCACTTGGTTTGAAATATGGGAGACTATTTTGGTAAGTATACATATGGGTACGCATTTTTCCTTTTACAGCCAGCTCCAATATGGGTCAGCATGATACAATAAGCAAAGAAAAGAAGCTAGGCAAGGTGACTTTAGGTGAAGTTTCAAACTCAGCCTAATCCCTTGAGAAAAACTGGAATATAAATTACAGTTGGCCCTCAGCATCCACACATACCCCATTCACAGATTCAACTGACCGCCATCAAACTCGACCCCGAGGGTATAGAGGGTCCAACTGCACTACAGGGACTTGAGCATCCTCTTAATCTGGTGTCCACTGGGGAGTCCTGGAACCAATACCTTGCGGATTCTGAGAGGTGGCTGTACAAATTAAAGTTTGTGTATCTTGAGACAAAGAGTCTGGGATTTTATCCTCCCATAGCAGCAAAGCACTGGCAATAAACCACCTCCAGGAGAAGGTAGAACAGACTCCCAGGCACTTCAGTTTTTCCACAGAGATGCCAAAGGACAATCGTCTCAAGAAGGCTGCAGGTACAAGCCTGAACAGCAAACCTCACAGACACTGGGAAGAAGTATTATTTAACAGGGCATATTCTAGTGTCATTGAAAAAATACCGGCTAAAAGTCCACAATCTGATTTAATCCAAGTTGCAGTCATTTACTGGTTTAGATCAGGTTCTCCCAGAACAGACCCTGAGACAAGAATTTGTCTCCATATCCTAACAATGTCCATTAATAAAGAACACAGATATAGGAACCAAATGATTTATAATGGAAGTGTTCCTACTGGAAACTAGAAAACAGAGTGGGAAAGCAGGACAGGAACGCAAGGTCTGTTTAGGATGAGACAAGTAAGGCACTATCCTCAGGTGCAAAATATAAAGGGGCAACATGGATGGACCTAGAGATTGTCATACTGAGTGAAGCAAGTCAGAGAAAGGCAAATATCATATGATATCACTTATATGTGGAATCTAAAAAAGGGTACAAATGAACTTATCTGCAAAACAGAAATAGAGTCACAGATGTAGAAAACAAACATGGTTGCCAGGTGTGTAAGGGCGGGGGGAGGGATAAACTGGAAGATTTGGATTGACATACACACTACTATATATAAAATAGATAACTAATAAGGACCTACTGTAGAGCACAGGGAACTCTACTCAATGCTCTTTAATGGCCTATATGGGAAAATAATCTAAAAAAAAGTGGATATATGTATATGTATAACTGATTCACTTTGCTATATACCTGAAACTAGCACAACATTGTAAATCAACTTACCTTCTTACCAGAGGGTAAGAAGTAGTGATGATCGGGAGATGGGGCTTGCACAGTAGAGTCAGAACTGAGGGAGTCTTCCCATCCACATCTTCAGGCGTTCATGGCACCATGTTCTCAGACCACCTGGTCACCTCCCTCATCACCAGATCTAGCTGGGCATAAGTTGTGGGTTGTGTTAGTGGTAGCATGTTCCAGTAATAACTAGTGACCATGAGACTGCTATTGGATAATGGAGATGTTATTGAGGAAAATACTACACACTTGTAGAAAAAGGAAGACTCCTTTGTTGAGGCACAGGTTATTTTCCCTTAATCTGTTCAAGACCTCTGGGGAATACCTAACTTAAGGAAGGGTTTTACTGCAAGTGGAAAGAGTCTTAATCAAACTCAAACAGATAACTCAAACATTTGGCATTTATTTATTTATTTATATCTTGCTATCTTAACCTGATATGCATTATGAGACTGTTACTATTTGTGGGGCTACGTAATAGAAATTAATTCTGGCTAGCAGATGCAAAGTAAGAATTCATTATAGAGATCTTGAGATCCTGGGGTCACGCAAAATTGAAAAAGATGAAAAAATAAATAAACTTAGAAACGTGAGGAACCAGGGCAAATTGGAAATTCAATGTAGTTGGAAGTAATTTACAGCAGTATTTGGTTATCACCACTATGCTAAATCAGCTCAAATAATTTTTCAGTCTTTGTGACACTGTTAAAGATTCAAAGGATCCAAAGTAATCACAATGAACAAAGCTAGGTCATGTGCCCATATATGGCTAGGGATCTTTAGGAACCTTGACAGACAGCTCTATAAAGACTGCAGACAAGGAGAGTGAGGTAATAACCAGAAAGGAAATCACAGTGTGATAACCAGAAAAACGTTTAAGATTATGTTGTACAAACAGAAAAATGAAAGTAAAAACAAAGAATGAAAATATCATTTAAGTCTCTCAAAAGCTATCAAGTGCACATTGGTTGGACAGGAGGCATATGCAGTCCAGAGCACAGAAGAAAAATCCCCAATAACATCATATCAGAACCAGGGACAAAATGAGAGTAAAAGATAAGCAAGTCAGAGCCCCTGAACTGTTATGAGAGCTGAGATGCAATTTGAATTCAATCTTTTCGTCAACCAAAGCATGAGTCACATCAAACAGAGATCTATCTTCCACCATACAGAAATGGATGTTACACCTGAAATTTAATATAAAGAAAACAGAAAAAAAATTGATGTAAATACCTGCTGTTTCAGTCATCAACACAATTTTTTAAATATAGAAAGTGTGTGCTACATTTTGGAGTAGTTTCTATTCAAAATAATTGGTCTCAACAATACATAAATAATGATTACCCTCAGATAATTGGAAAATTCGGTGATTCAGAAAAAGTTTTCTCCCAGAGTTATGAATACCTGGAAAAAATAATTGCATTATTGACATGATATGTGTACAATATTGAAAAGTCATCATGTCAAAATTGTATACATGATCTATAAAATACTAGAAATTGATAGAGCTGTGCAACTACACAACATTTAAATTCAATGTTTAGAAGTCAGTGTACTTCTAGCATTCTATATGCATTAATTTTCTAATAAGTTAATACATTGAGATATTTCCAAATGATGTAAATATCAATAGGTTTTGAATTAAAACTCCTGAATTAAAAATTGGTTTGCTCTGCAAAGGGAAAAGAAAATAAACATTTACAGGTGTATCAAATATTCACCTTTTCTATGTGTATGAAGACTGTCAATTTCAGGATTCTTCTGCATGCAATTTATATAAATATCACCAAATAATTGATGCAAAACTGTTTATTTCAGCGGCAGCTTAACTTACTTATCAACAAGTTAACAGCGTGCTCTTTCCCCCTGCCCCTTCCTGCTTCAGCTCTCCCAGGGTCTCTCTGTGTTAGCTGATTAGTGTGATTTCCAGCTATTATAACATCATTCAAGGATACAATTTTATAATTTGTATTGAGGAAAAATTAGCTTTTTTATATAAATCGCACAGTTAAAGTAATTATAACAGTAGGTATGTTTTTCTTGCGTTTAATTTGTTTTCACCAGTTTTCCCATTTACTAAACAGCCTATGGCACCCAAAAGCTTGCTTGGCTAGACTTAGGTGGGGTGCCTATTCTCTTTCCTGGGAAAACTGACCCATGTGAAATTCACTATCCTCTTTTAACCTCTACTATAAAGAAGCATGTTGAAAATGGAGGGGCCTGCTATATCCCTTTTGATTCAGTAGGACGTCAGGTCATTTTGATGGACACTAAAATCTTAAAAATTCACCTGTTCATGGCACAGAAAAGTCCAATTGCTACTTCCAGAGAGAAAACTGTTTAACATTATCAGAATTTGATTGACACAAAATCATGATCTGCTAGGAAACAGTGATACTGTCATAACATCTTTCTCTAGTATTTTGCAGAGAGACCAGCAAGCATCTCAAAAAGCCATAAATAGGAAGGTTTTCAGCATGAATTCCACAATACCAGAAAACTTGCTGTATTTCCCTGCATATTTTCTCCTTACATGTTCTATGTTTTTAAATCCTTAGAATAGACACATGTACGATTTAGTGCCCTGATCAAGCCTCCTCATATTTTTTTTTTTTTCTGCATTTGGACAGGATGCCCTAAGCATAGTGTATCTTATCCATGCCAGATTGGACAAATGTCAAGCTAAAGGAAAAGCCAGTTGCTTGCCTCTGTGCAGAGTAGCAAGTAAAGAGAACCAATCAGCATGAATCCTGTCAATACTAAACTAAATTTAGACCCAAGCAGCCCAAGTATCTGCCTTGGCTGCCCTGATTTCCACTGATTAAATGTGCTAAAGACCTTTAATCAATTAGGGTCAAATTACTTCAGAATAATTTCAACACAAAATAAGAACAAAAGTATTTTTAATATGTGTTCATGTGTATATTACCAGATAAAATTTACTTTCTCACGTTCATATAAGGGACCTCTACTTACCCACTATGAATTGAATTCTTCCCTGAGAATTTCAATACAGATCTTGTTTTTCAATCATTCATTCATCCAATCAATAATTTATCAAATGTCTAATACTGAAGGGCACTGGACTAGTATTTGAAGTTTTGGAGGAAAAAAAAAAAGACACTGTTCATTAGGACCACAAACTTGAATACAAAGACTAAATAGGTAAAAATGGTGATATATTATGATAAATATTCCAACAGGATTATGCACAAGTTCCTACCAGAACACAGAAGGTCATTTTGCTCAAACCAAGGAGAATAATAAATTAATTCTGCAAAAAGGAAAAAAGAAAAATCACCTGATTTAGTTTGAAGCCTATCCTGGAGTTTTCCATGCAAAATGGGAACAAAAATGAGGGAGCAAATGTCAGGAAAAGGGAGCAGCAGTAACTGGTAGAAATGCACATATTTTTCAAATAATTTGAAGGACATACATAGACATTGAGGAATTTTAAGTAAGAGAGTATAAAATGAACTGAATTATGTATCAGAAAGATCAATCTAAGTCCTCAGTAGAGAATGCATTGAACTGGGCTGGGATGTGAAGTGTTGAGGGCCCGCAGAAAATCAGTGATGATGAAATTCATAGGAAGACACTGATTTTAGAGATATTAAGAACACAGAACAAGAAAGAAGTGAGGAAAAGAGAGGAAACAGGCACAAATTCTAAGTTTCTGATTTTGTCTACTGGCTGGGAAATTATGATTCAAAAGTCCTAGACTTCAATTGTAAAATAAGTGAGAAAACAAATTAAAGAAAAATGGTACAGGGCTTCCTTGGTGGTGCAGTGGTTAAGAATCTGCCTGCCAATACAGAAGACACGGGTTCGAGCCCTGGTCCTGGAAGATCCCACATGCCGCGGAGCAACAAGGCCTGTGTGCCACAACTACTGAAGCCTGTGCGCCTAGAGCCTGTGCTCTGCAACAAGAGAAGCCATCGCAATTAGAAGCCTGTGCACCACAACCAAGAGTAGCCCCAGCTCGCTGCAACTAGAGAAAGCCCGCATGCAGCAATGAAGACCCAACATAGCCAAAAATAAATAAATTTATTTTAAAAAAAGAAAAATGGTACAAATAGGAAAAATATTTGAAACATTATCATCATGATATATAATCTTAAGAAATTATTCTACTTGACTACCTAAAACCAACCTTGGTTTTAAATCAAATCCAGTCACCAGTAAAGCTAGGTAGATACTTAGTGATATTGATCAACCAGAGTCTACTATAGTTTACTGAGAACAAGCAATACATCCCTTAAACAATATTAAGACCCCATAGGTCTTCCTCATCCTCCATAAATGAATTATGAATAAAACAAAACCAAAAGCTGTTTAAGAGATAACAAGAATTAAAGAATTTGCAGCAGATGGTACCAGCTGTGCACATTTAATTCCAGCTCAAACAATCTGTCAAACAGACAGAACTGCTTTTGCATGGGAAATTGGAGTGTCTCAGAGCCAAGGAGGAAATCAGAGAGTAGAATTTCTGGCATTAGTTATCAAAACTTTTATTATAATTAATGTTAGTGGACACAACCTTTCTTTCCCTTCCCTGCTTTCTTTGCTCTGTGTGCATTGCCTCTACTTCCTCTCTCTTTCATAAGCATATATACACCTACACGCATATATACATACACACACCAATGTTTCCATCAATTAAATAAAGAATAAACTCAGAGTTATATAGTCAAAATGTAATCTAGGCATTCATCAAATATGTATTAAAGTGATTAAAGTGTATAGTATAAAAGCATTTATTGTGGACCTTTTAAAGATACATTTGAAACGAATCCTAACATGTTTCAATACATGTGTAAAGACATAAACTATAAATAACAAAGTAAAGCAGTATAAATGTCATAATATAATCCATATAGACAATACGTATATGCTTAAAGAAAATAAGACCTGAACTCAGCATTGAAATTTGGAATTTGGATATGCGAATAAAAAATAAGTAAGTATTAAAATCCAAGAGAGCAATATCAACTAAGACTCAGATGCAGAATTCAAACACATTTGGAGTGTGCGCTGATTAGAATTGACTCACTAGAAGGAGGAAACATCCCTGAATGATCTTGACTATGAGATTTAATACTGTCAATTTATCCTGAAGATAATGATAGTGATAATGGAACAACATGAAGGTTGTTTGAAAAGGTAAGAGCCATGATGAAATGATCATACTCAGTGCATGACAGAATGAAGCAGCCAGTGTAACTAGTAGGTCCTTGCAATAACATATGCATGAGATAATTAGTACCCGAGCTCACATGATGGCAGTAAAATGGAAAGGAACTTAGTGGAGTCTAATAGAAAGGAGGCATTTTCAGATATTAGTGTTTGACTCTATCACAGACATAAGGAAGAGAGAGGTGTAAAAAATGAGGTTTGACTCTGAGTAGTTGGGATGAAAATGGCAACGATCACAGAGAAGTTCAATCAGAAGAAGCAAATTTGGGGAGGGAGGAGAATACGGAAGAGGATGAGTGCAATATGAGCTGCATTGTGCCTGAGATGTTAGGAACAGAACAAAATGTACATAACTTGAGCTCAAGCTGGGGCCTGAGAGTTCTAGATCACACACAAATATTTATGTAAAACTCATTCTAAAAGAGGTGATAGTCATAAGAATACATCAGTATTTTGAAATAAATGAATATTAATGAGTGAAAACTTACGGAGGTCTGAAAATGTTTCAGTAAAGAATGCTCTCACTTAGGGTGGGGATAGGAAGAAGAGCCTTTGTCGGGGGTCAGGGGGACAGATATCAGAGATCAAATTGGAATCCACTAACCATGATCCTAAAACCAATGTCATTGGCTGTCTTGGGTACAGTATTGATTTCCTAGGGCTGTGAAAACAAATTACTAGAAACTTGTTGCCTTAAAACAACATTTAGAGTTTGAAATCAAGATGTCAGCAGGATAGATTCCTTCTGGAGGTTCTGAGGGAGAATTCATTCCATGCCTCTCTCCTAGCTCCTGGTGACTGCCAGCACTCTTTGGCCTTACGTGGATTGTAAACTCATCACTCCAATTTCTGCTTCTTTTTTGCATCAATTTTTCTTCTGTGACTTTTCTCTCTTTTTTTTTGTTAAGGACACTTGCCATTGGGTTTAGGGTCCACCCTAAATCCAGGATGATCTCATCTCAAGATCTTTATCTTAGTCACATCCATCTGCAAAGACTCTTTTTTAAAAATAAGTTTACATTCACAGGTTCCAGGGGTCAGGAATTGGAAATATCATTTTTGGGGGGTGCACTATTCAACCCATTAGAGGTATTATGAAATGGTATGGAGTGATCATCATATATGGTAACTTCTTCTAGCAACATACCTCTTGAGAATGTTAATGAAAAATGTGTGAAGCAAACAGTGATCCCATTTTACAGATGAAAAATTAAGGCTCATTCTGTTATCACCAAGTGATAGCTTTCTTACCCTAAAGGCATTTTCAATCTCAGTTTTTTTATCTAATAGGCATGACTGTAACTGCTTCAGATTCAGAATAGCATTTATCTTACTGTTTTTGCTTTGAAAAGGAAGAATTTGTGTTGACACACCATATTCCTTTTCCCCACTCTTTTCTGATCACTGAATGTACAAGATTTCTAACCAGGAAGAGTTTTTTATTTGTTTGCTTTTTTATTGCTTTGTCATCATTGTTTGCTTTGACTATGTTTTGCTTGTTTGTTTGATTTAGAAAAAGAGCAAAGGTAATTGGGAAGAATAAGGATCAAGATTTTATTTGTCCCAGGGTAAGCACACTCTAAAAAACTGAAATGGACAAATTGAGTGATAATCACATTGTAATTGTTGGATAGCTTAACCTCCTTAGAGATGCTGTTGCTATTGTATTTATATATTTAGAATCTTATGTCATGCATTAGATTCATTGCCCATTCTAGACATGTGAAATCTCCCAAAATTCAGATTGGTATTCATATACTGGATAATGAGGTAAATTCTCCATGCATTTGCAAATATAGTATTTGTTCATCGTGTTAATATACTTAACCAGACACAAAAATATTCCAGATCTACCTACTTATTTATACTATATATTTATTAATATTAACAGTATATATTATATATTTTATCTACTATGTGCTATATTAATAGTAAATTATATTATTTAATAATTAATGAATCTTATTAGTATGTTTCTAATAAATGCCTGATGACTTCAATCAACTTGAAAGGCTAACTTCATTCCTTCTATAAACCTCTGTATACAAAATGCCAAAACAAATTGATTTGCTTATTCAATGAAATGATCCACTGACTGAGTTCTTTTAAAAATGTGCCACTGGAGGTTTACTTGAACTGACCAAATATTATGGCCTACTAAAGAGAAAGGAAATGTAGAAAATATTTGCAAGGACCCTTATTGTCTCCCAATTCCCACCTCTCCCTGGCTCATTTTACCTTTCTGGCCTCACCTGCCATGTCTTTATCACTTAACCAAATTGACCAAATCCTAGATATGCTTACGGAGTTTCTAACTTAAAATATTTCTGGAAAATAGCTCTCCACCAAGATATTTTTCTGCCAAACATCTCCGGATGATTCTAGAATGGCTCAAAGTATATACTTTGCTTGAAGTTTTCTCCATTTCCCTCAGCTATAAATAATCTCCCACCATCTTGGTGTTTTATAAGTAGCTCTCTTAAAATGGCTGAACTATATTGACATTCATTACTGTTACCTGAGAATATATTCTATCCCTTCTATTACATTGTAAGCTCCTTGAAAATAATGTGTGAATCTTGTTTTTGTTTCCTTGTAGTAGGAGCTCAAAATGATTTCTTAAATAAATGAATGAACAGAGAGATGAAAATGATACTTGCTACACAAAGAGTAAAGATGAAATTGATCCCTGTCCAGATGGGACAGATATTTGTACTTACAATCCAAATTGGATTATGTGTAGCCAAAGCAAAATCAGCTGCATTGATTTCCTTCCTTCTGTGGCCAAAATGATCCTTCTAAGTTAAGGTCACAGTTATCTTCCTCTGAAGAAAGAATGCTTATGTTGCTTGGCTTCCTGTACTCTTATTCTGGGAAATATTTCAACATTTGTTAATTTTAGATAAATTTGAAAAATCAATGAAATAACAGAGTTGTTGGTGATCATTTGGGAAGTTTAAACACTGGGTCAAATTATGCAGTAATGAATATTCATACTTTTAATATGGTTCAGACACTAGCACATGTAACCACATATATGGATTATGGACTTCAAATTTGTGAAACCTCCAACAGTTCTACTATTAATGGTTCCTCTAATTAAAGTTTATAAATATTTAGGAAAAATAACCTCACAATTATATTTATAAAAAGTTAATAAATTCTGCTTTATCACCTTAATAAATTCTGCTTTATCACCAGCAAAACCACTTCACTATCTCGTGAAAGGAGATTTCAAGCACAGGTGACGTACTTGCCTTTTACCTCTGGGCTGTGTTTTGCTTGGTTGGGGCTTCTAGATTATGATCAAATATAATTTAAAGCTTGCACCTTTCCAGAATTAACTTTGTTTTAGAATTGTTTACTTCTAAGTTTAGATTTCTCAGCAAAATTTCATAAAACTGATTTTTAAGTAGATAAGTGAAACAAAATATAAAGAAGGCCCCATACATGCTACCTAACCTACAATAGACTAGCAAAATGCAAAATAAAATGTATTAGTGGTTTTACTGAACTCTGAATATTTGAACATATGCATTTACATCAAGAAATTATAATCAATTTTGAAGATTAGCCAATAATATATAGATGATCAAAAAGTCAAACATTTTAGGAGATGATAATGAGTTTATTGGCAGATAACTTCAGGGTGTGAAATCAAATATGCATTGCATTTTGATAGTAATGATGATAGATTTGGTATCTTTTGAAATCCAGCCATTTGATTTATATTCTCTAAATATTTATGCATTCTCAAGTGCATTTGAGGCTGATACCACATAACTATATTAGAGTTAAAGAAATGATGGCAAAAAGATCTGCTATACTGGGAACTCAGATTTATTCAGCGCTTGTCAGCAAAACAACTTTATTACTTATGAAAAGAAGAGACCTGGATTATCCTGAATGTTCAGCAAAGACACCTTTTGCTTAACTTTTTATTTCTATTCCTTTACACAGAGACAAGTTAAGTGATATTAAGGCCCAGGGTTAGCAGGAGAGTGAAATTATCCTCAAGACAAACAGAACTGTCTTTAAAGATTCTCTCAATTCTTATCTTTTTTCTTTTAGGATCATTGCTTACATGTTCCCCAACTATTTACCATGGTTCTTTTCCTTTAGGGAAATGTGCTCATATAGTTTATATTAAACTATCTATATATTATATTTATATTGTCTATATTTAAGAAGGCATCAGTTTAAAAATTTGAATGTTAATGTACTAAACTTATACATGTGGCTCATGTCAAAAATAAGTTCTTTAGGAGTCAAAGTGTGATTTTTTGTCTGGATACAGCAATAGATGCTGCCTTCAGTTTTAAGGTTTTTCTGTTCTCTCATTGTTTAAAACACACTATTATTACCCTTATGTGACATAGAAATTCAGTCTCTGACTTTCCTAATGTGGCTAAAGCTGGAAAAGACTGAAATGTCTGTTAAGCCTCACTATTAATAAAACTGAAAGAGGAGTCAGGACATAAGAGGAATGGATGCCTAGGAAGCACTCTTAGCAACGCTTCCAAGAGGCTCATCTCCACCTCTCAACAATGCTTCCTGATTAACAGAAAGACAGATACTTTTATCCACCTGATAATTTATCTTCTTAAATATGATTGCTTAAAGAAAATTTACTTTATCATGAATATTAGATCTCTTTTTTTTCTCCTCAACCAAATAGGGACTATTGCAAGTCGAAATGTACAGACTTGAGTTAGAATTCTTGCATTATTCTAGATTCAACATTTAAATTCAAATGTTTTATTTCCCAGGAGTTGGAGAGGTCAGATATGATGGACTCAAGAATGGATACTTAAGCAGAAAAAATGAGAAAAGTAGTTCTTCTTTTTATCCTACTCTCCTGGCAACAAATTCTAAATGAAAACTGTGAACAAACAGGAAAATTCCTGCTTCATTATTTGTAAATCATTAACATTTTTATTTTTTTCCCCCACAGACCCAGAGGTTTGAATTTGAGCATTTTAATTAAAAAGTGTATGTCTACAATCAGTGGACATTCAGCCCTAATAGGCAGGAACATTTCTATAACAAAATAAATACTGCATTTGAACAGTAATCCTCATGTAAACCTGTGTATCTGTGACATGAATTAAGAAAAAAACACTTATAAGTTCATGACTCTGTCAAAAGTACATGCAATTCTTTTCAAAGTTAAAGGTAACCTCTTCCCAAGCCTTTATGTTGTTATTTTTCTCAGTGTATTCATTCTGTTTTGATCATTTTCCTGTGATATTGCCCTTGTGATGCTAAAACAGAATAAATATATATCGAGGACCTGGTTTAAAATGGAGCAATTTTTGAAAAGGTGCTTATTTTCTCCCTTTTAAGTGCCGACTAAGTCTCGTTTTAAGATCAAACTTCATTGTATTCCATAGTATTTGGGAGGGGGCCACCGAAAGGGAATGGAAATCTGGTACTTCCAGTTTAAAGAACCTGTCCCTTTCTGATCTAAACTCTTTTTAAGAACTCTCCAGGGTACTTCATCATTGTGATTGGCTTGATGATCCTTACCAAGTCCCTATTTCCCTTGACCTGTATGTGAGATGATCAATAGGCTGCAAGAAGTTAAAAAAAAAAAAAAAAAGAGGGGGGAATTTTAGTAACTGACAAGTATAAAAAGAAAACAAATGTTTTTTCTGTGTGTGTGTATATACATAATTTCATTACCTATACATATAAAGTATATATATATATAATATATTTAATTTGATTACCTTTAAATCATCTTATATCTTTGCTTTTCTATAGTTATACAGGTACATTTGTTATAAAAATCACATTTTTTGTTATTAGACTATTTTAAAACAAGCATCTTTGGGAGCTAGCATAGGAAAGAACAGTGGGCAAGCACATTGACTCAAAAATTGGACACCATAGATCCATATTTCCCTTAAATATATTACCTCGGGCAAGGCAAGATAGTTAACTTCTTTATGTATCAATTTCTTCACCTATAAAATGAGGATAATTGTAATACTTGTCTCAGCAAGTTGTACAGAGACTGAATACGATATGCCTTGTGAATATAATACAATGTGAGGCATACAGGAAGCATTTAATGTTTGCTATTATGTTAGCTATTTTTTTATTTTCTTTTTCTAACAGCCTTAAACAAATCTATGTACAACTGTGCTGCTTTCCTACAGATCAGCTGAGATAGATGATTTCTTCCACCCAAATTTAGACACGGTATTTTTCCTTCCGGAGAAACTGAGGAATTTCTCATCCAGGATTTTGGCTGATAAAATTATGTTTCTGGAATACCTCTGGGAATGCTCCCTTGAAGAGAAAGCTGTTTAGCATGAAAGACAAGAGTGTGATCCAGCACTGACTGCACTGGATTAAATGTTAGTGTTCCCGATGATGACGACCTTGGATAAGCCATTTCATTTCCCCATGCCTTAACTTTTCACATCTCTAAAATATGATTTCCCATCCTATCTCAGGAGCTGGAAGATGCAGGTAAAAAATAGCTTGTGATTAATTATGAGCTGTAAAAACTAGAAACTATAGTATTGTTCAATGTATTAGGTTCTACCAGATAAATCTTTTAACAACTTCACATTGAAATTATAGGCAGGATTCATTTAGGGTAAGATAATTGGATTATAGGATTAGCATGTTTGACAATAAATTTTAGACACTGGTATCTTAGTAGTAGTCATGATGGTCCCATAGTCAAAGTTTATTTTTGCACAATAATTACTGTTAAAAGTATTCCTGACTTTTGAGAAATAAAGTTTTCGGGTGTAAATTCCTCCTGTCTGGATATATACCAATGTGTTCAAATAGATTACATACACCCAAGATTTTTTTTCTTTTAATGAAAAGTGAAATCAGTTGAGGTGACTAAGCTCTACACATGTGGTGAGTAGAATTTTGTCAAGTGTCCTCATCAAGTCCAAGGACCTGTTTGCAGGTCCAACAAAGGCAACAGCAGCAGCAACACATCCTGACATCTTGACTGAAATCACTGCCAGCGCTGCCACCAAGGTGGCTGAGCAGGCTAATGACGTTTTCACCGTTGATCCTCCCAGTCTCCGTCTAGTCCCAAGCTTGTCGCCCCCTCCCTGGAATCTGCATATGCGGACAAGAAGAGAAAGCACTGGTGGGAAGGAACAGTATCCTGCACACCGCCCTTAATGTACCTCTTCGAGTTTAATGAGGTCGGTTATGCATTTACAGCTTTAGCCTCTTGCTAATGCTCCCTACCCAGAAGAGAAATTTCTCTTTCTCTTCTTTCTCTTCTCCCCTCGCCCCCCACGAAAATACACACAGGCACACGCATATATACTGCACGGACACACTTGGGAAAACACCCACACATAGAAAATCATACTCCTCAACATTTCCATAAACACACACTCTTACCCTTGACTATAGCGCCCATGTACACACACACACACAAACACACACACACACACACACACACACACACACACACTCCGTGGGAGAATCACAGACCCACACAAAATGCCACGTACCCGGAGAGCTCAGAATCCTTCCTATGCTTGCAGATTGAACCCACACGCCACGCACGCCTATTGACGCTCGCAGTGTGCCCACTTCCCGGAGTAAAACTCCCTCCAGATGCAATAGGCTTGCTCTTGTGAGTTGGTAGCTCCACATCGAGCCCAGGGACAAAAGCTGGCCAGGGTTCTCCTGTGGTGCACGGGACAGGGCCATCATTTGTGGGCAATGTGGAAAGCTGCAAACTCATATTGGTCAGTCCTCTTAACCAAGCCCTATAGATAGATACTAATCCCCCTGAGAGCCTTCGTTATGCAAATGGAGACAGAAGCTTTTGCAATCTATTGCAGAGCCATTGCTGCAGTCCTCCCCCTCCTGAGACGGTATCGGATTCCCGAAAAGGTCAGATCTCCAAAAAGGCGCCTAGTCTAAGGAACATATGGGTTATAAGACCTGGGCCAGGACCGACCAAAAAAAGATTAGAAAATTGACATACAAGAGCAAAACACGCTGGTCTCTGGACAAAGCTCCCCCACACCTTGGGATGAGGGAAATAGGGTACCTTTTAGATGTGAAAGAGAAGCGGGAGGCTTAGCGAGGGCCAGTAGATGGCGCAAGAACTCTTCCTCTGTACAATGTTAACCCTTGAGTGGTGTGTTGGCGCGGCCAGGTCCAAACGTATAGATACATAGGTTTTCCGTTTTGAAAGAACCCTCCCATCTACATATTTGGGACCGATTCAGAATTAAAACAAATGGGTCTGTTCCAGATAACTACCACAGATAAAGTAGTTTAACTGCAGCACACATCAGCTGAAAATGGGGTAGGGAGGATGAAAGGGCGAACTCTTTGAGGAGATGACTGACTCCCTCCCCACCTCTCACCTCCGCCCTGGTCAAGGATGAAATCGGTTTGCCTAAAGATCAAAAAACCCGGTTGTGGGTTTACATCTAGGCACTTGAATATGTAAATGCGTGTGTACAAATAAATTCTTCTCTGTGATCTCCCTTTTTCAATTAAATCACAGGATGATAAATGTGAGACGCCTGCCTGAAATATACTGCAACTACAGTAGTAACACATGTCCCATTATAACGACATGGCCATCGATGGAGCCCGATTCATTTATCATCACGGTTTCCCTAAAAGCAATACAGATTCTCCGATTAAAATATTCTTTTAACATGCTTCTATATTCATAGGCTGCAATGGAGACCTCAGTAACATAATATTTCTTGGGCTGTTTTACAGGCAGAATTGATCTATTCGGGGAAAAAAAATCAAACCCCTTAATTTCAAATATTGTGGGGAGTTTGTCAAAGAGAGGAGCTGGCCTTTAAGAGGCTCACCAGTGGTTTCTGGTGGTCGCTATAACGAGCTAGAATTGAGGTAGATTTCGGTGGAGGGGTAAAAACGCACAAGAAAAGACAGAATCCAGAGTAGCAAAGACTTTGTGCCCCCGTTGGAGAGAGATGGTTGAGTCCTCGTCAAGGTTGCTGTGGTATCCCAGAAACACCATTCACTTCGAGCTGTGACCGCGCACCAATAACAGCAGCAACTCCGCTGCGCCGGGCTTAGGAGCAGGAATTAGGAGCTCGCGAATAATATGAAAGGGATCCGCAAAGGGGAGAGCCGAGCGAAGGAATCCAAACCCCGGGAGCCTGACACGAGAAAATGCGCTAAATGTGGCCGCCTAGACTTCATCCTGATGAAGAAAATGGGGAGTCAAAGTGGATTTACGTTTTGGAACCTCGTCTTTTTATTGACGGTGTCTTGTGTGAAAGGTAGGTTTGCTTTCGGGGGTCCCCTCTGTTTTAGATGGAGGTGAGCTGACTTGTCGCCGGAGAGGGGTAGCTTCTTTGCAATTTGCACAGATAAAAATAATCATGATAATACAGAAGAAGGAGTTGATTCACAGCTCTCTTTTCCCCCTCAGATAGGAAATGCATTTTGCTTGCCAGATTTGGCGTTCAATGCAGTGATTGAGCTTGTGCTCAATAAATATTCTTGCAGTATGCTCAAACGAATACGTGAGTTGGTTCGTATACCCTCTAACTAGTGGATATCCAGGCAGAATTCCTCTGCAAGACTTTTCTTGGTGGTGAAGATTACCTTGATTTCTAGTCAAACCAGTGGTGTTTGATGCTTTGGCTGGAATATTTATATTAAAGAGTCTCGTGTAAATGCTTTTTAACCCTTTCAGGTAGGAAAGTTACCGACATGTTAGGAATTTGCTAATTTTAAATGCATTAGGGCGCAGGGGTCTTTCACGCATCCCTCACACCAACATGAAGGTGTGCGTGCATATGTGAATTATTTCTACGTGGGCTCTTTTGCATTGATAAACGATAGAGGAGCTTCCATAGGTCCTGTGGTAGAGGTTTCGCTTAAAATGGGGCTTTTAAACGGTCTGAGACGCCACGAAGTGTTAACGAGCTACCTTTGGCGATGAATGAAGGTAGGAGGAAAGTCATTAGCTGACGACCAAAAAGAAAATCCCCAGCAAGTCTCAGCGTTCAGACAGGTAGAGTGAGTGTCACATGCACAACAGACAAGGGGAGGGAGTGGGTAGGATGTAAAATTTATTCCTAAGCAGGAGGGCAAGGGACAGTCAGGATCATTGGAAGGAGAGCTGTCCTCCGGGAGAAAATAGATCCCCAGCTCCGTTCTAAAACTTCTCCTGCACCCTGCTGCCCATTAATTGCTGCAAAAAATACTCAGGCGGTGTTTATGACTCATGCCGTCATGGCAGCTCACATAGACGCGAGGGATGTCGTTTTTAGTGAAGCTAGTTTCAAATCCCGGGTGTCTGTGTGTCGGGGGTGGGTGGTGGGAGGGAGTGGGGTTGTTTTGGCCCAGGCGCGCCACCGCTGTCAACACAAACTGGACGCTTCTTCCTTTGTAAAGGAGTGCCTCTCTGAACCGCAATTGGGCCGCGTCTCTATGAAACAGTTTATTGTACAGCTTGCAGCTGGCTGTCCCCCCACAGAAGGCAGTCCATTTGCATTCAGTGGAAATGATAATTCATGTTTTGGGTGGAGGGAGCTGGAAGGGTTACCTCTCCCTCTGTTAGGACCAAGGATGGGTGTCATGTCTCGAATTTTAATTTACATCCTTAAATGCCAAGAAGTTGTCCCTGGTCTCTGGGGCAGCAACTGCCTTGTAATCCCAAACTGCTCCTCAAAGCTTGACACCCCGCCCCCCAGCCAGCCTCAGCACAGCTCTAAGCCAGAACGCTTGTCCTCAGCGGCGTAACTACACTGCCTAGCGCACAAAATGCGTCTCGGGGTGCTTAGAAGGGGTTTTCGTCGCCGGCTCGACGTGTGAGGAGCCTCGCATTTATGCTTAGTTCGCCTGCCACTGGGACTCGGTGGTTAATGGATGGCCCTGGGGCTGCCAGCTAGACTCGCGCTCCGCGTGACGGAGGCGCCAGGAGCCAGCGACAGCTCCTGGCAGGAAAAATGTTGAGGTGGCTGCTGCTAGAAGATGACCGGGGGTTAAGTGCGAGTTTTCATGTGATACCTGTTGAGTCAAAACACATTCGAGGGGCAGATAGGAAGAGGGAGTCTCCGAAGCTGGGCGAGTACGCCAGCCTGACAAACACTGAGCCGCGCTGCTTGCAATTACAGCCCGGCTGCCCGTACCTACCGTATAGTTTAGATAAGACGCGACGATAGAAACGAACAGCGCGTTAGTTTGCTTTAAATGGCACTGTAAATGAGACCCCTCTCCTCTACTCACAGCTCCCATAATTTGGACTGAGATAATCGGCCCACTGAATATATTCCAGTTTCGGGGACATTGGGAAGAAGGAGTATTTCACACTCTGCTTTGATCCCGTCCAAAATCATTTTTCTACGGACTATTAAAAATTTTTTTAATGGTAATAACATCCTTCATTGTCACTTATCTGCCACTTGAAGGACATCTCCTATATTTTACAACTTGGAACACTGTCCTCAAATTCTGAGACACAAACCTACAGAGGCTGTATGCTTTAGACTTGCTCCCGGTCGCCCAGTGGTGCCAATTTTTACAGTTGTTTCTTCTCCTTCTTCCCCTTCTCCTTATTTTATTTTAATTTTACCTCAGTCTCAAGGCTTTTTCAAAAACCAAGATTGCAGCAATGGCTTAAATGTTCTTTCCCCCAATGTCTACGACCGCTTTTGTCTTCCACGCTGTTTTTCTTCTGGTCTCCCAGGCCCACGGGGAAGCTCCGGATGGGGAATCCTTCTAAGAGCTTTGCAGGCCCTAATCTAGGCTAGTGCTAGGGTTCAGGAAGTCCGAGGCGCAGGCGCGTGCTTTTCCAGGTGAACAGCTCCTGCCAGGAGAATTCCACTTTCTGTCCACACTTTTCATCCCTCCACTATCTCACCTCTGCCTGCAACAGCAATGACAAAGAGGCTCAGTGCGAGAAAACGCCTCAGAGTAGAAGACAAAGTGGCCTTCAGTAGGAGGCCTGAATCGCTCGAGTGGGGTTGAAGAGAGAGGCAACCCTTTCTGGGCATTCTGTCTCCTGTCGCCATCTGAAATAAAAGGCCATGGAGGACACCAAATTGGGCTGTGTGTGTGGGGGGGGGTGGGGGCAGCTTGGACTTGAGGCATGCCTATTTCAGGCTGAAACACACACACACACACACACACAGGAAAGCAGAGGTTTCTGAAATGCAGTCTGCAGCTGCAGCGTGTCTGTTTTAGGTTTCAATCACATAGAAACTGAATCTCCAAGTTGTGCTTAAACGTCCCGCCCACGTAAACAGACACCCGCGGTGTGCTTCCCCACGCTCCTTCTAGGGAGATCCTGGGGGAGCACACACATCTTGCAGGAAAGGTACAGAAAGCACTAACCTCGGTGGACAGCAGGTGAGAGCTAGTGGGCCGCGTCCCCCACCGTGTACTAGAGCGTGATTTCAGGGCTTCTCTCTGGACCCCGGACTTCGAGAAGGATCCACGTTTCCGCGTGCTCTGGGACTCCAAGGAGATATTACTCCCGCCACAGAGCTCTTCTGGAAGAGCGGAGCTCGCACCTTCTCCCGCAGTTAATTAACACTGGAAAGGGTCGCAGTGTCCATGCAGGGGGAGAGCTGCCAGCAGCGCTCATTAGCACCTTTTGCCCGCCGCAGTGTGACCGCGCCGCAGGTTTCAGCCCCGCGCTTGTGCTAGGGGCTGATAACCCTCACTCCCCTGACCTCAGGGCGGCAGTCTGCCCTGTGAGTGACGTTAGGAAAATTTCTGTCGTGTCTTGAGGGACCTTTTGAAAGGTGGGTGTGTTGGGTTAATGTCTTCACAAACCAGTAACAACAGCAAACAAAAAGCCACCCACTGCCAAGGCCACCATCAAAACCCTCCCTTGAGGTTAACAGGACTGAGTCAGCTGCTTAGAGGTAACCTCAGGTGTCCCTGTCCTGCTGCAGTATGGACAGGAATCCCTCCCTTCCATCTGTTTCCTCCGGGAATACTTTATTTGCTTCTAGAAGGCCAGACTACCTGAAATATTCATGGACCACCTGAGGTTGAAACTGGATGCCTGACTTGGCCTTTGCCGAGATTGTGAGGGTGTGTGTGTGTGTGTGTGTGTGTGTGTGGCTAGGAGGAGGAGGTACACGCGGATCAACACGGAGGATCCTTCGGGAGGCCTCGAGGGTGGGTGTGGGTGGGTGTCCGAGGCGGAAACGGACGGCGGGTAACAAACAGTATATTTCTGTTCCCGGAGTCGGTGGTGCTGCAACCACTGCTGTCGCGCGATCCGGTGCAGGCGCCGAGAAAGCTCCCTTTCCCCATGCTGACCTCAGCGCTGCCCTCACTGAAACAACAGGCTCTCCGGGAGTTCGAAAAACTCACTGGGGAATGAGTCATGGAGACTGATGCTCCTCTACCATGCCCTTCATCCCCAGCCCTCCTCTGCCGCTGGGAGGAAAGCAAGCAGGGGGCAGTCCAAATGTTGGAGCGCCGCAAGGGCTTCGTTGGACCCTAGGGGAAAGGGCAGAAGAAATGAAAAAGTACAGGGTCATCCCGGGTGCCAAGTGGTCCTCTCCCAGACCTGCTGGAGAGGCCAGCTGAGGGCTGAAAGAGGGACAGGCACGGGGACGGTAGCGCAATGCAGAAAGAACAAGAAGCAGGACGACCAAAGAAAGAAAGATAGACTCAGGCAGCAAGTGGATTCCCTTCTCCTTGAACACGGCGCTTTTGGGGAGGCTTTGCACCACCGAGTTGGTAAGCCAACCCAATTTACTGCCCTCAAAAGGCTTCAATAGCTCTGAGCTGAACTTCTCCTGCACAGTTACCCTGTTGAAATCGTTTGGAAATGTCACTGTGCAGCATCAAATTTCCCGAATCTTTTGGTGTTGAGGGGTTTGGGGAGGATGTGAGGGCTGCATCAAGCCCATGTAGGAAGAGTGAGCGTGTGAGCAGAAATAATTAAGAAGAAGGTTTCAGGTTTTGAAAACCTGATGCCAGAGCCTTTGAGATCCTTCAAGGAGAAAAGGGGTAGAATTACTCCATAGATTAAGTACTCCAGGGGCATAGATTTAGTTGAAGTAGTTATTACTGTTCACTATATTAATTAGCATTACTATTTATGCTCTAGCTGAATAGATTTGGGGTACACATGCCTTTTCCCTGAACACAGAGTTTGGTGTCTACGGAAACAGTGAAATATTAAAATAAAGCAGTAGCAAATGGCATCCGTACAGGGCTCTAAATATAGTAAAACTTTATCAAAAGTGAGATCTGATAAAACAAAAATTAAGAAAGGTAGCAATTAATAATGCCCTTGTATGCATATAGGAAAAAAACCCTCTAATGCTAAAATACTTGTCTAATCTCAAATACAAACAAGCAAAAGCAACTAAACTTAAGTTGCCTAAGGCTCCAAATATACTTCTCCTTGTGTCCCAAAAGTTTTACTTTCTTCTACTTAATATCAGGGTTTCCAGAAAGGGCTTCAGGATATTAAATACTTGCAATGTTTTGTCCAGTTTGAGAAATAACTTTGAAGCACCAAGCAACATGTCTGCTGAGGAACCTGTTACTTCAGGTAACATGACTATTTGACAAAATATGCCATCTTGTACTTTGAATTCCAGCGTTGGAGAGATTAAAAGTAAAATGTCTGCTAACGAAAAGATTAGGGGAAAATGCCTGAGATGCCAATAAAACTTAAGGCCATTTAATTTTATCTATATATACATTAAAACATAGCTTCTCTTTCTGTCTCTTTTTTTCCATTCCCCTTACTCATAATCCAAAGGGGTGTGTAGTTTATAGATACAGTGACAGTTCTAATTTGGATTTTGGATGAGGTCTGGTAAGGATGATAGAACAGATACTGTCATTACCAATTCACCTTTTCTTTCTCAAAGTGAGCAGGTGGGGTGATTCATGGTACTTTCCAGGGAGATCAATCTCCACGTCTACAGGAATTTCTCTGAATTAGACCCCTCGTAAGGCTCTCATTCTCATCCGGAATATCACTTTTGCAGGAATGTCACTGAGAAAATTCAATTTGTTGAACACCTTCCAGTATTCATGGTCTCAGGGCTGGTGATCATCTTTCTTTTTCTCAAGCCTCCAATCTTGCAGCTATCAAATGCATTTCATGCCATCACACCTTTTGCTATGCTATTGCTTGGTGCTAGTTGAGGATTCTTAAGAATTAATACTTTTTGTATAATCACAGCCTGTCGCCCTGCAACCCAATTTGAAATCTCTAAAAAGTCAAAATTTATAAGATTAGCATATGCATCATATACCTTGTACCTGATTCACAAGTATATCTGTGGTAATCAGGTGCCTTTAGATATCACAATATCATTCTATTTGCTCATAAATGTTTGCACTGCAGTGATTTCAAAGTGTTCCTAAACAAGTAGCATCAGCATCCTTTGGAAACTTGTTAGAAATGTGAATTCTCAGGTCCCTACTCCAGGCCTATTGACACAGATACCCTGGTAGTTGGCACTGACATAGGTGTTTTTAACAAGTCATCCAGGTAATTCTGATGTGATCTAAAATTTGAGAAGCACTGCAGTAAAGTAGAAAGAGCAAGGGCTCTGGAGCCACCAAGACCTGAAGTCAAATAATGATTCTGCCAGCAACTATCTTTGTACTAGCAACTCAATTTTCCTAAGCTTCAGTTTCATTATCTATTAAAAAGGAAACTAGAATTTCAGTAGGAAGATTATATATGTAACATATATAGTGCCTGACACTAGTAGCTATCAGCAGTATTATTAAAATACACTTCCATGCACAAAGCTAGTATGAACTCCCACACATTTCATCCCTAACACTACCAGCCCTAACTTGTCCACAGCAGTAAATTAAAAATGTAGCATCTTCTCACTATTATTTCACTTTGGCTAAGTTCCTAGGCTATTATACATTAGAGAAACACTCTTGAAATTTCTTCTTATCACCTTTACACAGTTACTTTGGGTGCTGGCTCTATGAATCAGGAGCAGACCCATAGCTTAAATATGTTACTCCTACTCCTGGGCTAATTTTATCCATTGCATACCAATATTGATTTATTTTAATATTGATTAATTAATGTACTTACATGAATTTGTTAATTCATCTTGTCCCAAATCCATGGTATTTCCAGGGCTGGAAGAATTCTTACATACCAGCTAGTTCACTGCTCATACTTTATACAGTAAAATGCACATGCCTAGAAAGGATAAGAGATTTTTTTACTAGGTTACAAAGATAATTAGCTCCAGAACTGAGACTAGATCATTGGGTCTTCAAGTTCCTGTTCAACTCTCTTTCTACTGTACCTTATCAATTTTACTATAGAGTTTTCTCAGATGGCATCAATGAAGATAATCACAAAAGTTAATATCTGAGTACCATATACCAATTAGTACTATGTAAAAATATTAGTGACTATATGTTTTGTGGTAAATTTTTATGTTAACTACCCATTTGGTAAAAGACAAAAAAACAAACAATTGTGGAATGAAAATATTTTCTAAGACTATTATAATATGCACATCAAATAAATAACTAATCATATATTCAACAAAGTATTTTTGACATTGCAAACCTATAAAAATAAAATCAGTGTACTGAGTTTTTTTAATCTCTCATAAAGAACTTAGAGGGCTATTACTTAATCAAATTCTTATTTATTTCTTCTCATAATCTGGGCACAGTTTATTTAAAGGCTTTTAAATCTAGAAAATCTGTTCCTAATTTATTTTATCCATGTTTTTAATATATTCACATTATATTGAGATTTATGCATTCTCTCTCATCTGTATTTACATTTGCACATTTCTCTCACATGATCTATATAAATGATGGTATCATGCAAAACTCCCATAGAAGTAATAATATATTTTATAAATATTAATAGTGTAAGAACAATCAATAATGTGAAGGGGTTATCTTCAATTTTAGTGACATGTGAAATATTTCTAAAGTCTCTTCAAGATATGGGAGTAAAATTTCCAAAATAATGAATGTTGCTAAATTTGAAGTGTCTAAATGTTCAAAAAGGGATTGAAATACATAAAAGGTAATGAGTGATTCTCTTAAAAGCTGAGTTTGTAACATTCAAAATGATAAAGTCCTTCTTCCTTCCTTTGCTTTATGTTAGCAAATTTTAAAGGAATATTTATGATTACATAATTTAAAGTAATGGCAAGGGTTTTTTTAAACTATGACAACTTAAAAAATAGGGTTGCATACCATTTTGAAAGGAAATTTATAAAGGGAAATAGACTCACAGAAGAGGGTTTATTCAATTTTTACTGAAAAAAAACAACAACTATGCTATAGTTTTCCCTTATACAAGTTCATCAGGTTGATTCCAGAATACTCAGAGGTGCTTCATATATAGACAGGATATAAGACATTATTATGTTTGGGGAAATGGTACCAAAGTAGGCATGTGTATTTACTGCATAAAATATGAGCAGCAGGAAGCTCTGTGCTAAGCCCTTTATATAGAGTGTGTCATCCACATCTCAAAAGTGGTTCTCTCTCTTATTTTCCTGTTTTGAATCCTAACAAGCATCTTGTGAGATAGCTGTTATCTCCTATGTACAGATTATCATCTCCATTTATAAATCATCCACATTTCCTGGGGCCAGAGAGGTGCAATGACTTTCCAGGATCGTTGGTTAGCTAGTGGTTGAATGAAATCTGAAATGATAATAGATTTTTAAGTTCATAGGCTCATTAAAAGTTAAAACTAAAAATGATGGGGTTTCCCTGGTGGCGCAGTGGTTGAGAGTCCGCCTGCCAATGCAGGGGACATGGGTTCGTGCCCCGGTCCGGGAAGATCCCACATGCCGCGGAATGGCTGGGCCCGTGAGCCATGGCCGCTGAGCCTGCGCGTCAGGAGCCTGTGCTCCGCAAAGGGAGAGGCCACAACAGTGAGAGGTCCGTGTACCGCAAAAACAAACAAACAAACAAACAAACTAACTAAAAATGACCAAGTTTCTAATTAAACCTCTTCACTTTTAAGAGAAAAACTGAAATCTTGAGAATTTAATTGAAAAGAAAGCCTAAAATTAATATCCATGTTATATATATATCTCATATATTATATATAAATACATCATGTTTTATATATATATATATATATATATCACAGCTACAGTAATACATAACTTCTCAGTTTTGTAATTTTCAACATCTTTTACTTAACTTGCCTAACTTTATTCTCTAAATTATTCTGTAAGATGGATGTGAAAGCTATTTTCCAGTTTTATAAGCAACAGTAAGTGAAGTAAATGCACAATACAAAGTTAAATATGTCAATATAAGATATAAAACTATTTAGTGCATTAAGGACAAAAAAGAAAAAAACAAATCAAAACATATAACCCTTAAATTCTAACCCATTGCTCCTGAGTAAAATTTAAAAATTTATGAAAGTAGATGACTTATGGACTTCACATATAAAATAATATGTGGGCATAAAACTATTTACCAGTTGTATCATAAGCTATGGCAAATAAATTTATTCCATTTGGTACCTACTCTTCCATTCAGTTCTATAGAGTTTTAACGATGGGAAAACTCTTATGACTTATTTGTCTAGTGTCTAACAGGGAATGTGCATTAGATTTATTTGTGGGTTCAAGGCAAAGTGCTTTAGAAAAAAACATTCATACCCAAGCTTCAACCGCTTGCTCTACTTCTTCCCATAACTGCATCCTAGTTAAAAGCGCAGGTATAGGTGTACATCTTCACATACAGAGGAGAAAGTTCAGAGAAGTGAACAAGGGAGTGTGAAATAGTCTTTCAATTCTCTGTCCAGTACATGTTTTTTTTTACTGGGTACTGCCTTATGAGCTTTTTTATTTAGTCCTAACTGGTTTATGGGAGTAAAGCACCTTGAGAGGAGAGACTACTGTGCCTGTACCCAAATCCTGACCAGGCTCAAAACAATACTTCCTGAAGCGATTGTGTCCAGAGACAGAGATACATGAGGGTAATAATATTGGTAAATGAGAAACTTAACAAGCAATCTAAAAATTAACTAAAAATTAAATGGGGGCATTGAAATATACATCATTGTCTAAAAAAGAAAAAATACACATATTAAATTATACTTAAGCACTCAAAATTAGCATCACATTTTCCTTTGAAGGTGATAAAACGTGTTTTCATATGCAACAAAAGCACTGTTGTACCTAAGTCCTTTCTAAACTTTAGACTGTCTCAATATAAATATGTACTTACCTTTTTTCTACTTACATTATTAAAATTTTGTTTGTGGGTGTATTCTTAGAGAGGTCGTTTTAACCTATATTTTAAATGTTAAAGCTTGGATATCCTAACAATGCCCTCAGATGTATTATTCATAGAATATATGTATTACATTGGACACTGTTATGGGACATTGTTATTTTGAATAGTTTTGCATCTTACAACAGTTAGGTATAGATTTCTCCAAAGTTGCCAAAATTTAGGGATAAATTACAACTGCAATCTGTCTCCAAGTCTATTTACTACAATTATACATTCCAGAATTTTATTTAATGTTGAAAATTGACTGTTAGCCCACTTCTCCATTTTAAAATAGATCCAATTGTAATAATTCACTTTAGTCTATTGAAATTTTAAATCATAAACTGACTTGACGTTTTGTTTGCATGATTTTGGTGAAGGAAAGGGGAAACAGACTGATAATTAAAATGCGTTTTTCTCGACTTGTTCACGTTCCCATTAGCCTCTTTATTCATTCACAGCTACTTAATAAAATTATCAGCTGTGTTTCACTGTTTGATATTATTGTAATTTCTCAAATATCTATTTTTTGTGTGTTTGTTCACACTCTGCGTGTTGTTTGATTTGAAAGAAATATGAAGAAAAAATGGGTTTTTTTAACATCTTTATTGGAGTATAATTGCTTTACAATGGTGTGTTAGTTCCTGCTTTATAACAAAGTGAATCAGCTATCTTGTGTCTCCCTCTCATCCTCCCTATCCCACCCCTCTAGGTGGTCACAAAGCACCGAGCTGATCTCCCTGTGCTATGTGGCTGCTCCCCACTAGCTATCTATTTTACATTTGGTAGTGTATATATGTCCATGCCACTCTCTCACTTTGTCCCAGCTTACCCGTCCTCCTCCCCGTGTCCTCAAGTCCATTCTCTAGTAGGTCTATGTCTTTATTCCCGTCTTTCCCCTAGGTTCTTCATGACCAATTTTTTTTTTTTTTTTAGATTCCATATATATACAAAATTGAGTTATTTGTAGTGAGGTGGAGGGACCTAGAGTCTGTCATACAGAGTGAAGTAAGTCAGAAAGAGAAAAACAAATACCATATGCTAACACATATATATGAAATCTAAGAAGAAAAAATGTTTTTAATTTCATTTTCTCTTAGAATACCATATAATGGTACCTGGGGTTTATCAACTGAGTCAATGAAAAATATAATTTTAAGCTGATGTTATTATGAGTATTTTAATATAGAGAAGTGAAAATGGGTCTATTTCGTTGTTATTCTATTAAAGCACAATAAGATACTGTTAAAAGACTTTAACATCAGATAATTTGTAATTTTTAGGAATGGTCTTGTTTCAATGTTTAAACTATATTTTTATATACAGATATGACTTTTCTGATTCTGTTAGTGGAGGTGTAATTTGAATTTCCCCCAAATGTTGGTAATGAATTTATGCCAATCTATCTGTATGTTCTAATATTGAGCTCTGTGTTGCTAAAAGCTGTATTTACGAGATAACAGATCAAAGTTAGGAGAACAGGCAGAATAAACACAAATGAATCTCCTGGAGATGAAGCACAGTACCTTGAATTTATTGGCTCTGTGCTGTAACTGACTGAACTATGTAAACTACAAAAAATATTTACTCAGTGTTCACATATATGGAGAAACACTAAGTTAAGGTTTCTTGGCTGATGTCTAAATCAAAACAGCTGAACTGATTCAAATGTTTTGTGTTAACAAATTTGCATCTAGGCTGCTAATTTGTGTGCCAACTTCTGGCTTAATAGTGTACAAGATGATGGAGATGATAAGCCCTCTTAAATGAAGTTTGCAAAAGAAATGCTGACAGGCCCATGATTACCTGCACTGAATTCATGTTCAATGTTCTTTTCATGGCTTAAAAAGAAAAAATTTCATCCCTGAATTCTACTAGTACTTGAGCGCTCTTTTACCTGTTAAATCTTTTTAAAGGAGGTCAAACAGAAAGTCTTAAAATCAATTTTCTAGCAAAGTGCTAGGAAATCTTTAATATCTGTGTTAGTCTGTCAGTGTTCATTAATATATTAATAGATTAAAATCAGAAATGACATTTTGAACTTAATTTTTAAATATTACCAATGTGTAAGTCCTTAGGAATCAGCCATTTTTCAATATTTTGAAGCTCACTACTTTTTACCTGTCATTGCATAGATTATTGCAATCTACCTATCTTAGAAAGAGCACATTCTAATTATGTCATTCTTTCAAAAGTAAAATTCTCAAAGGCCTCAAGAGAAATTGGAAGATGTTAGACATATTAAGTTACATCTTGTGCTAGTTCATGTAAATATTTGTTTCTATCATTTTCTTTTTGTTAAGTCAAGTTTGGTTTATTACACCTTTTATTAGAACAGTATTATTTTTAATTGAATATTATTATATTGATACAATTTAAGTTAGAAGTTGTGAAAGATACAGTCGTCAGTAGGTTTTATTTCCACAGAAAGAACCAGTGGCTTATGTATCAGTTCTGAGACTCATCCACACATTCCTTCAGCCATCAACCATTTATTGAGGGCCAGTGTTTGTCATGCCCTTGCCTAGTCTTTGAAAATATAGAGATGAAAATCTAGTCACTACCCTAAAAGAAGACAGTCTTCATTTTGAAGGAGGGTTTCTGTGAACATAATACCAAAGAAAATTGTGAAATTGTTTAGTTCTTCGATGTGATTCTTTTATCATGAAATATCAATATAGTTTATTACATCTTTATTTACATATTCTATATATTAAATCTTTATCCTCTCACAGGTAAGTATTAACATCCTACAGACATTGTTTGAAACTTTCCAGTGAAAGTCATCATTTTGTGATTTAATCTAATGTAATTTTCTCTTGTAATTTTCAATTAAAATGTTTATTGACTCCCATCTGTTCAGCGAACTGATATTAACTAGTTTATCCAGTATTAATGAAGATCTCACATGTATTTCTATAACAGTGTTTGTACAGTTATATAATAGTTTGTAATCAGCAAATTGTGCTTCTTACCCATTCTTTTTTACTTGTTTGTTTCTGCCTCAGAACTCCTCATTGGCTTCTAAACCTTTTAAATTTAAATTTAAATCTCTACCCCTTCATTTAGTGATTCACATGAAATAAACCTTGAACTAACTTATCAAGGTCAACACATGCAAAGGGTAAAATAAATAACTAAATATAAATATAACTGATTCTGTCATTGTTTTGTATTTCTAATTTTTTCATCTTTATTGGAGACTTATGTATGTTGGGAAAACAGTGTTTCAGTAAGTAGATTATGTTTTGTTGTTCTTTGTTTTGTTTTAATCTGTGATTTAAAGAGCAATAGAAGGATCGATGAATGATTATACTGAAATCCTGGCATTTGATGAGATGCTGGCATTGGATCAATGCCAATTTTGCTAGACAGGAGTTAAGTAGAATGATCTATCTTTACAAGGTTAAGACCTTCACCAAATTTTATCCTGTATTTTACACTTTCTTTATTCCTCTCACGTTGATTACTTTGATGTTTCACATTATTTTAATGTTTGCACCAACATCCTAATTCACGATTGCCATCTCCCTATCCCTTTCCACATTCCATGAAACTCACTTCTTTGTGATCTAATGATTTAATGTGTAAGAAACCAGATTTGATATTAATACAACAAATATTAACGAGTTTTTCTAAGCTCTAAAATCTCAACTATTAATGTAAGATAAAACCAAACATGTCCATTGTCTATGTAAATTGCTATCTTTTCCTCTCTGATGACTTTAGCAAAAAAAAAAAAGTAAATTTAGAAGCTTGAGATGAAAGAGCTTTGGGTAACATGAATTGTTTTACTCAACTTGGTACAACTAAAGGAAGGAATTTCTATGTACGCCACAGTAAATTTCCAACACTCTCCACAATACACTCTCCATTCAGCTCCATTTATTGAAATCCCAAACTAATAAATGGGAGATAATTTGCAGGATCTGCTGACTTGGTTCCATCAACATCTCAAACCCCACCTCTAAGATCCTTCCCTTCTTTATCTTAACAAAGAAGGATATGGTCCCTTTACATTTCTCACAACTATATTATACAAACAAACAAATAAATCTTCACTGCCTTTCCATTCATTTGGTTTTTCCTTCTCAAGTTCCAACTCTCTGTTTCTTTCAAACTGTTATTGACAATTCACATTCTGTATACAGTCTTGTAAAGTAGACTTTGTGTAAAATGCAGTGGAGAGGCTCTCAAGCTGGCTTGTTTATTGTTAGTACACAAGAGAATCTCAGAGAAGCCACCTGTAAGATGTACAGCTAGACTTCATGAGAACCATGAAAATGGATACAATTAGATTGGCTCAGGGTTTGGAACAAGTGATCTTTGCCTATGCAGCAAGTTCTGAGAAGGGTGTTTTGATCAAAGAAACAACACTGTTACATACACTTCAAGTATTTCTTAAACCCCAAAGTCAGTCAATAAAATTTTGTTGATAGCGAATAAACACAAGTAAGATAAGAAGTATATGCATTTTTATGAATTGTATATTTAAGCACAAATATTCACAACTTATGAATTCTGCCTCCTATGTTGTTATTTCAATTTTTATGATAGTTATTTTTCTCTAAAGTACATGTAAAAACACTTCCCTCAGTTAGATATGTTATTATTTTTTCTGATCCTTCATTTCTTTTCTCATCTTAAGCACACAAAAAAGAAACGTTTTCATTGTCCACTGCTATGGACCGTGAGTGTCTCTCATGCAAGCACCTCAACCTTGAGTGATAGATAGACTTAGCTCCTTTTTAAATCTGAAATTAAATCTTTTTAATTAAATCTTTTTAAATCTAAATTATGCTAATTTAAATATTTGCCATTTCATAAGTTTTGGGAGCATGGCATCTGTGTTAATCTTACTATTCTGAAAGTTTCCCATCAGACCTAGAACAGAGCAGATGCACAGCAAAGATTAACTGACTATGCAACTACAGATTTTAAATACTTAAACTTCTTTTACACAGCAGATGAGAACAATTTGCACTATTAAGAATAGTACAATGGAAGATTTTTCCATCATAGGAGACTTTAGAACCAGTGTGCTTTTAAAAATAATTTGTACAGAATGCTGTCAATTTCTGTTGAGGTATAACATTAGATGGAATAATTTTAAAATAGGCTCTAATAGAAATACAATCAGGGCTTCCCTGGTGGCGCAGTGGTTGAGAGTCCGCCTGCCAATGCAGGGGACATGGGTTCGTGCCCCGGTCTGGGAAAATCCCACATGCCGCGGAGTGGCTAGGCCCGTGAGCCATGGCCGCTGAGCCTGCGTGCCCAGAGCCTGTGCTCTGCAACGGGAGAGGCCACAACAGTGAGAGGCCCACGTACCGCAAAAAAAAAAAGAAAATCATTTTAGATTTTGTTCATCTTACAAAAGAAATGACATCAGTTAAAAGGGGGTTACATACCTTTCAAGCCAATAATTCAAATTGTATTTTTAAGTTGCTGATCTTGCTATGTAATGCTATATAATTCAGTAGAATTAGAACTTAATTTGCAAATCTAAAGCCAGCCAAAGATCCATTTTGTAATTAAACCAAAATTTGATAGTAATTGAATAAATATAACATCAAGGTAGATATGGATGATTTATACAGAAGTGGTTAATTTATCATGTCTTGTAATTTATATAATCCAATAGGTTTTGCTATTTCTTCCCTTCCATTTGTGATTTCTCTGGTCCCCAAGTGTGTGATGATGTGCATATGTGAGAAATAAACTGGCTAGGCATGTAGGCTTTACTTCAGATTCCCTGAATTTGCAAGATAATTAATACCTCTATGTTTTTATTTTTTACCTGTAAAATTATCTCCTATGTTGGGGTGAGGATTAAATACGATAATTTGTGTCAGGCAAAAATGTTTGGTAAGACAGTACATCAATGTGAGGAAAGAAGGTCAGATGGGTAAGGAGACGCTATTATGAAATACTTTTATAGTGTAGTTTTAAGTAGAATTAGGTGAAAAAATACAAATAGGAAAGCACTGATTTCTATTAGAAAGACTGATTCCCCTCCTAGCACATGCTTTTAATTATGGAGGTTAACATATGGTCTTTCATCATTAACTGGTTTCACCTTGAGCTTGAGTGTTTCAATTTATAAAATAGCAAGAAAGTCCAGATGAACCACAGATTAACAGTTTCAAGTAAAGGGTTTACGTTATTTTATAAAAAGGAAACTGCCTACTGGTTCCTGTTCTTGGAAAAATTCCATTAATTTAGCTTTCTCAAGTTCTTGACTCTCTAAATCTACCCAGTTCAACTATTAGTAGTTCCATCTCGTGAAAACAAAGCAAAATTGCAAACACAAGATTCCCTGAGAAATAAAACCATCTCATCTATGAACACTGTGATAATATTTTAATGCCTGAATTTATGCTAGTATAAGGATCAGTATGGCTAACTGTTGTGTTTCTTTAGCTGGTCTGGCTAATGAAAATTGTAGAGATTGACAATAATTTGTGCCAAATGATTTCTCCTCTCATATATAATAGCAATAATAACACCAAATACATGGTTTACTTCTATAAGTTTATTTAATCATAATAGCAAAATTGTGGTGTATGTATTATCTTGCCATTTTATAAATAAGGAAGCTGGAGCCCAGAGATTAAATAAGTTACCTGGGTCCACAGCTAGTAAATGGTAGAAACAGGATTTCAGCCCATATATTCTAGCTTCTAAAGTCCATAGTCTTAACTATTACTTACCGCTAAGAAAATTCTGCAGTTGTTACAATTTTAAGAAGACTTTTCCATTCTAAGACTGGCATAATACACTGAAAGGATCTTACTCTGAAGCTTCTGGTACCATATATGTGTTGCCAATGAACGATTAGTTCAACAAGTCCATGTCATCTGTCATATTAAATTAATATGGTTAATTTGGAAATATGGGGCTAGTATTTCTTTTGGTCTAGAATGCTATAAAGTCTATAAGCACAAGGAATGAAAGATTAGGTTTAGGCTTTATGTATTTCAGAAGCATTGAGTCCTAATTTTGAGAAAAGCTAGCTTAGCTGATTCAGTCTCACAAACTAAACACTTACTGAAGTATACAGCTTTACAAGAATCTCATCACAACCCATAATTAATAATTGTAATGATATATATTTTTATTCATTGAGTTCAAGAAATATATTTTCTTTACTAATAAGGGTGTTTCAGTTTTAAAGAAGAAGGAGCAGTTATTTGATCTAGGGCACAGGTCAGAAAAGAATGAGCAACACAGAGGATTTGGTGGTATCACCGAAATCATAACTTAACAGTTTCCTAACTGTAAATTTAACTTGGCATCTGTGTCTCTGGTGGTTGAGGATTTAGTAGGATATCAATTAACTTCAAGTACATGGAGAGGCAGCCAGAGAGCATGATCCCATGCTTGACAATCAGCAATCTCTCATAAACTAAAATGATCTTTCCTGATGTAATTTCTTATAATGAAATGGCTATACATATCACTGCCCTTCTGTGAGAGGTTATTTGACAAATGACTTACTTTCTCCTTCACAGCATTTAATCTTTATACTTTATACATTCAAAATGTTTCTTTCCATAAAAAGTTCTAAGCTACATAGGATAGTAGGTACAAATCTGATGCTGTCTGGGATCAGCTATGTAAACATCAGCAGATCACTTAACCTCTATTACTTAGACTTTCTGGACCTCATTTGCTTTCTCTATAAAATGAAGAAGTTGAACCGGATTATTATGTATGCATAGTGATTGGATATATTCTACAAACTGACCTAACTGACTAAACTAAACCATATGCTCTCCACAGATTAAGACTTTTAGGGGGAAGTGTTTTCCATATGGAAAATTAAGTTAAAAGGATAGTGATGATAACGAAGATAGGATGATCAGAAGAAGCAGCTGGTTATTGGGAAAAGGGAGAACTTGATTTTTAGAGCTTGGGTTTGAGATGCTGGTAAGACATTTTTTTGTTGACATCCTATAAACATTAGAAAAAGTATGTTTAGACTTTGAGAAAAATACAGTAATTAGTACCATCTATCAAATATGTTATACGCTTCAAAGCTCTTTAAACATATTAGTTCTTTTAATCCTCACAGCAACCCTGCATTTGGGAGGCTTCTGTATAACCATTATTTTTTAATATATCTGAATAGTAGAGAGCATAAAGAGAGAAAAAAAAAAAGGTGGGGGGAGGTAAAATTTCAATGATAGAACTTGAGATCATTCTTTTTTAAAAGTAGAAAGTAAGTGATGACCTAATGAAAGAGACAGAGACAAACAATTGATAGAGTTTGGAAGAGAGCCATGAGGGTTGACTGGTAGGGAATACAAGGGTTCTCAAACAGGAGGGGAAGATGTACAACACTGAAGACATTAAAGGATAAAGGAAAAAGAGCTCTTAGAAGGATTATTGGATTTGGCTATTCATAAATAACCTTTTAATGAGCTGTCTCAGTAGAGTCGTAGAGGCATAAATCAATTTACAAGGAATTGAGGAGATAGTAGGTGATGAGAAAACAGACACACATACACAATTTTCCTAATGAGCTCATGATGTTATTGAAGGAGTGAATACGGCTAGCTTTGCTGGAGCCCTCGTACTTAGAATTTATCTTAAATATTTACATAATATTACTTACAAAATATAACACAAGAACAAGCAAACAGTAACAAATCCACAATACCTATTTGTACGTGAGAATTTATTTACCACCTACAGAATATGGAGAAAATATAAGCATCTATGATGATGGATATAAGGCAATGAATGAGTAAATAAAGAAAATAGCAATGTAAAAGTTATTTGTCTATGTAAAAATGAAACAATTATGGGTACTTTAACTAGAGGACCTGGATGTGTTTGCCCGGGGATAAGGCAGGCTTCATCTGGCCCTCCACTTGGAGGTCTAGAGATTTTCTTTCTTCATTATGCACAGGAGACAAAAAGGCTTTGAGTAAATAAATACCACCAAGATTAAGGCTGACAAAAGAATTCCAATCTATTAATTCACACTGAAAATGAGGAGTGTCATGAAGATCAAGAACTGCTGCTTCTCTGTGGTAATCCATTAACATATATATTTGAGTTTTTATTATTTGCCAGGAGCTATGCTAGGCATGAATATAGAATGGTGTGAAGGTTGCTATAGTGCAGCTCTCTTTGCAGTCAAGCTCCACAGCAAACCAAGACTTGCTTTAGTGAAAATAGAAAGGAACTAAAGAAATTTAGATAACATAGCATCTCATTTGGCTCTGGACCCAGAAATTTTGTTGCAGATATTCTCTTTACATCAAGTGGAAATGCAAGCATGGTAATGCTTCTTTGCTTCTTTTTAAATTATTTCTATATTGGTCAATACCTTTATTTTCTCTTTAGATCAGAAATGTCCTTGTTTATACAAAAACTATAGAATACAGCTCTAGTTGTTCAGAATTATCCCCATGCTGCCTAACTGAAAGAAATTCTTAAGTCTACTCTTATTGTTTTAGCCTTCTGCTAACCCTGTTGGGTCAGTCAACTTCTGTCACTGAATGTTGGCAACTTCATTTCTTTAATTTTTAAGTTCACGAGGAAGGTCTTACTATGCCCTTCAACTACTGAAAATAATTTCATGGTTGTGGATTGCTTTTTATTATGCTTAATAGTTTGTAATTGTAACATTATAACAATGGCACACAAAGAATCACAGAATAATTTCATTAATGACTTCTCATTCCTATACATTAAAATCAACTGAGGAACCATCAAAATAATCTGCTGCCCATATTCGGACATACTGAAATTTGTAAACCACTGAGTTAGAAAATTCAGTCCTTTGCTCAATGTAGAATGACCCTATGGAATTCCTGAAGACAAGTGGTTAATTCCCTGTTTGTTTATAATTTTTTTAAGTGTTCTTTAATTTTTTTTTACCATTTTGAAAAGTACCTCTGGTTAACTATTTAAAAGTGCTTCCTTATACAAAGTAGCTCTAGCTAATTGTTAAAAAATGGATCTTTTCTTCTATAACTTTAAACTTTAGTCTGAGGTATACTTCAAAGAGCTACTTCGAATAAATTGAATTCTTGTTCATGTGAGAATGTTGTAACTATTTGGAAATTGCTGATGTTACTTCTTTTCTAGGCTAGCTACCAGTATATTTTCAATTGTTTCTCACAATCTCAGATTTTTTATACAATGGAGAGTCCATTGGTATTTGGACATTGGCCCTGTTGGGACTATTTACATTGTTAAAATTGGAAAATACTACAAATCACAGGTTTTTTTTTTTTTTTTTTTGATAGTCATTTTACTGGCAAACACTGTGTATGTACTGTGTGCCATCATACCACATGCTAATTCATAGTATTTTATTTTATTTTTTATTTTTTTTTAATTAACTAATTTTTTTTTTTGCGGTACATGGGCCTCTCACTGTTGTGGCCTCTCCCGTTGCGGAGCACAGGCTCCGGACGCGCAGGCTCAGCGGCCATGGCTCCTGGGCCCAGCCGCTCCGTGGCATGTGGGATCTTCCCGGACCGGGGCACGAACCCATGTCCCCTGCATCGGCAGGCGGACTCTCAACCACTGCGCGACCAGGGAAGCCCTAATTCATAGTAATTTTACACACTGAATTTAAAGTGTGCCTATGAGACAGATATGGACATGAATAATTATGATAAATTTTATAATATAAAATATGATTTATGATAAAAATATTTATGATCTAGTTTTAATAAAGCTTAAGATGTCCAGTATTAAAGGCATTGTCAATGTATCTCTTAAAAGTAGCTCCTTGAATCTTACCTTGATACTATAGATTGGATCGAAGCAGTGCAAAGACATTGAGACTTTATATATCTTCATCCTGGACACTATAATTTAGTTGAAGCAGGTTTAATTGCAGCATTGTAAAGTTATTGTACATGTCGGCTCATTTAAATTTCAGTTAAGTTTTAATTTGCTTTTCAAATTTAGTTATTACTCCCACATCATTTTTCCAGCATGTGTAAGTCTCATTAAATTCTAATTTAGCTATCTTTTCTAACTTCTGTAATCTACTAATTTGGTAAACACAACTTGTGAACTGCTGTATACAAAGTTGCTAAATGTGTTCAATATCACTACAGGCCAAATACAGCATTGTGGTATTTCCTTAGAGACCATTATTCAGTTTACCATAAACTTAATAATACATCATTGTAGCTACAGTTTTTGAAGCATCACAATTCACTACTGTCCAGTTCATATGTCCACAAACTATCCATACATGTAGAATCACTGGTAAAATATAACTTATATAAGCACTTAAAAATTGATAGCTTTGGGCTTCCCTGGTGGCGCAGTGGTTGAGAGTCCGCCTGCCGATGCAGGGGACACGGGTTCGTGCCCCGGTCCGGGAAGATCCCACATGCCACGGAGCGGCTGGGCCCAGGAGCCATGGCCGCTGAGCCTGCGCATCCGGAGCCTGTGCTCCGCAACGGGAGAGGCCACGGCAGTGAGAGGCCCGCGTACCGCAAAGAAAAAAAAACGACAGCTTTGTTGTTCCTAATTGTCATACTGAACACATTTGTTGTTTAAATCAAGATATACATTTTCTGGAGTTCTCCTTTTTCAGTAGATTACAATATGTGAGAAGAAAAAAATTGTTTCATCATCCTCATTTTACATATAAGAAAACTTGGCCCTGAAAAAATATGCTATATATACCTTTTCAGACCCTAGTTTCTATACATATGTGTCTGTATATATATACACAGTAAGCTTATGTAGCTTAGCAAGACCTAAAACCACATTGCCTGACTCCTGGTTCATTGTTTTGTCCATTATGCTATGCTTTTGAAAATTATTTGTTCTTAGTAAACTATTATTGGCACTTTACATTTTTTCAAATTCATTGAATGGTTTATGTCTCTTCAGTATTCTTACTTACCTCCTTAACATTCAAGTTAAAAATTACATCCTATATAAAGTCTACTGTCACTTCCCTAGATAAACTTAGTGTTACTTCTTCATGCTTCACAGCATCTGTCCACAAACCTATCGCAGACCTTATCACGTGTCTGTTTTGCTATGATACTGTGTATGACAAGAGTGTACATTTTATGTTATGTTAATCTTTGAGTATCAGAATTGGACACAATTCTTTAAAATGATAGGTGTCTAATAAATATTTGCAGACTAGAATTAATAGGTTTCTTCTAGATTTGTGCTTCTGTTATGCGTCAAACACTTTTTTTCTTATATTTCTGGCATCTGCTTTTCCCCTTATTTTGAAGTTTGACACTTTTACCATATACAGTTCTTGCCACCACTACCTCCTATCAGGTGATTACAACAGTTCGTAAGATCATATCTTGCAAGCTGTTATATTAATCAGAAACATAATTCAACACAATTCATTTAAAACAGCATGATATCCTCTAAGTAATCCTCTCACTAATACTGAGCTTCAAACCCCTATTAATCCTCATTATTCTACACTGTCTCTAAAAAAAAAAGCAAAAAAAAAAGCATTTATTCACTGTATACAATGCTAGATCTTAAGCAGATACTTTCCTTCCTCATTTATCAATTTTAAAGATAAACTTTAAAAAGGTTTTTGTTGTTGTTGCCCTTAACAATTTTTTAAATCTGTGGATTATCCTAAATTTTAGTCTATGATATTGATCATACAGCTTGTACCACCTTTGTCTTTATCCTTGAAATGTTCTTATCCCCCCATTTGTAAAGCAAAGTTCCCTCTGAAATTATTTAGTTTTCTTTTTCCTAACTATTACAATGATTTATTATTACAATTTCCAGATTTTTAAAATTTTGGGCGGCTTACCTCTATTTCATCTTTTCAATTAATGAATATATTACATATTGTTTTGTAGTTTATAAGTGCTTTCATGCATCATTTAGTCATCATTTATATAGACATTATGATTCACATTTTATTCATGAAAAAACAAGACATATTGTTAAGAAATTTGCCACAGTTTTTGTAGCTCTCAAATGACAGAGGTGTAATTCAATTCCACATCTTATGTGATAACCTATAAATTTTCTATTATGAAATTCTAACTCTGGTATCAGGTTTTGGAAGCACATCATCTTCTAGCATTAATATTATGTAAATAATTATTCTATTAGTGTGTGTATATACATATACACACACTATATATTACATACCTATAGATACACACACACACACATATATATATATACACACACACACAGAGACAGAGAGGGAGAGAGAGATGTGTGTATATATATATAACAATACTCAGCATTCCTTTCATAGTTGTTGGGATGAAATACAAAGAAAGCTTCTTTTATTGCTTTATGAGATCACTAAGGAAGTACATTTTCAGCAATGTATTAAGTGATCTTCATTGCCTCAGATTGAAAATCCCAGCATGTCTAGGCAATTTATGCTCACCACTGCAACATAAACTTCATTAGGGCAGTAACTTGTTTTGTTTTAATTTTATAATAAAGTGTATATATATATATATATATATATATATATAAATAAAACTTTTTTTAAGGGAGCAAAAGGTTGTCAGCTTATCTCTTTGGCTTATAATCTGCAATAGGAAAACACTTTCTTAATTCTATTGTGCTCTGACAGCCAGTATTATGCCACACACAACAGAAGATGTATATTAAGGCTTGGTAAATCCCAATCACTGAATTAAGTCATAGACAGAGAGAGAGAAAGACATATCTTCCCTTCAAGGAATGTAAAGCTAAATTCTCATGTGAACAGATGAAACGTCTATAATTCATCAATATGAATAAGGTTAGGTTATTCATGGTTTTTTATATGTTTAAGGAATATAAACATATTAAACATATGTTTAACTTATAAACTTATGTTAACATTTAATTTATAAATGTTAACATAACATTGTTATGTTAACAAAAACATAATGTTTATTTATTTATTTTTTGGCTGCATTGGGTCTTCATTGCTGCGTTCAGGCTTTCTCTAGTTGAGGTGAGGGGGGGGCTACTCTTCGTTGAGGTTCATGGGCTTCTCATTGTGGTGGCTTCTCTTGTTGCAGAGCACAGGCTCTAGGCATGTGGGCTTCAGTAGTTGTGGCTCGCAGGCTCCAGAGCGCAGGCTCAGTAGTTGCGGCGCACGGGCTTAGTGGCTCCACGGCATGTGGGATCTTCCCAGACCAGGGCTCAAACCCATGTCCCCTGCACTGGCAGGCAGATTCTTAAGCATTGCGCCACCAGGGAAGTTTGTTACATATGTTAATGTATGTTTAGTTTATTAACTTTAACATATAAACATGTTTATCCACTGTGTGTTTATTACAATGTTTTAAACAAGTTTAGTTTTTACTATGTATTAGACATACTTTAAAACAAATTCAGTTTTAGAGTATGCCTAGTTTATCATGATTGCTATATATTAAGCCATGGTAATAGTAACACACTATTTTATACTATATTATGTATTCATTTATTTTAAACAAACTATTTATATGCATTGATCCTTCATTTTTATCATTATTCATATGGTATAAGCAAATATGGCTGTAGATTTAAAATATAGAGCATATTTCTTAAACCTATGCTTTTAAATTTTGGGAGAAATATGTTATATTCATTTTAGAAATTCTACAAGGTACATTTTTCATTAAGAAATTTTTCTAAAGTAACATTTCAAGGAAGTAGTTATTAATGTTTCCAATCCATATAATTATTAAGTTGGCTTTGGGAATCATTTTGGTGGTTCAGTTTTTCTAGTCCATTTTGCTTGAAGTTAAAACTTTACATGTGAATAGATCATAAGGCATTACTTGATCATGCATGAAACATCAACCACAACTGTAACTACTCTGGTTCACATCTCTGTATGAGAGCCAACATGGTTCTATCATTCAGAGATGGGAAATCTCTCCAATCGCAACCACACACAAATGTTTGCAGAGGGGAAATATAGCTTGATTGGTGAGATGAACCTTTTATCATAATTTCAAAAGAAGTATTTACTTTTGCAGTTGCTACAGATAAATTTAAAACAGCTGTTACTGGGTAGTTCAGAAGAATTTTTCACATTAATGCAAAAATTGCTTTCCCTTTAGAATTTCATAATCATAGGAAGCAATCATATTTTATTATTACCTTTTTCCTTTCTATGCCCTCTGAAAAGAGGAAGAGGGGAGAATGGGAATATTCCAAACCTCAACCTGGTGCTTTTGCCAGATTCTCTATATATAGTTTCCTTTCCCCTGCCCCCAGATTCTTTATTTATTTGAAATATTTTTTTTAGAACTAAGCCTCTTTTTTTTTAGATCCAAAAGATCCCCCATAAGATGATACCATAGAAACAGAAAGTAAATATAATTTAAAATATTAGATTTTGCTTTTTTTACATGAGCGTTCTTCGTTACTCTAGTGATATCTTTAAGAGAAGATTTTCAGAAATAGAGCTATCAAAATTAGTCTCTGGTTGTTTCATTATTCATCATATTTGTAATACAAAAAAGTTTTTCATTAGTTAAAATTTAAAAAAAAATACGATGAATCCTAGAGAAAAAGCAATGCTAAAGTGGACACAGCTGTGGGTTTATTAAATCCAATTCATTCCTAATTTAGTAAGAACTCCCACTGATTCTAAAGATAGTTTTGCCTGAGTAAGGACTGAAAAATTGGTCTTTATATTCAGAGGGTGCAACTGTGTTTAATGCTTGGATAGTTATTCTATTCTGCCTTGAAGTCATTAGTGCACCTGGTTTTATAACTTAATGTTCAGAACCAAAACGTGCTCCCTGAAAATAAGCTATAAAAAATGAATCAGCTACTTAAAAGGTATACCTTACTATGGCACATGCTGTTGATTTGTTTTTAATAAATCATCTGCTGGCAAGATAAAAAGTTTAACTCTTTGTACTAATATCTCACAGTTCCTCTCTAAACTTATCTACTTATATTTCAGTATCAGTAATGGATGTATGCATTTGGGAGATGTTAAAGCTCTTTAAAGTTAAGATGAAAAATCTCTGGCTTTGAAGAATACCATCACATTTCCTTCAAGATCCACTATCAAAGAGAAAAAGGATGATGATGATAATAATGAATAAGATTAGGCCAGGAGTTTACACTTAAATTAATGCATATGCTCACTAGAGTATTAGATCCAGGGACATTATGTCCTCACTATCTAAATTGCAATATTTACAGAAGGTACAGATATATTATTGAGTAGTTTTGAGCAATTTCTCCTGGCTTTAAAAGAATCCATGTTTTAAAGAAAATAGAAATCAAGTACTTGTATGTATGTATGCATTTTACCTTGAAGTATAATTTATTGATATTTTGGCAAGAGCTTCTTTTAGCTTTAGAGACTGTTCTCTCAATTTCCAAGAGTTAAATGCAAAGTAATGTCATCTTACTTTGATGGTTAATTTTATGTGTTAACTTTGGTGACAAGAACTAATAATCCTGTATCATGAAACAACTGTCAAATCTGAAAATTAAGGTAAAAGACTAGTTGTCACTCAAAAGATGTCATGAAGTGATAATCAAAGCCACAAAGAGCAATCTGTCTGAAGCAAAGATGGTCATCTTTTCTAATGGTCAAAGATACGTATAGTGAAATACCCTGACTTTAATGGTATTTACATATATAACAGTTTTTCTTACTGCTGCCTTAACTAACTTTAACCAGATTTGAAAAATCTATTTAAAGCTTTTTTTTTTCTTTCTCTTCTATCTTTTTTAAATCTGTGTAAATAATTTGAAGGTAATGATTATTTGTAGGACCTTCTTGCTTTTTACTTTTTTCCTTAGATACTACAGTTGATCCTTGAACAACGTGAGGGCGAGTGGTGCCAACCCCTCCCTGCAGGTTAAGTCAAAAAATCTGAATGTAGGGCTTTCCTGGTGGCACAGTGGTTGAGAGTCCGCCTGCCGATGCAGGGGACACGGGTTCGTGCCCCGGTCAAGGAAAATCCCACGTGCCACGGAGCGGCTAGGCCCGTGAGCCATGGCCGCTGAGCCTGCGCGTCCAGAGCCTGTGCTCTGCAACGGGAGAGGCCACAACAGTGAGAGGCCCGCGTACCGAAAAAAAAAAAAAAAAAATGTGCATGTAACTTTATAGTGGGCCCGCCTTGTCTGCAGTTCCACATCTGTGGATTCAACCAACCTGGATCATTTAGTGCTGTAGTATTTATTGAAAAGAACCCAAATGTAAGTGGACCCATGCAGTTCAAACCCCTGTTGTTCAAGAGTCAACTGTATATGCATTATCTTATATCTTGTATTTCTGTGTACTGATTAGTACTTCCAAACACATTTAAGAAAAAAAAAACAGAAAACAGTGCTGCTGCTTCTTTGCACTGACCCCTTCCCTATGCTCTCAAATGCTATTAGATGCTTCAGAAAGCCAATTTTATTATTGTATCCAGTGACTTCTCCATCTCTATAAAATAATGTTCACATAACCCAGGCATTCACAACTCTCTGCAAGGCCTTGAACCTACATTTTCACAAACCCATTTCACTCCTCTATATGAAAACTCACTTTTAGAGACAGTGGGCAGCTCACCGACAATTAGTTGTGCACTTTGTTCACTTAGCCCATGCTAGAATCCCTCCCTTCTCATTTACCCATTCATACATATCAAGTATTCAGGTTGTTTCTCATATTCCGACTTGCTAGATGATGGCTTCTGGAATTGACCTCTTCCCAGTGAAACAACTATCAGAAAACCAATTTCTTGTCCAAGCCCTATCGTTGCTACTTAAATGACCTCAGCAAAATAATGCATCTCTGACTCTCTATCTGCAAAATAGATTTCAAATAAGCGCTGAGTTTTTTCCACCTTAAAATTCAGCATGTCCTGATGCTAAACATCCCTCCCTAAGGTCTTAGGGACTTATGCCTATAGCTCTGAGCAAGCAGTGGAGAACACTCAACCTAAGCTCTCTCTTCACTTGCTAAAACTAATACAACTAACTTTAAATGATACTTTACTAAGTCATTGAAAACATGTTAAATACTAATAAACATAATTCACTGAAATGCCACTAATGGATACCATTCCTGACACCTCCTATGTGTCAGGCACTGGATCAGGAAATGTACAATTCATTTTCTTTAAGCCCCATCCCTCACCATTTTGAAAATATTAGAGCCATTTAAAGAAGCAGTAATGAAACTTAGAGAGGTTACATCATATTCTAAGAGTCCCAGGCAATTCATATTGAAGCCTATTACAAACCAAGTTCTATAGATTTCAAAGCATATATTCTTTCTTCCATGTTACAATGAACTCAGGTTCTATATTTTATAACAACCACCACAACCACAAATGAAAGCTGAGTCTGGGTCCCAACAATATGTGAGGTGCTGTACTAAATGCCCCTGTGAAATAGATTGTTATTGTATTTCTTTCTTTACTTGACAAAATTGAGAATTAGCGAACTTACTTTTTCTAAGTACTGTCGGTGCAGAGCAAAGCCATTTTCCAACGAGGATCTGATACCAAAAATTTTCCTTCTCACCTGTATACTATAGTGCTTATCTTTCCTCCAAGAGCTATTACATACCTTAATCTAGGATTCATATACCAACCATTTTATTTTTCTTTTCCTACTGGAAGTAGAAATGCTATGGACTTGTATACTTGTGGATTAAAGGGTTTAGGGCCAAAACAAAATACTTTTTCTAAATTGGTGCCATGCTTTTTCTGCTGTGTAATTTGGGGTCAGTTTTCTATCCTCCCTGAAAGCCAATTTCCATGTTTTTGAATCAATACTGTAATGGTTTCTGGGAGGACTAAATGAGAAGATATAAGTGCAAATGGTTCACAAAATGAGACACAAAATAAATTGTTTATTTTCCTTTTGTGACAAATGGTTTTCTGGATTACGTCCCACAAACTGGCAAGATTTCTAGGTCAATTACTCTTACTGAGTTACTCACCATATGAGAATGAGACCTAGGTTTCTTACCATTTTTTTAAAGTTTAGAATGTGAAACTTTTCCTGCTGTTTATAGACAATTATTTCTCTACAACCCATAGAACATAAATATGTATTTTGACTCTCCAGGAGAGGGCTGTAGTATGCTGATATTTTTCTACTGGAGTATAATTGATGTATATTAGTTTCAAGTGTATAGCATAACAATTGACATTTGTATGCACTGCAAAATGATCACCACAAGAAGTCTATTTATCATCTGTCACCTTACAAAGTTATAAAACATTTTTTCTTGTGATTTAAACTTTTAAGGTTTAATTTCTTAGCAACTTTCAAACTTACAATACAATATTATTGACTTTAACCCCCATGTTGTACAATAAATCCTCATTACTTATTTCATGACTGGAAGTTTGTACCTCTTGATCACCTCACCCATTTTTCCAACTCTCCAAACCCCAACCCCTCTGGCAACCACCAATCTGTTCTCTGTATCTATGAGTTCTGTTTTATTTTTTAGATTCCACATTTAAGTGAAATCATCCTGTTTTTCTTTGTCTCTTTGACTTATTTCACTCAGCCTAATACCCTTAAGGTCAATCAATGTTACAAATGACAAGATTTCCTTTTTTATGGCTGAGTAGTATTCCATCATGTGTGTGTGTGGGCATTCATTCATCTGTGGACACTTAGGTTGCTTCCATGTCTTGGCCATTATAAATAGTGCTGCAGTGAACATAGGGGTGCATATATCTTTTTGAATTAGTGTTTTTGTTTTCTTTGGATCATATGGAAGTTCTATTTTTAAATTTTTGAGGAAACACCATACTGCTTTCCTTAGTGGCTGCACCAGTTTACATTCTAATCAACAGTGCACAAGTGTTCCCTTATCTCCACAGTCTCACCAAAGCTTGTTATTTCTTGTTTTTTTTTTTGTTTGTTTGTTTTGATAATTGCCATTCTCAGGAGGTGTGAGGTGATATCTCATTGTGGTTCTGGTTTGCATTTCCTTGATGATTAATGATGTTAAGCATTTTTTCATGTGCCTATTGGCCATCTGCATGTCTTCTTTGGATTCAGATCTTCTGCCTATTTTTTAATCAGATTGCAATTAGGGAGCGTGATAGCTCCAGCTTTGTTCTTTCTCAAGATTGCTTTGCTATTAGGGATCTTTTGTGGTTCCATGTAAATTTTAAGATTGTCTGTGGCATTTCCATGAAAAATGCCATGGGAATTTTGACAAGGATTGCATTGAATATGTAGATAGCTTTGGGAAATATGGACAATATTTAAACAATATTAATTCTTCCAGTCCATGAGCATGAAATATCTTTCCATTTGTTTGTGTCTTCATTTTTTTGTCACCAATGTCTTTGTAGTTTTCAGTGCACAAGTCTTTTAACTTTTTGTTAAATTTATGTTGAGGTATTGTATTCCTTTTTATGCAGTCGTGAGATTGTTTTCTTAATTTCTATTTCTGATAGTCTGTTGTTGGTGTATAAAAATGCAACAGATTTTTGTATATTGATTTTGTACCTTTCAACTTTACTGAATTCATTTATTAGTTCTAACATTTTTTATGGAGTCTTTAGGGTTTTCTATATGTAAAATCATGTTGTCCACAAATAGTGCCAGTTTCATTTCTTCCTTTCTAATTTGGATGCCTTTTTCTTTTTCCTACCTGGCTCTTGCGAGGACTTCCAATACTATGTTGAATTAAAGTGGGTACATCACCCTGCCCTGGATAACTTCATAGAGTCTTGCTCAACTATTTTGCCTATGAGATAAATGTTGAGTATCTCCCCTTCTGGAGAATGTTTCCTAGGTCTTTTATTTCTTTTCATTTTCTTTCCTCAAAATTTGCCTTTGAGATAACAAGGTACCCATAGCTCTGAAGATTTTTGCTTTTATCTCAGTAATTATCCTCTTGTTGACAGAAACTTCTTTCTCCTCTTCTTTTTCTTCTTTCTCTTCCACCTCCCCATCCTGCTCCCCCTTCCCTTCTTGTCTCCTCTTCTTCCTCCTCCGCTGTCTCCTTTACTCCTCCTCTTTCTTCTTCTTCAGTTATAAGACTTTTCAATACATTTGAACTAAACTTAAACATGACATTACCTTCAAAAGAGTTAAGCAGGAATTTTGACAGTGCCCTAGTCATGTTATCTTATGAATATGGTTTTTCTTTCCATGTGAAGTGTTCACCATTTGACCATTACCTTAGTTTTAATATCTTAAGTGTCCCATGGATACAACTGTTTTATTGTTCAAACAGAAAACCTGGGCAATACTAGAATATCCAGGAGTTTTAATCAGCATACCCATATTTAATGACACAATTCTTTGCATAGAATAAGTAGTTGACGAATATATGTCTATTAACTAGATTCCACGAAGATTCCATTTAATGAATTATATCTGCTTTGTCCCTAGTGAGGAAACTTCTAATTTATATTTTTGACCTATCCAAACAAGCAGTATGAAATTTAGTAAAGGCCATGTGTGTATGTGATAGTATCTATTGTCAAAACAGTGTGCAACAAACAACTCCAAATACCAGTGGCTTCAATAAAAAAGCATTTACTTAGCTCAAAGTCTGAAAGTTAGTTGGAATTTTCTACTGGTCTTAGCTGGACCTGTTCACATGATCAGGTATTAGTTGTCTGTCAGTGCACTAGTCTGACCATTGTTGACACAAGTGGAATGATTTGGTTCTGATCTACCCATCTCAACTTCCAGCAAAGCAAACCTGGGCATATATGCACAGTAATGGCTAAGGCACAAGAACTGAAGTTGAAAGTACAAGAGCTTTGTCACATGTGTTAACATACTATTGGCCAAAACAAATCATAATTTGCCAAAGCAAATTATGCCAAAGCAAATCATACTTGGCCAAAGCAAATTCATAATGAAGAGGCAAGAGAATACACCCAGCCCTTTTAGGAAGAGAAAATGTAGTCAGATAGCAAAGGCCATGGCTACAAGGTGGGGTGAAGAACTGGAGACATTAATGCAATTTTCAACAATTCAACTAATCTAACATTGTACACGTTGTAAGTGTATAGGAAATGGTCATTATTTTTGAGCTTAGTAGAGAAATTCAACGTTATATAAAATAATAGACAATTTTCTTCATACTACTCCTTAAGTGTTCCCTAATTTTCTCAAAGTTACATAGTTTTAAAATCTGACTTTATGGTCAAAAACTTTAATGCTTTATTCTACATATTTTCCTTGATTTTTGGCAATTTATCTTTTGTGCATTGCCTTTAAGTTACATCAGTCACTGAAAATGTCACATCTTTCTATTTCAACTGCCATGTTGCAGTTTATATTAAGTAGACAATCACTTTTTTGAAACTTGAGCTCCTTAAATTCTTCATTGTATCAAAGTTCTTTTTTCAATCATTTTACAGTAACTGAAGCTGGTGACATTTTCAAAAATTAACTTTTTAAGAAAATTTACCTGTGTATATTGTATAATTTTTTATGGATTTGCATTTAAAATTAAATTCTAACTGTTGAACTTGTAGCATTTCTGAAGTATAGTGTGTGTTAACTATTATAATATTATGAAAAATATTCAAATTAATATTTGAAAAGCAAGAAAACATAAGCCACTCCTCAACTAATGTTAATTATTATATGTCACTCATTGAAGAGAGAAAGTAAAAACTCTTGATTTGCTTGTTGATGTGTTGGCAGTGGAGCTTCATTAATCTTTTAAGGTACCAAGTAAATGTCAAAATATAAGTAAAAGAAAAAGAGACAAGAAGTTAACCTTAACACTTTCATTTCAAATTAGGGAGGTTGACTAAATTATTCATCAGTGTGTTCATGATTTTAAATTTCTACAAATTTTACTTCTATTAAGCAGATAATTTTGACTCCTTACATGGAAGAATACTTCCCCTAAAATAAGCGGTTCACCTTAGGGGCAAGATGGGAATAAAGTCACAGACCTACTAGAGAATGGACTTGAGGATACAGGGAGGGGGAAGGGTAAGCTGGGACAAAGTGAGAGAGTGGCATGGACATATATACATTACCAAATGTAAAATAGATAGCTAGTGGGAAGCAGCCGCATAGCACAGGGAGATCAGCTCAGTGCTTTGTGACCACCTAGAGGGGTGGAATAGGGAGGGTGGTAGGGAGGCGCAAGAAGGAAGAGATATGGGGATATATGTATATGTATAACTGATTCACTGTTATAAAGCAGGAATTAACACACTATTGTAAAGCAATTATACTCCAATAAAGATGTTTAAAAAAAAAAAAGTGGTTCACTACTTCTTGAACTAATGAACTCAAGTAGAAAACTTCTCGAAGAATCACTAAATATAACCAGTAAAAAACTATGTAAGATGATATGTATTCAGAATTCTTTCATTCTGCAAATACTAATTGAGCATTTACTAAATCCTAGACAATGGATATACTACAATAATTATGATCCTTGCTGTGATAAAACGTAGAATTCAGAGAGGCAGTCAGATATCAAACAGATAAGCTCCAAGTACCTAAATTTGTTACTAAAATCTTGATAAATGTTATGAAGGATAAGAATGTGACAAGGGAAAAATAATATTTGTGGGAAGCAAGGTAATTTGGCAAGGGCAAACTGAGAAAGGGGCATTTGAGCTTATGCATTATAGGTGGTGAGTTGTTATCTAAACGAAGAGCTCTTCAAAAGGACATTCCAAGAAGATGAAATGCATGCACACACATATACAATATATACGCAAACACATCTACCTGAAAATAAAATGTAGTAATTTTGGAAAATTTATTAATTTTATGCAAGTGGAAAAAAGAAAATAAAATGCATCAATAACCTCATGCTCTAGAAATAATCACAGGAAATATATGGAAATGAATATCAAGAACGTCAATTATTATTTCTTTCTAATCTATACACATACATATATATTTTCCTACAAAATTGGTATAAGACTCTATATACAATTTTGTAATAACTATCTTATCCTTTGATAATGTACCCCAAGCATTTTTCACTGGGAATAAATGCGCTTTGACAATCTCACTGTAAGGACTGTAACACTGTTATATTATGGATATCTATAATATCTATGTCTATTTCTATATCTGTGTCTGTACCTCTATTTTATACAGTCTCCTATTGTTGGATATTTAGGTTGTTCTTGCTATTATAAATATTACCTCAAATAACAATTTAAACATAAATTCTTCAGCCACATTTCTGATCATTTGCTTAGAAAAAGTCTTCAATGTGAAATAACTGAGATACATGAAATGACCAGTTTTAAGGCTCTTGCTATTCATTTCTTAACAGCAAAGTATGAAGCACATTTTTCTGCAGTTTCATTAACATTAGGTATTAGCATTAAAATGTGTAGAGCTAATCATAGCATCTTGTTTAATTTGCATTTCTTTGCATATTGGTGACAATGGAAAATTTTTTCAATTTTTAATTGTTATATTTATTTCCTTTAAAAAGGTTTTCATGTTCTCAAATTATTCTTAATGCTGAAAATGATAAAATTTAAAAAACACATTATTAATCTAACTTGCTAAAAGACCTAGAATTTTACATATCTTTAATTTTTATATTTTTGAAAAAAATAGCACTTTGTTGCCTTAGTCTTTTAGTTTTGTTTAAAAATAACACCTGGGACCTCCCTGATGGTCCAGTAGTAAAGAATCCGCCTTCCAATGCAGGGGACGTGGGTTTGATCCCAGGTTGGGGAACTAAGATCCCACATGCGCTGGGGCAGCTAAGTCCATGCGCCACAACTACTGAGCTGGCGCACCTCAATGAGAGAGACCATGTGCCGCAAACTACAGAGCCCATGCACTCTGGAGCCCATGCACCACAACTAGAGAGAGAAAACCTGCACGCCACAACTGGAGAGAAGGCTGCACGCCACAATGAAGACCCTATGCACCCAAAAAAAATTTGTAAAGAAAATAAATAAAATATATAAAAAAATAACAACCATATTAGGTAGTTTGGAAGGATGAAAAATACTTAATAATTATTTTTTCTTTTATTTTATATTTTTGTTGTTGTTGTTTTTTGGCTGCTCCACACAGCATGCGGGATCTTAATTCCCTGACCAGAGATTGAACCCATGCCCCCTGCATTGGGAGCGTGGAGTCTTAACCACTGGACTGCCAGGGAAGTCCCAATAATTATTTTCAATAAAGCTGGGTACTGTTCAAATTTTTGTAAGTGCTATTTATACTCTGAAGTTAAGTAACGTTTATACAAAGGAATACTTTTTAGTTAAATTTATGTAAAATATGTAAAATATGTTTTCATGAATTTATTTGGGCAAAATGTAAAAAATTAAATTCTATTCATTTAATCTGGGAAGTTAATGAGCCTGCTGAATAAAGATAATAAAGAGTTCACTTTGTCTACCAATAAAATTTTTTATAGATGCTAAAGAAATACAAAAAATTAAGGCATTGCCTAATAAATCAAAACTATAAAAACATTTTGCTATCTGAAAACAGAGACTGTAAAGAATAAAATCTTGGGCAGGCTATGAAATACAAAATGATTACTTCAGCTGAATTTATAATTGTATGACCTTCTAATTTCTTTAGCATTAAATTACTGATGACCATAAATTACAAGAGAATACTGATTAGTTTAGCAGTTCTAGCATGTCAGCAAAATTTAGTCTATATTAAAGTTATGTATATATTTATTATTAGATGTTATAATTTTTCCCTAAGTTTTGAATATAAGCAAATATCAATATAAGGAGTGTACCAGTTTTGTAAACTTAGTTTCTTTAAGCAAATAGCTTACTACATATAATTACACATGATTGTATGTAAGAATGAAAATAGCTGAAGAACAAAGAACTACATGCCTTTACCTTATGACCATACTATACAAGTAAAATATTAATATTGAGGTGAAACTAAAGAAAGACTAATGCATCCTGATAGGGTTCTTCAAATTTGTGTCTTTTATAAATCTGCTTCCTTTCATCACTTACATTTTACAAAGGTGAAGGATGAATTTAGGTTCAGTGAATGACATTTAGCTAGAGCCAACTTTGGCAGGGGAGGTGGGGTGTTGGTTTTTCAGGTGACAATTTAATAAATTAAGGATCTAGAATATACTATAATCTATAGGGAGTACAAGATAAGTCATATCCTGTGGTGAAGGCTCACGGTGAAGTGTAGGAGAAAGGCATGTAACTGAAACAAAATGGAATTTGAGAAATGGTGGCAAGGGAGAGTGGGGAGTGGCATTCTTTCTGGGAACCTGAAAAAAATATCCTAGAGGAAATATTATTTGAGAATAATGCTGAGGGTTAGTGTATGTTGTATATGGAGACAGGAGGAAGGGTATTCAGGTCTTAGGAAGCAGAAATCCTCCTATCACTGGGAAGGTACAGTGTATGTATAACCTGGGGAATATACTACTGTGATTGGAAAGATAAGCATGTTGCATATTGTAGCCAGAACATGGAGGGTTTTGAGTAGTACAATGATACTGCCTTTTGATCTTTTGATTTTATTACCATGGAAGGAGAACTACATTTTTTTTTAATTTGAAGGGGAACATGAACTAATTACAGTTTTAAGCATATAAATGATGCTAGTAGGAATAGTGAACTGAAGGAACACTGAAAATAAATAGTTAAGTACAGCAGATAAGGAAAACAAATGCCTTGACATTTGTTAGGTGAGATGTATGAGGTCTTGAACTGGGGATATAGCATGTATAGGCACCAAAAATTTATAGAGTGGAATTAAAAAACAAAAGAGAGAGAACTGACACAGGTATGCGGGGGAAGGGTTGAAAATAACAGGGAATGCTAGTTCAAGTGATTGTGAGAATTATTTTCAAATAATTGTGATAGAGTACAATATAATTTAACTTTTCCAAGCATATTTTATATTATTTCACATTATTCCTCACTCCATTGAAAATATTTTCATTCTTATTCACTATTTCATTAACAAATATGTATTGAGTGACTACTAAATGTTAATTATATTTAATTTTATATGCCTCCCCAAATACTGTCACTGTCTCCGAATTTTCATCTCCACATCCACTATTACCACTATAACTTCACCTCTACTTGTTTAGAAAGAGACATCCAAAATAAAACTACTTTAGTATCCTTGTTCCACTCCAAATTTTCTCCTTAGCTTTGTTTTTCTTCTTTAACTTTAAATTTGGTCATTGAAAAAGAAATATTATTTTTAGTCAGGACAAACTCAATTTCATTTTGTTTGTAGTATTTAGATTTCCAACTACTTTGTTCTATTTTATATAATCCTTTTCATAATACCCTCTTTTTTTCACTCTCTTAAATGACTCCTCCCCTTTGGAATATATACGAGCAGGAGTTCCAGTCAAATATATCTGCCCTTGATTCTGTCCCTCTGTTAAATGGCTAATATATCATTTTTGTTCCTTCTTCTTCAACCTTCTTGTAAGTCTGACACCAATTATATTCAATTTGTTTATCACTCATTTCTTATTGTCTCACAAATTTGGTGAAACGTATATTGAAGGTCCTAAACCTCCTCGGCTTGCTAGCAGTATTGGATATTTTAGAGCACCTCCTCATTTTTAACATTCTTTATTCCTTTGCATACCCCGATGCCTTTGGTGGTTCCTGTCCTTCCTTCTGTTAGCCTAAATAAACAAAACATCCTCCAATGTTCAATCCTTATCTTTTTTCTTCTCTCTCCCTACACTAAGATAACTCTTTTTACAGCTTCAACTATGCTCCAAATCAGTCTCTCTCTCCCTCTTTCTCATGTTCTGTCTCTGCCTCTCCTTTTACTCTCTTTTCTTAACTTTAGATTTACATTTCCAAAGCCTGTTTCTGGAGATTCAGCTCCTTTGTCAAACTCAAGGTATGCAAATAAAAATTCATCTTTCTTTCCTAAATCTGCACTTTTCTCATGTTTTTAAGAATGGTACCAATGAATCCATCTTTAATTGGAAAATGTCAAAAAAGCCCAGAGTACAGAATAAATAATTTATGACATACCAGCTTATTGAAATATTGTGTAATATTTAAGATGATGCTCCTTAACACTAGGCTAACAGTATAATTCAATGGTTAAGAATGTAGTCCTTGAAGTCATATGCAAATATAAGCTCTATCTCCTACTAGCCCAGTCTAAGCTTTCTTATTTGTAAATTGTGGACAATAATAGTAGCTATTAAAATGTTGTTGTGAGGATCAAAATATGATTATCTATGTAAAATTCCTAGTATAAAGTATTTGCTCAGTAAGTGCTAGTACTGTTATTTTTTTCCTTGATGATACATGTTAAAATTATGTTTTTAAAGATTATCTACTAATATGTGAACATTCTCTATGAAACAATGCTCATATAAAATGAAGCATCAAAACTTTAACTATTATAACACTTTAATGTCAGAATCTCACAAGCATTAATAAATTTGCCAATTTAGTTTGTAAAGCTGGATATAGATCATATATTTTAGTTTTGAATATTCTTACACAATTTCTTTTATATCTTGTAGATTTTACCATAAAACACATGAAGTAATGTATTTTGGACCATAAAAAATAAGTACTAGAATATATCTTTCTTATGCTTTCTCCATGAAGGTTAAAAACTGAACATTTTTTGTTCTATGTTTTATTTATTCATTTCAGGCAAAGCATATCTACAACATCTGATTTTGTATGGTTTAATAATGTGCATTTTCCTAACTCTCCTATTTCGTTTTATAAAAGAATAATGCTACCAAGTGTTGGCTCAACTTCACTATTAAGGAGGAAATTTGCCAAAACTAGTAAATTATAAAGTATCATGAAATTATAATTTTGTAAGCACAGATTTTGCACGGCATTGGCAGTGCAAACTGTCTCTTGAGAACCAACAACGATCAGTAAGTGCCTATTATTTTTTACCTTTTGTTCATTGGCAAATCATAAAATAAGATCTTAAAATAATTTAAATAAATAAACCATGAGAATCAACACCTGTAGTTTAATCCTTATCCCTGCTAATTTGGACTGGAAAAGAAAGTAAGCATGAAACAATTCCATTATCTTTTCTTTCAGACTATGAGGGACCTAATAGAACTTTGGAAATACGAAAGTAAATATATTAAAAATACATACATTGAAATTGTGTGTTTAAATATAGAAACTATAAAGAAGTTAGCATTGGCATTTGAATCACTTAACATAGCGATAATACATGAAACGCAGGCGAGTGACCCACATGTGTATATTGATAGCAAAATATTTTTTTCCTAAAAGCATGAACAAGTGAAATGCCCTTTTACATAAACTTTGTCATTAATGACTAACTATAAAATTTAAATAAAATAAATCTGCTCAACCAGAATTGTTAACCACATATTGTAAAGGCACATACCATTCATAGAATCATGTGATCTGAGAATTGAAAAAGATTCAAACACGTATTTATTTCAGTGTCTCATCTAATGCAGGGATGCCTTCTTAATAGTACGTACAGTGTTCCTCAGGTTCTATCTCATTTAAGATATCAAGATGTTTGTATGTTTTATTCTTCTTATCCTCATAGTGCTTTTCTTCTGAATGTTTAGGGTAACATTCTATTTCAATTGTCTTACAGTGTTTTCACAAAGCCCGCCTTAACTGTGGGTTCTTCGTCTTTCAACTACGTCAAATCTATCAAGATTTGTTGTCTGTTAACTTGTAGAGCACGAAGATTAATGTTGGTCCAATCAAACTTAGCTAGGAATTATAAATGCTTTCTAATCCACAAATAAAAAAACTTAAATGTTATGGATACTTCTTAACCAAATTACCAGCATATAACAAACATACATCTTGTGGAGGTTTTTTGAACCTTTTTCAAACGTTTTTCAACCTCTAATTCCTGATATGGTGTCATGCTTAAATATATAGTGAAGCTATAACACTCAAAGTTTCTTTCTACTTGATATCTTCCCATGTTTGTTTCAATATCATTGCTTAACTTATAGCGACAAAATACCTCCATGAACACAATGTGATTCTACTATCCTTTCCTTTTTCTTCTCTTTGGCCATTTTAATTATTGTTTCCCCTGTAGTTGAAACCTTTAAATGTGTATGTTAGAAATACTGAAGAAGATTTGTAGCACTCTGCTTCAAAAAGCAGTGTCCAATGGGCTTCCCTGGTGGCGCAGTGGTTGAGAGTCCGCCTGCCGATGCAGGGGACACGGGTTCGTGCCCCGGTCCGGGAAGATCCCACATGCCGCGGAGCAGCTGGGCCTGTGAGCCATGGCCGCTGAGCCTGCGCGTCCGGAGCCTGTGCTCCACAACGGGAGAGGCCACAACAGTGAGAGGCCCGCGTACCGCAAAAAAAAAAAAAAAAAGCAGTGCCCAAGAGGTTTAAAACACGTCACAGCACTTTTTTACATAGTCATTCCATTTTTGAGTTGAAAGTCAAAAAAAAGAAGAAAAACATGGAGGGAGAGTTGGAAAATCTTCTTTCAGCCCCACAAATTTATTTTGTGTCCATTTTTGTGCATTTGGCCATGGCAGGGAGGGATAAGTGGAGTAGGAGGAAAGCTGTAAGATTCTGGAAATATGTTGATCATCAGTCTCAGAATTTATTTTTGTGAATTTTACATTTTTCTGGGCTTTACAATTACTCTATTGTGAAGGAGTTGAATCATAGCCTTTTAGCTAGATGCACTTTGAAACCAGAAAATTCATTTCTGAAGCATAAAAATATTTTGTAAACTGGCTAAGACTTTTATTTTGAGACAATTTATTTATTAATGAACATTTTTAAATCTGCAAAGTTAATGTTGCACACAACCTTGGCTAATCAAAATAGAGATATCATTGCAAATATTAAACAGAGTCAAAACTGTCATCATTTCCTTTTAGAATATTATCAAAAGTTATTTAGAAACTAAGCAAAAGTAAGATACTTTACAGAATAGAGATAAACATAATTTTAGCCATTCCAAATAATAATATACCTTGCAAAAGGTATATAAACCACTTTTCCTTGTGTCCAACAAAAGAAACCCTTATGTTTTCTTTTAAATAGCTAAATTAAAATATAATTCACAAACCATACAGTTCACTCCTTATTAAAATGCAATTCAATTTCTTTTTGTATAATGATGGGGATGTACAGCCCTCACCACAGTCTAATTTTAGAACATTTTGCCTCCGCCTCCAAATGAAATCCTGTACCTATTAGCAGTCTCTCACTATCCCTCTCCCAAGCGCCCCCGCCAGCCCTAGGCAGTTACTAATCTTCTTCCTTCTGTCTCTTATACAACGTCTACTCTCGACATTGCATATAAATGGTATCATAAAATATGTGATACTTCATAACTGGCTTTTTAAACTTAGCATACGTTTTTCCAGGTTCATTCATGTTGGAGCATATACTAATAATTATTTAATTTTAGTACCAAATAACATTCCATTGTATCATATTTTATTTATCTATTCATTAGTTAATAAACATTAGTTTCTTCTACGTTTTTGCTATTATTAATATTACTGCTCTGAACATTGGTATACAACTTTTTCTGTAAATATGTTTCATTTCTCTTGTATATATACTTAGGAATGGAATTGTCGGGTCATAGAGTAACTTTATGATTAATTTTTTGAGGAATTGTCAGACTGTTTTCCAAGCAGTTGTACCATTTTACATTCTAACCAGCAGTGTATGAGGGTTCTTTTTTTTTGGCTGCTTCAGGTTTTCGTTGCTGCATGGGGGATCTTCCGTTGCAGCGTGCAGGCTTCTCTCCAGTTCTGGCGTGTGGCTTTTCTCTCTCTAGTTGTGGTGCACGGGCTCCAGGGTGCATGGGCTCTGTAGTTTGCTGCACGTGGGCTCTCTCGTTGAGGCGGGGGCTCAGTACTTGTGGCGCGGGGGCTTAGCTGCCCTGTGGCATGTGGGATCTTAGCTCCCCAACCAGGGATAGAACCTGTGTGCTCTGCATTGGAAGGCGGGTTCTTTATCACTGGACCACAAGGGAAGTCCCTGTATGAGGGTTCTAATTTCTCCACATTCTCACCAACACTTGTTATTATCTTTTTGATCATAGTCATACTAAACAGGTGTGGTTTTGATTTTCATTTCCCTAATGACTAATGATGCTGAACTCCTTCCTCTTTTCCATGCAAACAAAAGGAATATGGGGACTTCCCTGGCAGTCCAGTGGTTAAGAATCCACCTTCCAATGCAGGGCACTCAGGTTCGATCCCTGGTTGGGGGACTGAGATCCCACATGCCATGGGGCAACTAAGCCCACATGCCACAACTACTGAGCCTGCGTGCTGTAGAGCCCATGCACCACAACTAGAGAGAAGTCCACACACTGCAATGAAGAGCCTACCTGACGCAACTAAGACCCGAAGCAGCCAAATAAATTAAATAAATAAATTTTTTAAAGAGGAAATAAAGAGGTATATTTCACTCACACTGTAGGGAAAAAAAAAAGGAATACGTACTACGAGAACATTTCTGAGATCTTTAAGGTTCAAAGCCAGTGTTTGTTCATCAGCTTTCTGCCATCCCTCAACACCCCTCAGTTTTATAATCACATTTAAACTTACTCTTCAGTCCTTCAAAGATTTATATCAGGCATTTCTTTTAGGTTCAGAAAACATTTTTATCCAAATTTAACCCTTGTTTAGCAGTCATGACTGGAAAATAATTAAATCTTTATTGCTACATATCTGAAGTGCTGTTGGGACAGAAAGGTAGTTGTATGAAATGAAAGCTACTGTGTTGAAAGATAATAATTCTAAACACAACTTAAAGAATAGTTAAGTGGTCCAGAATAAATGAAGAAATACATGATGTCCTGGTTGGAAAAACCATTAGTAGAAAGATGCTAATTCCCCCCAAATCATCTATAAATTTAATGCCATATCAATCAAAATAGCAGTGAGATTTTGTGGGATGTGGATTTGGCAGTCATTCTAAATGTAGCCAGAAGAATCAACTTTCATGTGCAGACAGGAAAATTCCAAAAAATAAGAATAAAAAAGGGACTTGACTTACCAGATCACTTACTAAAAAGTTGCAGTAATTAAAATGTTATTGGTATAATAATAATAAAACAGTGAAGTAGAATAGAGTCCAGATACAGAACCATGTTAAAGCATTTCAAGTCAACAGAGAAAGAATGGTGTATTCAATAACAGATTTGAAACATTTGAGTTAAAAAAAGTTAGTATGTCTATCTCACAGCTTAAGCAAATTAATTCCACATGGATTAAAAATCTAAACATAAAGAATGAAACTGTGAAATTACCAGAATAAAATACAGAAGAATATTTTATAAACTTGGGAGTTGGAGAAATTCTCCCAAGACTTCAAATTCCAGGTCCATATGTAACAATCACTTTTATAGGATTTACTATGGGCCAACACTGTTCTAAGCATATGACAAATATCAACCCACTGAATCTTCACAATCCTATAAGTTCAAGCTCTGTAGTTATCCTAGTTTTGCAGATGAAACAATTTAGACATGGTTCAGTAACTTACTCAGGGTCACAGAATAGTGAGAGGCAAAGCTGGTGTTGGAACCCAGCAGTCCAGCTCCACAGTATGTGCCCTTCACCACAATACTTTACTTCAAAAAAGACTTAGAGATTCAAAATATAAGAAAAAAGACAAATTGAAAGAGAACGCTTGAAACATACACAACAGACAAGCAGTCTAGAAAGAGCTCATACAAATTAATAAAATAAAGGCAACAAAATGAGACAAACAATAGGGAAATGGGTAAAGATTAGGAAAAGATAATAAAGAATAAATGTAAATATTTACAAAACATATGAAACGTTGCTCCACTTCAGTAATCAGGGAAAAGCAAGTTAAAAGATGGAGATTTTTTCACGATTCATATGGACAAAACTGGGATAGTGTGTAAGGCATAGAGCACTATCAATACACAGTTGGCAGGGGTGTAAATCAAAACAATCTTTCTAGAGGCCAGTTTTTCCAGTCCCTATCAAAATTTAAAGTAGGCATTGTCTTCCATCCAACATTCATTCTCTTATCTTTGAAAAAATATTTATTGGGTGCCTTTTATGTGACAGACACTGTCCTGCATGCTGAGAATAAAATAGTGAAAAAGATAAGATCCCTTAAACAGGCATCTTATATTTTAGATTGAAGAGATAGGCAATAAATAATGAAATAAATAAATAATTTATCTGATAATGAATAAAGGCATGATTTGATAAAGGGTAACTGAACTCATGCTTTTTGTGTTAGACAATTTATGCTACAGTTATAGAAGACTCCTGTGATTCTCCTTTAAAGAAAGACGATACCTTTGAATATTTTAATTTGGTACCAATTTTCCCACGGATTAAAATATTTATTCGGCAAGGTACTGTGGTATGAGGCATACAAAGTACAAAAGATCTTAGCCCTTGAAGATTTTGGAGTCTATATGAAAAAAATATCAAAGAATTTAGTCACCAGTCCAGTTTATAGATGCCAAATGATGAAAACTTGCTGAATAAGTGGAATATACATTAGCCTCCTGTGTACTAGTGGGAGTAAAAATTTACAAATGATTTTTAACTCATATCTACTTGTGATAAGACTGGTAAAACAGCTGTTCTTTAGTACAATGCCTTACTAAAACTTTGAGATTGTTCCTGAACACTTCATAATGGTGCCTGAAGTAGCTAAACAGGCATGCAGTCCAGCTCTTAGTTACATGTGTAATCCACAGTTCTCACATAGAATAAAAAGTCTTCTAATTCATCTAAGAGCTCCACAGAGTCGCATATAGTAATCACTTAATAAATAATTCCCAACAGGAATCTTGTTTCACTACAAAGTCTGAGCACTCTCAGGTGCATTTAAAGCATAATTAAATCCTTTTTCTAAGTCATCCCTTAGAGAGTTGATTAAAAGAAGGAAATGTAGCATATTTAATTTAATTAACTATGACATGGTTAGTGGAGTGGACATAGATTGTCATTTAGAGCTCCTCTCCTCACTGATTTCAATTTAGGAAGAAGAAAATCAATTGTTATTGTTGGCAGGAAGGAACTGATACCCAAGCTGGCTTCTTTTTCAGGACCCAGCTACCACTGAATCTGTATAGATATTTGAGTAGAAAAAAAAGCCCTGTGTAGTATAGGAACATTGTTAAAGGAAAGGATTACTAATTAAAGGTAGTTTTGAATGAAATAACAGAAAGTGAAACTTTAGCTAGTAAAGGTACAAGATCATGGAGCAATAATGATGGAGTGAGACTCAGTAAGTAGAGAAAGTTAAATGCCAAGAAATTAATAAGTCTGTAATAGTCACATAATAATAGCTGTTTAACCAATCACATACTTCCTTTTATATTTCATTCAATTTTTTTTATTTTTAAGATAAGGCAGTAAATCAGGCATTGATATAAGCAATCACTGTCCCATTAAAGTCATTAATTATGATTATGGGGACAGAAAAGTTAATAAACCGAATGGATTGCTTCTTAAAATTAACTACTTATTATATTTGTCTTTGATGTCAAATTTTGTTAGAGTACTTGCAAAGGCCATATTGATTTCAGAAAAAAATTTAGTCCCTGAAATAGTATAATATTAGATATATTCAAAAGAAATGCATATGGCCATTATGTCATTTCTGCCATACCTTGAACATATACTACACTATTTCATGCCTCCATGCCTTTGGTTTTGGTTTCTCTCTCTGTAATATACCACTCTTTCTCTTTTCAGCTTCCAATTCCAAGTCATCAATCAAGGTCACATTCAAAGTCACATTCTATGGAAAACTTTCCCAGAATCCTCCTGTCAATTCTTCATTCTTTATTGGCACTTTGTTAATACTTTGACTACAGTTCTTATACTTAGTTATGTTTCTGTTGCTTTCTTCCAATATACTCAATTTCTTAATGACAGAGCTTATGCCTTTCCTCTACATATTGATATAATCCAGCAAAATTTCTTTTACATGGTAGTCAAACAAACATTCATTAACTTGAAAAGCACAGAGGCATCTGAGATCATAGCCTACTAATTAATGTTATAAAATTTAATTTGCAATTTTCCTTTCATTCAGTAAAGTGGAAAACGCTTTTTAAAGAGGCAAAGATGTCCATAATAGTTTAAAAACACAGCATTAGAATTTTTATGGAATATATTTTGTAATCCTATATTATTTAGAATTTCAAGGAGATTTTCCCTCTAGTTCACACTTCCACTTAGAGATAAAAATTCAACTTGGATAGATTAAATGATGAATTTAGTATTTCTTGAATTTTGTTCCAGGGAACACAAAGTTAAGGTGTTCAATGAAAAAGGATTTGTTTTAACCACACTAAATATAATAGTCTTCTTAGTTTCGGAAATTCACAATGCATATTATCATATTAGGGATTCTGAACATTTTTGTAAATAATAATCTTGTTTAACTCAGAATTTCCCTAATATGTTTGATCATGAAACATTTTATTGTGATTTAACAAACAACAGAGTTCCTTAGTACCTACTTATAAAAATGCTAGAGTATATCTACTATTGCCAGCAAACTATCTGGGAACAAAATCATTACCAGGATACATATTCTATATATTCTAAATATACTTCAAAAGTGCAAATGCTTGTCATTATACTAAACCCTTCTTTATAAAATAAAGCATGTATGTATTTTACAAAACACTTAAGAATATATTATTTCATTCGATACTACAAATGTGGGTCTGGGGGTCTGCTTTGTTTTTCAGAGAAATGCCTTCAGACAAAGGCATCTCAAAAGTTAAATGTTCATATTGGGTAATATTTATTAAAAAAAATAAAGTTGAGGAACAGAATGATAACTTTCTTGACCTTCAAAGAGTCTCCAACCATGAGTTCTTTCCATTGTCTATTGTAGGAAAGCTAACAGAAAAATCTAACTGCTTTTGTTGTCTATTGTAATGTATTCACGCTTTCAAGTTGTGTTTGTTACCCTTGGAGCTAAATGAAATTGCACAAACTGTGAAACTGTCATGCAGCTGTCTCATCTTCCTTCTCTAATAACAACAAGAATTGGTAATCTATAAGAGCATCATTTGCCCACTCTAACCTTGGGGACACTGCACTTCAATTTCTTCTCAGTACATTTAAGTGAAGATGGTAGGTATCTTATCATGACAGAGATTCATCATAATTTCTCCAGCTTCGTCTTAGTTTTCAGGTTAAATGCCTCTGTCAGTATAAAGGCTGAGGTGAAATTTTTTAGAAGTTTATTTGTTTTCACCTGATAAATCATTTTTATGTCTTGTGAATTTTTCAGTGCAGAGTCTGTGAGCCTCAATAGTTTCTTTAGTGTTGTTCAATAGAAAGGGAGATCAAAGGGTCCTGTCTGTTAAGCTTTCAAAAAGCTGCTTAACAAAACCTTCAATACTGTTGATAACAACAGTATTTACAAAGCACAACATGCCATTCAGATTCTATGGAATATAGAAATAAAGTATGCGACATAAGGCTTGTTCCCAACCTAGATGGAGAGGTATGATGCATATTTTCAAGGCATGTCTTTATGATACATGATAGCATTTTACATTCTTACAAGAAAGTAGTTAATTGTACAATGAATTAGAAAATATAGTATACTGATAACACATGTAAAAATGAGGAGAAAAGAAGGAAAAGTATATTCAGTGTGCAATGAAAAGACTAGAAAGTCATCATCAGTTCATGAAACTGCAAACAATTTTCTTTCTGAGTTGCTATCTCTTTGCTGGTGACTTTGTAGATTTCTTGTGAGGATTATCTGAGATAACATATGTGTAAGTGCTTCCTAAACTGCAACCTTCTATAAACATTTAAAATATAAGTATCATCACCTATAGGCCCATCAATCATTTCTTGAATACTTGTTGACAAATAAGTCATTATAGAGGTAAGATCCTGAATTTATTTTACACTTATTTTCCAATAGTTTAGAATCTACATTATTCTAGATGTTAGTTTACTATTCAGATTAATGATGTGACATGCCAGGCCAGATTTCCTGCTATCCTAGCTTTGACCTTGGTTAAGTTATTTAATCTCTCTGTGCTCATTTCTTTATCTATGAAGTGAAGAAAATAGTATGGCATATCTTGTAAGATTTGGGGGAAGAGTAAATAAGTTAATATAAGTAAAGTGCTTAAGAACTGTCCGTGTCACATGGTATACACTCAAAATCTGTTAGCTAATCTTGTCAGTAAGATGTTCCAAGGTTAGATGCTATCTTAACATCAAAAAACTGAGGGACAAAGGAAGTAAACCTCCTAGAATCACACAGTAAAGTTAATCACCATAGGCACTGGCTTGAGGATTAAATTGTGTCTGAATTGTAGCCCCTTTGCTATAACCCATCAAGGGTACCTAAGTTCTGGTTATTCTTCCTTCTTATCTCCATTTTTTTTTTTGTCAACTCCTGAACAAGGGAGAAATGCATCAGCACTCTCTGTTGATTTGGTATAAGAAACATTTACCTCTTTACTATGTACTTCTGTATTACCTGCTGGTCAATATCCTCTACTTCAGCTGTAATCTAGACCAACCAATACCTCAGACAAAAGATTCTTTTCACATCACTATCAAAACTAATGATAACTTGTTTTTAGAGTGATTTCCAGCAAGAGTTTGAGCATTGGCTCTACCAATTATTAGGTATATTATATTAGAGATCATAATAAGAGTACTTAGATTAGCTCTCCACACTTAGTAAGCACTGTATGTTAATACTGCTTCTATACTGTTGCTGCTCAGACTGGTTTTGCTTTTCTTCATTACCTTTCTCTTCCTGTTTACATCCTTTTTCTTCTCATTCTTCATCCTCCTCTTCTGCCAGTTATTGTCATGTTCTTCCTTTTTCTGGATCCTTTTTTTGAACTCTCTCTTCTGCTTACATCTCACATCCTGTCCTGTCAATTTTTTCATTGCATCTTCTCATATATATATTATTTTCCATTCATTCCCACAGCTGGCATTCATACTGGGCCCTTCCAGTACTATTATCATGTACTTTTTCACATTTTCATATAATAAAACATCAGATTTAATCAAGAGTTCTATTTACTAATTAGAACATCCCCCAAACTAGTCATAACTTCCCATAATTTCTTACTGTCAGGCATTGTCACAGTTATGACATTGCTTTTCTAATATAAATAATTACTTCTAAAGTCATGGAACTCTGTGAGGAATTTATACAAAATTTCATATACAAACTAATTATCCCATGTTTTCACCATGGGAAACCAACAGGAGCACTTATACATATTTGATTTGCTTTCCTAATTACTGTAATGTTTCATCAAAACAAACCAATTTGAGACACTTGGAATATTTGAACACTCAAAATGTGCATACGTAGTGCCTATTGTTAGCCCCAATATCTAGGTCAACTTTTGTGTCACTTTATTATGGATCTTCTCCTGCCTGGTTTCTTAATCTTAATATTTCCAGGCATTTTTGTTGAATATAAATATCTATATATATGTATATACTAAACTCACCTATATAATTTTAATGGGATATCTGAGTTTGCCAGTATTTCTTTGCCAGCATTCTTTGTATCCATTTGCAGTTCCCATCTCTCTAATGCATAAGGTTTGTCAACTTCAGAAAAATCTAGATGCTTTCCCAGTTTTGTTGCCAACATGAGAAATTTTTTCCTTATCTCTCCAGATGTAGAACTTTCATTAGAAAGGTTTTTTGCAGTCATAGGACTGATTTCTCTTAAGATTCCCAAGCTTTAGGATTTATAAATGGGTCTCAGAGAAGTTCTGCAATACATTTGAGAAATAAAAGTACTTTAGAATATATATATATATATATATATATATATATACATACACACACACACACACACACACTTATAAGGAAACAACCAAAGGACAGTGCCCATTTCAATACATCATTTATTCTTTCATTTAATCATTCATTAATCGAGAATAATGAGCTCCTTTTGAAGTGCCAGATTCTTGGTTGAACCCAAGTTCATACATAAAAGATAGTAAGACAAATCATTTTATCCATTACTTTTACTGATCTTTAAAAGAATATTACTTTCCATAACTATGAAATACCATGTGAACCTCTGAGGCAGTTCACAAGGTGGTAATGGAAGAAATAGAATAAGTAAATTAATAATATTAAATGTGAAAAGCTCTGTAATGGAGATAAATAGAAAGTGCAGTAAGAATATTTTGGAACTTATTAGAAAATGTTCCACAGAGAAATATTCCCAGATGACATTTTTACCAGAGTCCTAAAGTATAAGAAGAATTCTCCAAATTAAGAAGTTGGGAGGAAAAATTATATAGAAAGGAAACAGCATGGTGAGTGAAATACTGCATTGAGACTATTTTGGCATTGTTGTGTTGGTTGTATAGGTGAGGGGGCAGAGACAGATTTGGAAGGGAGGCAGAAGTAAAACCTCAGAGGATAGAAATATATGAGACTTTATTGGAGATCTCTTATCGGCAAGATAATTTACAATAATTTTATCTAATGTTCACAAAGGTTCAACAGATGGATATTATGGCCCCTCATTTAAAAATGAAAAATGAAAAATGTAGAGAGGTTTAGCATTTCCCAAGGCCACCCAGCTAAGAAACTGTAGAACTTGGATCCAAATCAGCAATATCTGCCCACAGAGCTTGCCTTGTTTCCAACCCCAGTAATGCATCAGGAAGTTCACTATACAGCAAAAAAAGAATGGATTGCAAAGACTTTTATATTAAATAATAGACACTTTACCAAATAGAAAATGTGGAGTCACACATGTTTTTAGAATGAGAATGGCATTGTGAGTCTAGATTTTATAAGATAATTTAGGAAGAAATATACACAACAGAAAATAGCAAGAGTCTAGAACAAGAGAGATAAAGGAGAAATAATAGCAATAATGACAATAAGAATTAACAGTTACTGAATGCTGACTATGAGTCAATTGTTATGCTAGTACTCTACAGACTATTATATAACACTCAACAAAATTGTTAAAGGTAGGCACTTTTACTATTCTCTTTTTTCAAATATGGAAAGGTGATCAATTATTCCAGGTCTATATCAATTTTAGCCCTAAAATTCCTGTATTTCAGGAAGCCCCTCAGTCTACTGCAAACTGAGATTTTTGGTCACCGAGGTCTTGAACTGATGAGGTAATTCACCCAGGATCCAAGGACTAGCACATACTGAAGCCAAAATTTAAATTCAGGCAATCTTACTTTGAAACATGTGTATCCTTGGGGAAGTTACTTAATCTTTTTATGGTTTAGTTTCTTCCAGGGTAGAGTGAAGATAACATCAATTTCAACCCCATAAGGTGTTTTAATGATGAAAGTAAAATGATGTAATACATAGAAATGCTTAGGCCAGTGTGTGGCACATCAAGAGAGCTCAATGCACATTAGCCACTTTATTCATAACTGTACTAGATTTATATATGGACACTTTATGATGAAGATATTGACAACAGAGAATGGATGGAGTGAACTAAGGACCCAAGTTTTGGGAAGGGGAGTCATTTTTGTTGTTATTGTTGTTGCTGTTTTAGCTTTAGAGACTGACTAAATTAGTAATTCCACTAATTTAGGAAGAACTTGAAGAGGAATATGTTTGTGAGAAATAATAAAAATGTATGCTTAAAATACTGAATTTCAAATAAAAAGTATATTCATTTTGTCCTACATATAGGTACTTGGTCTATTCCAGCCTGTTAAGAGTAGGAATTAGCTGCAGGTAGACAGGTCTTTGCAATTCTGAGTAATGTAAATTTAACATTAAGCCCAGTAGACTTTTTCTATTTTAACAACCTTGTTGTTACATCTTAATTTATTGTCATAAATATCACCCAGTAATGAGGCAGAGAGCAAAAAAGAGAATAGGAAGAGGAGTGACTATGTCCTCAAAGACAGCTGTAACTCAAAACACTGCCAGGGCTCATGCATTTATGCTGTAATTATTCCCATGGTGCTTTAGAGCTCATGATAAACAGGTATCTTATTTTATTACCAAATATGTCTCAGTAGCTAATATCTGTGTGCTAAAAGTATCTCTGAAATGGAAGTCAGTGAAGCAATTCAGATAGCTGAAGATGCCTTTTCTGAAAGGAAGGTATGCTGGTAAATTCAGAACTTTAGTGACTATAATAATGTAATGTTTCTCTTTGGATTGAATGTCCTTGATGATAATTTTGTTAATTTGGTAGTCTGTTTTAAAGGCCATAATACACATACTCAATTCAATATAACAACCACATCTGGGTACCTACTATGTGCCAGACATTGGTTTAAGTGCTTGTGAATTTAAAATTACCAAAAAAATTAAGGATCTCAGTTTCCTACTCAAACTCAGCTAAATGGTTCAAAAAAGGCACCAGATAACTACAATTTCATAGGATAATATGCCAAATAGATGGTTGCAAGATACAGAAGCAAATTAATAATCTTCCGTTCAAAATGTTTTTTTCAAAGGATGATGCCACAATTTATTTATTTATTCATAAAAAAACAGAATTCTAGTTTATCTCTCTCATTTTCCACCTCAAATTCATTAATATCCTTTATTTTCCACTATATCCCAATAGCACTTTTTACTTCAGGATGGTATTATTGTCCATGAGGCAATTATGTTTGCCTCTGGCCCTATCTTAATCCTACACATAAAATGTAAATCTGATTATGGGGTGTCCCCTGCTTAAAATCCTGTTACCTAAGCTCTATATTACCTATGCTCCTTAGCAGAGCACATAAAGATAATCAAACACTGATTGAATGAGTGAATAACTGAATGAATGATTTTATTCTCTACTCTATCCAGGCTCAGTTTTTACTTTCCTCCAAACAGCAGGACATCTAGCTGAACAGAGCTACTGGCTTTATGAATATGTCACGATCTCAGATGCCTCTGGTTCTTCTATATGTCACCTCTCCTGTGCTCTATTATCTCTTTCAATCCTATTCATACTATGAGGTCCACTTCACCTTCCCACACAAATTTTGTCTTCCCTAACCACCCTCAAGAAGATGTAAAATTCCTCTTCTCTCTGCTTTATATGCACTATGTCTAATACCTCTATGATTATAATTATGCTATTTGTCTTTGGAACTCTTTAACTGACCATGAACAGCTTGTGGGTATGAATTTTATCTTGTTTATCTTTGTTGCTTTAATGTCTTACCATGTAGTCTTTGAAACACAGTAGGTTACTAATGTATCTGTTGATTAAAGACACATATAAAGTGGGCAAGTAATGTAGAAGTACTCCTGTATTCATTAAAGCAGAATAATAAAAACCATTTATCAGTCTGTTACATTTTACAATTTACAAAAAGTTTTACAGACATTATCTCATTTCAGTCTCATTGATGTGAGGTCAGTTACTGTAAAGGTAAAATGTAACTATGCCAGAATAAGAGGAGAAAATTTTGTTTTGTTTTGTTTTTTTAATTTTCTACTGCTGGATCCTTAACAACTAAACCAGCAAGTATGTTTCCAATTAATGAATTAAAAATATCTTGAATTTTCCATCCAAACCATCACTGCATTTGTTTTGAATCTTCTTTAAAAGCCAACAGGATGGTCTTCTGATATGATTAAAAAACCTTCCAATTCAAAATATTCCTTGCCTTTCTGGATCAAAAAGAGAATTTTTCCAAGGTTTGGTTACAAGAAAAGATCTGAAATGTTTCATAATATATGTGTTCTATATATTCCATCACTGGAAGCTCTCTTCCTTCATGCTGCCCCTTCATAAACATTTTGAAACACAAATTTTTCTGCACAAAGATTTCCTAATTTAGTGTGCTTGTGAAGCACTTGAAGTAGTAGTCTGAAATGCAATTTCTGGGCTTAATCTTTATAGATTGTTGCTTAGTAGGACTGAGAGGGGCTCATAATCTTATTTAACAAGCCCTGCAGCTTATTCTGATGTAGTGGTGAAAAAGATTGGTGAATGTAGCCTAACAGCCATGATTCTCACTGAACGCCCATTTGCTGCTCTTTGGGTCAATATATCATTATCTTTAGGCCTTAGTGTTCTCTTTTATAATTTTATACACATACATACACATACTGAGAGAGAGAGAAAGAGATCTTAATAGTACGTGCCAAAGTATGCTAGTCAAAAGGAGTAGAAATGAAAAAATGTGAAACTGTTATTTACTAGGTGTTTCTTATGTGCAAGCACTTATTTAAATTATCTTCATGCATCAATTCAATTAACAATCACCTTACTTAGTGACACATTTTTTTTTATTTAACATCTTTATGGGAGTATAATTGCTTTACAATGTTGTGTTAGTTTCTGCTTTATAACAAAGTGAATCAGCTATATGTATACATATATGGCCATATGCCCTCCCTCTTGCATCTCCTTCCCACCCTCCCTATCCCAGCCCTCTAGGTGGTTACAAAGCATGGAACTGATATCCCTGTGCTATGCAGCTGCTTCCCACTAGCTATCTATTTTACATTTGGTAGCGTATATATGTCAATGCTACTCTCACTTCGTCCCAGCTTACCCTTCCTCCTCCCTGTGTCCTCAAGTCCATTCTCTACATCTGCGTCTTTATTCCTGTCCTGCCCCTAGGTTTATCAGAGCCTTTTTTTTTTGATTCCATATATATGTGTTAGCATATGGTATTTGTTTTTCTCTTTCTGACTTACTTCACTCTGTACAACAGACTCTAGGTCCATCCACCTCACTACAAATAGCTCAATTTCATTTCTTTTTATGGCTGAGTAATATTCCATTGTATATATGTGCCACATCTTCTTTATCCATTCATCTGAGTGACATATTTTAATCCTCATTTTACAGAAGAGGAAAGTGAGTCATTGAGAAGGTACATAATTTTCTCAGGAGTTTATGCTTGTTAATGGTGAAAATAAGATTGAAATCCAAGAAGTCTGCTTTAAAGACATCCATTCTTCATCCTTAACAGCTATGTTTAAATTCTGCCTATCACAACAAAGAGGCAGGAGAAGGAAGAGGAGAAGAGAATACTGGAACAGCTTCTGCTGCATTTCCATATATTTGGGCTTTTTCAAAACATTTTGTATTTTTGGCACAGTATTTCTCAAACTGCGACTAAAATTCAAGGCTGTTGCAGAGGAGCAGTTAGAATGATGTCATTCAATATTTTCTACTATCTGATGATACAACTTTATATTTAAAGGTTTATAGAAATGTCTAAAAGAAAAACATGAAATCTCCAAAATAAAACTTAAGAGAAATAAAAAGATAATCTTCATAAAGTGAAAAACAAACTACCACTAAAAATGAGAAAAACATTCAATTAGATTTTAATAAAAATGAAAATTAAAACAGTAATGGATAGCTGCACCCATTTTTACTGAATTGCACCTTTTAGTGTTTTCCAGTCTCTTCTTTTCTCTCCTCATCCCTTGCCATAAACTTTAAATATTGTTGCAACCAAAGCACAATCTTGGGTACTTTAGCTTTTTCTACACAACTCGCTTGGGAGATTTTATCCTCTCTCATGGTTTCAAGTAAATGTTAACAAGTCCACAAATTTTATCCCCAGCCCTGGCATCTTCTCTGAGGTGCAGATTCATTTAACACTTCTGTTCCCCCAAGAAAAGTCAAGGCCAGGACTTCCCTGGTGGCGCAGTGGTTAAGAATATGCCTGCCAATGCAGGCGACACAGGTTCAATCCCTGGTCTGAGAAGATCCCACATGCCAGGGAGCAACTAAGCCCCTGTGCCACAACTACTGAGCCTGTGCTCTAGAGCCTGTGAGCCACAACTACTGAGCCCACATACCACAACTACTGTGCCCTCCTGCTGCAACTACTGAAGCCCGCCTGCCTAGAGCTCATGCTCCACAAGAGAAGCCACCACAATGAGAAGCCCATGCACTGCAACAAAGAGTAACCCCTGCTTGCAGCAACTAGAGAAAGCCCGTGCAATGGAGACCCAACGCAGCCAAAAATTATATATATAATTATATATATATATAAATTATATAATACATATAATTATATATTATATAATTATATGAATTATATATATATATATAAAATAAAATGAAAGTGAAGGCCAAAAAGTGTTAGCCAAAGCCACGGTGTGAAGTCAGCACAAGGTTTACTGAGCACCTTATCTTGATAGTGTACTCCTGATCAGTCCTCAAACCCGACACATCCTTCAGGGGGCACCCATGAATTCAGTGAGCTCATTTTTATTTTATACAGTACATCATTACAGCTGGGTATAAGCAAAATACGCCCTTAATGTTTTAGAACATTGGTAAGTCATCTTTTCTTACTTCTTTTCTGAATGGGTATGCTTTTCATTATTTTTTATCAGAATCCTTATTTCTTTTACTTATCAGAATTCTAGAATAAATTTTTAAGGCCAAGTTGGTTTTTGCATACACTGGTTATTAAACTATTTTCTAAGCTCTTAATTTATCCATCCACTTTGAGTATTAAAAAAAAACAAAAACCTAGACCCTGTTTTGGGTCCTGGGACTGGGATTATGCAAACTCAATTTATCCCTTTTCAGCTGGCTTTCTACTAGGTTCCACAAATAAGAGTACTGGAAAGCAAATTTCAGAAAGACAGAGGAGAGGAGAAGGTATTTGCATCTTCCTGTTTTCTTATTTTTCTAGAAATGAAGCTCCAGTGTGGACTTACACCTCAGCAGCTGCCCTTTGTTTAATTCTCCAGATCTCTTAGTACTTCTCAAAGCAACCTCATTATGCCTTCTCAGATACACAAGAACCAGCCGAGTGATGCCTGCTCCTCTGAGATCTGATTCCCATATATTTGGGATCCCTTCAATGAGCTTTCGGTTCTGTAAAACCCAGATCTTTTCCTTTGTTTCTTCAGCTCAATGGATGGGACCTCCTGTTATTTCATGAGGATCCAGTGTTTCACTTTTTCTGTTGACCTTCAACATCTGTTGAACCAATGTTCTATATGTTCTTTCTGTTGAAAGAGTGTGTTTTTTGTATTCCTGACTGGATCCTGACTGATACACTGTATTCATAGGTTCCCATCTAACACCTTCTTCAAAAATGAATATTGTATTCTCTCAGAGGAAACAGAATTCACTTATTAAACATATTTTGAGCACCCTCCAAATGTCAGGTACAGAGTTAAGTGCTAGGGATACTTAAGTGCTAGGGTAAGTAAAAATATTTTCTCCAGAATATTACGGTCTAGTAAAGGAGAAAGAGAAGTCAATAATTAGAATATGACCCTAGATTCATATTTTAGCTTTAAGGAATATACACCAGATAAAGCATAGGACATATTCCTAATTATGGTGGCGGTTTAGGGTAAAAAATGAGTGTTGAGAGATAAAAGTAAACATTTATATTACAGACCATTTTCTAAAGACTATAAGAAATAATAAGGTGGTGAATCTTAATCATATGTATTAGAAAAGTCCCTTTGGCAATAGTTGGAGAATGGTTAGAAAGGGGGCAACACTGAAACCAGAGTGACCAATTATGAAGGTTTGGCAACCCAGCTGGTGAGACCTAATGAGCACCTGGATGGAGGAGATGACCGTTGGAATGGGGAGGAGGTATTGTCCAGAATTATTAACAATATAAGACAAGACCGATCAACCTGAGAAAAACTTGCCACCTGGTTCAAATCATTTAAGTTTCTGGAAACTTTCTTAAATAAATAATTCAAACATCAATTACCAAATGCCAATTTCCCCAAAACCCTAACATTACTACTTACTGGACATTATTACTTGATGATCTGCAGGCACCTGAAAATCAACATGATCAAAAGGAAACTCATCGTGTCTCTCCAAACCTTGTATTTTCCTTAGAACCTCATCTTGTTGAATTGTGCTACCATCTCTAAAGGTCAAGTATATCGTCTCATTGCCTCATTGCACTCATCTAGTTTCCTCAACTGTCTCTTGCAAATGTGATTCCCTTTATTTCCACTTCTGCTGGGGGTTCTGTGGCAAGTCCTCTTCACAGCTGTAGTATGGACAATTTTAGTAGACATATAATTGCTTTCCTTGCTTTTTTGTTAAATCTCTCCTTAGGTCCTTGAAATTTAATCTATCTACAGCATAAATTTAAGCATGTGATTACTTTGCTTTAAAACTATTGTCATTCCTGTCCATCTCTCGACTTCTATGCATCAGTTTTCCTGATTTCTCTATTCTTTGTCAATAAGCAGCTATTTGAATTTCTTAGCACTTGTATCCCTGCTTTTGTCCCTCCATGCCTATCTAAATGCTGGTCCCTATAGATGAAGTATCTGTTCCTCTTTCTTATCCTAACCCACACTTATTCTCTCTCAAGATTCGTCTCACTATCATATCCTTTGTGAAATTCTAATGTTTAGCAAATCTATTATTCTTGTGTAGATGTATCTAATAAATATTTGCTGAATAGAGTCACTAGTTTTATGAGACTTGCAATATAGATTCACAGGACTTTCCCCATTTATTATCACTGTCTCTAATATTTAGTCCTAATTCTTCTGCATTTCATTATGGAGCACTACAGTTCAGGAAAAAAAAAATTTACTCATTTAAAATACCTTAATTATACTATGATCGATTTAATTTTTTTTTTTTTTTTACAAAAAGTGATCACAAAAACAATAAAGAGAAACACAAAAACCCAAAAGAAAAAAAAATGATGGACTCAATTTGGACAAGTCACTGAAGAAACAGAAAAGGCTAACAATCATAAAATTTACTCACCATCAACTCAAATTCAATAACTGTTAGGTAAAGCAAAACTGTAATACATTTTTGACTATCAAGTTTTGATTGTTTATAATTCATAACAACCAGTGCTAATGAGGGTGGTATAAAATTATCTTAATTCAAAATTCACGTAAGTTTAAATTGGTAAAATATTTCTTGAGAATAACAGCAATATGTACAAACTAAAAAAATCATATTTTGCACAAGTAATTCCACATGTAGGACTCTAAGAAGATATTTAGTTTGCTATGGTAATATTTAGGAGTAAAAATTTAAAGCAAAACTTCTCCAGAAATAGGGGGCTGTTTAAACATATTTGTTATAACTAACTATAATTACATATTTTAAATATATTAATAAGTAATTTTTAACTACACTAATGCAAATAAAATAAAGAGATATAAATCTGAATATATGGTATAGTCGTAAGAATATCAGAATTACCTACTTGTGGATGGGCTAAACAGTAGCATAGGTTATCTCTGTATGGTGGGACTATGGGTAAGTTTTTTTTGTTTATGCTGGAATATTACCTAAATTTTTCAGATATAGCCTCTTTCATAAACTTATATCTTACTTCCTTTACCAAAGTGGCCATTTTATTATTTAATTAATGTGTTTTTTGCTCTCCCAGACCTTATTCTGCAAGGGGATATGCACTTTTCTTTTTACATTCCTCATTGTATCTCCCAGAAACTACCATGTGAGGGGCTTCAGGTATTTTAAATGTTGTTTAATAAATGAATTAATAATTGGAGAGTACTTTAAAAAGAATTTTGCTTCTTTAATAGAGATGGAATTATTCTAATGAAATTTAAGCTTCATAGCCCTGCATTTTCTCAAGCCTCTCAAAAACACAGAAGAGACCTTAGTAATTTTCTTTTGGTAATTTTGCATTCTTTTTCTAAAAGTGAGATTCCCCAAAGGAACAAAGTTCAGGCCTTAAATGCCTAGATCAGTCTCTGCTCCTTGAATGCTCTTTATTCTCATAAATGTATCTTTCATGTGCTAATGTTTAATTTTGTACAACCCTCTGTTATTCCCAAATATGCTCTATGAATGGATTTTTCCCACTTACACCTTAATTATCTGTGAAAACTATTTAATTGTGCATCTCTGTCCACTAGCATCTAGGAAACCATTTTAGTTTACCTGTCATGGTGAATTCCTATTAGTTGGGTCAAATAAAATCTCCTAAAATAATTGGACAACTTTATTGAAGATAAACATCCATTTTTGAAGTCAAAAAACATTGTGCAAGCTTGGCATTTATATATGGAGACAAAACTTGGATTTACTCCTAGCTGAAAGAGCTGACGGCCTGGAAAAGGCCTGAGGGAAGAAGTGAGAAGCAATCTTATGAGATTGCGTTTTCTTTTTTCTTTTTCTTGTTGGCTTATTTGTTTTACTACAGACTGCAGGACTTCAAAACACCATTTTCTGGCTACATCAGGTATTTCGGAAAGCATTTTGCCTCTGAGTAGCACAAATCAAAACAACATATGAATATAAAGCATTCCTTGGGCAAGATGGAACTTTCATTTGGTGACTTTTTATGGTAAAAGTAATTGCTCCAAGTATCAATTTGTTTGATTCACAGGAGACAGAATTAGCTTACAATCATTTTTTGTGTGTTATAATGGAAGGTCACTGTTGAGCACTTTGGTTTTGAAATTGGATGTGTTAGTGGATTGTGGTTGATTTTCACTGCCAGTCTCTCTGAGACAGGCAGCAGTTATTCCTTATCAGCAAGTTGTAGGAACATTAGTCTGGGATTAAGATCCATTTCAAGAAAGGCATTTACAGTGCTACTTCTTTTTCTAATTATTTCTCCTCTTTCTAAATTAGAAAAGAGAGGGAACATACAAGCATTTTTATATGTAAATATTTCAATGATACATTTAGGAAAATATAGTTCAGAGATAGCTTATTCTTTTTAACCATATTTTATTTATGCCTCACTTTGAGAAATCTAAGGATGTAATGCAAATAACTTGAACTGAACTGGAAAAACACGTTGTTATACTAAAATGAAATAAAATAAACATGCAGAAAGATAGCTTTCCAAAAAAAAAAAAAAAGGTGCAATCACAGCTTTCATAGATGTATCAAAATGAACACATGTAAAAGATTTTATTTTAATCATTAATGAATGAGGGAACCAGGTAGATATTATAACCAGTTAAAAAGAGAATCCTTCAAAGAACAGACATACTTATAGAACAGGAATATTGAAATGAATATGCAAATAGAGGCAAAACTGGGAAGTCAATTGAACATCTACTGGAAAGGACCTAATTGCATTGCTATCAGTTTTCTACATCTTGCATAGTTGTAAAATAGCTTCCATAGAACAAGAATCAGATAAATTTGGAGGGGTGTACCCTAGTGTATAAATAATGCATAGTTTTGCATTGATCCACAAATTTTCCCTACAATTGATACAAGACCACTGAAGTATAACGTCATTGTTTTCGGTTTTGTAGCCATAAGATAAATATAACCTTAGTTCAAATATAATAAAATACACAAAGGTTTATTATTAGAATTATAAACTAAGTTAAAATATTATTAAATTACAGAAGGGTAGAGCATTTGAGGAATCGAATTTATTGCAAAGCTCTTTCATATCATAAGTATATTCCTTCAATCTTGATTGCTGGCACCTGATTTGCTTAGGTGCTGAAGCCAAAAGCTTGGGAAGTATTCCTGACCACATCTTCTTCCTCATGCTATACATCCAACCTACCACTAGTCCTCATGTTTTACTTCCACTGCATATCTTAAATCCAACCAGTTCACTCCATTTTTATTGCTTCCTTCCTAGATCAAGCTGTTATCATTTATACTTCTCCTGGACTATTGTAATGGTTTCCTTACTGTCACTCTTCTATTTGCTTTTATCTCATGCTATTCTATTATCCAGAAAATACTCAAAGTATATATGAGAGAGTCTGTGTGTGTGTGTGTGTGTGTATTTGTGATTCTCAGAAAACCGTTTATTACCAAGAGGGGATTTGAGGGTTGATATTTTTTCATTCTAGGTAAAAGAAAAGATTAGCATAGTTTGCCCAAATGGGTTTATGTTCATTATCGTTTACTTCCTCCCTTTCCCCTTATGACTATATTCTAATGTTCCTTCCACGGAGAAAAAACAGATCCTTTTTCATTGGTCCAGAGTTTCCCAAGGTGACAGTTTTTAAATGTAAATAAATGGTATAGAATTACTTAAAACCTAATGATAATACACAGTTTTGCACAGAATGGAATCCAAAATTCCTTTCATCTTGTAGCACTGGGACTTGGAGCACATTTTTTTCTTTCAATTCTTTTAAAGCAGGGTTTCTCAAGCTCAACCCCTTTGAGGGGCTATCACGGGCCTTGGAGGACCTTTAGCAGCATTCTAGACTCTACTCACTATATACCAGCATCAGCCTCACACACACACACCCCTCAGTTGTGACAACCAAAAATGTTTCTAGCCATTCATTGCCAAATGCCCCTTGGAGGGCAATATTTCCCCTAGTTTACAACTACTGCTTTCAAACATCAAACTTTCTTGCACCTGGACACTCCCATATGAGTTTCTTCTGCAAGCAAAACTCTTCTTTAGACTCTACACACAGCTGGCTTCTTCTCCCTCTACAAATCTCAACAAAACATCTCTTATTCTGGGACACCTTCCTTGCCCATTCAATCTAAAACTATTATCCACCCTTATACTCTCAGGATTAAACACTATACTTTTATTCATATAACTTATCACAATGTATAATTAGATGTTTATTTATTTAACATCTGCCTCCACAACTAGACTATAGCTCCAAACAGAGGGGGAAAAATGTCAGTTTGGTTCTTGATTGTTCACTGACCTCAGCACAGGACTGACATGGAGAAGACAATATATACATATTTTTGAATATGTGAATGAAAACTGGAATTAATCTCCCAATTCATAAATTGGGATTTTCACATTACAACATATTTGGAAGCTCTTAAATGACTCTTTGGGCTTAGCAAACTTATGATAGCAAGAATAAAAGCCTTTGTAAGAAGAAAAGTAGGGAACACCATTTCTATACAAGTTATTGCTGCTGCTGCCACCATCATCATCATCATCTTGTCATCTTCTTCTTCAGAAAAACATACAGAATTCTATGTTATTAATTTAGAGGCATGCTGTCTTTGTATCAGACTTATTTACTTATTTGTTTGTCTATTTTATTCCCTGAGTAGTTTATCCACTTCAATCTCAATTTAGATGATTATTTTGAAGATGAAATGATTTTGAAAATCTTTCAGAAAAACATGCACACTTTGGTTTCATGCATGCTCATGTTTATTCTTTACAAAATATCTGTTTTAAAATCTTTTTCATCTAAGGAAGATTGAAAGTATTGAATAAATAACTTTTGGTGGATAAATCATTACTCAATACAATTTTCTATAATAATTTTGTGTTGAAAGCTTTATTTTACGCATAAAATGATTTAATCCCAGTATACATCTCAAAGCTAGTCAGCAGAATTTGGCTGAAGTGCAGATGGTTCCACTCCAAGTCTTGAGCTTTCCCAAATAATAGAGTTTCCATCCTTTGTAAAAATATATATTTTGTATGTTTTATAAAAATCATATATCACAAACTCAAGTAGAAAATTTGAAATATATACTTTATTTGGAATAAAAACGTACTCCAAATGAACTAAAAACTCAGCTCTCAGACACCTGCCACACAAAAGCCAAAGGAAAACTCAGTTTAAATTGCAATGTTTGTTTTGTAGATCTTACTTTTGACTTATCAACATATCCTAAAAAGTAGTAAGAAATAGACAAATCAGTTATTCAGATATTGCTTCATAGCTGGAATGTCTTATTTGTGTACATGCTGAGATAATTTATTCTTTCTGTATTTTAGAAAGCAAACAATGTTAATGAAGGTAGACTTTCATTTAATATGAATTTTTAAAAATTGATATCAATGGGTGTTTCAAATTTTGATTTCTTATATAATATTTTACTTTAAATAGCAAAACCAAATATAATATCATAGGAGAACTGAATGTGCCATGTACAATTATATTGTATATTTCCCACACTCTGCGAGTACTTAGAGTGACAAATTTGGAACAAAATGTATCTATTTGTTATTATCACTTTAATCAAAATATTAATTACTAAGAAAATAATTTAAGTCATATATTTACCTTTAAATACTCACCTTACCATAAGAAAAATATGTTCAAATATTAAATGTGTTTTTTTAGTACTTAATATTAAAGAAAATATATTGATTTACGCATTATACATTTTTATATCAAATCAAACATGTAAATGTTATGTTTCAAAGGCTATTCGAAAGTATTTTTGTATTTCTACAGGAACCTACATTTGGGCATACATCTTATGCCTTTAAAAATAATTAAATTTCATCTTCTATGTCCAAATGTACACACTTATAAATGTCCATAATTATGAAAGTCATTGAATCTTCTTATTAAAATGATGAGTTTGAGTTAAAGTTAAAACATGTTAAAAGTGCAAATAGGTTTTTTTTTAATATTTGGAAATACATTTGATTTTAAAAGTAGTTTTAAATGTTTAAATGCTTGTTTATGTACAGTACAATAAATTTAAAAGCATACTCATTTTTACATTAATATGTGGCTATAATACCATATAAATTAATTTAAATGTTTAAAAAGTGTAAGATTTACATCTTACCCAACAAAACATTTTTATCAGGTGTTGTTTATATAGCTTCTCATAATGGTAAAAAGAGTAAGACTTCAAACATTATTAGGACCATAGCTAAAGCAATTATTATAGTCACATTTCTAAGGGTCTTTGAAGTTTGGGCTGTGTGAAGAAAACCAAATGATTGGATAAACATGACTGGACAGTATACCTTAAATAAAACCCACTATATAATAATGTACAAAACACTGAGTGTAAAATTTTCAAAAAGTTAAATACATTTCCATTCAAGTACAGAATACACACGTGTCAAAATTTTATTTAAATCTTTAATGAGGAAACCAGCACAATGGTTAAGCTGGTTCAGAAAGGATTTAAGATGCTGAGAATTTATAGGTGTTAAAGAAAAAATGTTGAAATAAGGTTGCAAGGTTAGGTATAGAACTGGCTAATGTATTACAGGGCAATAAAACTATCACCTCTGAGATTACCTTTTCTAATAGACAGAAAATATTTTTTTCGCTATCAGACAAGATCAACAATTTAACAGATAATTTCAGAGAATCTGTTCTTTAGTCCTTTGATAATTGAATCAATAAAAATTACATTCACATAGATAATTAAATTCTCCTTGGGTGTGCCTCTTAGACAATGCTCTGATATGACATTAAAAGGACACACAATCATCCTTTGCCTTGTTCCTAAATTTTGGACTTCTTAAAAAATAACATAAACAAAACAATTACATATGACTTCTAATTTTAAGTTTCTTTCACCTAAGTAATTCATGAAGACCCTTATCCTAGTTATGATTAATGTAGCTTGCTCTTATTTCATTTTCACATTCTTCTAAATCTTCTGTAAGCCATTTCTATCACATTATAGTCTTATATCAGGCACTTTTATTTTATGTTGGCAGATTTTTTAAAATTAAGTCTCATTAATACTAATTGCTAAATATTCTATGTAGTTGTTCCCAGGACAGCATGTTTTTTTTAATGCTCTCTCAGCTTTATAGCTAAGGAGGTTTATTTCTTTTGATACTTTTTGCAAAGTATTTATTGATAGTTTTCTAATGTTCTTGGGCATTTGTGGGTATATATGTGTGAGATGGTCTTTGGCTTTTAATCTATCTTGGAGTATTTTCTATTGGCTGCCTTTGAACTCTACCTGTTCCCTTCATGGGGGCGGGTGGTAGATAACTTCCAGATTATAATCTAAGCTTAAAGTGAATTTCCCATCTTGCAAATATATTCTTGGCAACTACTAGCATATAGATGTTAATATATATTTATTAACTAACTGACTGACAGCAACATGGGTACCATTATATGTTATTAAGCTTCTTCTCTGGTTTACAACTTTTTATTTTGTGGGTTATATTAGCAATGATTCATGAGGCACATAAGAATTTCCTTAGGGAAAATGCCTGTTATCTATATCCATTATTCAGTGGTATTCCACCCTTAGGGTGACATCTTTTTTGCACCATTGTATAGATTTTGATCTTATAAGTCAGGCAAAGCCATACAAAGATTATGATAAACTTTAAATCATAAGGCCCCATTCTTTTCTTATAGATGTTAAAATAGATAGTCACAAATTTCAGGAAAAAAAAATTTGCTTTAATGTCAATATTGTAGAACACTGTCTTCCAAATGTGAAATCATTTACGGTACTGTCCAGGCATGAATAAGGGTGTAAGCAGCATTAATCCTACCTTCATGTTAAATTCCTTTTGTATTATGGTGTTTCTTTTACTGAACACTTCCTACTCTTTAACAACAAAGAGCATATGGAAGTCTGCACAAAGAAGAACTTAATAAGTAGTTGTATTGGAATGAGAGTTAAATGATAGCATCGCCAACTCTTACTGAGCTTTGTTAAGAATACTTTCAAATACTCTCAATTCCTCCACAGCTGGGCTTAATATATTAATGGGTATTATAGTTGTTGAATTTGAAAAATAGTGTGAAGTTGTCCAGTTCCAAATATATGTTTTACTAGTTTCTACTTGCCTGAAATTCCCACCCTTGACCAATTTATTCACATTTATTGAATGTTAGTATGGAAGAAGGACTACCCCTTTGAATTACTGCATGGGATTTCATTTTTTCTTTTAAAATATAAAATCTTGAAGGAGATCTATAATATTAATCTGAAAACATTTAATGCTAATTTGCTTAACAGAGATTAGTAGTAACTAGCATTTTTCTAGTTAACTAGAAAAAGTCCAAGGATAATAAAATAAAAACACTTGGATTTTAAAAGGTAATAAGCAGGAAAAACCACAGAAGGCAAACAGAGTAGTGGGTGAAGGATGCAAATTCAAACTGCTTTATTTCTCAGGATTTATTAGCACCAATATTACCTAGGAAAAACATCAGGGAGACTGGGGGTAGAAGTAGTATTGTCTGAATAAAAATTCAAACTTTCACTCATCAAAATAATATTTAAAAAATGGGCAAGAAATATATGGCAATATATTTTTTTATGGACTATAAAATGCTATTTTAAATTTTATTTACATTTCCACATATTCTTTGCCTGGTGCCTTTCATAGTGTATTTATCAGACAGTAAATTTTTTCAAATATGTGTGTTTGTAGATGAATATACTAAGTTTGAATTACTCTTCTGTGTTATATAAAGTACATAAGTACTTTTTATATAAATTATATAAATATAAATATGGGTTGATACTGATATTGATACAGACATATACAGAGAGAGAGAGAACTATTTGGGGGGTAGTCCTCCTAATAGAAAAAATATTTAATTACATATGAATTTTAGAGAAGTATTCAGTTAAATGTTAAATTGTTGACGCCACTGTGGATTTACAGAAATATCATATCATTTTTCCTTTTTATGCATTTAATTAACCTGAGGTGGACAACTCTCCGAAAAGGGATGGTATAGATTAATGGGAACAATACGTCATAGTGGACATCCATTGGTATGTGACTCAGGTGTTCTAGACATGGTTGTAGTTCTAACTTCACGTAGTACCTTAGGTCAGTAATGCATACTCCGGACTTTCTTATCTTATTAATGAATCAATTAAAAGTGATGAATTCTAAGTTCCTTTTAAGTTTTGCCATGTCATTACTATTAAGGGAAGCTTATAAAACAAAAAGGTTGAGGATATTTCAAAATTAATAGTAAAGTTAATAACAAACATCTGTATTTCTTCAATTAATATGTATAACAAAGCTGAAAGCACTGGGCTGTGGGCATTCACATACACACATATTAAGCAAATTTAAATCCATTTATGAAATTGAAAAATATTGGGAGAAGGTATGTATAGTATTGATAATAAAAAAGTTATCAAATAAAAGGCTTTGTGTGTCCATAAAATCAAAGATAGCATCACAAGTTATTTATTTTACAAAATTAATAGGAAAATTAATTTTTCAAATACATCAACACAGGCAAATATTTTTTCCTGAATAGTTTTAAGTAAAGATTTGTAGGAGGTGTTATGTATAAAGGCACAGAATATAGGAATACCATCAGTGTGTGTCTAATTCCAGCCAAATTCTTTTCCTTCACTGTTATTGAAAGATTAGAGGATTTGATTCTGCTTCAGATTAGCTGTTGGGACTAGTAGCTAATCCTGATGAAGATCAAATGAAAATGCTAATTTTAAACAGTTAAAAAATTCTATTATATAATCACAGAAATTTTACAGAATAATATGCCGCTACACTTTATGCTTTTTAAAAACTGGGCATAAATATACTCTTCCCGTGCTTTTAGGAAGGTGTAGAATAAAGCAGCCAGATTTCTTACAATTGCATGCAAAAATTTAAGAGTTTCTATAATTCTGGGGATAAGATCAGGACTCCCCCTACTGGCTACATGCCTGCTTCATTTGCATCAAAATCATGGTTTAAATCACTCATGAAAAATTAAAAATTTAGTAGAATGCTAAATTAAGATCATCCGATTCTGCCACCCATGTTGTGTATTAGAATATTGAAGCCCAAGATACTAACAGATTAATCCTTGTATTCCTCCCCTGTAGCCTCAAACACCTAAACTACATGGGACCAACAAAGCAGAAGTTTACCAAAATACCACAGTAACTACCAAGAATATTAAGAGAACAAAGTTTGTTAACTGTAGATATGTGTGCTAATGTGAACACATTCAAAATGATATCATTTACATACTCCATAGAATTAAAATTACAAGATACCTTGAGGAACAATCCTATTCTCTTACATAGAAAATAAATTCTCTTCCCAAATACATGCAATACCAGGAAAAAATTATACTTGGCCTTGCAGAGTCACAAATCCTGAGTGAACAACTAATCAATGGATTTAGTCACCTTGAACTCACCTTAATTTTATTTAACTAGTATGGATCTTTGCCTAATACTCATATGAATCTAAAATCCTTTCTATTGTTTTTAAATACTACTCACTGTAGTTTTGTTCTCATTGGAATACTCCCATATGGGCACTTTTCTGTGAAAAGTATTAAGTTCCTTCTTTGTTTTTTACTTCATAAGCTAATAATGACAAATCACTCAACCATTTCTCCTAGAGCCTACTTCACAATCCTTTAATAATTTTGTTGATTTCTTTGGAATTTTTGAGTATGTTTATTTCCCTTTCCAAATTGAGTAGTGACATTATTCCCTCCTTACAGCTTTACTTCATCATTCTTATGTAATTCATCTGTGATTCTTTGCCTACATCCTATTCTCTGATGTGACAACCTTCTAATACCACTGAATCACATTAAACTTATGAACACTGTCACTGAGTTTCAGGGCACCTGTCATCCAAGCATTGTGAAAGCAAATAATAATTATAATAAACTTGCATTACATAGAATATAAATTTGAGAAGTACATGATGATTTATGTATGTATTGTGAAATGTAAGTTTAGTTAATAGTCATTACATCACATGGTTACAAATTTTTTTCGAACAAAGAGAACTTTTAAGATCTACTCTCTTAGCAACTTTCAAATATACAACACTGTATTTCTAATTATAGTTACCATGCTGTACATTACATCCCCAGAACTTATTTATATTATAAATAGAAGTTTGTACATTTTGACCAACATCACTCATATTGCCCTTCCCCACCCCTTGCCTCTGGCAACCACCAACCTGTTTCCTATAAATTTTATTTTTCTAGATTCCATACATAAGTGAGATCACACAATATTTGTCTTTGTCTAGCTGACTTATTTCACTTAGCATAATGCACTCAAGGCCCATCCATGTTGTTGTACATAGCAGAATTTCCTCATTTTTATGGCTGAATAGTATTTCATTGTGTGTGTGTATGTGTGTGCACATTTCCTTTATTCATTCATATGTTGATAGACACAAGTTGTTTCCATGTCTTGGCTAGTAAACAATGGTACAATGAACATGGGACTGCAGATATCTCTTCGAGATAGTGATTTCATTTCCTTTGGATATATAACCAGGAGTGGAACTGCTGGATCATATGGTAGTTCTACTTCTAATTTTTTGAGGAATTTCCATGCTGTTTTCCATAGTGGTTGCACCAAGAGTATACCAGAGTTCCCTTTTATCCACATCCTTGCCAAAATTTTTCATTTGCTGTCTTTTGACAATAGCCATTCTGACAGGTGTGAGGTGATATCTCATTGTGGTTTTGATTTGAATTTGCCTGATGATCACTGATACTGAGTACATTTTCATGTACCTGTTGGCCGCTTGCATGTCTTCTATGGAAATATGTCTATTTAGATCCTCTGCCCATATTTTAATCAGATTGGGTTTTTTTCTATTGAGTTATATGAATTATTTATATATTTTGGATATTTATTCCTTATTAGATATATAATTTGCAAATATTTTTTTTCCGTTCTGTAGGTTGACTTTTCATTTTCTTGATGGTTTCCTTAGTTGTGCAAAAGCTTTTAAGTTCATGTAGCCTCACTTGTTTATCTTTCCTCTTGTTGCCTTTGCTCTTGGTGTCCAATCCAAAAACAATCACTGCCAAGACCAATGTCAAGGAGCCAAGCTGTTTTATTTATACCTGTAATTGCTTTTCCCCTTCCATAAATTATTTTGATACATATCCCAGAAATAAAGATAATCCATTATTAATCTTAGAATAACTTTATATCAGCTGACTTCAAGATAAAGCTAAACCCCTTAAAGCTGTATAAATATATATGTTAGTATATACATATATATTTATATAAAGAAAAAGGATGATTTTAATGAGAGAACTGGAGTAGAATTAATGGGAAAAGGTCAAACATTGTAGGTTGGGCTCATAGAATGAGAAGTTTCAATAGGGATGGAACTTATAGAAGAGACTTCTTGTCAGAGAAGCAGAGTAAAATCACTGAGAAATGAATCTATATAATATGTTTAGGAAAGGACAAATAGCCTAGAAAGAGAATGGGAAATGCGTGTAGAAAAGTAGGACAAATGCATTTGTATAAATGGCTTTGGATGCTATAACTGGAGTTTGAATTCCCTTTTATATGAAAAAATATCATGTTTTTAGAAAGTTCATACATGCATTTAATAAGTGGTCTATAATGATCTTTCACAATATGCATTTTTAAGCTTTAGTAACACTTCATTGATTCTACAGTTGTCTACAGGATAAAGTCAAACACCTAAGTACAACTTGACAAGAATATTTATACCCTAGCTTTTGAAGAAAAGGCTGGAAGGTGAGTCAAAAGATTATGTTACAGTCATGTTCAAATACTGGCCTCTGTAGTTTGTTATACTATTCTATGTTTGAAAACACTTTTCTTATGGCCAGGGATGTCTTTCCCTCTTGTCAAGAATCCACTGATACGTTTTTCAGAGATAAACTTCTTTCTTTCTGTAGGCACTCAAAACAGATTCAAAATAAATGTGGATAGCAAGAATTCATCAGAGAATTTAGATCCCAAAATTTAATTTTACTTTTTTAAAAACCCTAGTCTTAGCTCCATTTATTACTAGCACTCAGATTCTCTGGGACTGGTACACATAGATGGACTAAAATAAGAGTGAAATTATTTTCTACCCGAATCATTATTCTCATGTAAAACATAGTAATGAATGGAGATTAACTATAATAAATATACTAATACTGGCCCCAAGAGTGAAAATGATTAATATTTTTCTTTTGTTTTCCTCATCTGCCACCATTGAGCATATTAAGTTCAATTTATGAATAACTTTCCTGGGACATTTTCCATTAAATTACACTTCATTGAATGTGTTTGTCCCAGAGGACAGCCAAACCACCCACCATTCCTTGGTGATTCTCTATAGGTGATTCCCTAAGATTCTCCATCAATCCCAGCAATCTGTGTCCATTTCCCCATCAAATGTTACCCTCATTTAAGAACACCTCTGATAAATAAAGATTAAAGGAGAAACAAAGTAGGACTAGATGCTATCTAGATAAGATGTATACTGACAGAAAGTTTTAAAACACAAAATTAAATATCAATCAATTATTAGAATATGTAATCAGTTCTTCACAATACAGTTTCAAAGGCTAAGGGTACTGACAGCGCGTGGTGAGGTCTTCATTTTCTTTGCCAGGGTTATTCCTCTTCAGCCTTATAACTGCAGATAAAAGACTTTAAAATGTTCAAAAATTGGATTTTGTTTTAAATTTTAGCATTTAGTCAGATAAATATTATGATGTATAAGGAAAGGTAACACATCAGGGTTTTTATATTAAAGAACCTCTCTATCCACTTTCTACAAGGAAACTTACTATAAAGAAAACTGCTAATATACAGAAGGCATACATGTATGTAGACATACACATTGTAATACCACTTAATGTTGCTAAATGTGAAACTTTTGGGGTTAAAGGCCAATACTGTGTCTAGTAATCCAAGTTTATCCAAGATGAGATCTAGCATATCTATTCTGTTCTTGTAAACAAAAATCTCCTGTTTTGGGACCTGAGACATTTCCCCTGAGACTGACCTTATATTTAAGCACTACCAGATACTTCCAGGCAGTAACAAATCAACAGGTAGTGACAAGGACTAAGACCCATGGTGTTTCCATTTCATTGGTGGAAACTGATGATAAATATGTAAATGGATATAACAAATAAGTTAGACTGTAATTACCATGAAAAAATAAAAGGGGACTGTGATAGAGCTCATACAGTGACCACTTTAGATATGGTGGCCAGGCAAGCCTACTCTATGGAGATTTAGTTTGGGTTGAGACTTGAATTATGAAAAGAAAGTCATGCAATGGTCAGGAAAATAGAGTATCTCAGACATAGGAAATAGCAAGTGCAAAGGTTCTGCATGGGAAGATTTTGGTTTGCTTAAGAAATATAAAGGAGGCCAGGGGTAAGGAACATAGAGAGCAAAGGGGTGTGGAGTATAAAATAAGGTTACAAAGATAAGTAGGAAGGAGATTATGGAATGTCTTTTTAAACCATGATGAAGTGTTCAGATTTATTTTAATTTCTATAAGAGAGGTTCAAAATCTTGGAGAAATCATAATTGTGTTTTAAGTTATAATAGGTAAATTTATATGCAAGACTTTGTAAATCAATATCTGGGTTTGGACAGAATATAAATGAAATCTCTAACTTATAAATAACCAAAATATTATTTAGAAGATAAAGTAAATGTGGCAAAATTATAATAGGGATTCATTTTATGACCTTCATAGTTGGCTCAAAATTTTCATAAAAAAACTTAAAAATGTGCAAAAATTCTGTAGTATACCAGAACACATGTTGAATGAAATAATAATAACAAAGAAAACATAGATAATGTGCTGTTGTTTCTAAACAGGGATGTGCGTTGGAGATATGATAATGCAGATGATTTATTTTATAATAATTATTATTATCTGGTTAGTAAGCTTTCATCCAATTTAGGGAAACACTAACAAGACTAATTCTTCCCTGGAAGTGAATTGTTAATCTGATTTAAAGGAGTCAAACATTAATCTTGAATACTTTAGCTTCAGCCTTAGAAAGTGCTCATATCAACATATTTGGAAAACTTTTTTTGAAAAACACCTTCGCTTCAAGGGGATAACCTAATTTCACTAAATAAGGTTTTGTTGTATATTTAAATACTGTGGAGAAAAGAGAACCTCTTTGTTTTAACACCAATGATTTACATAACTCTGGTTCTTTCTAGTATCATTGTGTAAGCATAATTTTTCATGGCTAACACATCATCCCAAGATACAGTAGATATTAAGATATAGTACATTATGTTTAGGAGAGTTTATTAAAAGCTTCTAACTTTATTTCTATATTGTAAAGCTTGTAAATCAGCAAACAAATTTTGCCAGAGGTGTAGACACACATATTAGACACTCAAATGTTTAGTTTTCTCAAGAAATCATTTTGGAGACAAGGAAGACATTTTTTAAATTAATTTTTATTAATTACAATGTTGTGTTAGTTTCTGCTGTACAGCAGGGTGGATCAGATATATATATACATACATCTGTCTTTTTTGGATTTCCTTCCCGTTTAGGTCACCACAGAGCCCTGAGTACAGTTCCCTGTGCTATATAGTAGGTTCTCATTAGTTATCTATTTTATACATAGTAGTGTATATATGTCAATGCCAGTCTCCCAGTTCATCCCACCACTCCCCCTTCCCCCCTTGGTATCTATAAGTTTGTTCTCTACATCTGTGTCTCTATTTCTGCTTTGCAAATAAGTTCCTCTGTATCATTTTTCTAGATTCCACATATAAGCAATATTATATTTGTTTTTCTCTTTCTGACTTCACTCTTTATGACAGACTCTAGGTCCATCCACGTCTCTACAAATGGCACAATTTCATTCCTTTTTATGTCTTAATAATATTCTATTATATATATGTACCACATCTTCTTTATCCATCCCTCTGTTGATGGACATTTAGGTTGCCCTAACACCACACACAAAAATAAACTCATAATGGATTAAAGACCTAAATGTAAGGCCGGACACTATAAAACTCTTAGAGGAAAACATAGACAGAACACTCTGATACAAATCGAAGCAAGATCTTTTTTGACCCACCTCCTAGAGTAATGAAATTAAAAACAAAAATAAATAAATGGGACCTAATGAAACTTAAAAGCTTTTGCACAGCAAAGGAAACCATAAACAAGATGAAAAGACAACCCTCAGAATGGGAGAAAATATTTGCAAATGAAGCAACTGACAAAGGCTTAATCTCCAAAATTTACAAGCAGCTCATGCAGCTCAATATCAAAAAAACAAACAACCCAATCCAAAAATGGGCAGAAGACCTAAATAGACATTTCTCCAAAGAAGATATACAGATGGCCAATAAATACATGAAAGGATGCTCAACATCACTAATCATCAGAGAAATGCAAATCAAAACTACAATGAGGTATCACCTCACACCAGTAAGAATGGCCATCATCAAAAAATCTACAAACAATAAATGCTGGAGAGGGTGTGGAGAAAAGGGAACCCTCTTGCACTGTTGGTAGGAATGTCAATTGATACAGCCACTATGGAGAACAGTATGGAGGTCCCTTAAAAGACTAAAAATAGAAATATAATATGACCCAGCAATCCCACTCCTGGGCATATACCTGGAGAAAACCGTAATTCAAAAAGATGCAAGGAATACATGTAAATATGCATAGAAATCATTGATTCTTCAATTTTGATCTGAGCCAAAAAGGGGAAAAAAAACCTTGTATTTTAAATTATTAAGGGGGGTAGGAGACAGGAGATCACTCTTTATTATACTATTATACACTATAGACCAAAACCAGTTTATAAAACAGTAGTTTAATCTAACTATAGTTCTTAGTAAGGTATTTGGTTTTGTTTTTCCCATAATATTTGAGGGTATTTTTCTTCAGAAATAGGAAAATTTAGGGGGGGGGTGGCTTGAGGTACTTTATAGGGACAAAATTTAGAAATTTTATATTTTAGCAAGCAATGTCTCACCTTCAGACTTATTCTGCTTCATAAAGAATATCTCTGAATATAATTTGTCTGAGAGCTCTTTGGTGAGGTCTGAAAAGTAAGCCAAAGCTGCACAATTCTGTCACCTACCAAAACAGAAGCAAATGATACTAAACAAAATAATAGGAGCTAGGACAACTGGTTTATCAATGACAACAGGCAGGACACCATTGCCTGAGATACTTATATGTTTTGGTATCAAGTCCTAGAGTATACTTCCTTCTGTCTTGTTTTATGAAGAAATTATGGATGCAATCTCAGGAATAGCTGGTATGGTAAATACACAAATTGTACAGCATGTGCAAAAGTATTCTTGGCTTAACATTAAAAAACTATTGGTTAAACTGGAAACTTTATAAGTTCTAAAGAAAATATGTATAGTGTGGTGTTTTTGAATCATTTAAAAAAGTCGTTTAGGACTTCCCTGGTGGCGCAGTGGTTGAGAGTCCGCCTGCCGATGCAGGGGACACGGGTTCGTGCCCCGGTCCAGGAAGATCTCACATGTCGCGGAGCGGCTGGGCCCATGAGCCATGGCCGCTGAGCCTGCGCGTCCGGAGGCTGTGCTCCGCAACGGGAGAGGCCACAACAGTGAGAGGCCCGCGTACCGCACAAAAAAAAAAAAAAAAAAAAGTCGTTTATTATAACAAAAATAAAAGTGGTGTGTATTAACATTACAGATTAGGTAGACTGATGGAATTTTGATTTTGACACATTGAAACTGAGTGCCATACAAGAAAAACACTCTCATTGTCTTATTGATAAACTTCACCTATAGAGAGTGGGGCAGGTATGCAGCAGTGCAAAGGCACATATATGGCACATAGAAAACCAAAGTTGAAGTGTGACTTTTGCTTACTGGCAGTAAACATTATTTCTTGCATAAAATCACTCTAATGAAAACAAATCTACCAGTGATGGTTTATGAATATTGAATGAAAAAATCTGCATGAAAGTTTTCTTTTAATTTCAAAATACAAGACAATTTTTGTGATGCTGAATTTCAACATACTAGTTTTAGTTATGTGAGTTTCTTACAAAACATTCTCACTGGAGTTACTTGGAATTAGGTAAAATTGAAAAAATATAAAGTTCTATCTCTAAAGGATTATGTGTTTCTTATTTTGACTGATTTGCAAATTCGATTCACTGTAGCTACAATGAATTTAACTTTACACCTGAATTATGAAAATATATTATTTTAATATAGCTACTCTATGAATTAGGTTTAAAGTAACTTTCTCAAAAGCTAAAGATCTAGAGTCTAACACTCTTGAATTCTTAATAGCAGCTTAGTTTTCAACTCTTATGGCTCTTTTCTTCCATGTTAAAACAAGTTATCTAAAATTTCCTTTTGCTTATATTCACTATAACTACTGTGAAAAGTCATAAACCCTTGTTTACTCCCTTCAGGAAAGCTCATCAGGTCTTTGCCTTAGGCACTGTTGTAGTTCAATATTTCACATAAATCTATTCTATAGAACACTGGTTTCATGAGAGATATTGATAGATGTTCCATGAAAAAAAGGATTCCAAGGATAGTTTGAGAAATATGGTATACTATAAATTCTCACTTTAAGATGCACATAGCAGAGTAACCAATTAAAGGCTTTAAGAAATCTTTGGTAAGAAAACCTATTTACTTTTTTTGAAGTTTCTCAATAATATTTGACCTTAGAAGCTTTTTCCATATAACATGTAATGGCATATTTCTAGACTAATGCATTGTTTTTCAGAATATAGTTGTAGCACAGAACAGGAAACACAGCCACAGACAAAGCTCTGCATTTTATTTTTTCATTTCCCAAATTTCCCAGACCCAGCAATTTTAAAAGACCTTGTATGTGTGTTAGAAAACTTAGAACAGTAAGGAAAAATTATTCAAACTTTTAAATTATTGTAGCAAAAAAACTTCAAATATAACTAATATTGCTGAAATATTCCATTTCCTTCCTTTATGCATCCATCATGAAAACTGCATCTGTGGAAGTCCTGTCAGAAGGCTAGAACTTGTTGGACTTGAAGTACATGTTTTGGTGGAATATGTTTATCCTGCTAGAATTACATTTCCACATTCAGAACTATTTGTTTCTTAAGGATTCCCATTGAAGGCAACAACTAGTAGAATATAAATGCAAAGCTAAAATAGTATGGTGATAAGACTTTCCTCTGCTATACACAGATTGATATTATGTACATTCCTATTCATGTCCTCATACTTTATCCATTGCCTGTAATAGCTCTTTTTAAGGCTGACTCTAATAAGAATAGGCAAGTCAAATTGCACAGAACAAGTCTTATAAAATACATATGGATGTTGTAACAAATAGTGCTGGGACAATTGAATGTCCACATGTGGAAAAAAAAGAAAAAGAGAGAAAAGGAACCTAGACACAGACTTTACACCTTTCACAAAAATTAATTAATTTTACTAAGATAGTGGAATAGGAGGTTCTATCCCTTGGCCCCACCACCAGCCCAAAGAAATGCCTTTTTAACAACCATTTACAGATGAAGATAACTTTAGGAGAGCTTGGATTCCAGGTGAAAGGTTAAAGCTAGAGGAGCAAGGAACTGAGAAAAGACACAGTGAAAAGGGAAAGAAGAACAATTTTGCTTTTCCCACATCACCCTTTCCTTAGGGGACATAGTGAAACACTGAGAAAGGACCCCTCAGCCTTCAAGTTAAAGAGAGAGTGAAGGGAGCCTTCATCTTCCCTGGCTTTTGGGGGCACTGCGCGAGAAATTTACCTCTGTTGCATCTCATCCAAAACACTGAAGGAATCAGATGGCTAGATCATTTGGGTGCAGCTAAGAAAAAAGAAAAGGGAAGGAGGCTTAAAAAGAAGGGAATTCTGCCTTTTGCAACAACATGGATGAACCTAGAGGACATTATACTTAGTGAAATAAACAAGACATAGAAAGACAAATACTGTTATTATCTCACTTATATGAGGAAACTAAAATAGTCAAACTCATAGAGGCAGAGAGTAGAAGAGTGGTTGCCGCCAGGGGCTGGGGGAGAGGGGAAGTGGGGGCGGGGAAGGGAGGTACTAGTTAATGGTTACAAAGTTTCAGCTATACAAGATGAATAAACCCTAGAGATCCAGTGTACAGAATGAGCCTACCGTTATTAATACAGTATTTATATACTTAAAAATTTGTTAAGATGGTAGATCTTATGCCAAGTGTTCTTACACACACACACCCATGCACACAATAAAAGATAAAGAGGACAAGATAAAGCTTTTGAAGGTGATTGAAATGTTTAGATTGTGGTGATAGTTTTACAGATATGCACTTATCTCCAAACTCATCAGTTTGTAAACATTAAATATGTACATTTTGTAGCATGTCAATCATACCTTACTGAAGTGATTTTTTAAAAATTAGCTCAAAATGGATTATAGATCTCAATAGACATAAAATAAAACACTATAAAACTTCTAGAAGAACAAAACACATAGGAGAAAATCTATGTAAACTTGGGTTTGTGGGTGAGTTTTTTGACACAACCCCAAAAGCATGATCCATGAAAGAAAAGTATTGACAGCTTGGATATTATTAAATTAAAACTTCTGCTCTGTGTAGTAGCTGAATAAAGTCCATCCAAAGATATCATGTCCTAATCCTTGGACCCTGTAAATGTTACCTTATTATTTTTTTAAATGGGTCATTGTAGATCAGATTAAGTTAAGAATCTTGACATGGGGAGATCATGCTGTATTATCCAGATGGTCCCTAAATCCAATCATTATAAGTAAGAGGCAGAGAGAGATTAGACACAGGAGAAGGTGAAGTGAATGAAGGTGAAGGCAGAGACTGGAGTGGCCCAGTCATAAAGGAATGCTGGCACCCACCAGAAATTGGAAGCTAGAAGAGCTTCCAGAGGGAATACGGTCTTGCTGATTTCTGTAGCCCAGTAAAATTTACAGACTTCCACTCTCCAGAAATAGGAGAGAATAAATTTCTGATGTTTTAAGCCACCAGTTTTGTGGTAATTTTTACAGCAGCTGCCAGAAACTAATACACTCTGTGAAAGACATGGTTAAACCAATAACAAGGCAAGCAATGGACCAGGAGAAAATATCTGCAAAATACATATTTGTTAGAGGACTGGCATCCAAAATCCTCAAAGACTCATGTGAACAATTAATCAGCAATAAAAGAAGATTTTGATGTGTTATTACATCTAAAAATCATTTTGTGTAATTTGACTGTAAAGCAGGAATTGTGACCCAGATCATACTGAGTCACAATTGTTAATTAATGTTGTAAGACTCAATGTGAATTAATGGTAAAGCAATCAGACTCAAAATCTAGACATATCTGGGTTCAAATTCTTGACATACCACCTACTCCTTTTACAGATTGCAAAACTTTCCTGAACTGCAGTTTTACAATTGGCAAGCAGAGACTGTAACAGCATCTATAATGGAAGATGGAAGACTGTTTTAAGCAATATATAAGATCCAGTACGTAAGAGTTTGAGCACAGAACTGGCACATACTGAATTATCAATACTAGTATTATTATATCTGAAAATGACAGATATTAGTTGATAATGATGCTATAATTTTCATATATATATATTTAAAAGTCAATCACAATTCAGAAAACATTTATACACATAAATTCCATTACAATTCCATTTAATGGGATAACTGACAGAATAGTCTGTTGTGACTGGAAAAAAATTCTTGACTATTGTATGAAATTTATTTTGTGGTAGCATGAGCTGCTGGGGCAATAATAATAATAGCAGTGGTAACAGTAATAAAATCTTTCTGTTAGGCTCTTAAAGGTGTTCACTGAAGAGGACTTCAGTGGTGAGAGGAGTTTATATGTGAATATTTTAGAAACTTCAATTACCTTTATTTTTATACTGTACTACTGGAATAAGATAAAAGTTTAATTAGCTTTCCTGCATGAAGATCAATTGAACAAAATTACTATCTCATGAATCAAAAATGTCATTTCTGTGTGGAGGGGTTATGCATTAGAGCTGCAAAACAGTTCAGATTCCAATTACGTGGGCTCCTTCTGTTGGGAAGTTAGAATCAGAGGGCATAATGATATGGATATTCACCACTACACCTGCACTTTTTGTATACTTATTTTTGGCAGTCATAAGCACGTAAAGATCACTCTGCAGGTGCAATTGAAGTATACCTTCCCCAAAGTACTACAGGTGTCTTGGCTAGTGGAACCTCTGGAAGCTGGCATTCCTCAAATGGGATGGGATGTATTTAAGGCAATCCAGTATCTGTGTCCTATAGAACCCTGGTAAATGAGTCCAAGCTTCAAGTCATATATAAAGCTTCATGAAAAAGATCCACCTAAAGTCCTTTCATACTGACACAGTTATATACAAAAAGTAATGAATATGTGGTAGGGTGCTGGAGACACTACCTTAATTAAAAATTCTATTTTCTAGCCAAGCACTTTGGAAATTATGGCAGTGAGTTCCTTGAAATGAGAAGAAATTCTCCCTTTCTTCCATTTGTAAGGCTGTGAAAAATTATAAAGTATATGTGGCTCAGGTAAAAATCATTTTCTACAGTAACTAATTTATGTTTCAGGAATCACTACCCCCATCCTTTGTTGTTGCTATTGTTAATGACCATTCTTTTCTGGAAGTGTGATGGGGTAGAAGATTGCCTAGGATATCGTGGTTAGTGACTGTAGGGGATTTTATTTCTTCCCATTACCAAAGATGGCCTGCAACTTTGGCTATTGGTTTTACGAAGTTCTTTGGTTTTTAACTATTCTGTTGCTTTTTTATTGTTTATTTTTGCATTCATTCATAAAACAAGTTTTCACCTTAATTTTTTTTCAAATATATACACCACACAAAATAAATATTATCCATTATTTTTTTTTTTTAATTTTTATTTTTTTTTGCGGTACACGGGCCTCTCACTGCTGTGGCCTCTCCCGTGCGGAGCACAGGCTCTGGACGCACAGGCTCAGCGGCCATGGCTCACGGGCCCAGCCGCTCCGCAGCATGTGGGACCCTCCCGGACCAGGGCACGAACCCGTGTCCCCTGCATCGGCAGGCAGGCTCTCAACCACTGCACCACCAGGGAACCTCTATCCATTATTTTTAATTTTAGAAGATAGAAAATAAAAAGCGATAGTCCCTGTCTTTCACTTTCATCACAAACTTTACCTTTAATATACAGCCATCACCTACAATTAGAACTAGTGTTTCCTCATTTCATATTTCTTCTTTCGTATGGATAAATACATCTGTATTATAAAATCTTTTCCTTTTTATCATTTTTATTGTTAACATTATTTTTCTATAAATATGAAATTGTGCTTTGCAAATTTTCCTACAAATAGATTTTTTTCCCTTTAACAATTTCTGGATCAGACATATGAGTATTTCATCATTTTAAAATGATGTATTGTTTTCTACTATATGATTACATTATAATTTGTTTGACTATCTTTCTCCATGAAGTCACACATGTTGTTTTAAAATTATTGATATTATAAATAATGCTGCAAGATATAGCTGTATACAATTAAGTGCTGTAATCATGATAGTTTTATCCTCAGATTCCTAGATGTGGAATTGCACAGAGAAAATGAACTTCTGATAATTTTCATTACTCTCTCACTCTCAAATACTTATTGATTACATCCCAACACACTGCATGATAGTATACATTGTCATAGCTTCAATGGCACTATATGTTTAGACTATATATTCTTTTTCTTTTTGGGCTGTGTCAGGTCTTTGTTGTGGTGCGTGGGCTCCAGAGCGCATGGGCTCTGTAGTTGTGGCATGCAGGACCTCTAGTTGTGGTGCTCAGTCTCAGTACCTGCTGTGCATGGTCTTAGTTGCCCTGCAGCATGTGGGATCTTAGTTCCCCGACCAGGGATTAAACCTGCACTCCCTGCATTGGAAGGTGGATTCTTAACCACTGGACCACCAGGGAAGTCCCTAGACTATATATATATTCTTATGTTTTCCTACCTGATATTAAAAATTATATCTCATTTTATTTTGCATCTTATTAATAATAAAACCGTCAATCTCTTCAACTGTTTATTTTTAATTTATATTTTTATAAAATTTTAAGATTTTTATACTTTTTTGCTGTTTTTATTTCTCACTGGTTTATACAGTTTAATTTTATATCAGGGATTCCTGCATTTGAAATATATATTACAAATATTTTCTTTCCATTGCTTTCTTTCATTTCTGTTATTCTGCTATACACTGCTATTAAAAAATTTAAATTTTTGCATGGTGAAATTTTTTATCGTGTCATTTAGATTTTCTGAATAAAGAAAAAGATAAAGCTATAAGTATTAAATAGGTAAATTTACAGTATTTTTTTTTTTTTTTTTTTGGTACGCGGGCCTCTCACTGTTGTGGCCTCTCCCGTTGCGGAGCACAGGCTCTGGACGCGCAGGCTCAGAGGTCATGGCTTACGGGCCCAGCTGCTCCGTGGCATGTGGGATCTTCCTGGACCGGGGCACGAACCCGTGTCCCCTGCGTCGGCAGGCGGACTCTCAACCACTGCGCCACCAGGGAAGCCCCTACAGTATTTTTGATACTTATTTTGTACACATGGAATTTTCTCTTTTAACAAAACTCCAACTTTTCAGTATACACGAGGTTCATGATTTAAGAATAAAAAATAGAGGTTTATATCTAATAATACAACATAAGATAAAACTTAATACTTAGGAAAAACAACAACCTCTACAAAGGTTTTGTCAAGTGACAAAACAAAAGCAAACAAGTAAAAAATAAAAATAAAAAAAGACCAACATGATGTGGATTATCTCTTTTCTTTGACTAATGGGCACAATATATTCTGATATTCCACACCTAAATACATTAGAATGCCAAGACTAAATCTTTTGCTTCTATTTTCTCACTTGATCTTTACTAAATCCTCATTTAATCTTCATAGTGATTATATGAGGTGGTTATATTAATAATCACAATTCACAGTTGGGAAATCATAATTAGAAAGACCTTTTGCATGGTAACAGAGGTGGTGAGTGATAAGACAAGCTTTAGACTCAAGTCAACCTGAAACTGACTGAATCTCCTGAATGAGGATGGTCCACCCACATCCAAATAGTAATGATGAAACATCTCACGTATGTTTTCCAATAGTTTTAAACTTATTTTTGCATTTACATACACAAGTTAATTATGTATTTAAATATGCATTTAATCATCACATTGTTTGCCTTTATATACAATTTTTATTTGTCACTTATACCTCAACAAAGCTGAAAAAGTATATATGATAAAGTAGATTATATAAGAAGTACATTTCAGCAAATACATAGTGGTTTTGATCAAAGTTTCCTCTCAATAGTCAAAAAATGGGCTTCCCTGGTGGCGCAGTGGTTGAGAATCTCCCTGCCAATGCAGGGGACACGGGTTTAAATTTGTGGCAGACAGGCGTAGACTAACTAACTCCCAAGAGGAAGATGCAGAGGGATAAGCTGTTGTGCCTTGTTCACTTTCTCCTTCTAAATACATCAGTCAGGTTAAGTCACTTCTCTTAGAAAGCACAGTGGGGGGCACTGAGAGAGGGCTGGTATGGTAGGTACACTAATGGAACAAACAGATGCCACATGGAGCAAAATCTCAAAAGGTGCCCTCCCACAACACTTGGGAAAGGGAAAAAGGGTGAAAATATTGAGTGAAGAGAGATAGCTGCTTTACCTACCTATACAATTCGCCATGGGCTACAATTTCTCATTAAAATAGTAAGTGGTAATATTTCACACTGTCATTTCTCCTTACCCACATAGCACCAGGGATAGTGACTTTCTAAATGCAGGGGAAATGTTCTCAACTTCTACACAGACAATATTTATTACTAAAAAGTATACTTAAAAGTATCATTTGAAGAGCAAGTATAATATACTCACTTCTGATCATGGAGGTTACCGAAGGGGAAATATTTTCAATTTTCCTCTTTGCCTCTTCTCTGTGGCCCATTATAACTCAATAACTACTTCTATTGCTACTATTATCAAATCATATTTGCCCCTCTGATCTATAAGGATGTCAAATTGAGTTGTCTTTTATTTATCTTTGTATGTCCCAAACCTAGCAGGGTTCCTATCCCATGGTTTTTGTTAAAGAATTTTTTCTGAATCAAAATATTTGACCTACTGGAACTCTATGTTCAATTCTAGTTTACCATCAAATACATCCTTTTCAATTTTTAGCTATACATTCTGTTTTCCTGGATGTTTTAGCAAGATAGAGAATTTTCTGGATATTTATATGTATATGGGTTGTGGCCAGTCATAACTTACAAATATATATAATAAAATATATTTCAATCCCCCTTTGAGATCAGTCTTATCTTTAATACACATATGTATGTCAAATTAGAAATAACACTAAGCACAGCTTACATTGGTCAATGAAGCATTATGATTAGCTTGTATTAGAACTGTATTTCCTATTTCTAATAAATCAGTGACACTGTTTCCTGTCTATATGATTTATATTATAAATTATGCTTCAGAGCTTATAAGTGAATACATTACCTATAAATGTTATAAATGCTCAATTGCTTAAAATTACAGTTTCACACATACAAATTTTAAATAACCACTATGCTAAGACTACATTAGTTTTGAATTATTTTAAAGCCACATGATAGAAGAGAAGTAGATTGTCTTACCTAATTTTTATGACAATTTATTGAAAACATGAGATTTCAATGAAGTGGGTTTTATATAGAAAATTATTTTTATTTCTACCAAAAGAACTGAATTATTCAAATATAATAAAGTATTTAGTAGACACTTTAGGAAAATACACTTGTGAAAATATTTAGGGATATTTATATATCATAAGGTCTTCTTCCTTTGACATAATTGATTCCACTACTTTACTGCCTAGTTACAAAAGTGCCATGGGTTCAAAATGTAGGTTTAAATCATGGTACAGTCATTTTGTTGATTAATATATGAGCACTGAATTTTAAATACATAACTGAAACACAGAGTAAAATCTATGAATAAATTTTACTCTAAACATAGAGTAAATTTTACTCTAAACATAGAGTAAAATCTATGAATAAAGGAGCAATTATATGTTCAGTAACTCTTGTGGGGAGGGGAATCAAACTAGAAAAGGACAGAATCACAATGAATTTGCAGTGAAATCAAAAGCCAGCTGATGGAGCTTTTCAGTTACTGCTATACAATCTTTAGTTAAGGCTGCCATCTAAAACAAAATATAGGAAATTTAGAAATTCCACAAATGCTCAGTTTTAATTAAAATTATTCATCCACTACTTGTAAAAAAAAAGTAGATGATTTTTAATGAAATAATATTGAAATATCCTTATTTTATTTTATAAGTTTTAGTTTCTGTGAGTCCATGAAGCATCACATTGCTGGTTATACAAGGAAATTTTATTTAGACTAAAGTCACTTATCAGTGCTTTGATATTTAGGCAATAAATGTTTACAAGTTAGTCAATTTAACATGTGTCCTAGTGATTACTGATGTATCACTTCAAGCACAAAATGCATACAGTATTCCACCGTGTGGTCATAACCAAAATAAATCAATGTGGGCAAGCACTGTACAAATTCCTTCAGATGCCCTAATTTATCTACAAATCATTATGAGATTAAAAACTATTATTGTACCACCATTTTTATATATAAAAAATATAGAATTACAAAGGACGAGGAACAAGCTTAAAGTCATGTGGCTATAAGGCGCTAAAGTGAGATATAAACCCTGGTCTGTCTGAATCCAGAGCTGGTACTTTAGGACTGACAGCAGATGGCCTCTGTAAATTTTTACTTATTTCTGCCCCATCCCACCATCATCTTCACTATCCTAGAATCCCCAAAACACTTCTTGAGAAGCATTATCCATATTATAAAAATAAAACATTCAAAATATTCATCAAAGTTTTTAAAAACAATGCCAACAAAGAATTGATCCCTAGGAGCAGATTTTAGGCCTGAGGCAAACCTAGAAAAGTTGTCACAAAACCCTCTACTTACCCTTTGCATAGACATCTCCTTTGTACCTTTAGTTTGGACTTTGGAACTGAATTTCCCACAGAGAGTATTGAGTATGACTAAGCTAGCTCACGCCATTTTGAAGGTACATCTTTTGGATTTCAGAATCCTAAGTCCCAATTCTTTTTCCATATGTTAGTAGGATGTATCCTTCCCCAATTTTTCCCAACTTAAGGTGCATCTAGTGAGCCCCAGTATGATGCAGAATACAGAATACGGGACTAAAGACTTTTAGTTCTTTTTGAGCATATAACCTTTACAATTTAAGGCAAATCATTGCTTTCAACAACCACTATGCATCAGAAGCAGAGCCCATAGAGACGGCAAACTGCTTTCTCTCATTTGGATACTACCAATGGTTAGATGACCATCTGCTATGATCTCCTTCCTACCCTCTCTCTTTTTTTTTGTGGTACATGGGCCTCTCACTGCTGTGGCCTCTCCCGTTGCGGAGCACAGGCTCCGGACGCACAGGCTCAGCGGCCATGGCTCACGGGCCCAGCCGCTCCGCGGCATATGGGATCTTCCTGGACCGGGGCACAAACCCGTGTCCCCTGCATTGGCAGGCAGACTCCCAACCACTGCGCCACCAGGGAAGCCCTTACCCTCTCTCTTGATGGCCGGTTCTGCCTGAACTGGGCTTTCACTGCCTCGTACTCCCAGAGGAACCAGTCAGTCTGATCTGGGCCCACATCCTCCCCCACTTACCCACTCTTCAAGAGATCTAGCAGGTTCTCAGGCACTCTATAGAAAAGTTATATTTAATTCGTGTTTTAGTAGACAAGCAACCCCCGCCCCCCCCCACCCCGCTCCCACCACTTACTGTCTTACAACTTTGGAAATATTTTCAGAGAATCTTGAGTATTTTACAGATAAAGAGCTTGAAATCTGCTTGGGACCCAATGACTACCTCTGAGAGCTAAGGCACAAATTCATGACACGTGTTTCCCAGTTAAGCAAAGGTGATATTTAGTTAAGATGCTGAGAACTAAAAATGCAATGCAACATTTGATTTACTTGATCAATATCTTGTGCAAGAATCATAGCTGGCCAAAGTTACAAGCTTAGATCCTGTTAAAAATCATTGAAAAAAAAATAGTTCTTGATATTTAATTCTGATTTCAGCTGACTGAATTCACAGATTATTTTTTGACTTTTTTTTTTTTTTTTTTTTGGCTGTGTTGGGTCTTCGTTTCTATGCAAGAGCTTTCTCTAGTTGTGGCAAGGGGGGTCCACTCTTCATCGTGGTGTGCGGGCCTCTCACTACCGCGGCCTCTCTTGTTGCGGAACACAGGCTCCAGGCGCGCAGGCTCAGCAGTTGCTCACGGGCCTAGTTGCTCCGTGGCATGTGGGATCTTCCCAGACCAGGGCTTGAACCCGTGTCCCCTGCATTGGCAGGGAGATTCTCAACCACTGCGCCACCAGGGAAGCCCATTTTTTGACTATTGAGAGGAAACTTTGATCAAAACCACTATGTATTTGCTGAAATGTACTTCTTATATAATCTACTTTATCATATATACTTTTTCAGCTTTGTTGAGGTATAAGTGACAAATAAAAATTGTATATAAAGGCAAACAATGTGATGTTCTGATATACCGATGCACTGTGAAATGTTTACCACAATCAAGCTAATTAACATATTCGTCACCTCACACCTCACATAGTTGCCATTATTTTTCTGTGTGAGAACAATTAAGATATTGACCCTCTTAGCAAACTTCAAGTATACAATACAGTGTTTCTTAATGTAATCAATTTTGTTATCATATTTGTTAAGACAGTTTTTCTCTTATTTTGCTCTGAGGCAATAAATTGCCATTGCCAGTCATTGGGAAATTTGCTACATGCCTTCTAACAGTCTTATACACACACTCTCTTCTCCTTTTTCTCTTTCCAATCCTCTCTTTTTGTCTCCACCTATTCTGTTTGCAGTACTAGCTTTTGCATTTCCACTTGATTCTGCATAAGTAGTTTGTTACGTAATTTGTTTTAAATTTTAAAAATTTGCCTACACTTGTTTTTAAACTAGAAAAATAATTTCATTATTTTGTAATTAATAAGAAGTATCTCAACTACCACTTACAATTTACATAGGCATCACTATAATTCATGCTGTCTGTATAAACTATTCAAATATATGCATTAAAGTATTACATTGATACTTAAAAACATCATACAAACTGCCCATCCATTGACATTTACTAGACTCATGAGGAGTTTATGTGATGTACTAGAAAAAACTCAGGCATTTGATATTTGAATTCCAATAAGAAAATCAAAAGCAATCAATGTTACAAGTTAAAGTACATTCCTACCACTACAAAAAGTTGTGTTCGATGAAAAAATTATTTTACAGTCCTTTGGTTTTTAAACATAAATTGATTTTATCCAAATTAAATAAATTAAAAATTCATTTCCTTTTTCACACTAGTCACATGTCAAGTGCTGAATAAAGACAAGTGGCTACTGGCTTCCATATTGAACAGCCATGGTCTAGAGCATGTCCTGATTCTATGTCTAGTTCTACCACTTAATATAATCAGGGGAACATTATTTAATTCTCTAAACTTCAGTTTCTGCACCTGGGAACAAGGGTGAAAAATATAACTATCTCACAGAATTTTTGAAAAAGCTAAGCAGTATTATGCAAAGTAAGTATTTATTACAGGATTTAAAATATGAATGACATTAGGCATTATTAAAGAAACTACATTTGCTGTTAAATAACTTCTGGTAATAAATAAATGACATAAGATACCCTAATAGTCACTTTTGGCACTGACGTAAATACAACACAGCTTTTCGTTTTCAGTATGCATTCATTGAGACATTTTCCCATGCATTTACACATATAAGAACATACATATATGTACATATATATGCAAATATATATATTAATAAATATGAATATATATTCGTTTCCAGGAGTTTCAAGCAGTTTAGCTTTTATATCTATTTGGTCTAGATTCATATTTGCCTGTGTTTATTAATAATCTTTTTAAAAATGAGCTGTAGAGACTTTATAACTCACATTTTATTTCAAAAATTATTTTTATGGTATAGATCCCATATATTACTTAAAGGAACATATAAGTATTTTCTTTGTGGTTGCATTTTAGAATGTTCAGAGAAATAAACAATAGTATCATTTAGGTAACTATAGAGTAGATGTTATTAACTTTTCCCTCACAAGATATGATTTAGATTTAGAAGTATTATGCATTATAATGTATACTATCAGTGGTTCTGTTATACATGTTTAATAGAGTCAAACTTAGTACTCTTTACACAAAAGATTTACATTGACTTTCATTTCACTTTTTTGATATCTATTATATTCTTAGTGAGAATAAGTGTCATATGCAGTTTATTTGTTGATTAAAGCACTCATTTATTTCACTCATTCAATACATTTTTACTGAGTGTTTACTTTCTCTCAAGAAATCTTGGAGGGGAATTGAGAAAATGAGAATTGCTCTGATCTTTCTGACTTTTCCTTTAAAGTTAGAAGTCTTTTTTTTTTTGTATATGTATTTTTTTGAAATGTGAATTTATTTGTATATACCCACATATACTTTTAGGAATATAAATGGAATTGTGGAATGTGATTAAATATAATATTTTTTGTATGTTACATATGTATTTAAAACCATATAACACATAACTTGATATATTAATTAATTTTGAAATATTGCTTTTTTTCATCTAATCTCACATTTCATGAAATTTGTTAAGTTTTTGCTTGTGCAACTTTGAGAATAGTATTGACATATATTGAGATGGAGTGGACTTGAGAAGGCACATACTTAGGACTGGGGAGTAAAATAGGGACTATTAAGATTTTTCTGTGCTCTATTACCTTGAAGATGCCCATTTACAGTGGTAAATAGCCCCACCACTCCCCCCAAAAGAGATTTTTTTAAAATACATCCATGTTTAACAGGATCATTCTGTAACGTTCATTAATTTATACATACACTTCATAACTTAGTTCCATTCTTATTCTATACTTCTTTTTCCAGAAAATAATTCTATGATTTGTCCTCTCTTTTATAAGCCTTAGGCATTCTTCCTTTAAACTTCAAGGAGGTTCCCCTAGATAAGAGTAAATAAATTCTTGCTGAAACAATGTCTTTCCTCTAACTCACTTAAAATTTTTTTTTACAGTTCTTCATTCAGACATTCAAATTCAGGAGTGTAAAACTAAAAGGGCCCTACTGAAATCATTTTATGCTCCAGGAATGAGAGTATTATGTAAATAGCAGAAGTCCAGGAGACATTTTATCTCTCTTTGACACGGTGTGTTCTGATTTTACTTGGCATCTCCTTTCATATATATCCAGTGGTGTTACATTAATTTAAATACATGTGCAAAGAACAACCTATGGCTATTTATAACTTTGTATTCCTTTATTAAAGATAACAACAAACTAGAATCTTTTGCTAAAAAGAAAGCAGATAATATGAGAAAGCTGGGAGATAAGGGACATAAGTTACTAGAGAGCTTGAAAAAGCAAAGTAGGTCACTGAGACAAGCAGAAAATATGCAATATCTTTTTAAAAATGAAATAACTCTTTAAAAATATACTCCAGCCAGTGATTTTTTAAATAGAATAGCTTAAGAATCAAAATCACAGAATACTATTCATAGAGAGAACCATTACCTGATTTGGAAAAATAAAATAAAATGTCCTCTCTAGCAAGTGTGAAAAACTGATAAGAAACCTTTGTTTAAAGAGTGAATTCACTTTAACAGGGCCCTTATAAGGTCATTGTGTAGAACTGGTGAGAAAAGCGAAAATATTTCTGGGAATCAAGTAGAAATCGTTTTGAATAAGCTCACTTTGGGTAAAATAATGCCAGATTTAAAACAAATCTAAAAATGTCTTGATGTAGAGGATGGACCTAAAACAGGCACACAGTAAAAGAATGTGAGGTTAACAAATTTAAGGCAATTGAATAATTTAGTGTTTCAGTGTTGTATATAATTACTGTTCTTTATAGTCAAAGGCATATGAACAGCTCTACTGCAAATTGGCCTTGTTAGAGGAGCATTTAGTACAAAAATCTTTTATCTCCCCTTCTCCCTACAGCCTCTTGTTTCCCACATTCATACGCAGTTTTATAAAAAAAAAAATTAGGAATAGGCCACTCATTCATATATACAAGAATCTCTTCCTCTGAGGAACATTTCTTAATTCTCTCCTCTCCAAGTTACTCATTTTTGTACTCCTCCTTTGTCCTGTGGTATATTATTGCAGAGATTTGATCTTTCAACTTTCCTTCCTTCTTCATATCTTCAGTAAGTCAAGTACCTTCACAAAATTCCTCAAAGAAGACATGGCTCCATTATCATTGTCACTAGTCAAAACCCACTGTTACCCCTCCTTGACAATTGTAAAAGCCTATTTCCTCGCCTCCCTCCTACCATTTTAGCTTCCAGTTTGTCCTCCATATGGCAGTATTTATTATCACCTCTTTAAAATGCAAATTGCCCATGTCTCCCTTATCTTTCCACACCAAATATGAAATCAGTTTATGGCTCTTCACTGAACTAAGAATGGAACCCAAATTCCTTGATAAGTTGCACAAAGCCCTATAAGATCTGGCTACTTTTTACCTCCTCACAAACTACCTGATTCCTGTGCCCCACCATCTATTGCACTTCAGACATACTGGTCTCCTTTCTGCGGTGCAAACACTCTTTTTAAAGTCCTTTCAAGTCTTCGTATTGTCTGTTCCCTCCTGCTGGGCATACTCCTGGTATAATGTTAGAGAGCCTTCACTAACTGCTGAATCTAAACAACTAAGGAAGTCACCTGCTTCTTTGCCTGAGGCACAGAACTGCCCATGACAGGTGTACGGAGATGAGAAATAGGTGTTCAATTAGCTTCCTAGGGCTGCAGTAACAAATTACCACACACTTGGCAATTCAAAACAACAGAAAGATATTCTGGCACAGTTCTCAAGGCCAGACTTTGAATAAGGCACTGGCAGGGCTGTGCTCCCTTCAAAGGCTCCAGGGGAGAATCCTCCCTCACCTCTTCCAGCTTCCAGTGATGCCAGGTGTTGCTTTGTTTATGACAGCATAACTCTAATCACTGCCTCCCTCTTTACATGGCCTTCTCCCTTGTGTCTCTGTGGGTTTTCTTCTTTTCTGTCTTTTATAAGGATATCTGACATTGGATTTAACGCCCAACCTAATGCAGGATGATCTCATCTTGAAATTTTTACCTTAATTAAATCTGCAAAGCCCACATTTCCATTCCAAATTTCCACATTTGAAAGGAAGATGCTAATTCTTGTCTCCTAAGTTTTTCTAAGAATTAAGCTAGATAACGTCTACAAAGCGCTTAGTACAATGCCTGGTGCTTAAGAAACATAACATTTTCTCATTCTGTTGGTAAGTAAATTCAATTTTATGACTAAATGAACTATTGTTTAATTTAAATACATGATTATTATTCTTCCAATATATCTATTTTTACTCTATCTCCATTTTCCCAATCATTTTTAAAACTACCATGACCAAGTTGTAAATAAGTTAATTTTTTAACAAATGCAAGGTAAGGAGAAAGACCACTTCCCAGTCCTAACATTTATTTTTCTTTTCATTATTTCCTAGTGTCTTTAAACAACAGTGTAAAGTTATTTTTATATTCATTTTAGAGGCAAATATATATAAAATAAATATATTTTATTTTTATATTTCTTTTACAGGCAACCCTCAGGCCTACCTCTGCTGTATGCATGTGTAATCACTTCCCCCACGCCCCAAGTTTTATTTATTTAACTCTTCTGGGTTTCAGTTTATTTTTCTAGGGATTATTTTTACAACCTATTACGGAGAAATCATCAAAATAATATTTGCAAAGTACTTCTAACTTTGTCAAGTATTTTCACAAGCATTATCCATTTCATATATCATTCACCCATTTATCCAAGAAGTACTATATTTGCTAGCATTCTTGGCACTAAGGTGGGTACTGGGATAAAGATCTGAAAGCTATCCTCCAGTAGTTAGGAAGCACACTAATGGTAAGTGCTATGATGGGCATACATGCCAAGTGCTATGGTAAAGGTGTGGTAAATGGTTCAGACTTAAGTGCAGGACATTGTCAGACAAAGGGTATATATTTTTTTCTTCTTCTTTCTTTATTTTTTGGTTGCATCGGGTCTTAGTTGCAGCATGCAAGATCTTCGTTGAGACATGTGGGATCTTTTTTGTTGTGGCGCAGGTTCTTCATTGTGGCATGTGGGCCTCTCTCTAGTTGTGTGTGTGGGATTTCTCTCTCTAAGTTGTGGCACGTGGGCTCCAGGGAGCGTGGGCTCTGTAGTTGTGGTGCGTGGGGTCCCGGGCACATGGGTTCTGTAGTTTGTAGCACGCGGGCTCTCTCATTGAGGCACGTGAGCTCAGCAGTTGTAGTGCACAGGTTTAGTTGCCCTGCAGTATGTGGGATCTTAGTTCCCCAACCAGGGATCGAACCAGCGTCCCCTTCATTGGAAGGCAGATTCTTTACCACTGGACCACCAGGGAAGTCCCCCAAGGGTATTTTTTTGTTTTTAATACATACTAATAGGTATTAAATCTAAGGGGAAAAGGAAAATTTAGGGAGGAGCAGTAGAGGCAAAGGCAAAGAGGCTTAATATGACTGGAGTCTGGTTTGAGGAGAGGGTTGGCATAAATCAAGGGTGGGGAAAAAAACAGAGTCAGATCCTAGAGGGCTGGAAAGTCATGCCCTAGACATGGACTTTATTCTTAAGATAATGGAAAGTCATTGAAGAATATTAGGTAACATGAATTTATCTATATTTTAGAGAGCAGCAAATTAGGAATTAGAAATAAATTGGAAATGAGTTAAACAGAAGGTGGGAGAACAGGGGCTCTTTGGCAATCCTTAAGGGAAATTGGAAGGGTCTGACTTTACCTTGTAAGTGAGGTTGAAAAGAAGGGACTAGTTTTAAGTCACATTAAAAAAGTGATTAATACTTAGCATCCAACTGGATGTCACTTCTCAATGAATTTAAGTGACTTGCTTAAGTTGACTTGAACAGTAATTATTCTCTCTCTAAATATAGTTCTTCCAAATTTATAGTAAAATATCATATCATGTTGCCTTTGGAGAAATCTCTTTATTTTAGGGTCTGGAATCCCTATGGAGAGTTTGAAGGTAATTCTTTAGGTTCAATTATTGTCTCTTAGTTTCCTTTATGTTTCAGTTATCTAATGCTGGAAAAGAGACTATACTCAAATTTTGGTAGCTTAGAACAATAATGATGTATTATCTTTCACCATTTTCTGGGCTGTCTGGGCTCCACCTGTTGGTCCTCTTCTATGTGATGTTGTCTGGGCTCCCTTTACCTAGGACCCAAGCTGGGACTGCAGCATCCAAAATGGTTTTACACACATGTCCTGAATCTCTCCTGGGATGGCTGGAAAGGCTGTGTCTCTTTTCAGAAAGAACTTAGACTTCTAATGTGGTGGCCCAGGACTCCAAGGCTGAAATTGGAAGCTCTGAGGCTTCTCAAGAACTAGGCCCAGAACTGTAACAGACTTCAGCTGCATTCAGTTGTAAAAAAAACAATTCATATAGCCTACCCTGATCAAGAAGGAGATATAGATTTCACTTCTTGATGGCTGGAGTACCATTAATATAAAGGGATGAGAGGAATTATTTGTAGACTTTCTACCATACTCCATCATTTGCACTGACCTATTTTGTAGATCACTTCTGAAAGTAGATATTTTCTTTTCTCTATTATCTTCCTTGAAGTAGATAATGTCAACTTAAGTGCATATAGTAATACAGGTTATTCTTCAGGATGATAACGTAATATAGGTATATAAAATTTTTTCTTTGTATATGCCTATAAGATATTCCTGAGACATATGGCTTAGGTATCACTATAATTGCATTAAGGATCTAGGCCATGTCTTGTACTTTCTTCAGTTCCAATAGTGATGATAAAATTTCATGCACTAGCAATTCTTTTGCTACAAGTCATACATTTTATAACCATCCCACACAGAGAGAAAAATCTTCTTATAATCTAGTATTTTCCAATTAGAAACATTGAAAGGAATGGTTTATATGTCCCTTTGATACAAGCACTGGTCAATGTTAGTTGCTGATAGATGGAGTACATAAAATAAATGATGGAAGATGGACAGTCATTAATTTGGGGAGATCATTAAGGAATCCTTCCTACTCCAGACAAAAAATTTTAATTGTGAGGCTCAGAGGAGCCCTGTTTTTGGTAATTGTTTTATTTTAGAAGGGCTGGAGAAGTCTAGAATTCTTCCCCTCCCTCTGACCCTTTCATGATGATCATTCCAACTTGGCTTCCTATATTTTAAATTAAATATGAGTAAACTAGGAACATTATTTAAGATCTGAAGTTAATAAATATATTTTACACTTACACAGAAAAGTATTTATTTGAGGAAGGCAGAATTATACAGAATCTATTGCATATTATTTATTTAAGGGCCTTTAAATGAATGCACTTTAATTTATAAACACACTGAAAATTCTCTGATACATGTAAGCCTAAAATTGAAGAGGACAGATTTTAATAAACTTAACCCTGAAACACACACACACACACACCATCACCACCACCACCACCACCACCAAAAACAAAGCAAAAACAAGAAACAAGGCAAAACCCAAAATAAACTGTGCCCTTGAGCATTCCATGACTAATTCTTTTGGCTCAGTTTTGTTATGTATTCAGAAGACTAAAACCTTTTTAACTGTATGTGAGGACAATCTGGATGTAGCTTCCCACTCCTCCTCCTGCCACATACACCTGTCCCCTTGATCTCCAGGGCTGACTTTGTTATTCCTGATGTCAAGGTATCTCTTTTCATCCTCACCCTTTGCTTCCCAAAGCTGTGTGTCCTGGTAAAGAGAGATATCTTAGCATTCAGAATGACTTCACAGCTGAATTAGGAAGCTGCGCTAAATGTTTAAGAGCAAGGGCCATGGGTTCACTCTGCCTCTGTTTCATACAATGGTCCACTACTTATTAAAGCTGTGTAGTACTGATAAATTATATAAATTCCCTGTGCTTCTACTGCCTTTTCTGTAAAATGAGGATAACGGTGGTAGGTACCTCAAAGTGCTATGATAAAAATTACAGATAAAGATCATGCATTTTAAATCCTTTAAAAGAGCCATCAGGTACACATATTAACTAATGGCCTTTAATCTCATTAATGATCATTTGAAGCTCTAATGACTAGATATCAATAGTATACTAAATGCATACTGTGGTTATAGCATATTAAAATTACTCTCACCCTTCTTTTCTAGTTTTCTGGTTAGAGAATCAGAGGTGACTGTCCTTCTCAGTTATACTCATCTGGTCACCTTTCCCATTTTCAGTGGGCTTCCTTATCCATACAATGCCCAAGTCCAACACCAGCCCTTTTTCCTAAGGGTTAACTTTATTCTTGGAGGTATTCACACCTAGGGAATTCAGTTATCTGCCCTTTGCCAACTGAAGCTCTGCTTTGAACTCTCAGATATTCTTTGCACAATATATGTGCTAAATATTACTTCTCTTTATTTTCATCATTCTTTGAAATACTCTGTTTTTTAAAAAAATGGTCTTTGATTAACATGAAAGCTTGTATCTTGACTGTAAGTCTGAAATATATTTTCTTGCTAGCAGCCATCTGTCAGCAGGTTTGAGCTGGACTGTCACTAGTGTTAAACTAAAATACACTTTGAATAGTGTGAAAACCAGTTCAAGACAACTTATCTTTCACCTCCCTTTATTCCTCCACACTATGTCACCTGCAGAATTGTGTCCCCCCAAACGGTAATGTCATCTTAGCTGTCACTCACGCTCTTGCTTTTCAAACCATACAAGAGAGAAATGCGGCAAGGGAATTCAGAAATCTTTGTGATTTGTTTGCTGAGTGCCAAGGGGTATAAACACTCTCTTTGGAATCACATAAAGCCTGATTTTCACTTTTATATGCCTTTCAATGTACTATTCCTTCTAAAGCAAATAGTGACTCCATGCTTAAAGGAAGACCCACGGAGGTGTGGAAGGATATAATAACCAGAACACCTATTATTAGCACTAGGTTAAGATGTGTAGGGTAACAATAAGAAGAAGAAAAAAAAGGAAAATCATATTATTGCTGCTGCAGTGAAGGAAATAAGTGTCAAAAGGAAGTTGGAAAATACAACCATGAAAGCCTTTCAGTTACTTTACTGATACAAAAATATTTTTTCTGCTCTTTCCAGCTCAGCACTTTCTTGCAAGAATTTTTTTTAATAGAAGTATTCAGGCAATAAACATGACAGGCAGCTCATGTCTGGAGGACTGTAAGACACCTCTAAGTTTTGTAAAGTATGAAGAGAAGGGTGACTGAATTCATGGTACCCCCCAAATATAGTAACTTGGAAGAATTTCATCACCTGGAGTATCTCAATTTTGTCATAAAGGAGAAATGATGGAAAAACAAGTTAAATGTCAGACACCACAAAGTCTTGGTATTTCTCCACTGGTACCCCAAAGTTGTAAATTCTCTATAAACAATAGAGAAAAGAATACCGATTTGGGGGGGTGGGGTCAAGAGGGCATACTAGCAGGACATGGAATTTGCATCTCCTCATAACTAGGGCACCTAGCGGGCACCAGTGGGGAACCATGGACACCTAAGGGGACAAGAGGAACCCCCAGTGACCAAGGAATATCAATCAGAGTGAGGCCACCTGGAGGTTCTCATCTCAGCACCAAGACCCAGCTCTATCCAACTGCCTGCAAACTCTAGTGCTGGATGCCTCAGGCCAAACAACCAGTAAGACAGGAATACAGCACCACTCATCAAAAAAAAAAAAAAAAAATCAAATGAAATGAGAAAAAATATGTTACAGACTAAGGAGCAAGGTAAAAACCTACAACGCCAAATAAATGAAGATGAAATAGGCAACGTACCTGAAAAAGAATTCAGAGTAATGATAGTAAAGATGTTCCAAAATCTCAGAAACAGAATACAGAGAATACAAGAAACATTTAAACAAGTATCTAGAAGAACTAAAGAAAAAACAAACAGTGATGAACAACACAATTACTGAAATTAAAAATACTATAGAAGGAATCAATAACAAAAACTGAGGCAGAAGAATGGATAAGTGAGCTGGAAGATAAAATGGTGGAAATAACATAGAGCAGAATAAAGAAAAAAGAAAGAAAAGAATTGCGGACAGTTTCAGAGACCTCTGGGACAACATTAAACGCATCAACATTCGAATTAAAGAGGTTTCAGAAGAAGAAGAGAAAAAGAAACGGTCTGAGAAAATATTTGAAGAGATTATAGTTGAAAAATCCCCTAACATGGGAAAGGAAATAGTCAATCAAGTCCAGGAAGCACAGAGAGTACCATACAGGATAAACCCAAAGACAAACATGGCAAGATACATATTAATCAAACTATCAAAAACTAAATACAAGGAAAAAATATTAGAAGCAGCAAGGTAAAAGCAACAAATAACATATAAGGGAATCACCATAAGGTTAACAGCTGATCTTTCAGCAGAAACTCTGCAAGCCAGAAGGGAGTGGCAGGACATATTTAAAGTGATGAAAGGGAAAAAATTACAACCAAGATTACTCTACCCAGCAAGGATCTCATTCAGATTCAATCAGATAAATTAAAACCTTTACAGATAAGCAAAAGTGAAGAGAATTCAGCACCACCAAACTAGCCTTACAACAAGGGGTAAAGGAACTTCTCTAGGAAGGAAACACAAGAGAAGGAAACGACCTACAAAAACAAATGCAAAACAATTAAGAAAATGGTAATAGGAACATATATATCAATAGTTACCTTAAAAGTAAATGGATTAAATAATTCAACCAAAAGACATAGATTGGCTGAATGGATACAAAAACAAGACCATACATATGCTTTCTTCCAAAGTCCCATTTCAGACCTAGCGACACATACTGACTGAAAGTGAGGGGATGGATAAAGATATTCCATGCAAATGGAAATCAAAAGAATCCTGGAGTAGCAATTCTCATATCAGACAAAATAGACTTTAAAACAAAGACTATTACAGGAGACAAAGAAGGACACTACATAATGATCAAGGGATCAATCCAAGAAGAAGAATAACAATTGTAAATATTTATGCACCCAACATAGGAGCACCTCAATATATAAGGTAAATGCTAACAGCCATAAAAGAGGAAATTAAACACAATAATAGTAGGGGACTTTTAACACCCCACTTTCACAAATGGACATATCATCCAAAATGAAAATAAAGAAAGAAACACAACCTTTAAATGACACATTAAACAAGATGGACTAAATTGATATTTATAGGACATTCCATCCAAAAACAACAGAATACACTTTCTTCTCAAGTGTTCATGGAACATTCTCGAGGATAAACCATACATTGGATCACAAATCAAGCCCTGGTAAATTTTAAAAATTTGAAATCATATCAAGTATCTTTTCTGACCACAATGCTATGAGACTAGATATCAGTTACAGGAAAAAAACTGTGAAAAATACAAACACATGGAGGTAAGCAATACACTACTAAATAACCAAGAGATCACTGAAGAAATCAAAGGGGAAATCAAAAAATACCTAGAAACAAATGACAATAAAAACACGATGACCCAAAACCTATGAGATGCAGCAAAAGCAGGTCTGAGAGGGAAGTTTATAGCAATACATTCCTTCCTCAAGAAAAAAGAAAAATCTAAAATAAACAACCTAACCTTACACCTAAAGCAATTAGAAAAAGAAGAACAGAAAAACCCCAAAGTTAGCAGAAGGAAAGAAATCATAAAGATCAGATCAGAAATAAATGGAAAAGAAATGAAGGAAACAATAGCAAAGATCAATAAAGCTAAAAGCTGGTTGTTTAAGAAGATAAACATAATTGATAAACCATTATCCAGACTCATGAAGAAAAAAAGGGAGAAGACTCAAATCATTAGAATTAGAAATGAAAAAGGACAAGTAGCAACTGACACCGCAGATATACAAAGGATCATGAGAGATTACTACAAGCAACTTGATGACAATAAAATGGACAACCTGGAAGAAATGAACAAATTCTCAGAAAGGCACAACCTCCCGAGACTGAACCAGGAAGAAACAGAAAATATAAACAGACCATTCACAAGCACGGAAATAGAAACTGTGATTAAAAATCTTCCAACAAACAAAAGCCCAGGACAAGATGGATTCACAGGCGAATTCTATCAAACATTTAGAGAAGAGCTAACACCTATCCTTCTCAAACTCTTCCAAAATATAGCAGAGGGTGGAACACTCCCAAATTCATTCTACAAGGCCACCTTCACCCTGATACCAAAACCAGACAAAAATGTCACAAGGAAAGAAAACTTCAGGCCAATATCACTGGTGAACATACATGCAAAAATCCTCAACAAAACATTAGCAAACAGAATCCAACAGCATGTTAAAAGGATCATACACCATGATCAAGTGGGGTTTATCCCAGGAATGCAAGGATTCCACAATATATACAAATCAATGAATGTGATACACCATATTAACAAACTGAATGAGAAAAACCATATGATCATCTCAATAGATGCAGAGAAAGATTTCGACAAAATTCAACACCCATTTATGATAAAAAATCTGCAGAAAGTAGGCACAGAGGGAACTTACCTCAACATAATGAAGGCCATATATGACAAACCCACAGCCAACATCATTCTCAATGGTGAAAAACTGAAACTATTTCCTCTAAAATCAGGAACAAGAGAAGGATGCCCACTCTCACCACTATTATTCAACATAGTTTTGTAAGTTTTAGTCACAGCAATCAGAGAAGAAAAAGAAATAAAAGAAATCCAAATCGGAAAAGAATAAGTAAAGCTGTCACTGTTTGCAGATGACCTGATACTATATAGAGAGAATCCTAAAGATGCTACCAGAAAACTACTAGAGCTAATCAATGAATTTGATAAAGTAGCTGGATACAAAATTAATGCACAGAAATCTCTTACATTCCTATACACTAATGATGAAAAATCTGAAAGAGAAATTAAGGAAACATTCCCATTTACCACTGAAACCAAAAGAAAAAACTACCTAGGAATAAAGCTACCTAAGGAGACACAAGACCTGTATGCAGAAAACTATAAGACACTGATGAAAGAAATGAAAGATGATACAAACAGATGGAGAGATATATCATGTTCTTGGATTGGAAGAATCAACATTGTGAAAATGACTATACTACCCAAAGCAATCTACAGATTCAATGCAATCCCTATGAAACTACCAATGGCATTTTTCACAGAACTAGAACAAAAAATTTCACAATTTGTAGGGAAACAGCAAAGACCCCGAATAGCCAAAGCAATCTTGAGAAAGAAAAACGGAGCTGGAGGAATCAGCCTCCCGGACTTCAGACTATACTACAAATCTACAGTAATCAAGATAGTATGGTACTGGCACAAAAACAGAAATATAGATCAATGGAAAAGGACGGAAAGCCCAGAGATAAACGCATGCATATATGGTCACCTTGTCTTTGATAAAGGAGGCAAGAACATACAATGGGGAAAAGACAGCCTCTTCAATAAGTGGTGCTGGGAAAACTGGATGAGTACATGTAAAAGAATGAAATTAGAACACTTCCTAAAACCATACACAAAAATAAACTCATAATGGAGTAAAGACCTAAATGTAAGGCCAGACACTATAAAACTCTTTAGAGGAAAACATAGAAGAACACTCTTTGACATAAATTACAGCAAGATCCTTTTTTTACCCACATCCTAGAGAAATGGAAATAAAAACAAAAATAAATGTGGGACCTAGTGAAAATCAAAAGCTTTTGCACAGCAAAGGAAACCATAAACAGGACGAAAAGAAAACCCTCAGAATGGGAGAAAATATTTGAAAATGAAGCAACTGACAAAGGATTAATCTGCAAAATTTACAAGCAGCTCATGCAGCCCAATGTCAAAAAAACAAACAAACCAATCCAAAAATGGGCAGAAAATCTAAATAGACATTTCTCCAAAGAAGATATACAGGTTTCCAACAAACACATGAAAGGATGCTCAGCATCACTAATCATTAGAGAAACGCAAATCAAAACTACAATGAGGTATCACCTCACACAGGTCAGAATGGCCATCAACAAAAAGTCTACAAACAATAAATGCTGGAGAGGTGTGGAGAAAAGGGAACCCTCTTGCACTGTTGGTAGGAATGTCAATTGATACAGCTACTACTGAGAATAGTATGAAGGTTCCTTTAAAAACTAAAAATAGAACTACCATAATACCCAGCAATCCCACTACTGGGCATGTACCCTGAGAAAACCATAATTCAAAAAGAGACATGTACCACAATGTTCATTGCAGCGCTATTTACAATAGTCAGGACATGGAAGCAACCTACGTGTCCATTGACAGATGAATGGATAAAGAAGATGTGGCACATATATACAATGGAATATTTCTCAGCCAAAAAAGAAGCAAAATTGAGTTTTTTTTAGTGAGGTGGATGGACCTAGAATCTGTCATATAGAGTGAAGTAAGGCAGAAAGAGAAAAACAAATACCGTATGTTAACATATGTATATGGAATCTAAAAAAAAAAAAAAAAGGTTCTGAAGAACCTAGGGGTGGGACAGGAATAAAGACCCAGACGTAGAGAGTGGACTTGAGGACACGGGGAGGGGGAAGGGTAAGCTGGGATGAAGTGAGAGAGTGGCATTGACATATATACACTACCCAATGTAAGATAGATAGGTAGTGGGAAGCAGCTACATAGCACAGGGAGATCAGCTCCGTGCTTTGTGACCACTTAGAGGGGTGGGGTAGGGAGGGTGGGAGGAAGATGCAAGAGGCAGGGGATGTGGGGATATATGTATACGTATAGCTGATTCACTTTGTTATAGACGGAAACTAACACAACATTGTTAAGCAATTATACTCCAATAAAGATGTTAAAAAAAAAAGAATACCTATTTGTATTCTTAATCATGGCAAACCATGAGATTCATTAAAGCAATATTCATCGTCACATAACTATAAATCATTTTATAATTTCTTTGCTTTGTCGTGATTATCTTGTGTATTCCTCATAGTCATTTTCTTACTTTAGTACTTGTTTGGAGATAGGAAATAGAGTAATTCTAGACTGAATGGTATAAAGTTCACTTTAACAAGGTAGGGTAAAAATATAGAAATCAGAAATCACAGCTGTGTAAATAACGCAAATACATTCTGAAAATGTATTTGCCCTGCATATAGTAACTTTATGTTGTTAGATACACAGAGCTTCATTTATTTAAAAAGAAAATCTAGTTTTCTTGGTACTTGTCAGGTAGCTTTTCCATAATCAGAAACACACCTTTGAATTGTAACATAAGAATGAGAAGAGCTTTTTGATTCTTCAGGTTTTTTTTTTTTAATAGATCTTTATTGGAGTATAATTGCTTCACAATACTGTGTTAGTTTCTGTTGTACACTGAAGTGAATCAGCCATATGCATATGTATGTCCCCATATCTCCTCCCTTTTGAGCCTCCCTCCCATCCTCCTATCCCACCCCTCCAGGTCATAGCAAAGCACCAAGCTGATCTCCCTGTGCTATGCTACTGCTTCCCACTAGCTATTTTTACGTTTGGTAGTGTATATATGTCGATGCTACTCTCACTTCACCCCAGCTTCCCCCTCCCACCCCGTGTCGTCAAGTCCTTTCTCTATGTCTACATCTTTATTCCTGCCCTGAAAGTGCCTTTTGAACAGCCAACCTAGAATTTTTTTCAAGCCCATTCATCTTACATTTATGGGCTAAAAAAGTGTGTTATATTTCTTATCAAAGAAGAAATTAAAAGGAGAAGGGGGTTGGAAACTCAGAAAGTTAGCCTACAAAGAGGGGTCAAATAACTATTCAAATTTTAGAAAATTTCAAAGAAAAAATTATAGAAAATTATGAAAAAACAAATCCTACCAGGTAAAAACTAAGGGTAGGTAGTGAGAAGAGGATGGAACAAAAATGAAAGATCAGTGATCTAACTGGCATAGTAAAGGAATTACAAAAAGTGAAAAGCTATTAAAAAAAAAAAAAGCAAATAGCATATTTGTGGAAATTTAAATTCTGGAGCCAGAATGTTTGTGTTCAAATCCCAGCTCTGTCACTTGATAGCGGTATGATCTGGGCATTTACTCTTAATTACTCTTTTTTTTTTTCTGTGCCTGTTTCCTCAACTGAAAATTGAGATAAGTTCAGGGCTACATCATAGGGCTGTTGAGAGGATTAAATGAGTTGTTACATGAGAAGTGCTTAAAATAAATAGAAGCAAATCTCAAGACTAGGTATTTCTCTTCTTTATAAAAGTACAAGAAGTAAACAGTAAGTAAAGAATTATTTTGAATAATCCAAATGGGGTGCACCATGGTGGGTCTATATTCTGTGAGACCTCTAAGGAAATATTCTTTACTGGGTAAGCATCCCAAATCTATTAATCTTGTGATTATCTTTGTCTATTCAAATTTTGGAATTTACTAGCAAGCCTACACATCAAATATAATATTTAGTAGACACTGTCATATTAAGTGTATTACATTTTATATAGATTTATTAAGGGGAACTTTGATGTTCAAAACTTGCAGTGTTTATGTAATAAAGTGGGTTTACAATTTGCATTATAGTTATTTTAGTTGGCATAAAAAGATTGTACTTTAGAAGAAATTCTGAGAGATCTTTATTCAGGTTTACATTGAAAGCCATTATCATTTTACCTTTCATAGTTTCTATGTCTTGAATGTAATGTTAAAATACGTTGGATTCATAGACTTATCACTTGTTCTGATATTTATCAATACTTGTGAATGACCGTAAGAATAATAAATGTTATGTTGCCTTAAGTAAGTATTAAGTCTTGTATCTATGATGCACACTTTATATACATTATTTTTAATTTTTATAAAATGATTTTATATAGTGTTAATTATGAAAGTACGGTCCAAGGAAGATAAATGACATACCAAAATTGTGTAATATTTATCCACAGCAAGAGTGAGTGAAAGTCACTGATCAATCCAAAGACAAAATAATAAAAATTTTATAAACTATAAAGTGCTATGCAAAATTAATTACTATTATTCTACTAGAAGATAACAAAAGTTACTAAAGTTATTTTAATTCCTATTCTCTTGCTCATTACAAAGCTAATTTTGTGTGATTGATGTCAAAATATTATCTTTTATTTTAATAATGAGAGAAAGACAATTTGGTTTGCTCATGGATGTATAAACACCAATTGTTGGAGTATGAAAATACATCTTCCAATGCTAATTTTTCTTGTATATATTTCACAATACTTGCTGTGCTTTTTTGTTGGTCTGATGCTCAAATGATAGTTAAATATAATGTAGGGCTTCCCTGGTGGCGCAGTGGTTGAGAGTCCGCCTGCCGATGCAGGGGACATGGGTTCGTGCTCCAGTCCAGGAAGATCCCACATGCCACGGAGTGGCTGGGCCTGTGAGCCATGGCTGCTGAGCCTGTGTGTCCGGAGCCTGTGCTCCACAACAGGAGAGGCCACAACAGTGAGAGGCCCGCGTACCGCAAAAAAACAAAAAAACAAAACATAAAAGGAATAATACAAATAACACCAATTTTAAAATTTATTCAGAAGACCTATGAAATAGTTGGGAGAGAATGGGGCTTTATGAAGCCTTTAGTTTATTCAAAGGCATTGGAATTATGCCAAAAGACATTAAGTTTAGAGCACATATGGTTCATATGGTATGGTTAGTTATAATTAATATCCATTTTAATGGCTAAAGATCAGAAGAAAATTAAGGTATTAGTAACAGAAAAATACAATGAAAAGCATCATATTAATGGACTATTATTTTTAAATGTTCTTTTAGTCCAAGGGAAAAAGATATAGTGTATATATCATTAGAGGAAGAATGTGAAATCTGTGGCCAGTGTCTGATAAAAGCCACAATTTCTGAAAGTTTAAATTTGAAATACTAATATATCTTAACATGATACCTTATTTGACTACAATGCTTGATTATTAAACGTTATCCTCTTCCTTCAATATTTTGTATTAATCAGATCAAGTTAAAAGTCATTTATATTACAATTTTATTGTAGTTTCTTTCTTGACCTTAACTTTACAATAATGTCCTGAGGAACTCTTTATAAGTCTGCAGGTGATGCTGTAGAAATAATTCAACTTTCATAATTTTCAACTGGAATATTCATTTATAGTAGTAATTCTACACTGTTGAAAATATATTAGAGAATCATGTATTGAAGTTAGGAAGCAACTGGAGACCACTGATTTCTTCCCTTTGACATTACAGGCTAGTGCTTACATGCAATCTGATAATATTTGTCTAAGATAATCTCATTTGCCAGATTGATAGGCTTTCCTCTCACTTATTTCTATTTTCAAGTGGCATATCTGTCCCTAACTGTTCTTTCCATCCTGATTAATTTATCCCATTTTTCTTCTTGATTTTTTTTTTTTTTTACTTTAGAAACTTTCAAATGCAACCAGAAATGTTTTGGCTATTCCTCAAGTCTGTCTGGCAATTCTATTATTATAGAAAATGGTGAATATCCTAGGTAATTCCCAACTACATGGACAAATCAACACATGGATGCTACAGTATAAAACAGTCCAATGAATTCAGGAAAGCAAAATTACACATTTCTTTCTTACCATCAAGAAGGAAAGAATGAATATTTTGGATATGCAGAATGGTCTGAGTGACAAAGTTTGAAATGTAAGGGCAGTCTACAACATGCCAGTGGGGCAGTATGATTGATACACTTTAGAAAATATACCTTGGACAATCTCATCTTTTACCTTAAACCTAAAAGATATGTTTTACCTGATACTAGCAAAACTAGAATAAAAATGAAACATCAACAAGTTTAATACATTAAAAAATCAACTCAAATTTGAATATATCTTTATTTTCCCACGAGTCTATATTTTAGATAGCTTTTCAAGGACTCATGTTATAGTACTTACCATATATATCTATAAAGTATTTGTTTATGTCTGCTCTACCATTTGATTTTGCCAATTAAGGGTTGAAACACTGTCATAAATTTTTTGTAAAACCTAATGTTCAGTACAGTGTTTGGTACCTAGCCCATGCTCAGTGAATAATATTGCCTTGAACTACCGAATTCACTGTAAATTGTTTTTGCCTGAATAATTCTATTAGTTGATTTTTAAATACAGTTCAGACATAGATTTTTAGAATGAAAGATTTTTTTGGTTAAAAAAAAGGCTGAGAGACCGGTTGGTGTGACAGAAAATGAAAAAGTATAAGTGATAAGAAATAAAGTAAAAGCAACATAGTGCAATTTCTACCTCTGGCTCTGATGGAGTAGCTTGTAATGGACAACTTTCATCAAAAACAATTATAAAAAATAGATAAAACCTTTAAAAAGCAAAAAAAAAAAGTATTTGTTGCTAGAACTAAATTACAATAAATACTGGAAAAAATTTTTCAGATAGAAGAAAAATAAACCTAGATGAAAGGTCTGAAATGATAAAACAAGCAAATATGTAGGTAAATCTAAATGAATGCTGAGTAATTAAGATAATAGTGTCTTTGGGTTGCTTACGTTATATGTATAACTAAAGCCTACAAAAACAATAATACAAACATCAGGGTCTGGGATAGAGTTATAATTCTCTAACATCCTTGCTTTGTTCAGGAAATGATGAGTACTAATTTGTAATTGACCCTAATAATCCAGAATACACATTTTACTCTCTAGGGTTACCACTAACAGAATATGCAACTAGAAAGCTAATAGAGAGAAAAAATGCCATTAAAAGGCCCACTTGATTAATATAAAAGAAAACAAAAGGAGGAAGTAAAAGAACAAATGTCAGGCAAAACAAACAGAAAACAAATACATATATAGTAAGTTTAAATAGATTAAATACTCCAAAAGTAAAGACTGTCACATGAGCTAAAAACAAAAAACAAAAAACTAATCACTGCTTATAAGAAATCCACCCTGACTATAATCTTATAATAATTATAAGTATAGACACTAACATAAATAACTGAATGTACCTATACTAATGGCAGATAAAGAAGAATTTATGTGGTGAAAATTGATGGATCTAAAGATCATTACATAATGATACACAAGTAAATTCACCAGGACCATATAATAATTTTAACTATATTTACTTAATAATTTACTGTCCAAATATATGGAACAAAAACTGAAATAGAAGTAACAAATGAACATTACAGAGATTTTCAACAGTTAGTAGCAGATTAAAAATACAGAAAAAATATTAGCAAGAGTAAGAGAGATTTAAGCAACACAATTAAAAATTTTGACCCAATTGGCATGCATTCACCCAATAAATAAAGATTACATATTCTCTACAAACCTACATGAGAAATGTATGTACCAATATCAAGTTACATTTTCTCCCTTAAGAAAGGCAAGCTCTCCAGCATTAACATTTGTGTGATGTTCTGAGATGAAAATTGTCCTCCTACTCTATAAAGAATAAAATAATTTAATGTGTTTTTATTGATAACCTGAACTAGAGTTATGGAATTATATTTCACAGGCATCCATCTGCTAGCATATTAGATACATTTGGGCAGTAGGCATTTTTAATTCTCTGACAAATTGGTAATAGGATTTTTTAGGGTGTTTAGTTAAATCTGTATGTTTTAATTCAAAGATAGTGGAATAGTTAAATTATGTAATGGAGCTTCATGGCCTAAAATAATAATTATAGCAGTAAAGAAGAGGAAGAAGGAAAGGAGAAAGAGGAGCTAACATCAATAATATCCACTATGCTTAAAATATTGTTCAAAGAGATCTGCAGTTGTTAACATGTTTAATCTTTAAAACAGGTACTCTTATTATCCCATTTAATAGATAAGGAAGCTCAGACTTAATAAGGTTGGTAATTTGCACAAAAGGCATGTTAGATTGTGAAATAAGGATGCCTAGCTTCAGAATATATGGCTCATTGAAAAACTGGTATTTTCAATGAAACTATGAATTACATTTTAAAATTTAAAGAGACACATAGACAAGAAGGTCTCAATAAATTCATATTTTAGAGAATACATAATAAAAATAGTGATTTCTTAAAAAATGAAACTAGGTGAAAATTTTAACGAGTTCTTCAACAACTATTTCAAACATCCTTATCTCTAGTGCAATAATATTACATAGACATGACCTAAATCAAAACACTGTATTAATGGCTGGTGATCATACAATTTAAAATAAAATATATAAAACTATTTTTTATGGCTAAATACATTTCTGATGATTTTTGTTACATCTGTTGTTCTCCCTGGCTTTATATAGAAAACAGATGTTTCTTTATACCTCTCAATCCACCTGAAGATATGTCATATATCATATACACTCTCCTCCCCATAAAAGAAAACAATAAAATACATGTGGAAAACTAAAGTGATAATTGTAGAATTTAGAAAAAATGAGAGAAAAATTTCAGGAGGGATCATCACTGTTTATAGTGGCTTGAGCTTGATATTGAAGGACCTGAAATTTTTGCCTAAGCAGAAATGAAGGGAATAAGCTTCATTTAAAGAAAACAGTATATAAAAAAGAAATGGAGGTAAGATAATTTAAAGCTTATTCTAGAAAAGATGAGCAAATTACGTGGGAAAGGCACAAATTTCAATGCCACTTACAGGGGATGATTTGAGAGATAACACAAAAATCATAGCTTAGATTGCATGCCAATGACATTATTTAGATTTCTCCATAGGGTTAGCTCTGTTTTAGGTGGATGGCTCTGTTGAAAATGTATAGAAAGGATTAGGCATAGAAGTGACTGAAGAGGAAAATGGCACAGGCTGTATTCCCCAGAAAGCAGAGTCTGTAATGGATTCTGATTTTTTTTAAAAGTATCTTGATAGCAAAAATATTTCAGGTTATATAATGATACATATAACACAAATTCAAGGAATATTGCAAGTATATTTCACTACAGATCATTTCTCTGATTGAATAAGGATAGAATAAAATACTCAGGTGACCCACTACCTGCAAAATTTCTGCTATTTAGGTTTTGCAATTAATTTAATTAACAAGCATTGAATACTGTGTCTTATGGAAATTGTTTTTGCATTTTCTATGATGTTGCCTTAAATAGTGATTGTTGTCTAAAAGAACATTCGACAAATAATGAATGTATCAGTATAAATTAGAAAGAAGAAATTTCCTCCTTCAAGATCAGAGGAAGAGCTATTCAATATGTGAGAAGACCATGACATAGAAAAAATGTTGTGGTATGGGAGAAGAAATTTTAGTTATGACCTAAAAGTTTTCAATAAATAATGAAAAAAAATCATATGCTTTTCATATTACCTAAAGTGATATACAGATTCAATGCAAACCGTATCAAAATTCCAATGGCGTTTTTTAAAAGAAACAGTAAAAAATTTTCAAAATTCATATGGAACTACAAAGGATCCAAATAGCTAAAACAAGCATGAGAAAGAAAAGCAAAGCAGTAGGCCTCACATTTCCTGATTTTAAAATATATTACGTAACTACAGCAATCAAAACAGTATGGTACTAGCATGAAGATAGAAATATCAACCAGTGGAACAGATCAAGGACCCAGAAGTAAACCAACACATCTATGGTCAAATGATCTTCAAAAAGGATGCCAAGAATACACAATAGGGGGGCTTCCCTGGTGGCGCAGTGGTTGAGAGTCCGCCTGCTGATGCAGGGGTTGTGGGTTTGTGTCCCGGTCCAGGAAGATCCCACATGCCATGGAGTGGATAGGCCCGTGAGCCATGGCCGCTGAGCCTGCGCGTCCGGAGCCTGTGCTCCACAACGGGAGAGGCCACAACAGTGAGAGGCCCATGTATCGCAAAAAAAAAAAAAAAAAAAAAAAAAAAGAATACACAATGGGGAAAGGAAGTTTCTTCAACAAAAGGTGTTGGGAAAAACAGGATACCAATATGTAAAAGAATAAAATTTGATCCTTAATTTATACTAAACATAAAAATCAACTCAGTGTAGATTAAACACTTAAACATAAGATGCAGACTATAAATCTCCTAGAAGAAAACTTAGGGGTAAAGCTTCTTGACATTGGTCTTGGCAATAATTTCTTGGATATGACACCAAAAGCACAGGCAATGAAAATAAAAATAGACAAGTGGGACTATACCAAACTAAAAACTTCTGTGAAACAAGGAAACAAAAGAGTGAAAAGGCAACCTATGCAATGATATAAAATATCTGCAAACCATATATCTGATATAGTGTTAGTAGCCAAAAGTTATAGAGAACTTATACAACTCAATAACTAATAAACAATAATTTTAAAAATGGGCAAAGGACTTGGATAGACATTTCTGCAAAAAAGAGAAACTAATGGCCTGCAGCTATATAAAACATGGCGAATATCACTAATCATTAGAAAACTGCAAATTCAAACCACAATGAGATCTTCTCATAGCTGTTAGGATGGCCATTATCAAAAAAATAAATAAATAAAATATATACATATATATGTAAGTATGTGGAGAAACTGGAGCCCTTGTGAACTGATATGAGAATGTAAAGTAGTGCAGCCACTATGGAAAACAGTATGGAAGTTCTTTGAGGAATTAAAAATAAACTACCATGTGATCCAGCAATTCTACTCCTGGGTATTTATCCAAAAGAACTGAAATCAGGATCTCAAAGAGATGCTTCCACGTTCATGTTCATTACAACGTTATGAGTGATAGCCAAGAAGTGGAAACAATCTATACATCCATTGAAGGATGAATGAATAAAGAAAATGAGGTATGTATATACAATGGAAATCAGCTTTAAAAAAAGAAGGAAATGCTGTCATAGGCTATACCATGGAAGAACCTTGAGGACATTATGCTAAGTGATGCAAGCAAATCATAGAAGACCAAATACTACATGATTCTACTTATACGAGATATCAAAAGTAGTCAAGTTCAGAGAGGCTAAAAGTAGGATGGGGGGTAGGGGAAATTAGGAGTTATTGTTCAATGGGTATAGCATTTCATTCAGGCAAGATGAAAAAGCTCTAGAGATCTGCTATCTAACAATGTACACTCCAAAATTGGTAAGAGGATAGACTTCATATTATGTGTTGCTTACCACAATAAAAAGGGTAATTGCTACTGCTGAGTTCTTAAGTTTTTATCACACAATGTTGTGTGTCAGAAAAATGTGAGCTTAATAGTGGAAAAAAAAAAAGAAATCTTGATATGATTGGGCACAAAAGCCGCTGCAGTAGATAAACACGAATGTGAAGAAAAGTAAAAGTTAAGCACCAGTGTGAATGTTGTTCTAGCATGGAACTTACCACAAAAGAAAACAGAAGAAATTTTAAAATATCATAAAGAATGCTGTACAAATAGTCATTGCATTGTTCTTCACTGTGAAGGAAAAGTAAAATATGGACATGGGAGAAGAAAGAAAGAAAATCTAAAAATCTATATTGTTAACTAAATTCTTATTGACAATATGACCCAAATTATGGAAATTTTATTTTTGAAGAATAAATTGACTAAGTGGACATTAAATGTTAAGATGTGAAAAATACAACATAAGGCACTCAGAAACAAAGACTGAATCTATGAAAATTTGCAATACCAGTTTTTGAGACCAGTTTTCCATAAACACATAACAAACTATCTAGATTAAGTTTTGCTTCCACCTGTTTACACAGTACAGTGTGCTTACCCTGATCATAGAAATCATTCTGTAATAATAAAATAATCTATATTTCCTTGCTGTCTCGTGTTGTAGTTTGCCATGAAGACAGGCTAAGATAATGTTCTTTTAGTCATTTTATACCTAAGGCATGACGTATGTGATGAATAGATGAACAAATATTGAAGAAAGATCATCAAAGGAGAAGAAGCTTCACATGCACTATAAAGAGCAGTAAAGAGTTGTGAATTTATGACAGCAATGAATAAGCAAAGTTGTTTCATTTAGAAATGTACAGTATATGAATGGCAAATATGGATTACCAATGAAAAACCAGAAACCTAAGCAATTGTATCCTAAAAACAGAAGTAAGAAAAGGTAAAGTATCCATTAAAATATATGTGAAGGGGCTTCCCTGGTGGCACAGTGGTTGAGAGTCTGCCTGCCAATGCAGGGGACACGGGTTCGTGCCTCGGTCCGGGAAGATCCCACATGCCACGGAGCGGCTGGGCCCGTGAGCCATGGCCGCTGAGCTTGCACGTCTGGAGCCTGTGCTCCGCAACGGGAGAGGCCACAACAGTGAGAGGCCCGTGTACAGCAAAAAATAAAAAAATTAAAAAATAAAAAATATGTGAAGGATATGACAAGGCAATTTACAAAAAAAGAATGATAAATAAATGAAAAGCATATAACAAAATATTTGATCCCAGTACTAATCAAAGAAATGCAAAAATAAAATAGTAAGATAATACTTTTTTTTTGCCTTGCAAAATTTGCCTTATGAAAAATCTAGTGTTGCCAAAATCACGGTTGGAGGTCGGAAATACTTAATAACCTTGTGAAAGCAGCAATAATTTTTACTTTATTGAGGATAGTTTGGCTATATGTCTCTTAAAATTTAGTACTCTCATTTCTGGAATTCCATCTGCAGGATATATCACACAAGCGCACAAGGATATACATCCAAAGTTGCTCTTTACACCCATGAAACCACAAAGAATGAAACCATCAAAAGGAGATATGTCAAATAAATTATAGTGCAGACATACCATATGCCATTTAACTATGTAGTCATTAAAAAAGGAATGTAGTAAACATATATATGTGGATCCAGAAAAATATCAGTTATATTTTACAAAGTTAAACAAAAAATTCAGGAAAATATGCTTATTATGACTGACTCTATTTATAAAAAATATATCTAATGCATAGAAATATACATATTACCTGCATGCCTAGAAATGGCTTGGAAAAGTAAGCTTATAACAATGACAAACCTTGTGAAGAATAAGTAAATGAGGAAAATTTTGTTTTGATTTTAAAGTTTCTATTTACTTCTGATCTTTTGGGTGTGAAAGTTATTAACCTTCTGTTGGAGAAATATACTTTATTATTAACACTGTGATGTTTAATCAAACATATATAAACAAAAATGAAAATCAAATGAAGAACACAGATAAGAAGCTTAAAATTAGGGGTAATTCCCAATTTGCCTGGAGAAAAAAAAGGAAAGGAATTGAACTGCATGAATCAGCAGGCCCTTGAAGAATTAGTGGACAAGGCTGAGCCTGTTATTTTAGGACATATGTCCTTTTTCTAAAACTATTAGGGTTATGGGTCTTGAGACTATATAAAACAGCCCATAGATCAGACTGTAGCTGAAGGGATTCATGCTTGCATTTAGTTATGAAGTTCAAATTGGAAGCTGTTCAGGTAGAAAACTAATAGAAATGGGTGGTAGCTAATTAACCTAAGGCTTCAAAGTAATTGCTCTGCAAGAAGCAATTTCAAAAGGGACCTTTCTGTCTCTCTTTTTTTTTTTTTTTTTTGAAAATCAGAAAATGCCCTATTTGATTTTTGGTGCATGAGCAAAACTGTAAGTATACACACAAATATTGATTTTTAAAAAACGTATACCTTATCCAGCTTCTTGGTAAGCTTTTGAAAGGGCAAAACGATCACAAGAACTATGCCACATATCACAAACTGAATAACCCAGGCTTACAACTTTCCCATATATAATCGGAGTATATTACTGAAGTAAATACAGCTAGGAGGATAGGGTTATACTGATTAATCCATCCCTGAGCCACCCACCTCACCACTAGTCAGTAGAGTCAGCTATTCCAAAGCATATAGCTGTTTGGTAGAGAAGTGGCTCCCCTAGCAAAATCAAGGTGCTCTTGTGGAATGAATGGACAACATCCCAAATTAGCCTCCATCTGCCATGATCTACAACTCTGGCTTCCCGTCTTTGATGCATAGTTTCTTACACTGTTAAAACATATCCATACCTTTATTACATATACTGTACTCATTTCTTCTCAGAGAGAGAAGCCCCAAATTTCCTGCATCTCTACATCCAGTTTCAAAGATACTTTGGGTAGTATGGCATTCTCTTATGAAAATTAGCTTGGTATCTCTCACTGACAGCTTCATGGTACTTAAGCTTCATGTAGGACACATAGATGTGGAAATAAAATCTGGGTGAAGAATTCTCATCAGAACTTCTGAAATTGAGGCAGGAAAGACAGGACCAGGCCCAAGGACAGCCTACTCACATATTGGCATTAGGCAGTTCGCAAAGCGACCTCCATGTTTTGCACTTAATAAGATTATGACACATGGAGTAATGGCATCTAAAACAGAAACTTTGTAGCATCTGAACAAGAAACTCTGATCGTGAAAACTGGGGAGCATACGCAAATAAAAACACACAGGTTGCTGATGACCCTGTATGACTTTCCACATGTGGCGCTCAACTAGTAAGGAAAAATTTAAGGGAAAACAGCTCTTAGAGTGCATGTACAGTAGCTTCAGGAGACAAATGCATGTGCAGGATAAGAAGCTGATGCAACCTGGTGTAATCCAGGCCACACCTCAACCCTCCCCTCAATGAATATTCCACCCGTACTCAAAAAGACCCTCCACCCACTCAAAGGGCTAGAAATAAAATGAAAAGGGGGATCATCAACCCTGTAGTGCAGCTCTTCACTCAGGAGGATGCCCACACTCTTCTCCTTAGAGTGTGTAACTTTCACTTTTGCCTCAATAAACGGCTTCTTTGCTCTCTTTTCTTCCCAGCCTCAGCGTGTGTGTGTTTATTCTTTCCTTGGTGTTTTGTGTTCTTTGACCAAATTCTTTTGGACAAGTTGAACGAGAGCCTGGACTTTTGATAAACCTTTTCAGGTATCAAAACCATGGCTGCCTGCCTCTAGATCCAAGCTTTAACTGCATGTACCTACTTGTCTAGGTACATGCCGGGGACCATCTTCTCTGACCATTTTATAAATCTTAGGGTTTTGCATTACCCAATATGACTACAGAATATTATATACTTATAAAAAATTCTTCAAGAAACATGCTGTTTTCTAGGTATCTCCAAGAGTCAAGCTCTCAATAATTTAGACCTCCCATAGAACTAGTAGGGATGTTTTTAAGATGGCTGCTGTCAGTTTTCCAGGGCTCAATTTTTCTCCCCAACCTTAGATGTCACTCTGATACGGTTAGTTTAGACTGTGCTCTGGTCAAAGAGCAATTACATAGGTTTGGTTTGGTTTTTTAGGTCTGAGCCTTTTATCCCTCTGATAAAATCAGAGTAGGACAGATTTTCCTAAGGCACATTGGCTGCATGGTAGAGATTTGCATACACAAAACAGTTAGCATGATTTACTAAGAAAAACTGGAGTTAATTTTTTAAGACCCAAAATGCATACTAACATTATTAAAGTCAAAATGTTGTTTATGAGTGCCCACAATTAGATTGGAAACTACTTCAGGGAAGATACCAATTAGATTGGAAGTACTTCTAGGATTGTGTTTGCATGTTGGATCATGTAATGTATAATGAATCAGAAGGGTAGAGGATTTTATTTCATCAACTGGTTTATAATTACTAAGCACAAGATGTATGATAAATGACACATCTTCTAGTATTTTGCTACTGATGTTTTACCTATTTAAAAAAAATAGATAATTTACCTAGCTCTTAAATTGACATTTACAAAATTATTGTAACATAGGTCTTGGAAAAACAAAAGGCTTTTTTCAAATAATATGTCTTCTAGATTGTTCTTATTTTATGTAATATTAATGTCTGTTTATTTGTGTTTTGTTACAGGATTTATTTATACATGTGGTGGAACTTTAAAAGGACTTAATGGCACTATAGAAAGCCCTGGTTTTCCATATGGATATCCAAATGGTGCAAACTGTACATGGGTAATAATAGCAGAAGAACGAAATAGAATACAAATTGTTTTTCAGTCGTTTGCTCTAGAAGAAGAATACGACTACTTATCCTTATATGATGGACATCCTCATCCTACAAACTTTAGGACAAGGTTAGTGTATTTTGAATGGAAAAATGGAGGGAAATATTTATTGGGTAAAAGTAGTTTATTTTACAAAGGATGCTTAACATTTGTGGTGCAATTATAATAAAGTCATATTTGCCATCCAATTATTATTCATTTGGAAATATATCATTCCTTGAACAAATTAACTCCATATGTCTGACTTCATAACACTACTATATTAATATTATCTCTGCAAAAAGTGAATTTAAATTGAATTGTACCTCTTTAGAGTGGTTAAAGGTATTTTGATTTTTAAAATTCTTACCTCAGGGCTTCATTCTTTATGGGCATAACTCTAAGTAAAGTGAAAGTTAACATGTAATGTGTCTTTCAGCGGTATGTACCCAATTTTAATATACAACAATATGCAAAATACTTAAAATCAATATTTATGTGATAGCAGAATACATTAATTTTAGATAATGTGTATGGTTTATAAAGTCTAAATATCTGAAAAGTAGACCTTCATATCAACTGAGACATTCATGTTTCTGTCCACACAAATGAAATTATTTATTTTTAAGTTAGTTGATAAAACAGATATGAAAATTAGCTGGCACACTGATTGTTTATAAGTGTTTCTTTAGAATTTCTTGTTAGAAAATAGAATATCTAGACATATGATGATAATTTTTGCTGTCTTATCAAAAACTCTTTTTAAACATAAATGAACTCTAATTCAACCAACAAATTTAAAATGCCAGACACTGCATATTTCATTTAGTCCTAGATTTTTACCAATGCATGCATATTTTTCCTTAACTGTAGTACAGTGGTTTTTTATTTAATTCTAATTCAAAATATTCTAAGCAGATAATTTGTAAGAATTAAAGACCCTTACATACTTGACTATGTTTGAGTTATGATTTTGTGATTCTGTTACTTTTTCTAGTAGTTGTTACTGTGTACTTGCCTTCCTGATCTACAGGAATCAGATTATCAACATTAAGTTTTTATACATTCACCAGTCTTCCATATTCTTTTGCATTGATTTTTCCCATTTTAAATAAATATTTGATATATATTATCTTCCACTTTTAGTCAGAAAACATATAATATAGTGGGAAGGATGTTGGACCAGGAGATAAGACCTGCATTATAGGGTTAGGTTTGTTATTCATTGGCTGTATGAGCAATCCACACCATCTGTTTGTGTTTAAACTGGAAGAATTAGTAATAAAGAAAATACCATACATTTCACTATGCTCTTCTAAGTATCTCATGAGATACTGTATATGAAACTGCTGCATGAATATAAAATCCTTTTAGTATACATTTCAACTGTTTGCAGTCAGAACGACACTTAAAAATGTCTGGGTTGTTTCCAACCACATGTCTGTACAAAGAAAAGGTCACTAGATTGATTACAGGTGAGGTTCTATTTTTCTTTCTTCTTTTTTTTTGCTCTACATTTATTTACTGAGGATTTCTAACTTCATTTTCTACTTCCTTTCACTCTGTTAAATTATTAATATCGATTCATTTCAAAGATATACAGTATGACAGACACGTCGATGGTGCTATTTCATCATCATTGCTAGTATCATTAAATGTTCCATGTCTTTTGTTAATGATACAGCACTAAGTCAAGATAGAAAACATCCAGCACTGCATGTCATGTGTGTGTGTGCTTGCCTGCACTAGTGAGTGTATGTAGGTGTGGTATGGGTGTCTGCCTTCACCTGTAAACCTCCAATCAGGCCATGAAAGAAAACGGAAGGTGCTTCTTAGACTTTCAAGTCAGCTAAATTGATGTATATAAAACTAAAAGCACAAAGAGCTTTGTATATTTCTTTTACATCAGCAATGTATGATATATAGTTGGTATAAATATGAAAAAAAATAAAGCTCTCCAAATGTGATCCTGTAGTTTCTATCAATTCATTGATAGTATTGTTTGTACAAGGATCTATTCTCTCTAGATCCTCTCAAAAATGAGTAAATATTTTTATTTTACCCCCCTTCTTTTTTTTTAAGCAATTGTGGCCTCTGGGAAGTTAAAAGATGGTAAGATGGGGAAAATAAATTTATTGTTCTCATTCTTTCTTTCCTAATCTGTAAATAGGGAATAACAACATTTAATTTACAGAGTGTATATAAGCATTACACACTGTATATTGTAGTTGTTATATTTAACTTCTCCCCTGTTCAAACAATGTGAAAAGATTCCTACTATTATCATCATCATTTTACAGTTTGGAAAATGAGGCTTATATTACTTGCCCAAGGTTAACACTGTTAAAAGTAACCAGAGGCAGGATCATTATTGCAACCCAGATTTGTCTGAGTTCTGAGCTTATGCTTGTAATCAATCAATCAATCAATTAATTAATTACAAAACAAATTATATATAGAACTAATATATATATATATCTCCATGGTTTATTTATTGATTAAAGCCTATTTTTTCTTAGCAATATTAGGTAAAATTTAAGGAATGAGATAAATAAAAACAAAATTTTTAAACTGTATAGTAGAACATATAAAGATATAAACAGAAATATAAATTACAAGTTTATTCTTGGTGTTTGTTTTATGAACTCAGTTCTAATATGTTCTCTATAGCATGTTGGTCATTGTTGATGTACAATATATCTATTGGTCTTTATGCCTAAAGAAATACTGTTGCTAATATTATAGAGCTGATTTTAATTAGCAAGACTGGGGGAAAAAAATCCAGTGTATAACCTACAGCTCCTTCCAGACTGTGTTTGTAGACAGTCTGCTGTTTGATTAGAAGTCTAATGAGCTCCTGGCAGTTTGATTTATTTTTGTGTTTGTCTCTTTGTCTCACTGCTTTCTTGCGTTTTCTTTCTCTCACATCCTCACTTAATACATGTCCTTATAGTATGTCTGCTATTCTCTTTCAGAAATTGATAATCATGTTTTGTTACTTTCTGTGAACTCCAATAGACTTTTTAAAATCAGCTTGCTATACTTGCATTGTAATAACACAGAAAAGATGATTTTTAGGTCTTATACTTGCTTGTATAAGAGGTATATTGAGTTTGGTAGTCACAATTTCCTATTTTTAACTATTTTCTATAACTCCAATTATTGAAGATTCTGCTTGTTTTCCTCTAAGTTTTTTAATTTATTAAATAAAAACTGATACTGGTAGGTGAATTTGATACTTACAGCAATGCACCATTAGAGAACTCCTTTAGAGTTATATCTTTAGCTTAAAACAAATTTGGTCTACTTGATGTAAAAAGAGGAATTGTAAGCTTTGCTTACTTTTTTATGCTAATATTATATTTTCTCAACAGGAAATTATAGCAAAAGGTAAAAAGAAAAAAGATCACTCAATCTCATGAAGCAGAGGCACATATATTTGTATATTTAGGACCATACTACACATGCTATTTTATGTTCATATTTAATCTCCTTGAAATAATATACATATTTTACATGTGATTAGAATTATTGTAAGTATCAAATTTAGTGGATACTTATCTTACTATAAACATGGTTCATTTAATTATTCACCTATTATAAAATATATTGTTTTTTTCCTTTCATAATTAATGCAGATATCAGAATTAGCATTAGTTCAGATAACAGCTTCACACTGCCACTCCTAGGTGAAAAGTGTTCTGGAAAAAGTGCATTTCATTCTAACCTCAACCATGAAAAGTGGCATGGAGAAGACAGAGTATCAGTCAAATGACAGAATATATCATAGCATCAAAATATTTTATTCACATATTTTACTACTAAAAACAAAGTTAGTTTTAAGAATAATTAATTTTCTAGATAAATTATTTCTTTGTAATTTAAAAATGAAGTACAGTGAGACCTTCAAGATGGCGGAAAAGACGTGGAGATCACCTTCCTCCCCACAAATACATCAGAAATACATCTACATGTGGAACAACTCCTATGGAACACCCACTGAACTCTGGTAGAAGACCTCAGACCTCCCAAAAGGCAAGAAACTCCCCAACGTACCCGGGTAGGGCAAAAGAAAAAGACAAAAGAATAGGGACGAGACCTGCACCATTGGGAGGGAGTTGTGAAGAAGGAAAGGTTTCCACACACTAGGAAGCCCCTTCACTGGCGGAGACTGTGGGGAGCGGAGCGGGGAAGCTTCGGAGCCATGGAGGAGAGGACAGCAACAGGGGTGCGGTGGGCAAAGTGGAGAGATTCCCGCACAGAGGATCGGTGCCGACCAGCACTCACCAGCCTGAGAGGCTTGTCTGTTCACCCGCCAGGACGGGTGGGGCTGGGAGCTGAGGTTCCGGCTTCGGGGGTCAGATCCCGGGAGAGGACTGGGGTTGGCTGCGTGAACACAGCCTGAAGGGGGCTAGTGCACCACAGTTAGTCGGGAGGGAGTCTGGAAAAAAGTCTGGAAGTGCCTTAGAGGCAAGAGATCATTGTTTCACTGTGCATGAGGAGAGGAGATTCAGAGCACTGCCTAAACAAGCTCCAAAGATGGGTGCAAGCTGTGGCTACCAGCGCGGACCCCAGAGATGGGCATGAAATGCTAAGGCTGCTGCTACAGCCACCAAGAAGCCAGTGTGCAAGCACAGGTCACTATCCACACCTCCCCTCCCGGAAGCCTGTGCAGCCCGCCACTGCCAGGGTCCCGGGATCCAGGGGCAACTTCCCCAGGAAAACAAGGCGGAACTCAGGCTGTTGCAACGTCTTGCTGGCCTCGGCCACCGCAGGCTTGCCCGCATTCCGTACCCCACCTTCCTCCCCTGGCCTGAGTGAGACAGAGCCCCCTAACCAGCTGCTACTTTAAACCCGTCCTGTCAGGGTGGGAACAGACACCCTAGGGTGACCTACACGCAGAGGTGGGGCCATATCCAAAGCTGAACGCCAGGAGATATGCAATCAAAGAAGAGAAAGGGAAATCTCTCCCAGCAGCCTCAGGAGCAGCGGATGAAATCTCCATAATCAATTTGAGGTACCCTGCATCTGTGGAATACCTGAATAGAAAACGAATCATCCCAAAATTGAAGCGGTGGACTTTGGGAGCAACGAGATATATATATATATATATATATATATATATTTTTTTTTCTCCTCTTTCTCTTTTTCCATGTGGCTGACAGGGTCTTGGTGCTCCTGTGCCTCTGAAGTGGGAGAGCCGAGTTCAGGACACTGGTCCATCAGAGACCTCCCAGCTCCACATAATATCAAACAGCAAAAGCTCTCCCAGAGATCTCCATCTCAATGCTAAGACCCAACTCCACTCAATGATCAGCAAGCTCCACTGCTGGACAGCCCATGCCGAACAACTAGCAAGAAAGGAACACAACCCCACCCATTAGCAGAGAGGCTGCCTAAAATCAAAATAAGGTCACAGACACCCCAAAACACACCATCAGATATGGTCCTGAACACCTGAAAGACAAGATCCAGCCTCATCCACCAGAACACAGGCACCAGTCACCTCTACCAGGAAGCCTACACAACCCACTGAACCAACCTTAGGCACTGGGGGCAGACACGAAAAACAAAGGGAGCTACAAACCTGCAGTCTGTGAAAAGGAGACCCCAAACACAGTAAGTTAAGCAAAATGAGAAGACAGAGAAACACACAGCAGATGAAGGAGCAAGGTAAAAACCCACCAGACCAAACAAATGAAGTGGTAATAGGCAGTCTAGCTGAAAAAGAGAATTCAGAGTAATGACAGTAAAGATGATCCAAAATCTTGAAAATAGAATGGAGAAAATACAAAAAACGTTTAATAAGGACCTAAGTAAACTAAAGAGCAAACAACCAATGATGAACAACACAATAAGTGAAATTAAAAATTCTCTAGAAGGAATCAATAGCAGAATAACTGAGGCAGAAGAATGGATAAGTGACCTGGAAGATAAAATAGTGGAAGTAACTACTGCAGAGCAGAATAAAGAAAACAGAATGAAAAGAATTGAAGAGAGTCTCAGAGGCCTCTGGTACAATATTAAACGCACCAACATTCGAATTATAGGGTCCCAGAAGAAGAAGAGAAAAAGAAAGGGACTGAGAAAATATTTGAAGAGATTATAGTTGAAAACTTCCCTAATATGGGAAAGGAAATAGTTAAGTCCAGGAAGTACAGAGAGTCCCACACAGGATAAATCCAAGGAGAAACATGCCAAGACGCATATTAATCAAAGTATCAAAAATTAAATACAAGGAAAAAATATTAAAAGCAGCAAGGGAAAAACAACAAATAACATACAAGGGAATCCCCATAAAGTTAACAGCTGATCTTTAAGCAGAAACTCTGCAAGCCAGAAGGGAGTGGCAGGACATATTTAAAGTGATGAAAGGGAAAAAACTACAATCAACATTACTCTATGCAGCAAGGATCTCATTCAGATTCAACAGAGAAATAAAAAGTTTAATAGACAAGCAAAAGCTAAGACAATTCAGCACCACCAAACCAGTTTTACAACAAATGCTAAAGGAACTTCTCTAGGCAGGAAACACAAGAGAAGGAAAAGACGTACACTAGCAAACCCAAAACAATTAAGAAAATGGTAATAGGAACATACATGTAGATAACTACGTTAAATGTAAATTGATTAAATGCTCCAACCAAAAGACATAGAATGGCTGAATGGATACAAAAACAAGACCCACATATATGCTGTCTACAAGAGACTCGCTTCAGACGTAGGGACACATACAGACTGAAAGTGAGGGGATGGAAAAAGATATTCCATGCAAATGGAAATCAAAAGAAAGCTGGAGTAGCAATTCTCATATCAGACAAAATAGACTTTACAATAAAGACTATTACAGGAGACAAAGAAGGACAGTACATAATGATCAAGGGATCAATCGAAGAAGAAGATATAACAATTGTAAATATTTATACATCCAACATAGGAGCACCTCAATACATAAGGCAAATGCTAACAGGCATAAAAGGGGAAATTGACAGTAACTCAATCATAGTAGGGGACTTTAACACCTCATTTTCACAAATGGACAGATCATCCAAAATGAAAATAAATAAGGAAATACAAGCTTAAAATGATACATTAAACAAGATGGACTTAATTGATATTTATAGGACATTCCATCCAAAAACAACAGAATACACTTTCTTCTCAAGTGCACATGGAACATTCTCCAGATTAGATCATATCTTGGGTCACAAATCAAGCCTAGGTAAATTTAAGAAAATTGAAATCATATCAAGTATCCTTTCCGACAACAAGGCTATGAGAGTAGATATCAATTATAGGAAAAAAAGCTGTAAAAAATACAAACACATGAAGGCTAAACAATACACTACTTAATAACCAAGAGATCACTGAAGAAATCAAAGAGGAAATCAAAAAATACCTAGAAACAAATGACAATGAAAACACAACAACCCAAAACCTATGGGATACAGCAAAAGCAGCTCTAAGAGGGAAGTTTATAGCAATATAATCCTACCTCAGGAAACAAGAAACATCTCAAATAAACAACCTAACATTAAACCTAAAGCAATGAGAGAAAGAAGAAAAAAAAAAAACCCAAAGTTAGCAGAAGAAAAGAAATCATAAAGATCAAATCAGAAATAAATGAAAAAAAATGAAGGAAACAATAGCAAAGATCAGTAAAACTAACAGCTGGTTCTTTAAGAAGATAAACAAAATTGATAAGCCATTTGCCAGACACATCAAGAGAACACTCCAATCAAAAGAATTATAAATGAAAAAGAAGTAACAACTGACACTGCAGAAATACAAAGTATCATGAGAGATTACTACAAGCAGCTGTACGCCAATAAAATGGACAACCTGGAAGAAATGGACACATTCTTAGAAAAGTACAACCTTCCGAGACTGAACCAGGAAGAAATAGAAAATACAAACAGACCAATCACAAGCACTGAAATTGAGACTGTGATTAAAAATCTTCCAACAAACAAAAGCCCCGGACCAGATGGCTTCACAGGCGAATTCTATCAAACATTTAGAGAAGAGCTAATACCTATCCTTCCCAAACTGTTCCAAAAAATTGCAGAGGAAGGAACACTCCCAACCTCATTCTATGAGACCACCATCACCCTGATACCAAAACCAGACAAGGATGTGACAAAGAAAGAAAACTACAGGCCAATATCACTGATGAACATACATGCAAAAATCCTCAACAAAATATTAGCAAACAGAATCCAACTGCGCATTAAAAGGCTGATACACCATGATCAAGAGTGTTTTATCCCAGGAATGCAAGGATTCTTCAACATATGCAAATCAATCAATGTGATACACCATATTAACAAATTGAAGGAGAAAAACCATATGGTCATCTCAATAGATGCAGAGAAAGCTTTCGACAAAAGTCAACACACATTTATGATAAAAACCCTCCAGAAAGTAGGCATAGAGGGAACTTACCTCAACATAATAAGTTCTGTATATGACAAACCCACAGCCAACATCATTCTCAGTGGTGAAAAACTGAAACCATTTCCAGGAAGATCAGGAACAAGACAAGGTTGACCACTCTCACCACTATTATTCAACATAGTTTTGGAAGTTTTAGCCACAGCAATTGAAGAAGAAAGATAAATAAAAGGAATCAAAATAGGTAAAGAAGAACTAAAGCTGTCACTGTTTGCAGATGACATGATACTATACATAGGGGATCCTATAGACTCTATCAGAAAACTACTAGAGCTAATCAATGAATTTGGTAAAGTAGCAGGATACCAAATTAATGTGCAGAAATCTCCTGCATTCCTATACACTAATGATGAAAAATCTGAAAGAGAAATTCAGGAAACACTCCCATTTACCATTGCAACAAAAAGAATAAAATACCTAGGAATAAACCTACATAAGGAGACAAAAGCCCTCTATACAGAAAGCTATAAGACACTGTTGAAAGAAATTAAAGATGATACAAACAGATGGAGAGATATACCATGTACTTGGATTGGAAGAATCAACATTGTGAAAATGAATATACTACTCAAAGCAATCTACAGATTCAATGCAATCCTTATCAAAATACCAATGGCATTTTTCACAGCATTAGAACAAAAAATTTCACAATTTGTATGGAAACACAAAAGACCCTGAATAGCCAAAGCAAACTGAGAAAGAAAAACAGCTGGAGAAATCAGAATCCCTGACTTCAGACTATACTACAAATCTACAGTAATCAAGGAAGTATGGTACTGGCACAAAAACAGAAATATAGATCAATGGAACAGGATAGAAAGCCCAGAGATAAACCCACACACACATGGTCACCTTATCTTTGATAAAGGAGGCAAGGATATCCAATGGAGAAAAGACAGTGTCTTCAAAAAGTGGTGCTGGGAATATTGGACAGCTACATGTAAAAGAATGAAGTTAGAACACTCCCTAACACCATATACAAAAATAAGCTCAAAATGGATTAAAGACCTAAATGTAAGTCAAGACACTAAAAAACTCTTAGAGGAAAACATAGGCAGAACACTCTGTGACATACATCACAGCAAGATCCTTTATGACCCACCTCCTAGGGAAATGGAAATAAAAACAAAAGTAAACAATTGGGACCTAATGAAACTTAAAAGCTTTTGCACAGCAAAGGAAACCATAAACAAGATGAAAAGACAACCTTCAAAATTGGGGAAAATATTTGCCAATGAAGCAACTGACAAAGGATTCATCTCTAAAATTTACAAGCAGCTCATGTAGCTCAATATCAATAAACAAACATCCAATCTGAAAATAGGCAGAAGACCTAAATAGACATTTTTTCAAAGAAGATATACAGATTGCCAGCAAACATATGAAAGGATGCTCAACATCACTAATCATTAGAGAAATTCAATTCAAAACCACAATGAGGTATCACCTCACACCAGTCAGAATGGCCATCATCAAAATATCTACAAACAATAAATGCTGGAGAGGGTGTGGAGAAAAGGGACCCCTCTTGCACTGCTGGTGGGAATGTAAATTGATAGAGCCACTATGGAGAACAGTATGAACGTTCCTTAAAAAACTAAAAATACAACTACCAGATGACCCAGCAATCCCACTACTGGGCATATACCCTAAGAAAACCATAATTCAAAAAGAGTCATGTACCACAATGTTAATTGCAGCTCTGTTTACAATAGGTAGGACATGGAAGCAACCTAAGTGTCCATCGACAGATGAATGGATAAAGAAGATGTGGCAAATATATACAATGGAACATTACTCAACCATAAAATGAAATGAAATGGAGTTATTTGTAGTGAGGTGGATGGACCTAGGATCTGTCATACAGAGTGAAGTAAGTCAGAAAGAGAAAAACAAACACCGTATGCTAACACATATATATGGAATCTAAAAAAAAAAAGTTTATGAAGAACCTAGGGGCAGGACAGGAATAAAGATGCAGACGTAGAGAATGGACTTGAGGACACAGGGAGGGGCAAGGGTAAGCGAGAGAGTGGCATGGACTTACACATACTACCAAATGTTAAAATAGACAGCTAGTGGGAAGCAGCCACACAGCACAGGGAGATCAGCTCAGGGATTTGTGACCACCTAGAGTGGTGGGATAGGGGGGTGGGAGAGAAACTCAAGAGGGAGGAGAAATGGGGATATATGTATATGTATAGCTGGTTCACTTTGTTATAAAGCAGAAACTAACACACCATTTTAAAGCAATTATACTCCAATAAAGATGTTTAAAAAAAAAGAAAAAAAAGAAACAATTTAGAATTCTCAAGAAAAAAAAAGAAATAAAAATGAAGTACATAATTTAAGAATATAAAGTTTGTGTTGTGACCAGTACTACATTATGACTTTATGATAATAATCAATTAATAATAAAATAATCAATTATTTATATTTATTTACAAATTTATTTTAAAATTTCCATGGAATATCCTTCTCCATCCCTTCACTTTGAGCCTATGTATGTCCTTAAAGCTGAATGAGAAAAATTGAAAGCATATTATATTGCAAATAGTAACAAAAGTAGTAATTTGTTGATATAAATTTGATGAGTATTATACAGAATCTAAATGATAAAAAATTGTAATATAGTGCTGTAAGGAGTAAAGTTGGAAAATGGAGATCTTCACTATATTCATGGTTATATTTACTACATATTATTTATGAATATGAACAATATGAAATACATATTATTTCATTCTTTGAAATTAAAATACAGTACTATCCAAAACTCCTAATGTATTTTGTGTTACTTGAAAAAGCGATAGTTTGAGAATATAATATAATATAATGTTGAGGTAGAAAACAACTTTCCCACAAAAATTATTAGAAAATTTATAAACGACTTGTTAGACCATAGAAACAAATGGCCATAGGGTATATACTCTATGGCAGTGCACTCCACTGTTTTAACTGTACTTCCAAGTCCCTGTCTCCAGGCTATCAGAAAGGTTTGACTAAGAGTGGTACAACCCAATCCAGTTTGCTGTCTATGAAGATTTCCACCTTCAGAGTGAGAATCAGTCCTTGTATCCTGATTATCTCTCTCGTATAACACAATGTCTGGGAAATGCAGATTCACTACTGCCTGACTTCCCGGCGTAGACTGTGTGTGTGTGTTTGTGTGGTAATTGCATGTGTGATATTAACAACTGTATACTCAATAAATAAAGAGAAGTAACACCAGGTTTTTCTCATTTATCTCTTATATTAATGAGATCCCAATGGCAACATTAATTTTGCTTACTGTTAATCCAAATATGACCTTAGTAATTGCACTGCATAGAAAATACAAATGAATCAACGGACAAAGGATTAACCTCCGAAATATATAAAAAGCTCATGCTGCTCAATATTAAAAAAGCAAGCAACCCAATCCAAAAATGGGCAGAAGATCTAAATAGACATTTCTCCAAAGAAGATATACAGATGGCCAAGAAGCACATGAAAAGATGCTCAACATCACTAATTATTAGAGAAATGCAAATCTAAACTACAATGAGGTATCAGCTCACACCAGTTAGAATGGGCATCATCAGGAAGTCTACAAACAACAAATACTGGAGAGGGTGTGGAGAAAAGGGAACCCTCTTGCACTGTTGGTGGGAATGTAAATTGATACAGCCACTGTGGAGAACAGTATGGAGGTTCCTTAAAAAACTAAAAATAGAACTACCATATGACCCAGCAATCCCACTACTGGGCATATACCCAGAGGAAACCATAATTCAAAAAGACAAACGCACCCCAATGTTCATTGCTGCACTATTTACAAGAGCCAGGTCATGGAAGCAACCTAAATGCCCATCGACAGATGAATGGATAAGAAGATGTGGTACATATATACAATGGAATATTACTCAGCCATAAAAAGGAATGCAATTGGGTCATTTGAGAAGTGGATGGATCTAGAGACTATCATACAGAGTGAAGTAAGTCAGAAAGAGAAAAACAAATATCGTATATTAACGCATATATGTGGAACCTAGAAAAATGGTACAGATGAACCCGTTTGCAGGGCAGAAATTGAGACACAGATGTAGACAACAAACTTATGGACACCAAGGGGGGAAAGCAGCGGGGGGTGGGGGGGTGTGATGAATTGGGCGATTAGAATTGACATGCATACACTGATGTGCATAAAATTGATGACTAATAAGAACCTGCTGTATAAAAAAATAAATTAAAAAAAAGAAAAAAGAAAATACAGATTCCACAAAACACAGAAATTGAGAATAGAAGTGGGTTTTTCTATGGACGAGCTTGAAAAAATTGTTATACTGTGGCTAGTATTCTCCTCCCCCAAATTTTAGATAACTTAAGATGTATTTCATTGCCATAGGGCATACAAGCGAATTAGAAAAAATGCCAATTAAAATTTTGATGCACCTTAGGCAGTTAATGACTCTTCTCCTTAGATATCATTCTTCACTTTGGAGCATTCAAATTAATGACTGGATAGATCTCAAGGACAGACAGGGTTTCTAGAACTTTTTATCAAGATAAAAGACTCTTTCAAAGCTGAGTAAGGCAAGGATTCAAGAGTATACACAATCATTTGTTGTTTATACTAGGCATGTTGTCAAAAAGAATTGAGGTGGCTTTTAGTAAAGAAACAGACTAAATTAAATCATTAAAACACGGGTCAAAACATAAAACATAAGATGTCATCATTGAATTTAACCACTTCGTTCTATGGATTATATTTATTCAATCTTTTACAGCAAAACTATGAAAAGTTTACTTCCGTTAGCCTGTTTTCAGTAAAACAGCACTGATATCCTAAAAGTAAACTACACATGGTGTTATGTCAGTAACTAGCAATATTTCTTGTGTAACTCATTCTTCATGAACACTCATTTCTCATCTGTAAAATGGCATATCAAAAGGCCTGTTTATCTCACAGAGAGCAACTTGATGTTCTAATAAATATAAATGTTTTTCATAACTAAAAATTTCATTTAGCATCCTAAAACCCTAAATAAAACTTTTAGATTAGGCATCACAGATTAGCTCTTTTTGAATTCTTTTAGATTTGTTAATATATGTATTCTAAGGGGATCTATAGATGTTCTGTATCTGTTAAAAACTAACATCTTCTGAATACACAGGCTATATCAGGCTATTTATATGCAACTCTCATAGCATCATTTCAGATATTCTTCCCAATACTCCTATTATACAGGTGAGAAAAATTTCAGAAATATCAATAACTTTCACAAGATCAAAAAATTAGGTTTCCAGGGCTTCCCTGGTGGCGCAGTGGTTGGGGGTCCACCTGCCGATGCGGGGGACGCGGGTTCGTGCCCCGGTCTGGGAGGGTCCCTCATGCTGAGGAGCGGCTGGGCCCGTGAGCCATGGCTGCTGAGCCTGCACATCCGGAGCCTGTGCTCCGCAACGGGAGAGGCCACAACAGTGAGAGGCCCGCGTACCGCAAAAAAAAAAAAAAGGTTTCCAAGAGACTGAAGTTTGAATCTAAATAGGTTAGAGCACAGCTCATTGGTTACATTCATTTTTATTTTTCAATTATACCATTTTTGAATGATGGATAAGATTTACTTTAAACTAGACAACTATAGAATCAGGTAACTTTTATTAACCATTTTTTTTATTCTGTAATTTTACTAAATCTAAACTAAAAGGTGAAGAGAATTAAAGGGTATAAGGACCCATATTTATATCAGGATCCACTTTTTAAAAAATTACCCTTTTGCTTTTATGACATAACATACATCCAAAGGCATATATGTGTCAAAAAATGATTGTGTCAAAGAGAACTAATCTTTCATAGATGTTTCAATTTGATAGTCTAAATATATCTAGAAGATATTGAGCCCTCATAGAAAAAGGATTGAATTTATCAAATAAAAAATATATAATTAAGTTCATGGTGATGTACTTTTTAGAAGACATTTTTATTGTATCTATAACTGGTATTTTTAGAAAAACATCACAAGTTAACTCTATGTACATTCAGAAATGGTATTTAACAAATCCTTAACTTACATTGATTTTATTAAGATTATAATAGTTATTTGGACCAAAGTTTGGAAGGACAAAAAATTAATTTAAAGGATTCAAGAAACAATTATTTTCTAAATAATCTTCCTAACTAAATGCAGATTTTAAAACACTAATATTAGAAAATCATAAATTTGTACATACATATATACCAAATGTAAGGACATTACAAAATCAGTGGCAAGATCTGGTAATAAAATATTATCTTCAAACTTCTATATATTAAAAATTAATACAGTATATGTATATTTCTTTAAAGATTTGCTTCTTTGAGGTATTCAAAAATAAAATTTCAGAATCTTGCCATATATGTGACACTTTTCTTGGTGGATAGAAGGGCTAAAAAATGCATAGAATATGGAAACTTGCCATGAAAGCTACCAATATATTTGTGGTATTTTTTTTTTTTTTTACCTGCATGAACCAATCAGAGCAACTTCATTTCATTCATTTAAAAAACAGTGATTTCTAATTACAAAGTCAAATATTTTGTGGTGAGATGTGATCACTGGAAAATATTCAAGTAAAAAGAAAAATAATATTAATACAACCCACTGCCACAAAAGATCTATTGTTATACTGGTATTGTTTGATGTGTCAATTCATATTTCCACATGAATTTCCTATGTTCACTTTATGCTCTTTTAAAAAATATATTTTATATATAAATATGTAACTATGTAACATATAGATTATGATTACAGATATTATGATTATTAACATACAGAGTTAAAGATATTCTCAAGCTATGTTTTTGAGGGAAGAAAATGTTTTCTCCACGGGATAGTGGTTTTATAGTATTTGTGCATCTCTCAGGGTTCAGACAAGAAGGAAAGAAACTGACATACTTAAAGTAGGAACACATTTAATAACAAGATTTCTGAATTTAAGGCTGTGGTATGAAGGTCACAGAGAACCTTCACTAGGTTTCAAGAAATCAGAAATTTGCAGAAATTGCAGGAAAACACTAATTGCGAGCTCAGTTTTTTTGCAGCACCGAAACAATTGTTTTAAATAAGAATTCTGGTAAGCTGATGAAAAATCTTCACCTCTAACACCTGCTGAATCCAATGCACTTACCTACCAAGACATAATAATGGCTTATACTCAATTCACATTCTAAGTCTTATGGAATTGCCTTCATTGGCAAAATCTAATAGACAACTTTGCTGGCAAAGAGAGGTAGTCTAGCAAGCGTAGTTCCAAGATTCACAGGCACTTCAGTACAATGGAAAGAACAGAAAAGAGTAGAAGTGAATGTTAGTTGCCTACTTTTCTATCTATATCTTTAAAATGTTCATAGTCACATCCATATTTATCTTATCCCTACCCATACCCTATGTATATCATTATCTATATCCATTTCCATATCTAAATCTATACCTAGCACATGTTTCTAACATTGTGAATTTGCCATCCTCACACATGATGGCTTTTTGGGAATTTTATGTTTGATAGAAGCTACAGCTCATTACTCTCAACAAATTATATAATCATTCAAGTATTGCTGCAGCCATCTTTTCCTTTAATATTACAATTACTGTCATCTTGACATAACCATGAATTATGCTGTTGTACTTCATGTACCCCAATATCAATAGGGTATGCATGATTTATTCTCACAGAACAGTCATTACTTTAAAGATCTATTTGTTCCTGTGGTTTTCCCATTCATTTTGAAATTAAATAGGTTAACAGTTTGTTTCAGCTGATAATTCACTGTATATTACCTGGATCATTTTTAAGAACTGTATAACCAAAGTAAAATTGTAAGATTATTCAAATCCAAAACTCTTACTGTGAGTAATGAGAAACCACCGTGGAAATGCTGGTGTTATAATAGAATTTATCCTAGTCTTAGTATGCCACTGAGTGCAGACAAAAGGGCAATGGATTTTGAGTCATAGCACTAATGAAACTAACGTTTTATGGCTATTTCTTAGGTTCCAAAAAATAAGAATATATTAAAAAAAGAATGTGTAGAACTGAGTCACTTTGCTGTACAGCAGAGATTGGCTCAGCATTGTAAATCAACTCTACTTCAATGAAAAAAAAAAATACACCAGACCATTCACATGAATTGTCTTACTCAACAATCACAAAATCCTGTGACTTTGGTAATGTTACCAGTTTTTAAATAAAGCTCCTTCTCTCTCTCTTTCTGCATTCCTCATGTCTGTTTTCCCTCTGTCTCACTATAAGCAGTAATATGCTAATAGCCATTTAATTTAAAACTGTGACTTTTATGTTAATTCTCTTAACTAGAGAAAGTTTGAAATATTGCAATCAGTTGATAGGTACATTAAAAATGTATATATTAAAAGAGCCCTTTGATTACATTGTTAAAGACAGTATAGATCTAGTCATTCTCCATGCTCAAGTCTCATGGAAATAATAACATCTCACTGTTAAAAGTTGATAAACACATTTAGATAATGATACAGGCATCATTTTTATCCACCAGTGTTGATGTTTTAAGGGTTTCTGTTACATTAAGCTGTAAAATGGCACATTTATTGCCATTAATTTAAGAAGATCTTAAACAAACAGCCTGTTATTTAAAAAGCATATGCATTGACATTTTAAATGACTTTCTGGTAATTTAAATTTCTATCATTTTTGCATTAATTACCAAATAATTATTTTAGTACTTTTCATATTAGTCATTATATAAAGTTACAAGTTAATCATTTAATTCTCTCTGTAACTAGTTACTCATTACAGTATGAAATATCATTAATGTTTCTGAATCTTTTTAAGAGGAAATGCTTCAAGAATGTTTTCATCTATTAAAAGCAGGCATGAGAAGTGATAGGACCACTTGCTTTAAGTGTGTGAATTTTAACACATTCCACAGCTTCTGATGAATGTTTTGTGTAGTAAGTAACAAAATGCTAAAATACGATTAGGGGTGCATGCGGGATTAGGGGAAAGGTAGAATAGCGGTTATACATTAGAAACTATTAAATGTAAGATGAAAAAACAACCAACATGCTCTGCCGTCCTGTCACAAGAGAGAACTTACTGAAACAATGGCCATAAAGTAGTTCATGATGAAACATTCACCAAATACAACTGTGAAATAGAGGAAATGTTTTGAATTTTTCATGAACCTAAATGTATTAAAGGGAAATTACTGTTCTTTAATCTGAGTTTACATGCATTTTTAAGCATCAAATTTATGGTGAGGGAAAATGTTGATTGCTGTGATGTCATAAAACAAAGTAGCTACATAGCAAAATTAATATATTTCAATACTTTATTGGCTACTCCTCAAATTTTAACTTTTATAAAAAATAATATCTGAAGGACATTAACATTGCATCATCTAGGACTTTCCCCTGACATTTCTGTTTGCTAATCTTATTTAGTTTTCCTAGTCAGGAAATATCTTTGCTAACCACTGGTAACCTTTGCCATAAAGGTATCAACATGTACAGGCAGTGGTTCCCCATTAATTTCCAGGCCTTTAATTCAATGACTTCATAATTATGATGCAGTTTTTTACCAGCCTCAACTACTTAAAGCTATCATGTGATCATGTTTTTATCTATTTCACATATTTGTTAAGAAATTTATATGGGCATTGTGGAGAAAAAAGGATGAATTAAATATGCATTTTTGCCCTCATGAAAAATCATTTTGCCTATGGGAAAATCATAAGGAGAGAGATAGACTGGAGTTGGAAGTTATGGGTTTATATCTTTGCTCCACTGCCTACCAGCTGTATGGATTTAAACAATTTACTAATCAATTCTGAGCTGTGATTTCTTCAATTGTAATTCAGTGAAAATAAAATTACACTCTGGTATTCTTTAAAAGGAACATAAAATGTCATTCACTATGCAAATTTATCATATGTCAATAAGAAGGGAATATAATTGATAAGGTATAAAACAATATATAAAAAACTAAATTTCACAAATATCTGAATTCCATGAAAAATATTATGCTTATCCATAAAATGTTATGCTTTTACAGTACATAGAAGATGTGTTAAATTCAGGTAAAATACATGTATATTTAACTACTGTAATTTATAACTCACATTGAAGATAAAATTCATATTAGTTTTACCTGGAAAATAAATGTTTAAATTATATAGTTATATCCTAAAAGATATTTCAAATAGGTATACATAAAATATATGGTCTCCCTTTAACTCTTGAGATTAATAACATGGTAAAAAATAACTCTGAACAAGAGTCTCTAAATAGACTATTTGGATTTTCTTAACAATTGGCATTTCTTTACATTCTCATGATTCTTGAAAACACTGTTCTAAGAACAAATTTTTGGTTTGAAAAAGAAAGCATTATGATGGCTTTCACATTTTTCTATCATTCCAGTTCATTAATTTAACCATGTTAAGAGAGCCTCTTACATGGAATTGCATTGCATGAAGAACTGGTGATAAACTATTGAGTTCCAAGCATTGACTTCAGGAAGTTTAGTGCCCAAAGGAGAAAGAGAGAAGCTTAATAAATAATCACACATAAAAATTAAATTATAAAATGAAGTCTTGTAAAGAAAAGTAACTAATGGGATTCATAACTTAAAGTTTATTTTCAAATCAATCAAGTAATGTATCACGGGAGGGAGTAAAACAAGTTACTGTAAATCCTCATAATGGTACAACTATCATGAAAATAAGTTTAAAAACATACATCTTCCATCATTTACTGAAGTGAAAAAGAAAACTAAATCTTCCATTATACAACATGCCACTACATACTGAGTATTTAAGGATAACTGGAAAAAAACTTGCTTTTGATAAGTGGGAAAAATTCTTCACATTGTCCTCTATCATTTTGGAAAATTTAATGGTAAAAGGTTCTAAGTATTGCCTAAAAATATTGGATTATTTAATGTATCTGAACAAATATAAAAATCTGAGATTGCATGTAAAATAATTTGTATGTACATTAGTAGTTCAAATATTTAATATTTTGATTTAATAAATGTGCCAAAGACAATGAGAGGATAAACAGGGTGTTCACTAGAAAATGGGACAAAACAGTATGTTGTAGTCTTAGACCTGGCCCTATTTTGAACTTGATCCAGTTGTTTAATATCTCCCAGTCCCTTATGCCTTCTAATCTGAGGGTGAAATTGCATGTTTCACCTATATAGGAATGTTCTCAAAACATTATTTTCAAATAAATGTTGCACTGATAAGCTCAGTGCAACTGAGACTCACTCAGTGAGTCTCAGTGAATTACAGTGGTCACTAGGTTCCATGGGACCTCTATTTTCATTTGTAGAATAAATTAATATTTTAGACACTTTTTAAAAATGTATATTTCAAAGCCCAAAAGAGAGCTATGCATTGGTTTCCTACTGTTGATGCAACAAATTACTGCAAACTTAGTGGTCTGAACAGCATAAATTTATTATCTTGCAGTCTGGAGAACTGAAGTCCAAAATGTATTTAAGTGGGCTGAACTCAAGGTGTCAGCAGGACTGCATCTCTTACGGAGGGTCTAGGAGAAAATCTGTTCCTTGACTTCTCCAGCTTATAGAGGCTGCTTGCCCTTCTTTGGCTTGTGTCCCTCTTCTAGCTTCATAGCCAGAAACTGCATCACTCAAACCTCTGCTTTCATTGTCACATCTCCTACTCTCTCTCTGATCCTCCTACCTTCCTTTGATAAGGACCCTTGTGAATACTCTGATCCATCCAGATAATCTAGGGTAATTTACTATTCTTAAGATTTTAACTTAATCACATCTGTAAAGTTCCTTTTGTCATACAAGGTGACATATTTAAATATTCCAGGGATTAGAGCCCAGGCAATTTTGGAAGGCCACTTTTCATAGTATAATATCATATATAACATCATAACAGTCTGGTTATAAGGTAAATAGGTTCTCAGACTTTTTTTTGTTGCAAAATCATTTGTCCTTTTTTTTCCCTGACAATGTTTCTTATTTTTCTGAAAAAATACTCTGAGCATTTAAAGTGGGGAATACTTTATTTTTACATCTTTATATCAAGAAATAATGTTGAAAAGATCTAGAAAATTATTTAACAACCAATTAGTTCCCCAATTACCCAGAAATTCTAGTACTAGGTATATTCTCAAGAGAAATATGTATAAATGCTTACAAAACATGTAACACATATTCATAGCAGTATTATTTATAAAAGACCCAACTGGAAAAAAAAGTCCACCAACAATAGAATGGGTAAATAAATTGAAGTATATTCATAAAATGGAATCCTATAGAGCAATGAAAATTAAGTTCCATACTACTGCTATAATAATACAAAGGTAACGTTGAGTCAAAGAAGCCAGAGGCAGAATAATTTTATTATATGATTTTATTTATATAAAGTTTTAAGACATGGAAAACTAATTTGTTTCATTAGGAGTTCGGGACTGCACCTAGCCTCTGATATATACCCATTATGGTAGGCAGAATAATGATTCCAGAATAATGGTTCCCTCAGAACCTGCGAATATGTTCTATCACATGGCAAAAGGAATTTTACAAATGGAATTAAGATTACAGATGGTATAATAGGAAGATATTTGAATTATCCATTTGGGCACAATCTAATTACATGAGCATTTAAAAGCAGAGGCAGAGAACTTCTTCCAGCCTGAGCAGCAGAGGGATGAGATAGAAGGGGAAACCACAGATATCTGAAGAATGAAAACTTGGACTGCCATTGCTGACTCTGGAGATGGAGGATGGGGGCCACAAACCAAGGAATGCCTTAAATTTTCTAAAAGCTGAGAATAACCCCAAGCTAACAGCCAGCAAGGAAAGGAGGACCTTAATCTTACAATTTCATGAAACTGAATTCTGGCAATAGCCTGCTGAATTTGGAAGTGAAGCAGATGTAACTGCAGAGTTTCCAGAAAGCAATGCAGCCAAGCTGACACCATGATTCCATTCTTGCGAGACTCTAAGCAGAGAATCAGTTGAGTTATGCTCTGCCTAGATCCACATAACTGTGAGATAATAATGGGTGTTGTTTAAGTTTGTGATAATTTGGATTAAGTATAGGAAAATAATATGCTTGTTCTTTATAAGAAAACTAGGCACATAATAAAAATTTACAATATCTGACCATGAAGCAAATTTGAATGAATTTCAAAGGATTAAATTCATAGAGAAAATGTTATCTGACTATAATGTAAATGAGATACACATTGGTAACAAAATATAACTAAAGTAACCCATATGTTTATAATTTAAGGGATGTATTTCTAACCATGGAACAAAGAGGAAATCACAAAGGAATATAGAAAAAAGTTTGACTAGGTCCCTTGCAGGGTGTAGCTTATGCAGCAAAAAGAGGAAAATTTAAAGCTGTAAATGCTTATATACTCTAGAGAAAATTGCTATGAAAGTGTTTAAGAATGGACTTTTCAGTATTTTCTGTATGTATATATATATATATATATATTTTTTTTTTTTGCCTCACCGTGCGGTATGTGGGAATCTTAGTTCTTGACCAGGGATCGAACCCGCGCCCCTTGAAGTGGAAGCGTGAAGTCTTAACCAATGGACTTCCAGGGAAGTCCCAAGAGTGGACTTTGATAAGGATGTTGATGAAAACATACTGAACAAAGTATATATAACCCAAATGTTCATCAACAGTGAGTGAATAAATGAATTGTGGTATATTTATTGCAGTAGATTCCTATACAACAGTGGTTCTCAAAATGTGAACCATGTATCCTTGAAAGTTCTGAGACATTTTCAGGGGGTCCATGAAATCAAAATTATTTCCATAATACTACTGAGGCATCATTCACCTTTTTCTCTGTATTGGCATTTGCCCTCATGCACAAAAGTAATGTTGGGTATAAAACTGCTAGTGCATTAACACAAGTCAGTGACTTCAAACTGTACTAGTAATCATTAGCTATTGTATTCTTTACTGCCACACACTTGCAGTGCCAAAAAAAAAAAAAAATCCAATTGTACTTAAGAATGTTCCTGCTAAAGCTATAACTAATTATGTCATTAAATGTCTACCCTGTAATACTCCTCTTTTTAATGACCTGTGCGAAAATGGAAAAAAATGAAAAAACAGCAAACAAAAACCTTTCTATGCCTACTAAAATATGATGGTTGTCTGAAGGAAAAATAGCTTGAGTTATCAGCTGAACTAGCCACTTTTTTCAGGGAACAAACTTTTTATTTGAAAGAATGATTAACAGATAAACTATGGTTAGTCACACTTAGGCATTTGGTATCTATTTCCCCCCTGCCCCTCCGAAAAATATGAACCTGACTTGTTACTTCAAGGAAAACAACTGACAGGATTTGCTGTCAGTGATGAAGTCTGAGTTTTCAAGTAAAAAATTAGAATTTTGGAAAACTTCAATCCACCACTGTAAGTTTTAGAGCTTCCCCAAGTTTAAAGATTTTTCTGGTGCGATCAATAGAAATAAAAATGTGAGTTTTAAATATTTTATAATGAAGTGTATTAATATTTGGAAGATCTCTCTAACTCAGTGAACCAATGTATTTCAAATGACCAATGCATGCATAATGTTGAAAAATGCATGAGTAAATACAATCTATTGCAAGGACAAGGTGAACCAAAGGATTTTAATGTTACAGAGTGCAAAAAAAATAGCTGATATGGTTTGAATTCAACATTGCAACTAGTCAAGTTTTTATGTAGTATCAAAGAAGAATAACCACTTTTACAAGCAAAAGCTATTAGAATACTCTTCTAAACAACTAAATGTCTAAGTGAGATCAGGGTTCTTCATACCCATCAAACAAAATAACATATTGCAATATATTCAATAAAGAAGCAGATATGATAATCTAGCTACTTTCTACTAATGGGACAGGCATTAAAGAGATTTGCAAAAATAAAGCACAGTGTATTCTTCTCATTTTTTGTTTTGGAAAAGATAGTTATTTAATACTAAAATATTATTTATGTCAACACATAATGGATTTATTCTAGATATTTTAAAATGATATTACTAATGCACATTTTAAAATGTTTCTCAGTTTAAACTTAAATAGCATAAGTATTGATAGATCTAGCCCGCAATATCTTTTTGGGGTTCTTAATACATTTTTAGAGTAAGTAGGCCTGAGACAAATGAGAACTACTGCTATTCAGAAATAAAAATATTTGATAATTTCAGTACAGACTAATTCTACCTATGTAATGTTGGGCAAAAGTAGCAAGTATATTAAAAAATAATATAATTCCATTGCATAAAATTCTCAATCCTTACTCTCATATTAAGAATAAAAAAATGAGCACGTTACATAAAGGCAATTCATAGAAAATTTTTAAAGTTATTCATCTTCATTAGTTTTATAAAAATTATATCCAATGAATGTGCTTTTTCTTATTTTTAATTTTTCTTTTCTGCTTTATTAAGTGTCAATTGTAAATTATATTTTATATAATTGAGCTTATTATATGCAATAATTTATTAGAAAAATAAGTAGTAAATTATGGGCAAAAATATCAGACAAATATTTGTTATGTAAACTTATGCATTATTAACCTAAAATAATTTGCAACTATTAATTTTAATAGAACTTCCTGGAATCTGATAAAACAAAATCACTTCTCACATGTAGACATTTTACTTTCAAGATTTCATATTTAGATCACATCTCTTCCTTTAATATTAAATGTCATGAAATATTTCCCACTCATATATATTTTAAACTGTCAGGAAAATTCAACAAAAATGTCTTCTAAGTGTTATTAAAATCAACAGCTAAAATATGCACAGACCCATAATCTCATAACTTACCTCCCAAAGTTTGAATTGATCAATATTTTCATATAGATGATATATGGGATAGACATGATAAACAGTAATAGCACACACACATAAACATATTTATATATACTTATAGCAATTGCTTCCAATGAGTGACATGTTCTAATCAACATGTCAAAAGTTAATTCACACCACACATACTCACAAAGCTTAGGGATTTCATAAAATGACTTTTAATACTCTTTAACTCTATTAGGAAAAATGTCTATAGCTAATAATTAATTCTGTTTATGTTTCAGGTTAACAGGATTCCATCTGCCACCACCAGTGACAAGTACCAAATCTGTGTTCTCACTACGTTTGACCAGTGATTTTGCAGTTAGTGCTCATGGATTTAAAGTATACTATGAAGGTAAGTGATGGTAATATAAAAGGACCACTGCCCAGTTCAATGTAGTAAAACCAAAATTCTCCAGGGTAAAAACAGAAGAAAAATCACCAGGACAGAAGTTATAGTTCATCCTGCTACATCAAGTCTTATACCAAGGTTCACTTTCTCAATAATCATCAATATATAATAAAAAGCTAGAATTAGTAGGCTTTAATGTTTCATTGCAGTGTGCCTAGACAGAGGAAAATCTTGCCCTTAAATCTTCTTAGGAGATGAGACCATGGCATCTCTATAGGTTTAAACCTTAATAAAAGGGAACAGAATCTGAGAGTGAAAGGAAACTAGGCCTGATTTGAGATTCAGGCATCACAGACTCCACCCTATTCTCCTCTGTTCTTTGCCTCTCTGCCATAAAATAAACTGGTCATTTGTGTTCTCTGCAAGTTAGAATAAAGAGTAAATTCTATTAAGAGACAAGAGTTGACATTTTTCATTTTAAACCAGTATTTCCAGTCCCACAGATCCATAATCCCTTAACCACAAAGAGGAAAATAAAGAAGCACTTGAAACTGATGTTTTTTATCTGGAAGTTTGCTACAAGCTCACTTAGTATCAAAACCTGAACTTACTGGAGGTCATTTATAATCTTTATTTATCCCACATAGTGTGGGTACTCATGTTTCACTATACAATTATTGTTTCATAATTGGGTGACACCACAGGCTCTGCTGATGGTGTTAAAAATGTACAGAATCTGTATTGTTTTCCCTTTTTAAAGTGTAAAAAAATCTGAAGGTAAAAATAACGTGTTCTCAAGTGCTTCATATTGAGGTCATGTAGTTGTAATTTCTTCTCTATGTGACTTGACAATAAAATCTCACCTAGTTTAGGGAAGGGTCCCTTCCTTACCCATAGGAATAGCATAAGAGAATTCAACTCGCCTCCCCAGGTCCATATTACCGAAATGCACCACACCAGATGTAACATCATGATAAGAGATATACAAATACAGTAGCAGGGGTGGTTACTTTCTAAAGCACATAATAATTCAAAATATAATATGTTTAAAGAGCACACTAGAAAACAATCATATATAAAATAGAATTGCTTTAGTATACAGGTTAACAGTTTGCATGTGGGGAAAGTTTTAAACTGAAAGTTTCATCTAGTGCTTTCTCCCTAGGAAGAAAATACCTGCTAGCAAACTGTTGAGTAAAAATATTTTCTCTTTTTTAATATTCTTAATAATGCCATATCACAGCAGTTTTGAACACTATTTTCTACCTAATACATTTCTGAACTGTCTTTCTCTAGCAGGGGAGGATGCATTCCAAGACTTATTTTCCTCCATTGTGATAGTAATAATCATTATTTTTGAAGGTACTTTCACAATAGTTGAATATTTTTATCTTGGCAACTTAATTCATAGTTTAAAACACTACAAACACAAAGGTTTAATTTTAAGTGTAATTTTGGCAATATTGAAGGAGTTAGTAATAAAAGTTTTCTATTAAAGGCTCCATAATAGAAAACTTGCACTCTGTTCATCAAAGTATAAAGATATTTTAGGTTAGTTTATTCTTTCAGTGAATACTAAGTATACTGAAATTGTAGGAACTTGGAAGATGTATTATAATATTGCCATACTTTCTGGTTTGACTGTCAAGTTTCATGAAATACTGTCAAAAATATTTTCATAGCTCTCCATTGTTTCTACATATACAACATTAAGTTTCTGTCTTTTCTGCTTCAGTGAAAATGGATTCATATATCTTCATGACATTTCAATGTATGTTTGGGAGATCCTGACTTAAAATATAAGGTACTAGGCAGCTGGGTAGTACTGAGGGATTGGTCATCATCCTGCAGAACATCTTCAGGTATTGATTTGTGATGGGTATCTTCTACCATGTATATTAGTTTTCTATGGCTACCATAGCAAACAACCAGAAATTTAGCAGCAAAACAACAAAAATATATTATCTCACAGTTCTGTAGCTGAAAAGTCCTGGTCGTCTCTGCTAGTCCTCTGCTCAGAGTTTCATAAGGCTGAAATAAAAATGTCAGCTGGTTAGGCTTTTGTCAGAAGGCTCTGGAAAAGATCTATTGCCCACCATTTCTAGAGGCCTCTCTCTTCCTTGCATGTAAGACCTACATTTGTGAGCTAGCCACTGGTGAAACGAATCCTTCTCATACTTGAAATCTCTCTGATGTTCCCTTCTTAGTGCATCTCTCTACTACCTTCTTTTCCCACACATCTCTGACTTAAGCTGGAGAAATTTCTTAGCTTCTAAGGGCCTATGTCATTAGATTAGCCTTGATTATCCATGGAGACCCAATCTCCCCAAGTTAAAGTCCTTAAGCATAATTACATGTGCAAAGTCCTTTTTGCAAGGTAATATGATATATTCACAGGTTCCAGGGACTCTGGGGTGTGTGTGTGGGCATGTGGGTTTGGCTTCATTAGTCCTACCACACCATGTGCAACACTATGTAATATTTTACAGAGAGAGTAGCTACAAGCATTTATTTATTTAACCATAGCCAATGACACTGTCAAGGCCAACTGGTAAGTATTGTGAAGTTCAGAAAACTTAGTTTGAAATTTCAAAGCCTGTCCTCTAAATTTACACCTGTATTTTTGTTTTGTTTTGGTTTTTTTGCAGGATGAACCTAATGTCTGAATCTCATTTATTTTCATTTCATCTCCCTCCATATAATCACTTACTAATAATTATTTTCTTTATTTTTTAAAGTTTCCTGAGACTTTGTCCTTGTATACTAGAATTTATGAGATCTCTATTTATTAGTGACATTTGTGCATTTTTCTGTGTTTCTCAAACTGCCAATAGTGGACCACATGTATCAGAATCATCTGGAGAATTTGCTAAAATGTAGAATTCTTGGCCCCAATTACAATCCTGAATCAGACTGTGGAGTGAAGCCGTAGAATATGCATTGCAATTCCAATTGCAAATCCAATGTAGAATAATTGATAAATGTACGTCATCTGTGATCTTCACAGACCTTCTCTGTTGTTACAAACTTCTGCTGTCTTACTTCAGCCCATATACTTTAAAACTGTGGAGGGTGATGTCCCCATTTCACAAATTTTGATTGAGTTTCAGAGCTCTTAACCATTTATCAGAAATGCTTTTAAACTTCTTGAAGCTGAAGCTGCGAGGTGTTAAATTTCTGTGGAAAATTTTCCCCATTAATATCTAGCTGAATATATTTTTATTTTTCCTCATTATTGTCTATCATACACTTGGATTTCTTGTCACTGTTTCTCAAAATTTGTCTCATAGAACTTTGTTTTCATGTTTCTTAACATTTATAAAAACAAATGAGTAGAATAGTGTTCTGTGAAACAAGTTGGAAAAACACTAGTGTATACTAAGTTGAATAGTCATATAACCATCTTTCAAAATTTGATCAGGATAAAACTGGTACCATCTGTATTCTGTGGAGCACACAATGGAAATTCTCTTTTGTCTTTCCAGATCTGCCAAACAGAATTCAAAATATATTCTAGTTTCTGCTAAAAGTTATTTTGTACAATGGACTCCTTTCACATTTTACTTTCAAGGCTACGTAATCATTCTTTATAGGTGCAAGATCATAAAGATATACCATGGACTATCTTATCACTTTAGAATTGTTTATTGTAGAAAGTAATATAATGCAAGCATATAGTGGATTATATACATATTACATGTAATCATTAAATATTATTATATATTATATGAATTGGTTAGTTTAATGTCTAGGAGAATCTCAATGAATAATTTCAGTATGTATCAGTGATCCTTCAATGATCAGAAACCGGCATAAAAATAAAATCTTGAAAATCGCTTCAAACTCAAGGTAGCTATTATGCCCTATTGATGTGTATGACTAAGTAATTAAGATATTACAGGGATAACAATATCAGTTTTAGCAAATTTGCTGTTCAATCATTTTCACATATTAATTAAGAAACATAAAAATTTGTTTAATAATAGTATTACTACTAGGTAACATTTATTGAGTGATTTCCTTGTGTCAATCACAGAGCTAAACATTTTACATGGATTTTTCTCACCCTAGAAAGTTATATGAAAAATTGTAATGAGCAAGAATTCAATAAAGCGCTAACCTTAATGTAAAAATATGTTTAAGTACCCTAGAGATAGAAACTGTATATATTTTAGAGACTTATTCTATACCTAACTACAAACTAATTCCATTATAAATATATATGACCACGTAAAATTTAGTGCAAAAGAACATTACAAAAGAATTGCTGATAATGCTTTGTATAAAACAATATGAAATATAAAAGCTGAAATATATTTTTGTGTATATTACATGTGACATATATTCTGTGTCCTTTTTAAACACTTGATGCACAGAAGAATGTTTATACTATTTATTATTCTATTTTAGCTATCCATCACACATGTTTATCAAAAGTTTTCACTTGAAAATGTCAAATGACTTTAGTGATTTTTAATTTTAGGTGTTATTTTTTATTCCTAAGCTTTATCAATTTAAACTGCAGTACCATGAACTTTAATGGAGAGATTACAACTTAGAATGAAGTCAGTTATGCTTCTAGCAAGACAGCTGAATTGTAGCAAGAGAAATTTATGTATTAAAATTACATATATTAGTTTTCTAACTATGAAGGTAGGTTAGGTTCATAAAAGAAGTTAATGGATCTTTACCTTACTTTTAAGAATGAGAGATATCATATTTTTAAAACATGATACAAGGAAATGTAATACGTGCAGAGACTGTTTTTTCGTCTCTCGATCAAATTCAAATATTTTACCTTTAGGGTTCCATAGAGTCTGGCTAACTTAGGTATTGAAACATCTTAATCCATGGCCTGCCCCAACCCCCCCCCCCAACTTTACTTACTTTGGGTAACTTCCTGCCCTGAAATTCGGACTGAGCCACAGGCAGAGGATGAGATTATCCTCCTACCTCCACTCCCACTACTGGTGCCATCCCTGTGCTCCAGCTTTTCCTGGCTTCATTAGCCACCAATGGCCAGGGGCAGGAGCAGGAGGTAGAGCTGCTACCAGGGAACTAGGATGAGATCCTGTCTCTGTCATTGCCCCTTTGTAGCATTCCCCTTTGGAATCTGGTCCTCCCTTGTTCCCCAGGGTCTAGGCTGGTGGTCTTGTTTTCCATGGCCTGCTCCTCCAGCGGTCCTTGCCTGCTTGGTCTGACACTATGGAAGACAATTTCTCAGGTGGCCTTGATCTCCATGGCACAGTCCTCTGGGCGTTCCATCCTTCATGGCTAGGTTCATTGGAGGTTCTAGCTCTGGAATTTTTATCACTGGGAATCTGGCCCTTGGATGGTTTAGTCTTCCAGAGATCTAGGCCACCATACTCTTCCCAAGTCCCATCACAGATGACATGGTCCTCTGAGATGTCCCATTCTTGTGAACTAACTCTTTGGTGATCAGGCTCTGTTTGGTCTGGCCCTCTGGGAGACTTGTCTTCAATGTGTAGGTCCTCACAGAGTGTGAGTAGCTGTGTCCTGGCCTTTCTGGAACATTAGCCCTAGGTTTGAGGACTTTGGGGGTCTGGCCCTCCAGAAGTTTTGTCAGCTGCAGGCAGGTCCCTCCAAAGGTCTGTTCACCACAGTCTGGCTCTTTGGTGCAGCTCTTTCCTATGGTCTAGTTATCTGATGGTGTGGGCAGCTGTTCATGGGACCCTGTACTTGGCCCCAGCAGTGGTTTTGTCTGTAGTGGCCAGTGACCATCTATCTAAGTCGTGAGTGCCTTCTCTCTCTTGTATTTATTTATTTAATTGAAGTATAGTTGATTTACAATATTATATTAGTTTCAGGTATATGACATAGTGATTCAATATTTTTATAGAATATATTCCACTTAAAGTTACACTGGCTATATTCTCTCCCTTTTAAATTGTTCAAAATCCCAATCTAGAGAATTACAAAAATCAGACTATTCCTTAAATATCATCTACAGCATGGAGTTAAAAGTCACAGTGTTATAATGAATATGTGGATTTGGTTGGGTATATGCAAAAATTTATTAATTCTCAAGTTTACATCTATTATCCAGGAAGATATACACTTTCATTGTACTCACAACAAAACTTGAATAGTATTCTCAATACTATGAATGCTTTTCGACATTAAGCAATAAATTTTTTTTAAAAAAAAGCAATAACATTTTAAACATTTCCCATTTCTGCACAGTGTGGCACATACAACCTGTACAACAACAGATCTCCAGCCTTATTTATCATCATTTGCCTCAATTCATGAAATGGTCACATGAACATATATTAAATTTCTACATATACTATGGTATTTAAATTGTTCTACCTTAAATCTCCAGTTCTCCTGCTGAGTACACCTGTACAGTGTATTGATATTTTTTGCTCATGCTAGGCTCTGAGAAGCTTGAGGGTATAGAAGCTGTTCTACTTGTTTTGTAAATTGCGCCCTATTTTAGTACATTCCTGGTACATTGCAAGCACTTAATAGATGCTTGTTACATTCAAGTAATAAATAGGAATATCTAATACTTTGATCAGGAATGAGGAAAGATTTAATACATCTCCCACTTACAAAGATTTAAAACTCCAGTGAATAATGTTAAAAGGCAGTAACCACAGATATTTACATTAAATGAACAAGGTTTAGGAAAAATTTTGGTCTTTTATTTGAGAAAAGCCATAAATGATACTTAAAATTATTTTTACTTTTTATAGATATTTTCTTTACTTTAAAATCTTTAGTTTCCTGAAGTAAATAGTTTCTTTATGAAGCACTTTAAAAATACAAAATGGCCCATATGGCACACAGAGAAAAATAAGATGAATATAAAAAAATGTTAAAGCCAGTGACATATGACCTACTTAATCTTTGTGCTTCATATGGAGAAGATGGGATGGAATTCAAGATTGTATTTTATTCTCCAGAAGTAGGATGATTAAACACAGTATGTAATCTCATTTCACATGAAATTTCCTTCTTTTATATATGTTGCTAAATGTGTCATATCTGTCAACTGCTATAATTTATCATTTTTATAGGGGTGCTAGAATGAAGTTTAATTGAGACAGTGATCAATATAAGGTTCTAATTATATGTCAAAGATTTTTTTGTGTTTCGTACACTCAAAGACTATACATTGTGATAAATTGTTATAATTGATAGCATACAACTTGTGGTTTAAAAGAGAACTATACTATGAGTTTGGTTAAGGAATGAATTTGTGGATTTATCTTGATTCCTTCTTAACAAAATGTAGTAAATTAGCAAAATATAAATTTATGTTTATTATTTGACTATAAGTATGATGGCATATCACAGAAAATTAAATTTGAAATGGTTTCTTCCTTATAAAAATAATTATGCTCTTTAACAGAGCACCATTTAATATGAAAATGTGCAAATCAAATATTTCAATGGGAATAATAAACAGCATCAATCATTTTCATTCAATGGGTATATGTACTGTATTAGATAAAATTATTTTTCTGCATGGAGAAATAATTATGTCATCAAATCCCATTTTCACTACTTGTTACACAAGTCTCAGCTTTAAGATGGATTTTTAATAATTTTCCCCATACCACATAAGACAACATAGTTTATCCCAATAAAAATTATACTTTTCCTATATAGTATGATATATTGTCTAGAATATTCTTTAGGTTTTGTATACTCTTTAATATAAATTGACCTCAAGGCACTGGTTGTTGGACTCTTAGTATTATTCAGAGGACTAAATGTTCCTTTGTTATTGCTCCTATCTAATTATTAAATCAATGATATTTCCAATTATGTAGTTAAAATTATTGAATATTTATAAATAATTTTCTTCATATTCATTTGCATTTACAATAATTATTCTGGTTATCTGCCAACTTTGAAGGCACTTATCGATACTTTTCGTCCTTACACCATGCTTCCAACTGAAGATTTTAGTTCTCATTTTACAGCATGCTCTTTTGGTCATAACTGTCAAACACTAGCCATCACTTGCTATGTTTTGTACAATATTTCATTGTGCTTTTCTGTGTAGATATAGCATAGCATTTACTTCTCATAATGATATTTAAAGGAATTTTTCCACAAAAGGATCCTTCCCATCTGTATCGGTTTTGTATTGCTGTATAACAAAATTACCACCATTTCGTGGACTAACACAACACAAATTATAATCTCATAGTGCTATAGATTAAAAGTTTGGCAGGTGTCAGCTGGGTTCTTAGCTCAGATCTCACAAGTCTGCTGTCAGGGTGTTGGCTAGCACTGTGACTAAGGCCAGGGTCCTATTCCAAGCTTACTGGTTGCTGGTAGAATTTATTTCCTTACCAGTGGTATGATTGAGGTCCCTATTTTCTTGCCAGTGATTGATCAGGGATTTTTCATAGTTTTTATAGGCTGCTTGTGGTGCCTTACCATTCTCCTCACCCAAAGGCAGTTCAAAACCTTTCAGCTTAGTTACAGCACTTCTCTCAGACTTTCTCTCTACTTGGCTTACAAGGAGGGCTATGTAGTATAACATAATCACAGGACCGACTGTCCCATCACCACTGCCATATAGTGTAACCTAATGAAGGAGGCAACTATTCCATCATATCCATAGGTCCCACCTGTACTCATGGGAAGGGGGTGGAAATCTTGGAGCCCATCTTAGAATTCTGCCTAGCATATCTTGTTGAGTGACTCATTTAGGCGATAGTTCAAAACAGTATAGAAAATACAGGAAGAGAAAGAACAGAAGGTTAGAAGATGTGTTTTATTATTTATCACCCTAAGTAGAACTATCTTTACCTGAAAAGAGATATAGTTAATATATTCTTCATATTTTTTTCTCCTTAATTTGGTAAATTGATTTCTTTTAGGTTAGTAAGTAGGACATTTTTATATTCTATTGTATAAGTTCAATTCAATTATAATCAGTGTGCTTCAGATGCTTATTTTTTAAGATGATCACAATTTAATATGAATTTATTTTTAATATAGCATATTTTTTTTCTTAGTAAGAAATATAGGGTAATGGAAAAAAAATTTTACAAGACCTAATATTTAAGGCTGACTATCACTCAGATGCTCTGAGGCTCAGTTCTTCATTATACAAGGAATACGATACTGATTCTACAAGGTTGTTTTGAAGATCAAGGAAGTTAATGATGCAACATTCAAAGTGCAGCACCTGATATATAAGCAACATTCAATAAATGTTAGCTAGTATCTTTGCTATTCTACCATATATATTCAATATTATATATTGGTAATATTGATATATATTCATATATATATTATAATGTTTCATCATGTCATATAAACTCTGAATTTCCATTTTCTCAAAAGAAACAATATATCTAGCTATTTGTTTTGTCTTTCTTAGAGTGTTGTTCAAATAAGAAGATGGATGTGACAATTTACCCATATGTTATTTCAGCCAGATGAGTTAGGGAGTAGCAAGCACCCTTAGATAGGGTTTCCCAGGAATCATAGTGCTGCCAATGGGGTGATCCATTTTCAGCTTGAAACAAGGGAAGAAATGACAGTTTTCACATATGCACAGACATGTGCAATGCTCTTCCAGGGACAAAGCTCAAAACGCTGACAGAGTCTAAGAGAAGTAATCCACTCAAGAGTTGCAGCTCTGAGCTAACACGTCAGTGCTAGAGACAGAACTGGAGCATGATGAGGCAGTCATTGCAATCGACTTGGAAAGAGGGTGAAATGGAAGAATGCCAAGTTTAGTATAGAAATTAATTGAATAAAACTTGTTACCTAAATATAGTTCTTTAAGCAAGTGCATAAACAAAAACTCATAAAAAACTTATGGATAATTATAAGGGCTCTGAAGCAAAGAACAAACATCTTCTGAAAGACATTGTGGCTAGAAGAGATAATGCACAGAACTGAAAGTAACAATATGTTCAAACTGCAAACTTCTGGTCATTTTGATTAAGCATAATTATTTTTTCCTAGTGACAAAGAAATTAACAGAAACTACTGATCCATCTTTAAAAAAATCTTATAGTTCTATGTATCTACATATTGTTAAGAACAGTGATGATTCTGACATTTTACCCTATTTGAAAGTTAATGAGTTAGCCTGCCACAGTTTCAGGAATGCTGGCAGAAGACAGAAAACTACTGAGTCAGGGACAAAGGGCTATATTACATACAGCAATAGAAATAGAGTATCAGCAATTATTCAGGTGCCCAGAGCCTCAGTTCTCAACAGGGCAATGAGAAGAGGGCCAGGTGATGCCCACATATACAGGAGAGGAACTCTTAACTTAGGGAAACAGGATCTTTTATAATAGATAGTAAGTAAACAGGCCCTTTGCTCTGGAGGGAGATAGTATTTCCATATTGCTGCTGAGCAAAGAGAGTCACTACCTCTCCTTATAAGATGTGGAAAACATGAGAGGCATCTGGAGAATTGTTTCCCAACACATGCATAGAGTGTTCTACCACCACAGCATCTGGGTTCAATAAATGTTAGACAATTTTCAATCACTTTTAAAAATTCCAAATGAAAGATACCTTTAAGAATTATTATATGAAGATCCTCATATGGGTAGATGCTAATCTAAAAGTTTCAACATTTTTATTGGCTGTATATAGTATTATTTTAAAAAGCATTTAATAAGCTACAGCATTCTATATATACTTTTGGATAATTTTGTAAATATCATCTGAAAATAATGAGTCCTCTTTCTTTTCTTCCTTCTTTTCCATCCTGTAAGGGGTGTTTGTTGAACTCTCTTTCAGTGGTGTGGGATATATCTCCTCCATCGCGATTTCAAAAGGATTTATCCAACTACATTTATTTGTACAATCAGTCTCCCATTTTGTCTTTTTGTACTATTTTTTGTTTGTTTTATACTAGGGTAATACTTGTTCATATTATGCACTGAGTACATTTTCCTAATACAGTTATCACAACATAAATCCCAGATGCTATACATAATTAAATTTTGAAATGAAAATGTATAGTCCATGAAGAAATATAGCAGAATATTATCAGCTCATGGGAGAGGAGAGCTTTCAAACTGCAAAGGCCAAAAGGAAAATATGGCACTAAGGAAAAGATTGATTGATAGACTGGACTAAATAAAATGTGAAAGCTGCTGTATAATAATAAAATAAAAAGCCACTTTTATATTAAAAGGCAAAAGAAAATATGGATTTAAAATCTGAAATCTATAAGATATAAATTTATATATTTATATAATATAAATAAGTATACTTATATTTATATTATATATATATAAATACTATTGTCTCTGATAGAAAAATTGTCAAAGATATTAATTGAAAATTTATTAAAAAATTAAAAATACCCAAGTATGTGAATAAATTTTATAAATTTATCATTAATACTAATCTTATGCTTTGAAATATTTTTGGCTTGTGGGTAGGGGAAAATGACAAAAGGATTTTCTTGAACTTAGTAGCCATGAAAAATAAATATGAGATGAGACCAAAGTAATTTAAAAAGTATATGTGTTCAGATTAGAGATTTATCAAATGAAATCTTTCAGATATGAGTTAATGTATGAAAAGAGAATTTATCTGTATGAACTTCTGTTTATAAATTGGGGAAAGATACAAGTTATGGAAGCAACTGATCTATACGGGATATTACAGAAACTTATAATGTTCAAAGGTTCCACATTATTAACTTAAGGAATTAGTCTGTTAGATTACATTTCAATTTTGTAAATGTGAAAATTATGGCCATATATTATTTCATTTTGCTCTTGAGTCAAGCTAATATAATTTCATTTATAGTGGAAAATAAGTAACACAATATCAGTAACACAAACTTTATATATTTCTAATAAACCATGTATGTCATTTTATCAGCAGTTGTTTACGAAGACACAAATACATTTAGCACATGAACTAAATTTTGTGAGGGAGGTTTACTTCAAATTTGTATTATTTTTGCTTGTTTGATAATAACATTATCATTTTAGATACCCAATCTGCATCTGAAATTGATAAATAAAATTCACCATAGTAAGTGACCAGGTCCTCCTGCTTTTAACTTCTAGATACTGATGTGTCACAGGACTCAGTCTTTGGCCCTCATCTCTACACTCATGCTCTGTGTGGGCTAATCTGCTCCAGTGTCTGAAAGAAACATGGATGCACTGAACATATCTATCATTTAGCTATTGCTATAGGACAATCACAAAACCTCAGGGGGATGCAAAATTAATATTTATTGTTCAAGCTTATGAGGGGGTTGGCTTTGTCACACTTGTAATCTTGGATGGACTCACTCATGTTTCTGCTTAGTGGCTAATCTGGCTGACCTCATCTGGGACATCTTGAGGCGATTTGGCAATACTCAAGTGTCTCATCCACTAACAGGATATTTTAGGTATGTTCTTGTGCCCACACCCAAGATGCAAACATGAGAAAAATGGAAATGCAAAAGCACTTTTAAAATCTCTGCTTGATTTGGTCTGCTAACTTCCCATTGGCTAAAGGAAATCACATAAACAAGCCAAGGTTCAGACAACAGGACCATGACAACATATGGCAGAGGGCATGCATAAAAGGGAGATGGGATAAAGAAATGGTGGTAATTTTGCAATTATTTTACTATAATTTCCCATCATATTTTCCAACCTGATATCGTCGCTAAATTCCAAATTATCTCATCCCCATGTCTTTCTCAACAAAATGGCAATGCAATTCATTCAACTGCTCAGGTCCAAAACTTTGAGGTCATGCTTTATTCCTTTCTTGTTTTAGCAACTTACATCTAATTCAAAGGCAAAAATTGAATCAAAATATGTCTTGAATCTTACCATTTCTCACCATCTTTACTACTACTACCCTAGAGTCCTAACAACTATCATCTCTCCCTGGATTTAACTAGACTACTACATTAGACTCCTGTCTGCTTTCCTAGCTTTCTCTCTTGCCTTCCCAACACCTGTGTATTCTTCAGTAATAGTCCTTAAAACTTCCTTGCACAAAACCTTTTTATGACACTTCTGTTTATATCCAATTGTCAGATTATAGTCACATGAAACCTGGCTGCACTGGGGGCTGGGAAATGCAGTCTTTTATTGAAGATGTTAATATGTCCAGCTAAAAATTGTATTGCTATGAATGAAAGGGATAGAAGCTAATAAGCAACAATTAGAAGTTTCTGCCACAGTGTCAGAATAAGAAACAGTACATATTCTTTTTTCCCCATAGATGGACGATGCATAGTTTAACTCAACACATCACACAGGTGTTTTGTCTATTCTAGTTTTTTTTCCTACTAGTATTTTTGTTCTTCCAGTTTTATTGAGATATAACTGACATGCAGTACTGCATAGGTTTAAGCATAATGATTTGACTTACATACATCATGAAATGATTACCACAAGTTTAGTGAACTCATATAGATATAAAATTTCAAAAATAGAAAAAAGTAATTTTTCCTTTTCATGAGAACTCCTAGGGTTTACTCTTTTAACAACTTTCATATATAACATACAGCTGTGTTAATTATAACAATCATGTTGTACAGTACATCCTTAGTGCTTATTTATCTTATACTGGAAGTCTGTACTTTTTATTCATCCAATTCCTCCTCCCCACACCTCCTGCCTCTAGTGACCACAAGTCTGAACTCTCTCTGTAAATTTGTTGAAACAGCACATATTCTTGTTTAATATCCGTTTATAAAGATAAAAATATTGTGGTTCTACCAATAAAAAAGGCATGGGGCACAGTCTTATCTATTTACTAATGCCTTCCAAAACACATCTTATAAGCACCTATCATGTTCTAGACATTATATTAGGTGTTAGAAAACCTTTAATATGGCTCTCAGGATGCTTATGATTTGGTGGAGAAAAAGAAATAAAAGCGACTAATATCCTAACAATTTACAAAAGTATTTAAATCCTTTTATATTGACACAAACTAATTGGGTCAGATAAATATTATCATTCTTATCTACAGAGAAAGGAAAACAACATGATTGACTTACAGATAGCAATATGCTGGAGCCCGCTCAGAGGGCATCAGGAGAGCAAATTGTGCAATGTGAATTCTCTTCCCAACTCAGCATCTGGTGACTTCATGTTGATACCTTGAAAATGGCTATGTTTGGAGTACTTACACAATGGAAATCAACAAATTTTTAAAAGCACGCTTTTTTCTTTTCCAGAACACTAGCTGTTTAACATTTACCAGCTCAAGGCAGTAATTGGCACGCAGACTACTGGAACTAAGGCCTCATTCTTTACATCGCTTTTATGTTGTTGAAAGCACGGCTTTCCAGGCTTTATAAGAATCACCTGGAGATCTTGTTAAGCAGCTGATTCTTATTTCAAACGTTTGGTGGGGCTCAGGATCCCACATTTCTAACAGAATCTTGTTGATACCAATCCTGTTAACCCACAAAATACAAATTACATGATGCAACATTTTTCTTACTTTTCAAAAAAATTTTCAATGTCAGTTTGGTCATCATTTTATTTCAAAATATCATTATTTAGCCATACTTTGGTGGTTTCAATAGGAGGTGAAATTTGTTGCAGTTAAACTATCCTACTTTTCCTCCTGTAATATGGTCGAAATTGATGTCAATCACTTTTCATTGTTAGAAATAAAAATCAGGTGAAGAGGGCGTTTCTGTACTCTACCTTGTTAGTCTTACATTTTGTCATTAGGAAGCAGTCTTATTCTACAAATTACAAAGTTCCATATTTCCAGTTGTCAACTTCTGAAAGCAATGAGTTATAAAGTTTTCTAGTGAGCAGATTGTAAGATGAATGAACCTATTATGCCAGCTTCAATTATAACGATGCCATTTGTCATTAGCTCTACATCTGGGGAAATAGTGAATAACGTTGATGCTGAGCATGAAATTCTTTATTTCTAAGTTATTACAAATCCAAATCTTGTTACAAGAATTTTTAGGACACATCTTAAGTGTCATATTCTTTAAGAAAACAAACAACTTGGATTTGCATTATATTCTCTACTAACTTCTTCATGGGCAAGAATGTATTTTACAAATACAGTATTTAGCAACAAACCCATAATAAAAGTATTTAATACTTTCATAATCTAAAGTTCAAGTTTTTACTTCTGCGTCCAGTTTCTTTCTTCAGTTGCTTCTCCTGAAACCTTCTTGTCCCTGGATTCACTAGCAGCATGTAGGACACTCATGTGGCACATTTCTCCTCATCTGGATAATTGTATCTTTTGATATATTTATAGTAAATATTCATTTTAGACAAAGAATCAGAGGCCTAATGACAGTCTCTGCATAAATTAATTATTTTGTTTTCTCCTTTAAATTAATTTATTATTAGCACACTATAAAACAAATGGTAAACATATATAAAGACATTTAAAGTGAAACAATTTATAAGTGTTATAAGGTTTGACATAAACCTTTCTTTATAATGATAAAATCTTTGTATTTTCAGTTTTAAGAACCCCATAGTTTCAAGTAGTTTTTACGGCATATATTCTGATTTTGATTTTATGGTCTCCCCTCATTAGAGGGTCTAAACATGGTAATTTTATAATTTTTCATTTCCACAAAGTAATAATTTCAAAGGTAATATACAATTGGGAGAATTGTTCCAATTGGTAATCAGATAGAACAACTCTTAGAACTGCAATATTTAAAGCTCAATGTAAACCAAACAAACTCAAATATAAAACAGAAAAGAGTGTCGTTTCATCACTGTTTTTCTACAAAATCTTACGTTTATACCTCTTCATGGTTGTTTAGGTGTGTTCATAAAAATATCATCACATATATATGCTCCCTTAATTTCCAGTAAACATTTTCCATTTTTTAACTTTAAGACAAATAAAAAACAAAGAATCAGGTAATGAAGGAAGCTTCTATTGTACATAATATCAGAGTTGGAATCTAAAATGTACGCTCAATCTCTAGTTCCATTCTCTTTGCCATATGTAATGAAGGACTTAAAATATCCACATTTTACATTTACATATTCTAAGGTAATACTGCTGCTCAGCATTATTACAGAAAAAGTAAGAGTGTCTTTTATATAATAAAGCTTCCTGGGATTTATTGAAGTCCCAGGAATTGGCCATACATGAATCGAGAAATCAAAAGTTCGAGCCCTTTCTTACATTTTCATCTTCATTTCCTAGTCTTCCACTTGCATTCTAGAATCCAGCCTTCTTGAACTACTCATACTTTTCCAAATGTGTAATGCCTTCACTCAGCTGGCATTTAAAATCTTATCATTGAATGAATACTTGGCTAGGTGAATAAATGAGTGCCAGCTGTGATCTATGACGACTTTAATATTGTGTGTTGCTAGAAAATAAATATGATCTGAATTGTTGGATCTAAAAGGATGCCTAAAAGTTTCAGGTAAACTAGAATTCTCAGGATTTCCTCTCTATTTGCATTTTTACCTCTTTTATTTTTTAAAAAAAATAGGAAGTTGTCTCCATTTTTGACATATAAAACTTCAATTATGCCTCTCCATCTTTGACCAGATGCTGAGTACTAGTATTTAATGTTGTAAGGGTAAATCTAAATCCAAACTTAAAACTCTTGTAATATAATAGCCTTTCCCATAGCCAAATTCATTTTTATGTTAATGGGGTATTTTGTTGAAACTAATGGATCATTAGTCTCCTGTGAACAGAAGGTTCTAGTAGCAGTCTTCACAAATGATTTGAATTTAGGTGTGATGTTTGAATATTATAAGCTGTATTTATGGTAGCTTTATAAAATTTGGAGTGAATTATGGACTGCTGGGACTAGCTGTACTCTGGGAACATTTTCAGTGAATGTATATCTAGAGTTTTTACAATTTTGCTTAATCTTTTGAGTTCAGGTTTCATTCTTTTTCCTTAAAGGACTAAAATTTTAAAAGATTCTGAAATATTTTCTATATTTTAACTAATTCTCCAGTTGTGCACAAAGAGCATTCAGAAAGTTCAAGAAGGATGAAATTATTAGAGTTAGCTTTTAGTTATTTTATTTTCACATTAGATGAAAATAGGAACACAGGCTAGAGTTAGTAAGGCTCCTTGGTTTTCTAGTTAAAAATTAAGAAAACAATATTTAATTTATTAATAATTATGATTCAATTTAATTTATTTTAGCACTTAAGCAGTGAGATCAAGGAGAAAGCTCACTGAAATTCCATAGACATTTGAAAAGTTCACTGGACAAATAGTCAATGGTATGTGTGTACTTTTGTCAGAAATTTTTTTTAAAAATTTAACAGTCAGGCTGGATAGCAGAGGCCCTGCTCCACCAAGTTTCATGATCCTCAAAAAGTTAAATGTTTCTCACCTTCAGATGTAAAAAGAAGAGACCTAACTAACTAGTTTCAAAAATATCCTCCAGATATTTATTCCTATGAACTTTAATAGTAAGGGGAAGAAAGGCAGATTGTTTTTCCAGCTTTATTGAGGTCTGATTGACAAATAAAAATTATATATATTTAAGGTGTATAATCGGATATTTAGATATTTGTATACATTGTGAAATGATTACCACATTCAAGCTAATTAACATATCCATCATGGAAAGGTAAATTATTGTATGTGCCAAACTTTTTGTAAAAGATGGGAGAAAAGCGTTTAAGTGTCATGGGATTGAGGAGATTGTTCATTTTAAGAGGAATAACGGACAATTTCAAGAAATTATAAGTGCTTAATCATGGTGGGTAGTAGCAGGATAAGGAGGAGAGGGCCCCAAAGCAAGAATCAAGTCAGGTTGGAAAATGTACACATGAAGTCAACCAGGCCGTGGACAACTGTGTCATATTCAGGATATTAAAAAGGATTTTGTTTTCTGAATAGCTGTATCAGTAGGGCGTCTGCAGGTCAAAAGTGGGTCAAGTATATGGAAAGTTATGAAATCTAACTGTAGAGGAACAGGTCACATCAGGCATAAGGAAAGAATTGAAGGTTTTTTTTTTTTAATTTCAGCTTTATTGAGGTATAATTGACAAATAAAATTGTAAGAATTATATCTAGAAGAAAAATCATGTAACTAGATCCTAGGATCAGAGACAGGGGTGGCACATAAACTGGCAAAGCAAGAACACATAAATTTCAGTCCACACACAGGAGCTAGATGCACTTCCTAGCTTTCTTTGTATATGGGGATAAGTTTTGGAAGGCCTGGTTTGCTTCAGTTGAAAAATAATGTTTTCAGAACATGATGCAAGGATCATAACCCGTGAAAATCCCTCACAGAAAGGAAGAGATGAGGTAGAGAGAAAAGAAAGAGTTGAATAAAGATGAGCAAATGGACCATTTAGAGTAGGAGAAAAATACGGAATAGTAGATGATTAAATATTCTCAAGAGAAATTGTTTTAAAGTTAGAAAGTGAGGTAGGGAAAAAATAGAGAATTACACAGTAGTGAAGCACAAAAGAAAAAATAACCTTAAAATTGATTTTAAGGCAGAAAAATATGAAAAGAATATCAATTGTCCTTGGCTAATGAGAAAATCACAGTCCTATCTATACAAGTGGAGGGATTATAGAGCAGAAAGAAAAGCTTGACATAGAATTGTTAAGAAAAAAATCAATTGATTTTGTCAACTGATCTGTTCTAATGTCCCCAGCAATCCATACTGAGAGGGCCACTGAACTATCAGGTGTATCACCCTAGGAGCAATGTAAGTCCTGGTTTGGGAAATGTTACATGATAGTTCTGGCCTATGCATTGGTTTAGTTCATATCTGGACTTACACTCTGTGCTTTACTTTTAGTTTAACATCCATATTATTGATCTGTGTTCTTGTTATGAGAACTAAGTTCCTATTCTATTGGGAGTCAAGCAGTACACTTGTTTCTTATGCCTCTCGTTAAATGGAATGCCTTTTCAATTCTCTGTTTACCTGTCTGCTTGAATTTTTACTATTGGGGCTTCCAGAATCTTTTGATACAGTATAGGGAGCTAGTGTCAAATTCAGATACTGGCCTTTTTTAGTTTGGTCTGCCCAGCACACTTGGAATTCTTAATCTGCAATATATCTCTATGTGATGTTTATGGTTTTGAGGAACAGAACCTAACATTTTAGTAAAAGATATACTTGGAAATGTAATAATTTTCTCTTAGAGGCTTTCCCCAAATCTATGAGTTTGATATAAAAATGAAATATTGCTAGTCATAGGAGAGAATGTCATGGAGAATAGACAAAATTTGGAGAGATGAAAATGGTGTTTTTTTTTTTCTTTGCTCTGTTGAGTTTGAGTTTGAATTTGTGGTAGAACATCCCATCTGTATAAGAAATAGAGATATTTGCAAGTTTTCTGAATGTGAAATATTGAAGAAAAGGAAAAGAAGGTGAAAAATAAAGATTTTCATAAAATTATAAAAAATTAAAGAGGTCTAAATTGACATTTGTTTAGTATTTTTTCCATAGAATTACAACTTCACGTGCATGTACACTTAAGGAAAAAAACAGAGAGAAAGAATTGTTAATATTTTGTGGATCATTCTTTGTTATTGGTGATATATTAAGAGTGACACATACTGTGAAAACCAATGTTCCAGATATTGGTTTATAGTTTATGGGTATTGGTTCCATCAGGGAGAAATTAGAGATTATCAATTTTGAAAATTGGACAGAGTCAGAGTAGAAAAGATAACTAAGAGGTAAGGAATTTGTAGAAATTAGATAGAAAGACAGTTTTCAAGAACTCATGAATGTTCTTTGGATAGCTGATCAGATTTTTAAGGATTTGTTTTGTCTCAGATATAATAGCAGCAGTATGAAAGAAGATAAAAAGAGTAAATTGCACTTAGCGGTATCTGTGAGAAATTTAACTAAAATATTTGAACATAATATGGTAAGTGCTGATTAGGTACCAAATTTCTCTGAAGGAGTATTTGGTCAGACCATGCCTGAATTATTTTATGTACACACTTATGAAATTCATGGGAGTTCTGAGGGAAAAGTACAAAATTTATTTTTCAATTTTTATGAAGACATCAAAACTCTGTTAAATGAATCACGGCAATGGTCAGATTATAGGGAAATGAGACCACTAAAACTGATGCATTTTTACCTCTTAATTCCCTGACAAGTCTCTAGCACAGGGGTCAAAAATCTATGTCATATTAGTTTATCTAAATAAATGTTCCCAAATACCCTAGAAATTTCCATAAGGGAAGTGTTTTTGGATATTAGATTATTTAAGTTATTTAAATTAGTATTTTTATAATAGGTTATTTAACATGGCTAAAAGATGGAAATCCCAAAGCAAATACCGACTTAGGAATTTATCTAACTTTAAGACGTTACATATAAGAAGAACTTTTTTTTTTTTCCTAATGAAGAACATAATACTAACTTTATTATTTTTTTCCTGTGCTTTCTTTAAAAGGAGCAAGTGAAAGTTAAGGAGAGAGAAATCTATGTATCTCATACCACTCTTCTTTGGACTTAAGAATTCTGTGTACTCAGTTTGAGGTCTAGAGTAAAGGCCTGGAACATTTCAATCAATTCAGTTTGAATTTATCCTCAAATTTATTTATTTATTTTTTGATGTTCTAAAAATATATTTTTATTTTTTATTTTATTTTTTTTAATTTTTATTTTATACTGGAGTATAGCTGATTAACAATGTTGTGATAGTTTCAGGTGCACAGCAAAGCAACTCAGCCATACACATACATGTATCCATTCTCTCCCAAACTCCCCTCCCATCCAGGCTGCCACATAACATTGAACAGAGTCCCTGGTGCTATACAGTAGGTCCTTGTTGCTTATCCATTTTAAATATAGCAGTGTGTACATGTCGATCCCAAACTCCCTAACTATCCCTTCCCCCCACGCTTCCCCCCGGTAACCATAAGTTCGTTCTCTAAGTCTATGAGTCTGTTTCTGTTTTGTAAATAAGTTCATTTGTATCATTTCTTTTTACATTCCACATATAAGGGATATCATACAATATTTCTCTCTCTCTGTCTGACTCACTTTACTCAGTATGACTATCTCTAGGTCCACCCATGTTGCTGTAAATGGCATTATTTCAATCTTTTTAATGGCTGAGTAACATTCCATTGTATATATGTACCACATCTTCTTTATCCATTCCTCTGTTGATGGACATTTATGTTACTTCCATGTCTTGGCTATTGTAAACAGTGCTGCAATGAACACTGGGGTGCATGTATCCTTTCAGACCATGTTTTTCTCTGGGTATATGCCCAGGAGTGGGATTACAAGATCATATGGTAGCTCTATTTTTAGTTTTTTAAGGAACCTCCATACTGTTCTCCATAGTGGCTGTACCAATTTACATTCCCACCAACAGTATAGGAGGGTTCCCTTCTCTCCATACCTTCTCCAGCATTTATTGTTTGTTGATTTTTTGATGATAGCCATTTTGACTGGTGTGAGGTGATATCTTATTATAGTTTTGATTTTCATTTCTCTAATAATTAGCAACATTGAACATCTTTTCATGTGCCTCTTGGCCATCTGTATTTCTTCTTTGGAGAAATGTCTATTTAGGTCTTCTGCCCATTTTTTGATTGGGTTGTTTGCCTCATGAGCTGTTTGTAAATTTTGGAGACTAATCCCTTGTCGGTAACATCATTTGCAAATATTTTCTGTCAATCTGTGGGTTGTCTTTTTGTTTTGTTTATGGTTTCCTTTGCTGTGCAAAAGCTTTTGAGTTTAATTAAGTCCCATTTGTTTATTTTTGTTTTTATTTCCATTATTCTGGGAGATGGATCAAAAAAGATATTGCTGCGATTTATGTCAGAGAATCTTCTGCCTATGTTTTCCTCTAGGAGTTTTATAGTGTCAGGTCTCACATTTAGGTCTTTAATCCATTTTGAGCTTATTTCTGTGTATGGTGTTAAAGAATGATCTGATTTCATTGTTTTACTTGTAACTGTTCAATTTCCCCAGCACCATTTGTTGAAAAGGCTGCCTTTCCACCATTGTGTAGTCTTGCCTCCTTAGTTGTAGATTAATTGACCATAAGTGTATGGGTTTATTTCTGGGCTTTCTATCCTATTCCATTGATCTGTATTTCTATTTTTGTGCCAGTACCATACTGTTTTGATGACTATAGCTTTGTAGTATAGTCTGAAGTCAGGGAGCCTGATTCCTCCAGCTCTGTTTTTCTTTCTCAAGATTGTTTTGGGTATTCAGGGTCTTTTGTGTCTCCATACAAATTTTAAGATCTTTTTGTTCTAGTTCTGTGAAAAATACCATTGGTAATTTGATAGGGATTGCATTGATTCTGTAGATTGCTTTGGGTAGTATAGTCATTTTTACAATATTGATTCTTCCAATCCACGAACATGGTATATCTTTCCATCTGTTTGTGTCTTCTTTGATTTCTTTCACCAGCATCTTACAGTTTTTGGAGTACAGGTCTTTTGTATCCTTAGGTAGGTTTATTCCTAGGTATTTTATTCTTTATAAAGCGATCTCAAATTTACTTTTACTTATGGAATAATTTGTGATTTCTACTATTTCTGTTTGCCTCTCAATTATCATAAGTCTATCATAAGTACACTATCATTATCATAAGGCACTGATAATCACAGAATTATTGACTCTAGTTATTAAAGAAAAAGAACTATCCATTTAGAGACTTATAAATAATGCAAGTTCCATAAGATAGGAAGCATGCCTAATTCACTGTTAATTCTCAATCACATTTTGCACGTAGTAGATATTGAAAGATTCTATTTATTCTTCATGTACTCTTCTGTAAACAGTATTTTAAAAAAAAATTCTGTTAGCTTAATTCCTAGCTGGTAGCCCCTCTACAAGGGTACAATTTTCACACTTTCCTAAAGTTATATAATTTTTATTTTATTTATTTTTAATACTCAATTGTGACCATATTAAATATGGTTATTTCCTCTGTTGGTTGGATGCCAATCTCTTCATTTTTGCTATGATGTTATAAGCAATGTTTTCTCACCTAGTGGTTTTTATCCCAGTAAACAAGAGCATTAAATTCTGTGATATTTGGTAGTTCCTGTTTGACACCTCCATGTTCCTCTTCTGCCATATCCAATCCATAATATTCATCTATGTCTTAAAAAGCTTTGAATGCATTCTCTGCATTTTTTTCTATATTTATTTCATCAAATGACTGATGTGTTTGAACCCATGTCTACCACCTCTCCTCCAGCCTGCCACTTTTATATACCCTCCCTTCTTTTAAATCCAAACTCTACTACGCATAAAATGGGATATTTTAAAAATGCAAATCTGTTTGTGCCACTTCCAAGTCTAAATTATCAATAATTTCCCATCAGTTTCAGCATTAAAACCAAAAATACTTAAGTGGGACTGGAACTCCCGATAAGATCTCATTACTGTGAGCTGATTTTCTTCTCCAGCTTCCTGTATTATATCTGTTCTGCTCTTTTTCTATAGTTCTCTTGAAAGAACAACATTCCCTTCAATGTCAGAACGTGCTGTACTCACTATAGTAACCACGAACTCAGGTCTGCAACAGTATATCTCTCTTTGTTTGAAATCTATTAAATTTAAAAACTGTATAAACCCTCCCTTTCAGTGACAGGCAGAATCGAAACTTTGGAATTTTTATCCCATCTCCACTACCTGCTGCAGGGGGTTTGGGTGAAGATGTCAGAAAGGAATTCTCAGGAATATAATTATATCTAATCATCCTTTACTACTCTGACATTCCCTGACACCAGCCCAGAAAACTGCTATTCTTGTCTGTTTTACTTTCTTCTGTATACCTAGTACCTAAGAACAGGACATAGCATAGGGCCTAATATGTAGTTATTTGTTGGATAAGTAAAAGTGTTTATGTTTATCAATTAATTTATTTTATGTCTTTAAGCTAAGTCCACACCTCTTCCTGAATTAGTCTGTTTCTGCATATGTGTATAAAATTATAGCCCTGTTTTCTAGTGGATCACGAGCCCATCCTTCCTATAAACTAGTTTTTAAATTATTGCTTTCTTTCTTCAATACTATTGTCATAGATTAGTTCTGCTTTTTCTAGGAACAAGATCCACAAAGACTTACCTATACTTAAGGTAAGTGTAGTCACATCAAATACTTTAAAGCCTGGGAAAATAATGTAACTGGGCAACAGTAAAGAGCATTAGGTAATGAGAGGATTCACACATGACGTAAAAGCAGTCAAATTCAATTTGAAAATGCTCTTTCAAACAAAAGTCTTCAGGCCAAACTCTACCTATCTACCATGAGATTTTCACTGTTGAAAAGCTTCGATAGCCTGCTGGTGTAAATATTTTCACCTTATTGTAATTTGATTGAAAAAATAGAAAAAATCACAACGAAGAATAGATTATATCCAGTGTAGTCCCTGTTTCAATAAATATCTAAAACTCAAGAGGAGTCATATAGCTGTCATCTAAGACTTTTTCAGAGACCATCTTTCCAAATATTAAATGGGACCTTCTTGGAAGGACATATAGATCTCAAATGTTTCCATGCCAAGCACCCACTGTCCTTTAGTTAGACTGTCTAAGATTTTACCATTTTCACAGAGTATACCTTAATACATGATATAAATAATTTGTTCATTTTTTTATAAAGAGCACTGTCAGTTAAGCTGACATTTTCAGCATTTGCAATTACATTTATTTTATTATTTTTCAGAGTGTTATTTTTTTTTATATTAAGACTTTTTTTTTTTAGAGAAGTATAAGGTTTACAGCAAAATTAAGGGGAAGGTACGGAGACTATCCTTAAACCCCCTACTGTTTAAACAATTAAAGAATTTTTTGAACATCATATATTAAAAATAATTATGGTTAACAATTCATTTCTTCAACATGGAGCTATATAAACAAAAAGAATTCTAAACATTAAAGCAAATTAGCATTAATTTTAATCTAAATTACTTTCCTTATAATTATTTTCCAGATTATTATCTTTGTAATATGGTACACATTAGGTAGATACATTATGCTTTGTCATTATTTTTAAGCATTGTGTACAGCACTTTTCCTGAAGATCCCAGTTCAAAACAGCAACCAATTGATTCATTATTTCATCACCACTTATGAGATATATGACATTTTTAATAAATCAGCTAATTCATAGGTCCAAATAGTACTAGAATTAGATTTCTGAAATTTTATTCTATGAATGTCTCCGAAGAGTCAGATGCAATGTGGTTCCCTACTTAAATATTGTTTTAAATGTCTTTAAAAACATGGTTCTGACTGTTGCCTCAATCTCCCACATTATCAGATACGTGCAAAAGATAATATGATCTATTAAGAAGATTCCTGTCATTTGCAAGCAGTAGAAATATTACCGTAGGTTTTATTATATTTCAATTAGATCACTGGCTATTATTACAAGAAGTTAATGTACAACTCTCCCAATGTAGCTGCTATTATTTGAACTCTTTTATATTATTAACAGAAGGTATAAAATAATATGCATTGCTAGTAAGTTAGTTAAGAATTTGTTTCTAAAACAGGGAGGTAACAATCCAATAGGGTAATTTTTAAATCCATAAAGAATAACCCCCAAATCATAAATGGTGCTTATGGAAATTTTCTTCTCATAAAAGCAACCAGAACCCTGAAAAATTTGTTAAAATTGTTTTCAGCACTCTACCAAAAGCTTGCAGCAATCCAAGGAGAGTTTATTCAAGAAAAATGATTTAATGTCATTAAGAATAATAGTTTTGTGAGGGATTACATTGCCCCTATTCCTTTCCCCGCTTTTCAGATGTATAATAGCCTTGAAAACTAGCAGCCCCACTACCACAGCAACTGTAAAAACTTGCAACCATAAAAACTAGCGACCTAACAGACACTGAAAAAGGCAGATCAGGTGTGGAGTTCATCAGAAAGCTCCATTCCTGGAAAACTGTCACTATTTAAACTGTCTTTGACCTGACCCAGAGCTTCTCAAGTGAGAACAGGCTATTCTCCACAGCTTTTATCAAAGGGGAAATATTTTTGAAAAGGCAATTGTTTAACATAATAGCTGCTGCAAGAAGTGATATCAGTTAGTGCAGACAAGAGTCTGACCAAAAAACATCTCATCTAGGGAATGAGATATCCACAGAAGGCTTTAAAAACATCTAACATATTCCCAGAGACTTGGAAGACCACATGCATTTGCAGGGCTGTGTTCATGCCCAGGAAAGACCTGAGAAAACATGAAACTCTACTTACTGACCTCTCTAAGTGGGATGCGAAGGGGAAGGCAAAATTGCAAATTGCAGGAATCTTGCATGTGTGCCCCAGCACACAAACAGAGCCTCTCAGGAAATGTCAAAGATATGTTGGTTCAAGGCATTAAAAAAAAAACAGCCATCAAATCATTAGCCGAGTGCTGAGCTAACTGAGCAGACTTCTGTGGCCACACACAACAGGGGATAGAGACTTTAAAAATTAAACTAACCAACCAGGAATGTATGGCACATAAACAGGGGAAAAAAGTGGTCAATAGAAACAGTATCTGAGAAAGCCCCAGATACTTGAAGTACTAGCCAAAGACTTTAAGTCAATTATTATACAAATGCTTAAGAAGTAAACAATATCTAAAGAACTAAAGAGAAGTATGAGAATGATTTCTCACCAAATAGAAAGTAGCAATAAAGAGATAGAAATATTAAAAAGAATCAAAATAGAAAGTCTGGAGTTGAAAAGTACAACTGAAATGAACAATTTACTAGAGAGGCATAACAGTAGATTTAAGTTGGCAGGAGACAGAATTAGTGAACTAAATGATAGATCAACTGAGATTTTCCAGTCCAAGAACCAGAAACAAAAATGAATGACTAGCACCTCAGACATCTGTAGCACAAAATCAAATGTATTAATATAAATCATAATGGGAATCCTGGAAGGAGAAGAGAGAGAGAGATAGAAAGAATATTTGAATAAATAAATGGGAAAAATATCTTTCTGGATTTTATGAAAAACATTAATCTAGACATTCACCTAGACACATCACAGTCAAATTGTCAAAAGCCTAAAAGAAGGAGAGAAACGCGAAAGCACAAGAGAAAACTCATCATACACAAGAGATCGTCAACAAGGTTAACTGTTGACTTCACATCAGAAACCATGGAGGTCAAAAGCAGGGGTGAAACATGTTCAAAGTGTTGAAAGTAATACTGTCAACCAAGACTTCTATATCTTTCAAAAATAAAGGAGAAGATATGGGGATACATGTATATGTATAGCTGATTCACTTTGTTATAAAGCAGAAACTAACACACCATTGTAAAGCAATTATACTCTAATAAAGATGTTAAAAAAAAATAAAGGAGAAATTACTATATTCCTAGATAAACCAAAACTGAGAGAATTTGTCATGAGCAGTACTGTCTCACAGGAATACTAAAGGAAGTCCTTCAGGTTGAAAAACAATGACATTAGAAAGTAACTCAAATCCACACAAAGAAGTAGAAAGTGTCACTAAAGTTCATTACATACACAATATAAAATACAGTATAAATGTACTTTTGTTTGTAATTCTTTTATTCTCCTATCTGAATTTAAAAAACAACTGCATAAAGCAATAATTATAAAACTGTTGATGGGCTTATAATGTATGAAGATGTATTTGTATGACAATGAGAGCAGAAAGGAGAGTGGAGAGAGTGGAACTTTACTGAAGGACATCTTTTGTATACTACTGAAAATAAATTGGTATTAATCCTAATTAAATTATTTTAAATTAATATGTTAATGTAATCTGCAAAAAGCACTAAGAAAACAACTCAAAATATAAAGTAAAATAAAAAAAACAAAGGAATTAAAGTGGTACGTTAGAAAATATATATTTAGCACAAAAGAAAGCAGTGATGGAAGACTAGAGAGATGATATAAGGGATATAGAAAACAAACATCAAAGTGGCAGACAAATGGTAACTTCTCAGTAGTTCCATTAAATATAAATGGATTAAACACTCCAAAAGGCAAAGACTGGCAGGATGAATTAAAAAACTAATCCAACTCTATGCTGTCTACAAGAGGAAAATAGGGTGAATGTAAAAGAACAGAAAAATACATGCTATGCAAACAGTAACAAAAAGAGAGCTAGAATGGCTACACTAATATCAGACAAAATGGACTTTAAGACAAAAAAATGTTACTACAGATAAAGGACATTTTATAATGATAAAAGGGCCAATGCATCAGAAAGACTTAATTATAAATATACGTGCCCCTAAAAACAGAGGCCAAAACTACAGGAAGCAAAAATTGACAGAAGTGAAGGGGATAATGGATCATTCAACAATAGCTGGTGACTTTAATGTCCCATTTTCAATAATGGATAAACCAACTAGGCAAAAGATGAATAAGGAAATAGAAGACTTGAACAACACTATATACCAGTTAAACTTGATAGGTATGTATGGAACACTCTACCCAATGACAGAAGATATAAAACATTCCAGATATAAACCTTTATATTTATGATCAATTCAAGAAGGGTGACAAGACAATTCAATGAAGAAAGAACAGTCTTTTCAAAAATGGTGCTAGGACAACTGGATATCCACATTCCATAAAATGAAACTTGATTACTACCTCACACTATACAGAAAATTAAAACAAAATGGGTTATAGACCTAAATGTAAGACTAAAACTACAAAACTCTTGGATGAAAGTGGGGGTAAATATCATTGACTTTGGGTTAGGCATTAGCTTATTATATATGATACCAAAAGCATAAGTACTTATATCTAGATTATATAAAAAAATTCTTACAACTCAACAATAAAAATACAAATAACTCAATTTTAAAATGGGCAAAGTTTTCAATAGCCAGTCTATAAAGCAGGTATTAAAATGGCCGATTAGCACATTAAAAAATGTTCAACATCAACAGTCAATGGGGAAATGTAAATCAAAACCACACAAGACCACATCGGTAGAATGGCTAAATAAAAAAGACTAACAATAGTCAGTGTTGGCAAGGATATGGAGAAATTGGAACCCTTGTACATTGCTGATAGCTATGTAAAATGTAACAGCCACTTTGGCAAATTGTTTGACACTTGTTCAAAATGATTGACATGGAGTTACCTTACAAATCCAGGAATTTCACTCGTAGGTATATATCCAAAAGAATGGAAGACAGGTATTTAAACAGAAACACAAATGGTCATCGCAGTACAATTCAGCGATAGCCAAAATGTGGAAACAACCCAAATGACCACCAAGTGATGACTGGATGTTTTAAAAAGTAGTATAACCATACAATGAAATATTATTCAGCAATCAAAATAAGTGAAACACTGATACTTGCTACAACATGCATGAACCTAGAAAACCTGAAAACAGAAGACTACATACTGTATTATTTCTTTTATAAAATATCCAGAATAGACAATCCTATAGAAATAGGATGTAGGTAAGTAGTTGACAGAGAGTAAGAGAAGATGGGAATGGGAATTGATCACTAATAAGTTGGGATTTCTTTTGGGGGTAATTAACATTCTGAAATTAGACAGTAGTGATACTTGCATAACTGTGATTATATTAAAAACCACTGAATTTTACATTTTAAAAGTATGGTGTGTATGTCATATGAATCATATCCCAATGAAAGTGTTATTAAAGAAAAAAAAGCTGCAGATAAGTAATTTTATATCAAATACATTTTTTTCCTCCTTCAGCCCTAGGTAGAAGTTAATATATATCACGTCTGTGGTTTATAGAGATAAAGAAATATGCAAAATAAAATTGAAAACAGAGAAATAAAATAAAAATATACAAATGAAAAATCACTTTAATCACCTTTTAAATTCATGCAAATCTATTATAGGTTTCAGCAAGTTTGTCTTCTATTTATTTATGTTTGAATATCACAACTTTTTAAATAGGCTGTGAAAGTCTCTGGGATATTTCAACAACTTTTACAGAAAGAGAGAAATCTTTTCATTTGTTTCTCCTGAAAATCATATTGTAACTGGTTAGGTAATAAAGGCTTATTGAGAATCCTGAGAATTTGCATTACATTCTTGGTATAATCTATGCACTCCTAGAAATTTTGAATTTAATAGAGAGAAACACACCTCACACATAGTATAATTTTACATCTTGGAATAAGGAAAGTATGCATGTAAACATTTCATATTTAAACTACATATATGAAATGTATTCCCTTGTTACCACAAATCTGCATCAAAAAATCAATTAATTTCCTTAGAACATTCAAAAGGACCTCAAATTTCATTCCGTTACCTAACGATGAGTTCTCACAAGAGAGAAGTGTTGTTAGTGACATAGTGGAAGCAGACCACAGTGTGACAGAGATCTAATCACTTGTTTTTACTATTGTATTATTATGATTTCTGACTTTCAGATTGGTGAATTTCAGCCATTCTGGCAGCTGTCCACAGAAATTTCAGTCACTTATTGTAAGTAGTTACATGCTACAAGGCACAGAGGTAATACATAGCTAACAGATTACAGTAAGTTGAAAACAGTAAATGACTCCTCAGCTTCTGAAACAATATCTGATAACAGTTAGAGAAACAAATAAAAAGAACTCCACCATACTAATATTTTAAATGTCCCTAAACAACAAGGCTAACTATAATATGTTGATTTTCTTTTGATAAAAGTAACATATGGCTTCTTAATATATTTACATTATTTAGTTTTCATAATTGTTTTTGTATTAAATTTTAAATATCTTTTTCACTTTAAATTCATAATGTAGTTACTCAACCTTAAGCAAAAGTTCAAACTATTTTCTTTCAAAATATAATGGTATTAATATTTTTAGTATAATACATATTTTACCTATCTAAAATTGTGTATATATACTTAGTTATTGTTCACATAAACGGTTATCCTGCTTACCAAATCTAGTATTCAGTGCACATCAGGACCTATCAGAAAGAAAAAAAAAGTAGCACTTTTCTGGTGTCAGCATGGATGCTTTTCTGAAAAAGTCAGTGATGTGTGTCAGAGGACAGGATAGGATCTTCCCACTCAAATTTTATTTTCCCTCTTGAAGTGACATCCATTCTTTGGAATTTCTAATACTTAATGCCTTAGGAGCAACCTCTTTTATTGAGAGATTTTAAAGTGTTTTTCTTTCTGAAAACTGTACTTCCTCACTCCCATTTTGCAACTTACCTTTTTTGTACTTGATATATTCTTTTTTTAGCAAAGACTCTAGGCAACCAAATACCTGACATTTACAAAGAGCATTCAAACAATTAATCAGGACAATTCCATATTAAATATATAATCTAGTGTAAAATCTAATGTTTTTCTTATTTAAGATTCTACAAATTCATTTTGTGAGAAGATATTTGTGATGAAACAGGTCAACTATTATTATTTGCTCTTATCTCTTCAGAGGCCCACTGCTAGGTGCCTTATATACGTGCTAGGCATGGAGCTCATTCCAGAGGCTCGGGTTTTGCTATTGCTGCCACTGATGGGGCAAAAACTTAATTTAGTTCCTTTATTGACATTTTCACCAGGTTTTTCAGAGGATGGGGATAATCTTGATATCTTTTCTTCTTGTTATTCTTATTTGAGACTAGAAAAGTCTCAGCATTTCAGAATATTTTCTGCTTCTATTTTGGTCACCCTTCCTAGAATCTTTAAAGAGAATACAAACTACTTGAATGAAGGAAAGAAAAAAGAAGAAATAAAAGGAGAAAAAGAAAAACAATATAGGCAATATATTAAAAATATGATTCTATCATATATATTATCTAATTTGTTCCTCTCAACAATCCCTTTGATATGTTTTATTATCCACAATTTCCAGGTGAAGAAATAGACTTGAAGAGATTAACTCACTTGAAACCAAAAAGAAAAGAGGCAAAAACTAATCACAAATAAATGATACAAATTTGATCTTACTACAAAGCCTCTACTTTCTGTAATTCACACGTATCAGTTTTTCTTGGAAGAATAATTTTGAAACGAAGATACTATTTAGGAGAATGTAGCTCATTAGATCATCTGTTCATGTTTCAACATATGAACAAATAAATGAGGTTACATTTGATACACATATTTGAATGTAGGAATTTTGTTTAATAATACACTTATTTGACATATAATTTTACATTTAATTAGAAGATACAAGAGAAATAACTATGTTAATTATTGATGTGAAACTATGTTAATTATTAATGCAGAATACTCTTAGAAATTGTCATAGAAAATCCACACTATAGCCAGACTTGGCTTTTATCCTTTTCAGGGTTACATACATTTCTCACCCTTTCAACACCTTTTCTTCTTAATAATAATACAGTAACAATAAAAACTTTTACTTCTTTAAAGGTGGAATATTTGAAATTTATGGCTATAAGCTTATTTTACAAACTGCAAAATATTAAAATGTTTCCTCTAATTGCATAATGTCACAATTTTAATAAGGAACATTTATCCGGTATATAAATAAATACTGCTTTTATACCCCCAAAGCTACTCAGAGACGCTTATTGGTTTATGCCTTATTCCAAAACTCCATTTCTTACTCACAATGGAATGTTTAAGGTATCAGAATGACTGGGTGAATTAGAGCTGAAAACCATTCTAGGGACTAAAGCAAATTTAGAAGATTTAACCTGAATCTTATATTAAATATTAAATATTTTAGTCATCATTCTCAACTGGGTTTACAAATACTGGCTCTTTCAAAAAGTCTCCACTTTCATCATATTTTGATTCCCAAATCTAATGCTTCCCCATGCACAACAATAAAATATCTTTAGATAGGAATATCCTCAAATTTCCATCATTAAATCAATGAAACACTTACCATTTGTTGTCAGTCCTCTGCTCTTTCTTTTTTGCTAGAAGAGGGAATTTATATTTGTTATTTACATTGTTTAAAACATTTCGGAATCAGCTTCCCTACCCCCCAAAAGATTGCCAAGTGGAATTTTGATTGGAATTTCATTAAATAGGTAAATCAATTTAGGATAACTGTTTTACTGAACTGAGTTTTCCAATCCAAGAACATGTTATATCCCACCATTATTTAAAATTTTTTCTCACTGACACTGTAGATTTTTTTGAACTTAGACATCTTTATTGTACACTAGGTTTTCTATGAATAATACATGTTCTACTTCTTCCTTTCCAATCTTTATATCTTGTCCCAGTTACTAATGTTGTGTAAAAAAAGCATTTTTTTTTTCTAAGTCCAAGATGTCTCAGTTCTCTGTAAGGGCACCCTGCTACCTCAGGCAGGGTTCTCCCGGGGAACAAGGCTGAGAGTTGACGCTAGCTGCCAACTGTGCGCTCAGCCGGGCGAGCGCCCGCACATGGCCGCTCCAGCGTGACCGCTCAGGGTACTAGACTTCTAACATGGCAGCCAGGCAGCCAAATGGTCAGTCAACAAAGTAGAAGTTACACTATCTTTTGTGTTCTAGCCTCAGAAATCACGAAGCATCCTTTCTGCCTCATTCTATCGTTTACAAGCCAGTCGCAAACCTGCCCAGATTTAAGCGTAGGGGACACTGACTTTACCTCTTATTGAGGGGCACCTACTAATTTGTTGTCATATTTAAGACTGTCTCAGTCTACAATCTGGCCCCGAATTATTTACATTGCTCCAACATGCAAATTGCACTCACTCCCTAAAGGACGCCACGAGTCTCCATTATTGTATTATTAGTCTCAGCTGTGATGTTCCCAATCTTGACATTTGTATCAAGTGCTCTTGAAGATGAGGTTACTCAGATACAGTTCCTTGAGTAAAATCATTCCTCTGGTTCCGGACACCATAAACTACAGAGATAAGTTATCAACTGCCCCTCGACCCCACCTCAACACACACAACACACAACAAAGGGATAAACAGCAAGTAACCACAAAAACCAAACCTATTAAAAAGCGGAGGGAGGGGCTTCCAGCGGTGGGACTCGGCTGCCCGGCAGCAGACGCTCTAGCGGTGGTTTCTCGGTACTGCGGCTCTGAGGACCTTCGCCTCTGAGGACCTTCGCCTCTGCTTCTGTTTCTTCCGCGCAGCGCGGAAGCAGCTGTGAGGCCCGAGGAGGCGCCCGTGCCGCGCGCGGTTCCCCAGATTCTGGAGGTGAGATGGGCGGCCTGCGCGTGCCCTCGGGAACCCCAGTTAGGACTCTTGGGGGTCTGGGTGTGGGCAGCAGAGGTCCAGGGACCCAGAGACTGAGGGCCGTGCAGGGGGCCGAGGGGTCGGACTGAGTTTCGAGGGCCCAGGCCTCCGGCGTCGCGCCGTCAGTGAGGGGCGGGCCCCCAACCTGGGCCGCTTAGGTTGGGGAGCCAGGCCCAGTCCTCACCTGAGGAGTTAGCAGGTGTGGCAGGTGCCCTAGAGCCGCCCTTGACTTCTGGGAACGAGAACTTTCTTCTATGGCTTTGTTTCTAGGGCTTCCTTTAGGCCTTTTGCTGGCTGCCTGGGAAGCCCTGAGGTGGGCTGGAGATACCCGGTAAAGGTCTGTAGTGGGATCAGGCCTCGTCGGCATCCCTGGTATTGGAAAAGGTGACATGGGACAGAGGGAGAATATTTAGGGTTAGCGTTACAGGTTCAACATTTGAAAATAAAACAGCAAGCAAAGACTGGACCCGGGCTTCACTGGTGGCACCGTGGTTGAGAGTCCGCCTGACGATGCAGGGGACACGGGTTCGTGCCCCGGTCCGAGAAGATCCCACATGCCGCGGAGCGGCTGGGTCCGTGAGTCATGGCCGCTGAGCCTGCGCGTCCGGAGCCTGTGCGCCACAACAGTGAGAGGCCCGCGTACCGAAAAAAAAGACTGGACCCTAGCACCCTGAGCAGTATGGAGAATGTACTAGAACACGCAGTGGTTGAGAAACTTTAGTTTTAACATTTACACCTAATCGGGAATGGGGAATAATCCAGTCAGAAATTCACAGGACGGTAAAAGCTGGAAAACACCCCAAAGCTCCCTGAGGGTGGGTACTTTTATAGTGAAGGAAACTGAGGCCCAGAGCTATGAACTGACTGGCCCAAGGTCATGTGATTAGTTTAAGGCTCATGTTGGTATTTGAGGGCGAGGCGTTTTTGATGTAGTGGTTAAAGTTAAGGCCCTGACTTAAGACCTTCATCTGCCTTTTGTTGCTGTTGCTTTTCTGCTGTTTATTTACTCTTTGTGCCCCAGTTCTTCCCAAGTAATGGATATAATAATACCTGATGGAGTTGCTAGAATTAAATTAAGGTTTGTGTAAAACAGGACAAGGAGGTCTGATACATATTAACTGCTGGATAAATTATGATTGCAATAAATTATTATAGTCTGAATGGTGTTGGACCACTACACTGACATCCTAGTCTTTGAGTTGGTTAAGTCATGTTTCCCAGGACCTGAGGTCAAATTTATGGCGATGGAAGGAGGGACCTGGACCTTGTGGGTTAACTTCTGGGCATGACACAAATGAACGCTGGTTGATGGAAGTTAAACTCAGCTGACTATTAAAAGCTTGGGAGGACAAAGTTGGGCCACAGTTAAGTCTCTTACCTCTAATTTAGGAAATGGAACTTTTTGTTTAGTTTTTCAATAAGTATATTTTTTTAAAGGAAAGAATTGTATTGTTCTTTGAAAGCATTTTGTATTTAAGTCTTTTGCCAGCAGTGTTTGAGGGTTATGAATAGAATCACGGCCATGTTGTACATTTGCTGAAATTATACTTGGAGTAGAGATAAAGAGCTGTGTGGGAAGTCGCCTGTGCATGTGCACAAGCAAACAAGCTAGGTAACTTGATCATGAGAAGGCTAGAATGAACTGTTACTAGAGTAAATGTTGCGCAAGAATCAGATTTTCTAACCTGTCTGAAAATGGGTGTCAGCATTGTTCCACACCTTATTATCTCTACTCTGCAGTTCAACTAGCACATTATTTTCCAAGGACCACAAAGGTAAATGTTTTGATAGAAGTTGTTGCTGCAGTTTTGGCAACCATGTTGTAATATCCTTTCAGTTACAAAGTTCACTTTGCCCTGCAAGATAACTTAAGGGCATGAAGTGACAGTTGGTAAGCATTAATACAGGCTCAAGAGACTTGAAATCCAGGCCCAGCATGGTAACTAGCACATGAACCACCTTGGTTTTCACATCTTTAAAATGGGAATGAGAAGTCTCCTGGACACTTCACCATTCATTAGGGGGCTCTTGGGAAGGACAAATAAGATGGTGCACAGGAAACTGTTTCGAAGAGTGTAATGAATTGTGCAAATAGAAGAATCTACAACTCATAACACTCCTAGGAAATAATAAAAGTGCCTGAACATAGTTGCAACCTATATAGCTTACTGTAGAATTTTGTCAGGAAAGTGCAGATTGAATGATTTGTTACTGCAACAGCTGTACATTTAAATTAAGTTTAACTGGGACTTCCCTGGCAGTCCTGTGGTTAAGACTTTATGCTTCCACTGCGGGGGGTGCGGGTTTGATTCCTTGTTGGGGAACTGGGATCCCGCATGCTGTGTGGCATGACCAAAAATTAAATAAATAAATATAATTTAAATTAAGTTTAACTGTGACCTTTGAACATTATTTGGAGATTTTTAAAAAAGGATTTAGGGAATCTGCAGCAATATGGTTTGAGTATTCACATCTTAAACCTACTTAGCGTAAGAGAAAAAGAAAGTGTTATGGAAAAATTAATTCCAATATTCCTGTCAACAAAAAACAAAACTCAAAACTGTAAACAAGGCAGTATGATCTATTTGTAAATGGATGAGCATTTACAATAAGACCACTTCATATTTTATGTACTTTTTTCTTCCTTTAAATGTTTTTATTTTTTGACTAGATGCACAGGTAGTAAAATAAGCAGGTACAAAAAGTAGTAGTAAAATGGTTTATTTGTGACTAAAATCAGTTCCTTTTAAGTGGATATGTTCCAATCTAAGAGTTACAGTTTCTTATTTTCCTTAAAACTCAAAAGAGTTTTAGAACCACTAAGATGGTGTAACTGGGCAATACCTGGTAATAGTAAAAAAATCACTGCTAATGTTGAGTACATACTGTAAGCCAGTCACTGTCATGAGCACTTTACATGCATTTTGTTTATACAATAACCCTGAGAAGTAGGTAGTGCTAATCTCATTTTAAAGATGGAAAAACTGAGGCCAGAGGTTAGTAATTCACCCACTATGCCAGTTTATTAAGTAGTTGAGGCAGGATTATGACATTTAAATTCCTGCTCATAAACGCTGCCAAATGTGTAACTGTGACCTTGGACAAGTTCTGTAATTTATTTTAGCTTTTGTTTCCTCATATGTCAAATGGAGATGACATATGAGGTTCTTGAACTTCCTATGATTCTTGTTAGGGTTAAATTAGATAATTTAAGGTATCTAAAACCCACAAGTCTTAAAATTTTAAAAGGGTATGTTGTGAATGGATAGCTTCCATGAAAGAAAGACTACCTCATTTTTTTTTTTGACTACCTCATTTTTTATTACACACTACCAGTTTTTAAAATCACATTTTTATTAAACAACCAAAAGCAATAGCCAGGTCATTTCTTCTGTTTCTCTCTCTAATTTCTCATGGATTAAAGGAATTACAGTTGAAACTTCCTAACATTTAAGAGACAAAGTCGCACAAAGAAAAGCCCAGAACCAAATGGCTTCATTGGTGAATTCTGCCAAATACTTGAGGAAAAATTATCAATCCTTCCCAACTCTTCCAAAAACAGAATTAGGAAGAACACTTCCCAACTGATTCTATGAGGCCAATATTACCCTGTACCAAAATCGAACACTTCACAAGAAAAGAAAATCATAGACCAATATGTGTTATGAAAATAGATGTGAAAATTGGCTCAATTTGAAAAGATAAAATATAAACATTTAAATTTAATAAACTTAAAAATAAATTGAGCTTCCATTTGTTTTAAGGATTTCTTTTTTTTCTGAATGGAATTTTTTCTTAATCATCTCTTGAGGATAAAGTTTGAGAGGTGACAAATTTAATATTTATATAATGTTTGCCCATTTCTAAATTTGAACTAAATAGTTGTCTGGATTTGCTAAAATTTGATGCAGAATATGTCTATTTCTGTTAAATAGAATATTTTGTGTTCAGTTGAAATCTCATGTATATTGGTAAATATATAGTATTTATATTCCTCTCTCTAGCTTTTTTCATTTAGCATAGTAAATAGCTTGTGGTTGGGTATTTTCTTTTTTTCATTCTGACTATATCTTATAATTAGAGTTTATAGTCTGTTTATAGTTAACTTAATTCTCTCCATAGTAGGGTAAATATCTACCATAATCTTATACCATAATATTTGTATTCTAGTTGCTCCACCAATTCAGTGTTTTTATTTTCTTCTTCATTGTTCTTTTTTTTGGATCAATAAATATTTTTTTATTTTGTCCTTCCATTCCAATTTGATCTTCCACCTTAGTTATAATTTTTATTCCATTCATAATTAATATTCTATTTTGTTTATAATTGCAAGGTTAAAAAAATCTGGATACTGAATATAATTTTAGTTTCTGGGCATAATCTATTTTTATAAGATATTCTTTTTCACTTTACAGTCAAGAATTTATTAAAAGGAATCTAAGTATTACTACTTTAATGACACAATGGCTTCAACCATGATATTGTTTAGAAATAAATCAGTGGTAGATAGACACATATATATGAGTAATTATTCATTGAATATGACATCAATTTATGCATATGAGTTTAATTGAATATGAGTTAATTGATATTATAACTTCAATTCAGTATAATTTCAAATGTTATTACTGACTTAATGACATAATGTTTAGTATTGATTTTTAGATATTGTATCTAATAATTTCATTTTTGAAAATAAGATGATTAAGCCTACAAAAATTGTGGAAATAACAAGTTAAGAACTTATAGTTATCAATTATTAAAATTTATTTCTTAACTTTTGTACTTGCAAAGTCTAACTCAACTTTAATCTGATTTTTTAAAATATTGCTAGGGAAATGATTAGAAGGATAAAAACTAAATGTTCCACCTACATAAAAATAATGTTATGAAACACTAAATCTGTTGCAGTTGGAAACACATTTGTGGGTGGAACACTTACAATAGAGTTTCCCAGACTGTTTCTTTCTTTTAGTTTAGGTTGAGTTTTTATGAGAGTAATGTTCCTAAAAGAGCCAATGAGCCAACAGATGGTGGCACTTATGGGTGATCAAATACCATAGTGAAGGCAAGGTATTTGATTACCTGAAAAGTTATTCTCTAACACACTGGACATTACTCCTATAATAGAAGTTGATACAAAAAAAATGTTGATTTGATAATGACTACTTTTTTTTTAACCACATGAGAGGTTAAAAATTCAGCTTTTCACTTTCACTTGTACTGCTAGTCTGCCCAGATCCTTGCTATTCAAAATGTAGTTCATAGAATCAGCAGCTATAATCACCTGACAGCATATTAGAAATGAAACTATTAGGCCTCACCTCAGACTTACTGAATTACATTGTGCATTTTAATATATCACCAAATAATATTAATGTATATTACAATATGAGAAATCCTGTCTGGATAACTTAAGGTCATCTCCAAACAGTGAAAAAGATAGAAGAAAATAAGAGTAATGTGTCTTTAAAAATTGACCAAATTGAAAAATAACTTGAACCGTGTTTTTCTCCTCTAATTATCATGGTTAAAATTGATGATAGTAATTTAGTTCTTTAATATTTTTCAATAAGTTTAAAAAAACTAGGTTTTTAAAAAACGCAAGTATGTAAAATATACGTTCTTCCACTAGTGAATAACCAATGTCAGGAAAAGTACGTGGAAGTTACATACCAATACTTTTAATGTTCTAATTACATACAGTTATAATTTTGTCTTCTTCAGAGCTTTCTTGAATTTTCAAGCCAAATGAGATAAAATTATAAGCTTATTTTTAAATGCAATATATGTAATCATCTCATTCACTTAAGATCAAACCTTTTATAGAGAGTTATTAAAATTGTGCTTGATTTTCACTTAATCTTTTTGCGAAAAAGTGACTTGAAATTACTCTTGAAATGCATCAGATTTTTTAATATGTACATTTAGGACTGATATTCAGCTGGTAGGCAGTGAGTATAGTTTGTGTCTAAATGATTGTTCACTTTTCATGCCAAGCCAGATGTGAGTAGCACTCCTGTTTTTAGGGAAAAGGAATTTCCCATAATTTTTTTAGAAAACTGCTCCCAAATTGTCTTTCCCCTTCCTTGTATTTAATGTTATCATCTATCTATGCCTATTAGAATATATACTTTCTGAAGGAAAGTATTTCTCTGTATTATATTTAGTAATATGCATCTATGCCATAAAACTGTCAATAAATTTTAGTTTAATGAAATAAATTTTTCCACATGTAATTTTTATAACAAACTCAAAATTAAAATTGATCACAATAAATTATGACATTTGCTGACACCAAAAAGATCAAATATAATTTAGTTTCCTTTGAAAATATTTCCACAAAAGCATTCCTAGATATCATTTTGCAGCAACAAAATTAGTGAGCCATAAATGCTCTTACATTCCATTACACTAAAGTGCACTCTGTGCCTATGGTGTCATCTTATGAAATGACATGCTTTTGGAAAGGTACATATTCATGATCCAAATTTTTTCAACTATTGGCAAATATCCTCAAATAAATAATTATTCAGGATAAGAAAAAATCTTTATGAAACAGAAATATCTGTTGTTTCTGTATAGCAATCTTAAAAAGCTCTAGCTAGGGCTTCCCTGGTGGCTCAGTGGTTGAGAGAACGCCTGCAGATGCAGGGAACACGGGTTCGTGCCCCGGTCTGGGAAGATCCCATATGCCGCGGAGCGGCTGGGCCCGTGAGCCATGGCCGCCGAGCCTGCGCGTCCGGAGCCTGTGCTCCGCAACGGGAGAGGCCACAACAGTGAGAGGCCCGCGTACTGCAAAAAAAAAAAAAAAAAAAAAAAGCTCTAGCTATAGGAAAATGGTTGCATAATTTATAGCTTACAAGCAAAGACTAACAAATTATGACTATGGTGAGTTTAGGGAATGATTATGATAATATTTATGCTAAGTAAAAGAGAAGAATACAAAATTTTGTCAGGAATCCTGAATGTATCCATACACAAGTATGTACATATGCATATATTCAAAGAAATACAAAGTTGAAATAGAGTTAAGGAGATAACTACATGTGCTAGTTTCTGATTTTTTTAAATGACTTGCATTTATAGTGATGAAAACGAACAGAGGTGGCAAGTGTAAAGGGCAGATTTGCATACTTAATTGTGAAATTAGGATTGTTGTAAATCATGTCCATATTAAAAAATTAAAATGAACTGAGAAAATTTAATCTGAAGGAGATGAGTATTTTATAGAAGATACGATAACCTGATAGACATTTTCAAACATTTGAAAAACTAACATAGGGAAAAGGGACTAAATTGGCTAATAGAAGAAAAAAACTAAAGACCAGAATTAAAACCGAAGTTGCTGGGAGTCAGTATTAAGACATTAGTAACATGGTAATGCTTAGTGTAATGTAAAGCTTTTAAATAAAATCAGTTTTTTTAAAAATGGAATGGACAGAAGTATTAGGTACTCGGTGAATGGGAGTATTCAGTAGTCTTTGTATTACCCTTGTATAGAATGTTTTTGAAGAGATTCTTGCATTGCATTTGCTGGAAGTTAGGCTCAAAATATCTAAACTCTTCTAATCCTTTGATTCTAATAGCACCTGCCCTTAATTTTAAACAAAAGATCTCTGGGGCTGTACAGTGACTAATAGATTGTACGAGCAGAATTAGTCACATACAGGAAGTTGGGCATCACAAAAATTAGTGAAGAATTCTAAAACTGAAAGGAAGGTCAGAGATCATTTCAGCTACTCCCATAACTTTACAATGGATGAAACTGAGGTTCAAAGATGTTAAATTTACTCTAATTAAGTCAACAGTTGTTATTCTTATTTATCTAGCAGCTGCTCAAGGCAATTTTAAAACATCTGGCAATTGAGACAAACTATTCAATGGAGATCTTTACTAGCAATTCTTATAGTCCTTAATTTCTATCCCTATGTTAGTTTAAAACATCAGAAACCAAAGGACTCAACCTAGTATTTCAGCATTCCACAGACGTGCTTTCATGGATATAGTTAATTCAAGAATCTGATGATGAGTTTCCTCTCTATGTGTAGGCTCCATGCTGGATATGGTGGACACAGTGGTAAATACTGCAGTCACAATCCTTATCTTCATGTGATATGGAATCTAGGCAAATGGCCAGGAATATAGATGTAGAAAGTGTAATTGTAAGTGTGATGAGTATTATCTAGTCAAATTATTTGGCACTAAAGTGTATGTAGCAAAGGCAATCACCCTATCTAGGATTGGAAGTGAGGAAGAAGCAGAAAACATTAGAGACACAAAACTCAAGAGCAAAGATTCAGCAACAAGGTGGGCAAATGGTATATCTGACATATTTAAGGTTTACACAGTCTTAAAAATTTTAGAGGGGAAAATATGTGTAGGAATTATACATTTAAATGTATCTATTCTGTGATTGCCAAACTTTGATTACCTATTTTCCTAATTCACTCCTTTATAAATTCTATGAACTCAGGTTATGTCTGCCATGCTCTTTGGCAATATGCCCATGTTCCTAGGATAGTGTCTAACATATACTGGGCTCTTAATAAATGAGTAAATACACAGTAAGTAGTGAGTATGATTTTCTGCTGACAGGTATGTAACAGATTCACTTTTAAGATTTTTTCTTTAATTGAACTTAATTTTTATTTCAAGTGTCCATAGTGGTGGACGTTCTCACATAAGCCATTCTGTGGTCCTCACATTCGTCAAGGTTTGCCTTAGACCATTGAGTCATCTGCACATATGTGTTGCTGATAGAGAAATCCATGTACCTGTTTAACAGGGCCCTTTAGATCCAATGGCTTATTGCTGCTTCAGTCATGTGTTGGACATGTGCATTCATTCCTTGGTCTCATTTGCCATTATGGTTTATGCAGCATTCACAATCTGTGATCTCACCACTGTATCTGTGGCTCTGCCCAATAATCATGTCACAGTTTTACTCTACCCATGACTCATGGGTCTCTTTATTCCCATTCCATGAGACAGCTTATCTGACTATATATTCCTGTACTAATTTCTCACTCTATTTTGGGATAGCTAAGTTTGAGGGAAGAAAACCTAGTTAAGACTTTTGCTTCTTATTCCTTTTGCTTTTAGGATAAGAGTTAGGTTAAAATATCCCAATTATACCTTGAGATGGATATCATTAATATGTGTTATAAGAATACTGTATACCTGTAGGTGTAGCTAAAAACACTCATTTTAAAAAAATTCAGTTGGGTTTTGACACTCTCAGAGGAAAGACTGAATCTTTCCTATCTGACAGAGGGGCACTCATTTCAAACTTACTCATTTAAGGCAACTTGATAGATCGGTCAGAAAGATCCATGTTATTTGTGCACATTAAGAAAGTAGCAAGCAAATTTTCCTTCAGCACATATTTAAACAAAACCTCTATTAGAAACAACCTCTGAGATATTAACATCTAGAAGATAGATTCACAGCTAGCAAATAACTATACTGAGTACCAGTGGTTTTTCAAATGTAACTTTAATGCTGAGTGTAACTTCACATACATTACTGAGACAGGAGAAAACTGATATGTCGTCAAATTCTAGGTTCTCTGTTATTGCTCTTTATTCATCATTTAGAAGATACTATACAACACTAGAAGAAGGAGATGTATCATTAATAATGCAAATATAACTATAAAAGTAGAGAGTAGGAATGATTAAGATCTTTGATTTGCTGAATTGTGAGCTTTGGATGTTTAAGTGGTGGAGAATCTCCTTATTTTTTACATGATGGGTACTCAGTATATGGAGTAGGAAGAAAATGTTTCAGGAAAATATATTTAAGTTATTTCTACAGCTTCACTAGAGCAAGTATCAAATAATTTCATTACCCTCTGTAAAGTTGCTTGACTGGAGTTCTTCCAGAATAACATTTGAACATCATTAAGTACTAAGTAATCAGCTGTGAGTTCCTTAAATTTTGTCACACGCTTTAGCTATGCTTGGGAGACTAGGAGGCAGAGTTTAGTATACCTACCAACAGAAAACGTGGGAGGACTAGAAGGAGAACTCATATGTGAAAGAATATGGAACCAGTCATATGGTTGAACCATTTTTTTCCAAAAGAGCAAAATGAAATGGTTATGTTTAAAAGGTCAATTTCGGGCCTCCCTGGTGCAGTGGTTGAGAGTCCACCTGCCGATGCAGGGGACACGGGTTCGTGCCCTGGTCCAGGAAGATCCCACATGCTGCAGAGCAGCTGGGCCCATGAGCCATGGCCGCCGAGCCTGCGCGTCCGGAGCCTGTGCTCCGCAACGGGAGAGGCCACAGCAGTGAGAGGCCCGCGTACTGCAAAAAAAAAAAAAAAAAAAAAAAAGCCTTAAAAGGTCAATTTCAAATCACTTCTCATGACATTCTTTGAGTTATGGCATTGTTTCTGCTATGGAGATTGGGACAAAGCTCTATGTAATATTTCAAGTTTATTTTTGTAACTTTTATTATTATCCTTCCCATATAATTAACCCTGTGATTACTAACCATATGGGGTAGACAAATGGGAACATTGAATTTGGAGAGTGAAAAAATTAAAGATATAATGGTGAGCTTCTCTGGTGGCGCAGTGGTTAAGAATCCGCCTGCCAATGCAGGGGACATGGGTTCAAGCCCTGGTCCGGGAAGATCCCACATGCCGCGGTGCAACTAAGCCCGTGCACCATAACTGCTGAGCCTGCGCTCTAGAGCCTGTGAGCCACAACTACTGAGCTTGCGTGCTACAACTACTGAAGCCCGCATACTGAGAGCCCATGCTCTGCACAAGAGAAGCCACTGCAATGAGAAGCCTGTGTACTACAACGAGGAGTGGCCCCTGCTCGCTGCAACTAGAGAAAGCCTGAGTGCAGCAACAAAGACCCAACGCAACCAGAAATTTTAAAACAATTAAATTAAATTAAAAAAAAAGATATAGTGGCAAAATCAGAGTCCAGAAGTTTTTAAAGAAGGTAGGAATTCCTTCTTTATCTAAAAATATCATGAAGACCAGAAACGGTAGCTTAGTTTAGGAAATTAACAACCAAAATAAAAATATACCAAAAGAAAAAAAGAGGCAAAAGATAATGTGATAACACAGACTCATGAGTATTAGAGGGCTGGATTTAGAAAATCACCTAAGAACGTAGACAAGGTGAAAGGTAATTTTGACTAGGAAGCTTCAATATCTATTCATTTTGGTAGACAAATTTTGGAGATATTTGCTTTAAGTTCTTGTTCTATTGTCACTATTATTAAACTAGTGATCTGTGAGGGTTGCTAGAGAAGGTGTGGGTGATAACTCATGCCTGATCCTCATAAAGTTTTATTTCTTTTTAATTAGTAAATTTGCATCCTGGTAAATATCTTAGTCTCTAGTGAATTAGATTAGTGCCACCAGTTCTCTGTGAATACAGTCTGCTCTGGTCCATTAATGAGATAAGGCACATGTCCTGGCATGGGTAGCTCACATGGCCTCTCCTAGATGACTAGAATTTTCTGCTGGCTTCATGTTACTAGAGTAATAACTATAGAACCCTTTCACAGTGCCTGCTCCTCTTCTACAAGACTTTGTTATTATTCTAATTTTTTTTGCTCTCTCTTTTTCCCCCTTTCCCCCACTTTTTAGAAGTGGATGAAATCAAATGAAAGAAATTAAAGTTAATGTGGGGAGTATATAGAAAAATAAAAGACCAAGTGCAAATCACTTTGCTTATTTTAAAACCCAAACTCTTTGTTTCCCTTTCTATGTAAACCAGAATGACCTTGGTAAAATATCTAATTTTCTAAGTGAAAAAATGTTGATAAAATTATGCAGAAGCAGTCCCATAAAGTTAATAATACTAATATTCTATACAGTGGTACAATAGTCAGTGCATTCCCTAAACATATCTAATTTGATCTGTATAGTACCCTAGGGAATATAGAAGAAAATTATTACAAATATTTTAAAGATGAAGAAGCAGTCTCAAAGAGGTAAATCTTCCCAAGAGCATCACAAAAGCCTGCTTTAGGGACCGGAATAGAATTTATAGGCTTCTGAGTCCCAGCGTGGTCCTTTTCTTCTTTCCATGCACTGCTTTCTTCTGATAATCTAGAATTCTTAATTTAAGCTGTGGACTGTGTGTTGACAATAAGGAAACAACATTTTGTCCTTCATAACAATAAGTAGTTCATGAGTTAATTTTAAGTAACGCTTTATAGAACACTATCTGGAAAAACCAACCAACAATGGCCAGAGAAACTAACCTACAGATGGACCACATGTGTGATGGTAATGACTCCAGGTCAAACATCTGCTTTTTCAGGCAGATTCATAAACACCATCTGTGGAATTGCTTTTTGAATTGCAAGGATAAGATTACAATGTGTGTATGCAGTGTAAAGTAATATATGTTTATCTAAAGTCAGAAACTATATTTTAAATCATATTGTGGTGCTATTAATTCCTGTGGATTTTAACATTGATGGGGCAGAGATATTAGTTGGTATCCATGAAGTGTTTTTAATGTAAGAGTTTATTTACGTTAGGTCCATATTCCACTCTAATGAGGATAATATTACATATTTACTGCTAAGAACTGAAATAAAAAGAAAACTGTAATAATGTAACGCTAACCGATAAAGTAAATTTTGTTTGCAGATTCCCAGGCACCAACTCAGAATTGCCTTTCATTCTCTAAGTTTATTTTTCTGAATTGTGTGTTTACTTTTCTGACAACTCTACCAACTGGTTTCAGTAGCATGCTCTCAAAGAAATGTTTCTTTGTAATTAATAGTATATTTTTAATATAGCACATTTGCTTAGTATATCAGAAGTAAACATGAGTAGAGTATGCCTCTTGAAAAGCAAACTGCTCTGACTCCAGAGCATATTTAGATTAAATTTTACCTATGTGTTAGAAGAGATTAGGAATCTGACTAGTGGAGAAGAGGGCAAAAACAATGAATTAAAATAAGAGCTAAGATATTTTATGGACAAGAGAAGCACCCATACCCACAAAATGAAATTTTTTCTGAATGTTCTCCCTAGATGTTTTTAGGTAAGTACATCATGGAACAGTTTTCCCTCTACTCTCTCCAATCCCTTTTACCTGCTTCAGTGATTCATTTAGGTAATTTTGGGGTAACAGCAATGGTTTTCTATGCCTTCTTTGGGATTAATATACAGGTTTAGCCCAGTGTTGGGAAGGAGCATGGTTTCTAAGACCAGGCTCATCTGAACGTATCACTTTCATAGTCCTTATATTAAACAGATTCATAATAAGAAAAAAAAAAAGATAAAATAAACAGTAATATATCTAGTAAGCTCCATATTTCTAAGATAGAAAAACCTTACCTGTAAGGCTGGATTTTACGTAATTGCATGTAGATATTGAGATTCCATTTCAACAATCAAATAAACCTTAATATCACAAAGCAATCCATTCCTCTTAGGTAAAAAAATCAAAAGTAAATGAGTTGAAGAATAATGAAAACCAGAATTTAAAGGAACAAACTCTACAGTGGAGCTAAAATTTTGTCATTGTACACAGCAAATTTAATACTTCTCTATGTATATGAGAAGAGAAAGAAATATATGTGTTGTTGTCAGGAAGTATAAAGCCTTGATTGTAGATGTTAATACGTGGAAATGTTAGCTGGTTCTTGCTTGTTGACTGAGTGGGTTATTGAAACAAAATAGAGATGGAATGACCAGTTGCAGCAATGGGTTAGTACAAAATAAGAAAATAAGTCAAAGCGGGATTAGTGTGACTCAAAATTACATTAAATATTTGAGGTTTAAAAAAAAGCAGAAGCTACAAGAATATAAACCACAGAATCCAGAGAAAACATATTCTGTCCAAAAGTAAAAGCTCCTGGATTTCTTGCGAAAATTCCAGGTAGGTCTGTGAAAGCATGGCGTCACTCATTTGACTTGATCAGAGGTTAAATGGTAATAACCAGCTAGAGAACATGGGGATGATTATTTTCATTTTCAGCCCACATTCAGGATTTTCACTCTTTCCCTGAGTTTCCTTGGGATTATTTGTATACTTGCCTGCCATCACTAATTAACAGCAGGCAATAATATTGCCTATTAGTAGTATTACTACTATTTAGTGGTAGAAAAACGTCTTGTTTACCTTTGTATTTTCTGTTTTATACCAACATACAAACCACACATGGTTATTCACGCACATGGCTTAGAATAATGTTTTACCTAAGAAAGTGTCTAATATATATTTGATAAATGAATGAAAGAATAAAATAATAGACATTAAATATTTAATAATTTTGAAATAAGTATGTAAAAATACATTTTATAATTCTAATACTACTGAAATATTTTAACACATCTCCATACTAGCATATGTTATAAAAACCAAATGAGTAATGTAAAAATAAAGGCTAATTTTATTTTTGCCATGTGCCGTTTTTTCTTCGAGTGTTTTATAATCATTAATCCTTTTAATATTCATTACACACATATTAGGCAGAAACTACTGCCATCTCCATTTTACAAATGAATAAACTAGGACACAGAGAATTTTGTAATTTTCCAGGGTCACAAAACTAGGAAGTTGTGGGGCTTGCATTTGTTGACATTGTTAGGTTCCAGAGCTCAAGACTTAAAAATTATGGTAGACTAAAAATTAAGTTATGATAAACATCATAAAGGTAGCAATAAAATCTTCTGCTTTTTTAAAAAAAATTGGCACTTAGTGCAGTCTTGAATATATATTAAAACGACATATTTAGTAAAGGAAGTTATTAAAAAAATTAAAAAGATTAATATTAAAAACGCTTTTTAATTGAAGTATATGTCAGGAAGTTGTAAGCAGGAAGAGCATGATCTGAAAAACAGTTCAGGGCTTCCCTGGTGGCACAGTGGTTGAGAATCTGCCTGCTAATGCAGGGGACACGGGTTTGAGCCCTGGTCTGGGAAGATCCCACATGCCGCGGAGCAACTAGGCCCATGAGCCACAACTACTGAGCCTACGCGTCTGGAGCCTGTGCTCCACAACAAGAGAGGCCGCGATAGTGAGAGGCCCGCACACTGCGATGAAGGGTGGTCCCCACTCGCCACAACTAGAGAAAGCCCTCGCACAGAAACGAAGACCCAACACAGCCAAAAATAAATAATTAATTAAAAAAAAAACAAAGTAACAAATGTTCAAGTACAATTAGTGTCTTAAAAAAAAAAAACAATAGTTCATTTCTGTAATAACTACCCAAAATTAAACTCCTCTTAAAGCAATATTGCACATACCTACAAAAAAAAATAAAGAGAAACAGTATGTGAAAATCCAAAGCCACAAGAGCAATAACATTAAGTGATCCTTCCTATTTCTTTCAAAGCATGTCACATTGTAAAACTGTAGAATAGTTTTAAAAATGAAATTGTAACTAAGTTATATGTTTGATTAATAAAAAATGGTCAAGTGAATTATTTCAATGTGAGTTGCTTTGAAATGTTTCAGGGAAAATGATATCAAAGCAACACTAATTTAGAAGTGCTAATATAGAGGGTACATTTAGCATTTTAATTTATAATATATATTTTATAATAAAAATAATTCAAGCATATGAAGTAACCATGTGCAATTCTTATCTATGTGGTGATGACAAGTAATAGTTATTTCTCCTCATATAATTCTCAGGTCATTTAATTATTTGTAAATGTGTTATATTTTGAAAATTTTATTCTGCCAATTCCAGTACTGTACCATTCTTTGGTTTGTTTCTGCTGAATGTTATTTTGTCCGATTACGAGCTACAGTCTTCTACTTCTTTGTACATCTAGCTTAAAAAAAATGTCATAAGTTTTATGGCTAATATACTTACTATCCATAATAAATATTATGGGTCTACATTATGTTGTCTTTTTAAAAACATTATTAAGTTTTGGTCTGCCAAACAAATGACTAAATTTAGATTCTTTCAGGTTTGGTTTTGTTTTCAGGGTGTTTCTATTTTTGTTTTCTCCTTATTTCTAGGGAATCACCTTATGTTATGACTGTTTCTTATTTTTAAGTCTTGGCCTTCCTTGGGTCTAATTTCCTGAAGGTCTCAGTGGTCTCTTCACTGTTGTTGAACTTAAGCTCTAACAATTTCATGGTCTCTGATCTGTTGGTACATTTCTCAGTCCCTCATTAACCATACTCTGTGAAGCTTTGTGGACTCTTGCCCTGCACATGTGAATCCTAGGCCTTGACCAATTTCCCAGGGAAATCCCCACACAGACATTTGGCACTCCCTTCTCAAACCACCTTGCTTTTCCAGCATCTCTCTCCTTTTCAATAGTCCGTTCACAATTCTAGCCATACCCTCAAATCCATATTCCAATCTCCGGCTTTTCAGTTCATCAAGTGCCAGGTGCTCTGCTAGTACTCAAACTCCATGTGCTAAAGAAAGTTCTGGCAAAAGGTCTTACCTCATGTGTTTTTCTTCCTTCAAGGATTGTAGTCCTTCACATCTTGTCATTCAGTGCCTGAAAACATTGCCACGTATATTTTGTTCAGTTTTATAATTGTTTATGGTGGGAGGGCAAGTCTGGTAACGTTTACACTTTTTTTTTTTTTTTTGCGGTACACGGGCCTCTCACTGCCATGGCCTCTCCCGTTGCGGAGCACAGTCTCCGGACGTGCAGGCTCAGCGGCCATGGCTCACGGGCCCAGCCGCTCCGCTGCATGTGGGATCTTCCCGACCAGGGCACGAACCCGTGTCCCCTGCATTGGCAGGCGGACTCTCAACCACTGCGCCACCAGGGAGGCCCACGTTTACACTTTTATGTTCTTAATTTTTTTGAAACTTGCTCAGTCTTTGAAATTAAAAAAAAAAGTATGTGTTTATTGTCACAATTGAAAAAATACAGAGTTGTTAGAACTCTTGCTATCATCTCCCATTAATTCACTGCTGTTCGAGCTCACCAATGTTAATGTCGTGGTATAAAACTTTCCTTACTATATCTCATTGCCCTTGTGGACATAAAAACAATTAGATAAGAATTTATTTTATTTTTTTCATATATAAGCTTAAGGAACATATAAGTTAGCAGGTATTTTTTTTTTTAATCACCAATCAGTATATCATGTGCATCACTCTTGGTTAGTAATGATGGATCCATTTATCAATAATTCTATGAGCAAATCATAATTAATTCAGCTATTTCCTTGTGGATAGGAATTTTAGGTTATTGTCACTACAAAATATATTCAGTAAACATCTTGTTCTTGTTACCTTTTCTCTGTATACTAGATTCCTTCATGGGATTGCTGCGTCAAAGGCTAAAACACATTTTAATATACTTTGAGGTTACTTTCTGAAAACATCTAAGCAATTGTCTTCCAACAGCAGTGTATGAGAATGCTAGTTTCCCTGCCTCCTTGGCAAGCTACATTTGGAAGTTGAATGTCTCTTTCCTATCAAATTTCTTTTGAAAACTACAGAAAACTACTGAGCTTGACTGAGGTAGAATAAAAAGCTGTTTTGAGTATGGTAAATTGTTAAAAGTAAGATATATGTATATAAAATCCCAGAGATAAATGAGAACATTTGAAAAGTTACATAGACTAGTCAATAGAGACTGAAATCATAAAAACATGTAATATAGAAAAGGAAAGTGAACATAATAAGATTTATCAAGACTTTCTTTTTTGTTCTGCATGTGCTTGCATTATCCTATTTAATGTTGGAAATGTAATTTTAGTGTGAAATTTATTAGCATATTTACTTGAGAGCAAACAACTTTCAGAAAAGAAGATTTGCAGTCATGAGTTAATGACCCAAAGTCTGACTGAAATTATTTTACCTTCAGTTGAATGTCCATTTAGAAGATAATGATTTTTCCCAAGGTCAGTAGCAATTAATTTGAAGGCCCTTCCATTTTGATTAGCAGTTTCACTGACATCATTAATAACAAATGGTCCATGAGCCTGAGAAAGGTTAAATCTACAAATCTGTTAAGTTCTGAGGAACAACTTGAGTCTGTTTTATTAATGTTTAGCTTTCCTTTGTCTTTCTTTATATAAGACAAAAATATTAAATAGAAACTCTTGAAAGCGACGTTGACCACTTCTTTGGTTTAATTTTGAAGCTGATCAGTCAAACCATGTCAGAGTTTTGCCTTTTCCTTGAAGCTCAAAACAGAGGTCATTAAATTTTGTTGTTGAAATCACAAGCAAAGACAATCTGTTAACAAGTGCAGATCAGTGAACTTCTCACACACCTCTCTAAAACCATAACAATGATATTGTATTAAGAACATCTGATTTATCCTATGGTTCTGTATACCATAGCATGTTTGAAAGATTGAAGAATGTTTTCATACTATATAGTAGTCTAAACTATCTGATTCATGGAATTTCCTCTTAGTTTCTTATCATGTTTAAATCACATTGTTAACATAGAATTCTGCAATTTTACTCAAGCTGCAGATACTCAGAAATTTGTTATTTCAGTCTAGTATGACTGAAAAACTATATACTCTGTATTTTAGATTAGAGATATATCTTAAGATTTTGCTTTAAAGAATAACAATTGGTTAATTACTTGTGCTACCCACATCGTATACAAAACAACAAAATTAGTGTGATGATATCTTTATTAAGCCATCCATTCACCATAGAATTTCCAAGCCATTCCTACAAATTTTTCAAATCAAGTTGTATCCTAGGGCTTAAAAAGTGAAATGATGATATTGTAGTTTTTTTTGGTAGAAAGAATTATTGAATATAAAAGTTTGAAGATAGTGAGACAAAGAGACAATAATGGTCCTGGGAAATGTTTTCTTGATTAGAAAGTGGATGATGCAGAAGATCAGAAGTTTTACTTTTTTTATACACTGTACTCAGAACAAAAATCATGTCCCTTGTAGATTCTCCATAAATGTGTGATGTTGATGCCAGTACAATACTAAAATCACTAAACATGTATTAACAATTTACTAGGGGTTTGGGTCAGGGAGCTACTATCAATATACAAAATAACCTACATCTTCTTCCCCGTTATACATGCCACAAACACAACTTACTGTATGCAAACACATGGCAGTAGACAGTTAAGATTAAAAGTAAATATAAAAGGAGACATAGATACAGTGGAAAACAAAATAAACTTTCCTATCAACTAGAACTTGAAAGAACCCCACAGGAATAGTAAGGAGCAGAAGGCTCACTTTATTCTGGTTTCTGCTGAAGTGTAAGCCACTCAAAGACTTTTAAGTTGCCATTTCTATAGTGTAACACAATGCTCTATAACCATTTAGCTTCATAACTTTTATTACTAATTTATGTTCATTATGTAGATTTTATGTGTATGCTTTTGAGGGCGGGGATTTTTATTGTCACTGTACCTCCATAATTTGTGTGAGTGTCTCATTCATAGTAAATGCTGAATAAAGATTTGTTTATGGGAGAAGATAGCAATATACAGCAGTCAAAGAATTCATATCCATATTGTATAAATAGCTTCTCCAAATCATTAAAAGATAAAACAAACTATTTAAAAATGAAGGAGTAGATACAGGCAGAAAATTAATAAAACAGGGACACTAAATGCCTAGTAAACGAAGGTGACTATATGCAGCCTCATTTAACATAAGAGAACTGAAGATTAAAGTGACATCCAAAAAATTATTTCACCCCCATCAGATTAGAAAAGTTTAAAAATACTAAATATTTGGAATAATAGTAGGGGAATAGAAACCTTCAAACTGTTTAGAAAATATATTTTATTCCAAAATCTTTGGAGAGCAATTTGGTTCTATCTAAAAAACATATACAAACTCTAAGGTCCAGTAATTTCACTTTTAATTAGTAGGAAAAAAAAAGTCTTGCACATATGAATAAAGAGACAAAGATGAATAGAGTACACTGATGTAATGTATAAAAATTTGTAAGTTCTGTGGATGAGTGGACCCGGTGGGGAAGAGGAGGGTGGGATGAATTGGGAGATGAGGTTTGATATAAATACTACCATGTATAAAATAGCTAGTGGGAATCTGCTGTATATCACAGGGAGCTCAGCTCAGTGCTCTGTAATGACCTAGATGGGTGGGATTGGGGCAGGGGGGTCCAAGAGGGAGGGGATATGTATATACATATAGCTTATTCACGTCATTGTACAGCAGAAACTAACACAACATTGTAAAGCAATTATATTCCAATTAAAAAAATACATGTATGTTCTGAAAACAACTAGGTGAAAAAAGCAAACTGCAAAATTACATATATATGTATGTGTGTGTGTGTATATATATATGTGAATATGACAGTACTTTAAGTTAAAAATAAAATGCTCAATATCATTTAGTATGTACATAAGTGGTTACAGCCCAAATTAATGGGATTGTTTCCTTGGGATGAGCAAGAGTTAGGTGTGCACCTGGGAGAGGAATTTAGATTAAACTACGTATATAATTCTTTATCCTTTATTTAAAAAAAAAATCACAAGATTTGGTTGGTGGATAACCAGATGTTTGTCACATTATTCTCTGGATTTTTCTCTATTTTTTAAGAAACATCATTTATTGTATTTATATGTTATATGTATTTTGCTAGTTACAATGTATGCGATGTTGTGTAATTCCTAATTTGGATAAAACTCTCTACAGAGCCAGCGCCAAAAAGAGAGAAAAGAGATATACAAAATCTACGTTATTGCAGTGAGGTTTGAAAAAATTAGTTTGTTCATGCTTATATCGTAACTCAAAACCAGAATGAATGATCTTAAAACAGATGTTCTCACTCTGACATAAATGACAGCAAGATCTTTTTTGACCAACCTCCTAGAGTAATGGAAATAAAAACAAAAATAAACAAATGGGACCTAATGAAACTTAAAAGCTTTTGCACAGCAAAGGGAACTATAAACAAGATGAAAAGACAACTCTCAGAGTGGGAGAAAATATTTGCAAACAAATCAACAGACAAAGGATTAATCTCCAAAGTATATAAACAGCTCATACAGGTCAATATTAAAAAACAAACAACCAAATCAAAAAATGGGCAGAAGGCCTAAATAAACATTTCTCCAAAGAAGACATACGGATGGCCAAGAGGCACATGAAAAGCTGCTCAGCATCACTAATTATTAGAGAAATGCAAATCAAAAGTGCAATTAGGTATCACCTCACACCAGTTAGAATGGGTATCATCAGAAAGTCTACAAATAACAAATGCTGGAGAGGGTGTGGAGAAAAGGGAACCCTCTTGCACTGTTGGTGGGAATGTAAATTGATACAGACACTATGGAGAACAGTATGGAGGTTCCTTAAAAATTAAAAGTAGAATTAACATATGACCTAGAAATCCCACGACTGGGCATATACCCCGAGAAAACAGTAATTCAAAAAGACACATGCACCCCAATGTTCATTGCAGCACTGTTTACAATAGCCAGGTCATGGAAGCAACCTAAATGCCCATCACTAGATGAATGGAAAAAGATGTGGTACATATATACAATGGAATATTACTCAGCCATAAAAAGGAACGAAATCAGATCATCTGTAAAGACATGGACGGACCTAGAGACTGTCATACAGAGTGAAGTAAGTCAGAAAGAGAAAAACAAATATCATATATTAATGCATATATATGGAATCTAGAAAAATGGTATAGATGAACCAGTTTGCAAGGCAGAAATAGAGACACAGATATAGAGAACAAACGTATGGACACCAAGGGGGGAAAGTGAAGGGGTGGGTGGTGGTGGTGGTGGGATGAATTGGGAGATTGGGATTGACATATATACACTAATAGGTATAAAGTAGATAACTAATAAGAACCTGCTGTATAAAAAAATAAAGTTCAAAGCAGATGTTCTCAATCAATAAAAATTTTACTTGGTTAATCACGGAACTGGTTGCCATCACCTCACCTCTGCATCCTGAGTGGACTGTTTTTTCCAGTCTTCTGTCATCTCAGACATCTGCTCTGCAAAATCCCCATTGCTGTTGAATGATTCACAGTTATGGAAAACAAAATTAGATTGCACATGGACCGACCATACAATCATTGATTCCAGTACGAACACTCCGGTGACATATTGAAATAACTCTAAATAAAGGGTTTAGCTTAACTAGTTAAACTGCCAATCAGGCAACTAGTCAGTTTCTTAAGTTTTTATATGCTTATTTGTTGATTTCTTTGTTTTTTAACTTAAAATCTTAGAAACTATCTTTCATTTACTCAAAGAAGTTTTCTCTTTCTAAGGCTTTTTTATTATAAAGTCATTGTATGTTATCTCCACGGGTGCAACATTGACATCACAAGTTTCTACTTGAAGTCAGTCTTCAGATCATGGTCAAAGAAAATGATTGTATTGAATCTAAATGTGTAAAGAATAATTTTTTATTTGATCATAAATTAAAGACATATTTAGATTATATATGATAACTTAAACATTGCAATCTGGACAGTAAAAAATAACACAAAAGAAAAGACATATTTACATGAAAAAAAATTTTTTTGCTATTGTTGTCTTACAGGGCAAAGGAACAATAATAAGAGTTCACTTTGATCTGCTGATCAAAGCCAAAGATCACGTTGGTGTGGTATGCCCATCATTTCCAATTTTCCGTGAATCGAGGTTCAAATTAAACTGTTTTCATGCTGCCATGACATCCAAATTTAGGGTCTTCTCAAGGATTTCTCATACCATGCCTACAGCTGATTCATGGATGAGTTTGACGTAACTCCAGAATACCTGGTATTTTTTAAGTCTTTTGAGGGAAAATGCATGTTAAGTCCCACATTCTAAAAAGCAGAGGTAAAAGTTTAGATTCCGTTTGTAAAGCATTCTACGGATTAAAAGTCTGCAGGTTCTACTAAAGTCTGTAGTTAACAAATGTATTGAGAAATTTTTAATAGTCTCTTTCCAAGTTAGGTTTGTCTAGTTTGATTTAGATCAGTAACTGATACACTGTGAAGGAAAACTGTAGTTCAGTGTGTGTCTACTGTTTGGTCCATGGCAAAAGTAAAGTAATTCACAGAATTTATTTGGGCCATAAGATATCAATAGAAATAACAGAAGATTGGAAGGGATGGGTAATTTACAAATTTTAACTATATTTCTCGTATATCTTCTATTAGTGTTTTTGTTTTCTATTGAACAGGTATTAGTATACATTTTCCTCTTTGTGACAGTAGATTATCTTACTGTCTTCTGATGACAGTTGATTTTTTTTTTTCTGAAGGCAAATTTTATTTCTTTTGAATTATACTCTTGCCATTCCCTTCTTTAGATAATTCATGCTACCTGGGGCACTTGAGTCAGGACCGAAAACAATAACCATAATTACTCAAATTTTATAGTCTCACTATTATTTATTTATTTTTACTTTTTTTTTTAACATCTTTATTGGAGTATAATTGCCTTACAATGGTGTGTCTGTTTCTGCTTTATAACGAAGTAAATCAGATATACATATACATATATCCCCATATCTCCTCCCTCTTGCGTCTCCCTCCCACACTCCCTATCGCACCCCTCTAGGTGATCACGAAGCACTGAGCTGATCTCCCTGTGCTATGCGGCTGCTTCCCACTAGCTATCTGTTTTACATTTGGTAGTGTATATATGTCCATGCTGCTCTCTTTGTCCCAGCTTACTCTTCCCACTCACTGTGTCCTCAAGTCCATTCTCTATGTCTGCATCTTTATTCCTGTCCTGACCCTATCTTCTTCAGAACCATTTTTTTTTTTAGATTGCATATATAGGTATTATCATACAGTATTTGTTTTTCTCTTTCTGACTTCACTCTATCACAGACTCTAGGTCCATCCACCTCACTACAAATAACTCAGTTTCGTTTCTTTTTATGGCTAAGCAATATTCCACTGTATATATGTGCCACATCTTCTTTATCCATTCATTTGTTGATGGACACTTAGGTTGCTTCCATGTCCTGGCTATTGTAAATAGCGCTGCAATGAACATTGTGGTGCATGACTCTTTTTGAATTATGTATTTTTCAGGGTACATGCCCAGTAGTGGGATTGCTGGGTGCTATGGTAGTTCTATTTTTAATTCTTTAAGGAACCTCCATACTGTTCTCCATAATGGCTGTAACAATTTACATTCCCACCAAGAGTGCAGGAGGGTTCCCTTTTCTCCACACCCTCTTCAGCATTTATTGTTTACAGATTTTTTCATGAATGCCGTTCTGACTGGTGTGAGGTGATACCTCATTGCATTTTTTTATTTTTTATTTTTATTTTTTGCAGTACGCGGGCCTCTCACTGTTGCGGCCTCTCCCATTGCGGAGCACAGGCTCCGGATGCACAGGCTCAGCGACCATGGCTCATGGGCCCAGCTGCTCTGTGGCATGTGGGATCTTCCCGGACCGGGGCATGAACCCGTGTCCCCTGCATCGGCAGGCAGACTCTCAACCACTGTGCCACCAGGGAAGCCCTCATTGTAGTTTTGATTTGCATTTCTCTAATGATTAGTGATGTTGAGCATCCTTTCATGTGTTTGTTGGCAATCTGTATATCTTCTTTGATATACAAAGAAATGTCTATTTAGGTCTTCTGCCCACGTTTGGATTGGGTTGTTCGTTTGTTTTTGTTATTGAGCTGCATGAGCTGCTTGTAAATTTTGCAGATTAATCCTTTGTCAGTTGCTTCATTTTCAAATACTTTCTCCCATTCTGAGGGTTGTCTTTTCATCTTGCTTATGTTTTCCTTTGCTGTGCAAAAGCTTTTAAGTTTCATTAGATCCCATTTGTTTATTTTTGTTTTTATTTCCATTTCTCTAGGAGGTGGGTCCAAAAGAATCTTGCTGTGATTTATGTCATAGAGTGTTCTGCCTGTGTTTTCCTCTAAGAGTTTTATAGTGTCTGGCCTTACATTTAGGTCTTTAATCCATTTTGAGTTTATTTTTGTATATGGTGTCAGGGAGTGTTCTAAGTTCATTCTTTTACATGAAGCTTTCCAGTTTTCCCAGCACCACTTATTGAAGAGGCTGTCTTTTCTCTGTTGTATATTCTTACCTCCTTTATCAAAAATAAGGTAACCATATGTGTGGGGGTTTATCTCTGAGCTTTCTGTCCTGTTCCATGGATCTTTATTACTGTTTTTGAGCCAGTATCACACTGTCTTGATTACTGTAGCTTTGTAGTATAGTCTAAAGTCCAGGAGCCTGATTCCTCCAGCTGCGTTTTTCTTTCTTCAGATTGCTTTGGCTATTCGGGGTCTTTTGTGTTTCCATACAAATTGTGAAAATTTTTGCTCTAGTTTTGCAAAAAATGCCATTGGTAGTTTGATAGGGACTGCATTGAATCTTTAAATTGCTTTGGGTAGTATATTCATTTTCACCGTGTTGATTCTTCCAATCAAGAAACATGGTCTATCTCTCCATCTGTTTGTATCATCTTTAATTTCTTTCATCAGTGTCTTATAGTTTTCTGCATACAGTTCTTTTGTTTCCTTAGGTAGGTTTATTCCTAGGTATTCTGTTCTTTATGTTGCAGTGATAAATGGGAGTGTTTCCTTAATTTCTCTTTCAGATTTTTCATCATTAGTGTATAGGAATGCAAGAGATTTCTGTGCATAAATTTTGTATCCTGCTACTTTACCAAATTCATTGATTAGCTCTAGTAGTTTTCTGATAGCTTCTTTAGGATTCTCTATGTATAGTAACATGTCATCTGCAAACAATGACAGCTTTCCTCCTTTCCGTTTTGGATCCCTTTTATTTCTTTTTCTTCTCTGATTGCTGTGGCTAAAATTTCCAAAACTATGTTGAATCGTAATTGTGAGAGTGGACAGCCTTGTCTTGTTCCTCATCTTAGAGAAAATGTCTTCAGTTTTTCACCATTGAGAATGATGTTGGCTGTGGTTTTGTCATATATGGTCTTTATTATATTGAGGTAAGTTTCCTCTATGCCTACTTTCTGGAGGATTTTTATCAAAAATGGGTGTTGAATTTTGTCAAAAGCTTTTTCTGCATCTATTGAGATTTTCATATGTTTTTTAGTGTTCATTTTGTTAATATGGTGTATCACATTGACTGATTTGCGTATATTGAGGAATCCTTGCATTCCTGGGATAAAACCCTCTTGAACATGGTGTATGGTCCTTTCAATGTGCTGTTGGATTCTGTTTGCTAGTATTTTGTTGAGGATTTTTGCATCTATGTTCATCAGTGATATTGGCCTGTGGTTTTCTTTCTTTGTGACATCTTTGTCTGCTTTTCGTATCAGGGTGATGGTGGACTCATAGAATGAGTTTGGGAGTGTTCCTCCCTCTGCTATATTTTGGAAGAGTTTGCAGAGGATAGGTGTTAGCTCGTCTCTAAATGTTTGATAAAATTTGGCTGTGAAGCCATCTGTTCTGGGCTTTTGTTTGTTGGAAGATTTTTAATCACCATCTCAATTTCAGTGCTTGTCATTGGTCCATTTATATTTTCTGTTTCTCCCTGGTTCAGTCTCAGGAGGCTGTGCTTTTCTAAGAGTTTGTCCATTTCTTCCAAGTTGTCCATTTTATTGGCATAGAGTTGCTTGTAGTAATTGCTTATGGTCCTTTATATTTCCGCAGTGTCAGTTGTTTCTTCTCCTTTTTCATTTCTAATTCTATTGATTTGAGTCTTCTCCTTTTTCTTCTTGATGAGTCTGCCTAATTGTTTATCAATTTGTTCATCTTCTCAAAGAACCAGCTTTTAGTTTTATTGATCTTTGGTATTGTTTCCTTCCTTTCTTTTTCATTTATTTCTGATCTGATCTTTATGATTTCTTTCCTTCTGCTAACTTTGGGTTTTTTTTGTCCTTCTTTCTCTAATTGCTTTAGGTGTAAGTTTAGGTTGTTTATTTCAGGTGTTTCTTGTTTTTTGAGGTAGGATTGTATTGCTATAAACTTCTGTCTTAGAAATACTTTTCCTTCATTCCATAGGTTTTGGGTCATCGTGTTTTCATTGTAATTTGTTTCTAGGTATTTTTTTATTTCCTCTTTGATTCCTTCAGTGATCTCTTGTTTATTTAGTAGTATTTTTTTTAGCCTCCATGTGTTTGTATTTTTTTCAGATATTTTTAGTGTAATTGATTTGTAATCACATAGCGTTGTGTTCAGAAAAGGTACTTGATACGGCTTGAATTTTCTTAAATTTACCAAGGCTTGATTTGTGACCCAAGATATAATCTATCCTGGAGAATGTTCCATGAGCACTTGAGAAGAAAGTGTATTGTGTTTTTTTGGATGGAATGTCCTATGATTATCAGTTAAGTCCATATTGTTTAATGTATCATTTAAAGCTTGTGTTTCCTTATTTACTTTCATTTTGGATGATCTGTCCATTGATGAAAGTGTGGTGTTAAATTATCCTACTATGATTGTGTTACTGTTGATTTTCTCTTTCATAGTTGTTAGCATTTGCCATGTGTATTGAGGTGCTCCTATGTTGAGTGCATAAATATTTACAGTTGTTATTTCTTCTTCTTTGATTGATCCCTTGATCATTATGTGGTGTCCAGTGGTGTGTTTCAGGGTGTCTCTGACCTTATTTTGATTTTAGGCAGTGTCTCTGCTAATGGGTGGGGTTGTGTTCCTGTCTTGCTAGTTGTTTGGCATAGGGTGGCCAGCACTGTAGCTTGCTGCTTGTTGAGTGGAGCTGGGTCTTAGCGTTGAGATGGAGATCTCTTGCAGAGCTTTCATCATTTGATATTACGTGGAGCCGGGAGGTGTCTTGTGGACCAATGTCCTGAACTCGTTTCTCCCACATCAGAGGCACAGTCCTGACACCCAGCCGGAGCACCAAGACCCTGTCAGCTACATGGCTCAGAAGAAAAGGGTGAAAAAAGAAATAAATAAATAATAAAATAAAGTTACTAAAATAAAAAGAAGATATTATTAAAAATAAAAACATTGTAAAGTTATAAAAAAAATGAGAGCAACCAAACAATAAATAGATCCACCAATGATAACAAGTGGTAAAAACTATACAAAAAAAAAAAATACAACAAAGAAAGAAACAAAGAAAATGGAAAGACAGAACCCTAGGCCAAATGGTAAAAGCAGAATTCTACAGAAAAATGACACAAAGAAGCATACACATACACAGTGACAAAAAGAGAAAAACGAAAAAAAAAAATTATATATAAAAAAACGAAGAGAGCAACCAAATCAATAAAGAAATCTACCAATGATAATAACCTGTAAATACTAAACTACGATAAACATAAAACCAGAAACAAATTAGATGCAGAAAGCAAACCTGAAGTCTACATTTGCTCCCAAAGTCCACCGCCTCAATTTTGGGTTGATTTGTTGTCTATTCACATATTCCAGAGATGCAGGGTACATCAACTTGATTGGGGAGATATAATCCACTGCTCCTCTGGCTGTACGGAGAAATTTCCCTTTCTCTTCTTTGTTCGCACAGCTCCTGGGGTTCAGCTTTGGATTTGGCCCTGCCTTTGCTTGTAGGTTGCCTGATGGCATCTGTTCTCACCCAGACAGAATGGGGTTAAAGTAGCAGCTGGTTAGGAGGCTCCGGCTCACTCAGCCCAGGGGGAGGGAGGGGTACAGAATGCAGGGTGAGCCTGCGTCAGCAGAGGGGTGCCATATGTTCTCCCGGGGAAGTTGTCCCTGGATCACGGGACCCTGGCAGTGGTGGGCTGCAGAGGCTCCTGGGAGTGGAGGTGTGGATAGTGACCTGTGCTTGCACACAGGCTTCTTGGTAGCTGCAATAGCAGTCTTAGTGTTTCATGCCTGTCTCTGGGGTCCGTGCTGATAGCCGCGGCTCACACCCATCTCTGGAGCTCATTTAGGCGGTGTTCTGAATCCCGTCTCTTTGCACACCCCAAAACAATGGTCTCTTGCCTCTTAGCCAGGCCCAGAGTTTTGCCCGACTCCCTCCCTGCTAGCTGTGGCACACTAGCCCCCTTCAGGCTGTGTTCACGCAGCCAACCCCAGTCCCCTCTGTGGGATCTGACCTCCAAAGCTGGAGCCTCATCTCCCAGCCCCGACCCACCCCGGCAGGTGAACAGACAAGCCTCTCAGCTTGGTGAGTGCTGGTTGCCACCTATCCTCTGTGTGGGAATCTCTCCACTTTGCCCTCTGCACCACTGTTGCTGTGCTCTCCTCTGTGGCTCTGAAGCTTCCCCCCCCCCACCCCCATATCCGCCAGTGAAGGGGCTTCCTAGTGTGTAGAAACTTTTCCTCCTTCACAGCTCCCTCCCAGAGGTGCAGGTCCCGTTTCTATTCTTTTGTCTCTGTTTTTTCTTTTTCTTTTGCCTTTCCCAGGTATGTGGGGAGTTTTTTGCCTTTTGGGAAGTCTGAGGTCTTCTGCCATCATTCAGTAGGTGTTCTGTAGGAGCTGTTCCACGTATAGATGTATTTCTGATGTATTTGTGGGGAGGAAGGTGATCTTCACGTCTTGGTCCTCCGCCATCTTGAAGGTCTCCTGTCAGTTGGTTTTCTTATTTTTTTTTTTGATCACGGTAGATTTGCTTATTGTCTTTATTAAAAATTTCATCATTCTGTTGTCTTTGATAACTAGATTTGATCCAGTCAGTCTATAGTGATCTTTTCTGCTTCTTGTCATGAATAGAATGAATTCTGTATATACGATATTCATCATATTTTAGCACCCCATAAACTTGAAACATTGGATCTCCTTTGATGTAGTCTTATAATATCAAATATATTGAGCTCTAATCGCCTAGCTTCAAAATATCTGAAGTAGTAATGCCTAGATTTTTTTGACATTTGCTAAGACAAATCAATTCCTACTTTATTCTTGCTATAAATTAGAATATTTGCCCAAGAAATTTTTTAATAGACAACATTCAAACACCTTTTGTATACATGACACTGTTTTGTGAAAACAGAAGAGTTATCAGTTGGTAGTATCAAATCTAAAATATTAAATTTTCCCAGATTTTATTTAGTTTGGAGAAGTAAAGTGTGTAATCCTCTACTAAGACAGCATACCATGGCAGTTCAGAGCTGACTCTGAGATCAGGCAACTCGAGCTTTGGTTCATTTAACCTAAGACCTTCACAAGCTTTTAAGTCTATGTATCATAATATGCATACAATTATCAAATAATAGCTAACTTTCTGATAGTTGAAAAAATTAAGTAAATATGCAGGTAAAACATTTAACAAATGATTTTGCATATAGTAAGCTTTTTCTATTTCAGTCTCTGTTTTTATTGGAATGGATATTGGATATAGTGGCAAGTATATAGCACCATAAACCCAAGCCAAAATGTATTGAACATGGTATGTTCTTGATAAATGTAAGTCTTGAGAGCATGAGTAGGCAGTTAGGATTAAATACCCAGAAACAATATTAAAGTTCACTTACATTTCCTCTAAATGATTCTGCATCCTACTTTTTTTTTTAGAAAAAAGAATTTTTTTAAAGTAAGTAAGACATGTAAGAGCTAGAAGGTCATCTCACTTTTGCCAGTAGGGTACCTTTGAGACATCTTAAATTTTAGCTTGAAAGTAGATAACAGAGGTTAATGTGCATTTTCCTATTTAAATCTCCTGTGATGCATGTAGTTCACTGAAGGCTAAATTCTTTATTAGTATTTAAAAAAATATTCGCAAAATTATTTGTATTTTATTATCTTAGTAATCTTAGATAACTATCATCTACCTAGCATTATAAATTCTTTGAATGCTATCTTTTGAATTTCCTATACTTGCAATAACCACAAATATTTTAAAATCTCCAGGCATTTAATATATGAAACCTGGAATCATTTAAGTTATTTGTGAATATTTTGCCTTCAAATCCACCTCCATATTTTTATGTGTTTTCCACATCATCACGTTGCCTTTATTTTGTCGCTTCTGATGTAAAAGTTTTACTGCCACATGTAAGACATTTTAGTGGCATAATTATCAGGCAGTATTTCTAAAAATCAGCAAAATAATATGATGTACCATTCTGAAACTATACATTATTGACCTACATATTTCATATTCTGAATAATTTTTTATATTTTAACATAAAATTTCCTCTTGAAAAGCAAATAAAGGGCAAAAATAATGTAACATTTATTAAATACTTTCTAGGAACAGGTTAACTGCTTTATGTTACTTATTTCATGTATTTCTCACTAAGATCTATGAATTAAGCATTATTGTACTTATCTTACAAAGAGAATATTTAGTGAATTTTAGTGTTTTGCTAGATTTAAACTTGGTTCTCCCTGATGCTTAAAGGGAAATTGAAATGAGCATTATTTAGCTAGAAATTGAGGAAGAAAAGGGAAGCATACTATAGATTCTAACATTCTTAGAAGGGAAAAAATATCCTCTATTCTGTATTTAAATGATTTTCTTGATAAGAACTTACAAATAAGTTCATGCCTTTTTAATTTTGAATCTCTTACTAAGACTATTACTAATCTATTACTAAGAATCTATGGCTAAGCCACTTTGGTCATTGTTAGGGACTTCTAGAAGAGGCTTAGGACTCAGAACTGTTTTACTAAATTTGCAAAAAGTGTAGCATAATATCTAAGAAGTTATAATATTATTTTCAAAAAGCCTAAAGGAAAGACTCTTTTTAACCAAGGAAGATAATCTTTCCTTCTATTTAAAAAAGTAAAATTCTATTTATGCGTTAACATAGTGCATCACTAGGGTATTCTAGTATTGCCATATTTTAGTTCAGAAGGGTGGCAGATGGGAGAGAACATAAACTTGGAAGGCAGAGACACATGAGTTTAAATTTGGTGTCTGCCTTTGACCCCTTGCATGTTATTCAAGTTATTCAACATTTTCTCCTGTATATAATAAAAATAGTAATTTTTGTTTTGGATGCTCTGATGATTTGATTAAAATATGTAAATATTAACATTTTTATTAGCTTAAATGGTCTTTATGGTTATTATGATATTTTTTCATATTTGGTTATGTTCTAGAAATGAGAAATAGATTATATTTTGTGCATTTGGTGAAGAGAATTATTTTAATAAAATCAGAAGCAATCCCTTTAACTCTTCTGATTTGAAGCTTCTGATATGAATTTGTGTAATAGAAATCATAATATTTCTTATCCATACTTTATGAATCCATGCAATTTCATTGAAGAATTAAAGGTCAAGCTGAAATTTCTGATTAAGAAACTCAGATGTGAAAATGAGATGGTTATTTATAGATATCAGATTTATAATTTCTGATTTTGACATGGTGATTAACTGTGAAAAGCAAAACATGATACTTCCAGTAGCTGGACCTTTGCAAATCCAAGATTGTAAATAACTTGTTTAAAACTGGAAAACAACATGGGACAAAACGTGTGTGTGTGTGTGTGTGTGTGTGTGTGTGTGTGTATTTACCACCTCTTTTGTGGAAAGTAAAATTGTGGCTAGTTTCATAAACAGGGTCAATTGTTTTACAAAAGTAAGGGGAAGAGAGAAAATAAAAAATATTTTTAATGTTAAAAAAAAATCAATGCAAGTAAACAAAGAAAAATAACGTATATAGCACAGATTAGCTAAACTATGATTGTTCTGGACACATACAATCATTTTGATAAAAGTTGTTCTTTATAACATTACCTTTGTTTGGCTCTTATAATAAGTAAATAAAATAAGAGAAAATTAACTTCTGTTAAGTATTTATTTCCCTTTTGTTTTCTGTCTCATCAACAAGGAGGCATAAATGTGAAATTCTGGAAATCTCATTTATCCCTCCTGTTTGTCATTCCTCCTCTTTACCTATAGCTTAGATTAGATTAGCATTACTTTCATATAAGTTGTATTTATTTTGTAAAACGACCTTTCAAAACAATTCATGCCTCTATTGTAAATCTCACATTAACAGTGTGAGGCTTCCTTGAATTCTCAAGTTTGGGTAAGGTGTTTTTCTTAAGTATGGTGATAGCAACACTTGTTATCCTCTCCTCAAAGTTATAGTAGATGAATTTTAGAAAAATCCTGCACCTTGAATATAACAGAACAATTCATACCTTTAAAATAAGTATTGCATTGTAGTATAATTACTAACTTACTTGTAAATATCCCCCTGCAGGTTATAACCTTTGAGAATCTAGAGACCACCGGTATGTGTTCACACTGTATCCCATTTGACAAGCACATACCTGCTACTGGGTAGGTGCCACATTTATGGAAAGAGCGAATAAAACACTGTTACACATTATGAGTTTCTGAAAATTCCTTTAAACCTTTGTTCTTTTAAGCTTTTTAAAATAACATCAACCACTATTGTTTGTCGATTCTCTGAAACAATGCTGTTTTTCTTAATAAGGAATCAATACAAGGTTTCTTTTAAGGTATACGCTTACTGCGTGATCTATTACAACATTATAAAAGAACAGAAATTAAAATTGATCTTTAGAAAGATGTTTTAAAAGGGGTGCTGCAATTTAGAAGGTTAAAAAATATTTTGTTTTCATTGATATTTTCAATATCTAAGTTTATTAAAAGGGAGGGAAATCATATAAATACAGAAATAGGTATATACACACATATATATATACTATATATATATTTATACACTACATATATGTATATATATGAAGTGTATGTAAAATATGTATATGCATACAAATTGATGTTTCTATATGGAAAAGTCAGATTAGTGAAATTTTCCTTCCTGTCTTAATTTTCATTTTTTTTCTTCATGTTTTATTTACCTTAATAAGTACTCTATAAATTGTGCTGACAAATTTTAACACTACATATGGAAAGTGGATCAAAGCAAATAATAATATCCTTTACATATCATAATTTTATAATATGGACAAAAATATACATTGTAGGAATATATGTTTGTTATTATGGAGACACTTCTAACATTTATTGACTGATTACTATGTATCAGATACTGTACAAAGGACTTTCACATGGTTTATCTCATTTACTTCACACCTCAAATCTACAAAGTAGATATTATATTTTCCCATATTATATAGAAGAGGAAGTGAGATGAAGGGACTTGCCTCAGGCAATACCGCTGGTAACTGGTCGAGCCTAAACTCATCCAGAAAGTCTGGTCCAGGCTTCTGAGGGACACATGTTTACTCAGGAATGGAAAATATAATTTGCTAATTGAATCTGCAGTGAATAATATTCCTACGAGCCTAGCCATATCAATAAATACCTATCACTGATTTAACTAAAAATTGGCATGCACCTATATTAAGAGTATAGAGGGAGAGGAGGTGGTAAGCTATAAGAGAGTGAAACCCTTATTTATATAATAGAAAGTAGTTGAAGTCTAAAAATAGGTAAAACAAGGAAGAGCAGTTTATACATAGTATTTAAAGTTTGTAATTAACTACCTTTGGGATAAAAAATCTAAAAATATTAAAAGCTTTTGCTACCAGAGAGCAAGACTGATGTGTGGGCATGAAGAGGTAGAAAGGTTTGAGATTAAAGACTGTAAAGTTTCATTATAACCTTTTCAGTGGTATTTGATATTTTAATTATTTGCACTGGATGAAAATTACATAAAATTAAAAAGCATGGATTTAGCGTAGAGAGCCTTATAAAAGCACATTAAACCAGTTAAAAACATGGATTTCCTTATAAATTGGATCACCAGTGACATTTTGTAATTTCATAAATTGTCCAAAACTAGATTGGGTCTAACAAAATGGCAATATCTGTATGATTGCTCTGGTGAAAGTATATCGATCCCAAGTGCACTTTCTTCTTCAAGCTTCATTATAGAGCTACATATTTAGCCTCTATATTACTTGTTAATATAAAGTCTACACCTATAAATAGGTTACTGAATCATTATACTGTCTCCTGTTGCTTCCAAATTAAATACAACTAGATTTGGCAGCTTGAACCAAAGATAAATCAGTCTAAATCAGTCTATGTAAAAGCGTGCCTGAATCACCTCTGTTCTGAGAATAATGGAAAACCAGGCAACCTTGATTTAGGTACTAACCAGTTATGCTCATTGTTCTTTGAGAATTACTTATAATATTACTTTTGGAGTTTTAGAGATGGAAATCTTTCAGAATGAAAGGCTACATCAAGGAAGGTCTTTAAGAGCAATTGAATGACAAAGGCAGTTCCAAGGTAGTGGCCTTGCAAGAGGAGTATCTTTTGGTCATCATCAGAGTACCCTCTGGTGGCCTAGTTGAGCAATTCTAGTCCTTTTTCACTTGCAAGTGAACAAAGACAATAGAATTTCATTCAGTTTCTAAAAGAGGGTTTTCAGTTACCCACAGGAACCGGCAACAGTAATTTGCAAACCCTGCCCTTTATTAAAATTCATTGTTGCTTTCAGAGTTAGAGAACTATAATTTGAGAGATCCAAGCAAGACCAAGAAGAAATAACATTTTATATAATTACTTTTAAGAGCGGCTATATAATTAAACACATGTGCAATTAATTTTAAGCAAAAACTGCAGCTATTATGCTGTGGAAAGTTGCTTTATACTAGCCCTGGTTTATAGTAGCAGAGTGGGTATGATGGCGAGAGTTACAATTTGGCACGATTCCAGTAAATTTACAGTTTCGTGAAAGTGCCATCAATAGAGCATTGTTTTTGCTTTACTTTGCTTTTCTCCAGCTTTGTGGCTCTGTTTTAGCAGCAAAACATGTGGCATATTGGTTGTAGCAGTTTGGGCTATAGCTCTAAAGCGTGTAATACCAAGAAATCTATGTTGAAATTCCAGTTATAAAATAAAAACAATCCCACTCAACTGGGGGGGGGGGAGTACATAAAAATTTGCATATTTAACTTTTCCCCTTTCTTTTATGAAATTAATTAAGTGCATTTGTAAAGTGAACTAATCATGGAATGATTTGATTTAAATGGGATAAAATAAAAACTAAACTTCCTACTATAAATTTTTTTTTAATTAACATAATTTTTGTTTCAAAAAGTCACATATCTCTTTGCATAAAGCTCAGGTTGTAGTAATAACCAAAGTTGAAAGGCAAGGGCCACCTTGAAAACATTATGACATTATATAACTGGTGAAACTCCATTTTAAGCACAGAATGTGTGAGGAATGCACAGGTCTTTTTAATGATGCATTCCCTGGTAGTATACAGTATTCTTATCAAATAAGCAAACAACAAACAAAAACAAAACAAAACAAAAACAGGCTGTCAAACTATTTTTTAGCTCAAGATATAGTTAATGTTTAATTTAGATCATTCTGGGATACATATGAGTAGGGTAGATTGTTTGAAGAGAGCTCTGATCACAATTTTGAAACTTGTTTCCACTTTCAATTAACCTTTGATAGTCAGCTACTGGAGGATTTTGAAATTGTGCAATACAGGAAGACAACTGTTATAAAATGCAAGCAACTGTATTCTTAATGCACTTCACTGCATTCTTGAAATGATGCCAGCAGAGGTTCAAAAAATAAAAAACTGCAAAACTCAGCTTTGAAATAAGGACATTTATCAGCAGTTCAGAATCCTTCTATCAGAACTGTGACCACAGGAAATGATTTGAATCCATAAATAAGCCCCATGCAATGCCATCTAGAAAGAGATAATACAAGAAGATCTTTAATATGTAGCTATTTGTAGAAAGAGTTCTGAGAGAGAGAAAAGTGGTTTGGAAGACCCCCTTCAACCTGACAGTAGATCTTGCTTCTTTGTGAAATTTATACTTTAACCTAATTAATTAATTCAGCTGGCGCTTAAGACTTTCTAGATGCCAAGGATTGTACAATGCACTGGGAGCCATTGATGAACGAAAGAAGTATAGCCTCTACCCTGAAGAGATTTATGTTCTCCATAAATAGTAAACGAGTAAATCAATTTCAATAATTATTTTTTAAGTAATGCTGTTAAAGACTGGAGATTAAAATAAACAAAACCCCTTTTTGAGTCAGCAACAGTTAAGGTGAAACTGGAAGGAGGGAGCAAGTACAGGAATGGATTTGCTTTGTTTCAAAAGAACTGAAAGGAGGCCTGTTTAGCTGTAGTACAGTGTATTCTGGAGCACATAGGCATTTTAGGCCATCGGTGGTATTATAAGCGAAATGAGAGCCATTAAAAGGTTTAAATTGGGAGTGCCATGATCTGATTTATCTTTTAGGCTGATCACTCTTTTTTCTCACTGTTGTGGCCTCTCCCGTTGTGGAGCACAGGCTCCGGACGCGCAGGCTCAGCGGCCATGGCTCATGGGCCCCGCCGCTCCGCGGCATGTGGGATGTTCCCGGACCGGGGCACGAACCCGTGTCCCCTGCATCGGCAGGCGGACTCTCAACCACTGCGCCACCAGGGAAGCCCTAAGCTGATCACTCTTGCTGTATAGAGAAATAAATTGCAGAGAGGCAAAAGTGGAAATAGGCAGCCCAAGTAGGAGCATATCACAGCATCCAGGAGAGAGATTTGGTGGTTTGAAATAAGGTGATAGCAGTGGAGATGGAAAGAAGTGAGCAGCTAAGAGATATATTTGGGGGGGTAAAAATATGGTAACATTTGTAGATGAAGAAAAGGAGTGAGGGGAGCCAGATATAAGGACAACTCCTGATTTCCTCCAGCTGGGGAAATGGGGGTGCTGGTCACTAAAGATGGCAGTCTGAAGAGAAAGCATGAAATCCATTTTGGACATGTTAAATTTGAGATGCTCATGAAGCATCTAAATGGAGATGTTAAATAGGCAGTTGGGTATATAAATCAGAAGCACAGATACGAGGTTTGGGTTAGAGATAATTGTGAGGGTTGTCAGCATGGAAGCAGCACTGTTCTCATTACTCATATTCTGATAACCAAGACCCTCGACCTGAGAGAGCAGTTCCCACAATAGGAAGAAGCATTTTCAACTCCAGATATTTCTTTCTGTTTTTCTAACCTCTAATAAGTCATTTTATTGTGTTGTGCATTTTCTCAGAGCTTTGTAATGTTATGGAAATTATTATAATTTCTATAGTGATGAGGTCCAACATGGTGTAGTGGAAAACAATCATTTGCCTCAGATCAAAACTTACATTTACCATTTATTAATGGTGTGGCTTTGGATGGGCTGCTTAATGTCTTTGAGCCTCTGCTTACTCACTCTCCATGAAAATAGGGGACTAAAAATACCTTCTGTACCAATAGAGGAGGTAGGTACATATTTTATCTTGGGGAATCTAACCTAAAATATGTCACAGTAAAAAAAAAAATGTTAAAGCAGTTTTTAACTTAAGGGGTTACTAAAGAGATCTAAGTCATTAATACCCAACCATGATTTTTTTTTTTTTGGCTGTGTTGGGTCTTTGTTGCTGCGCGTGGGCTTTCTCTAGTTGCAGCAAGCAGGGGCTACTCTTTGTTGTGCTGTGCGGGCTTCTCATTGTTGTAGCTTCTCTTATTGCGGAGCACGGGCTCTAGGCGCCAAGGCTTCAGTAGTTGCAGCACGTGGGCTCAGTAGTTGCAGTGTGCAGGTTCAGTAGTTGTGACTCACGGGCTCTAGAGCGCAGGCTCAGTGGTTGTGGTGCACTGGCTTAGTTGCTCTGTGGCATGTGGGATCTTCCCGGACCAGGGATCAAACCCGTGTCCCCTGCATTGGCAGGTGGATTCTTAACCACTGCACCACCAGGGAAGTCCCAATACCTGACTATGATTTAAAAGGTTATCCTACTCAGATTACATTTGTGTACTAGAAATATACTATACTATATTACTGATATTATTGTGAAAATACATTTATTTCTGATTCGCATGATGAGTCATAAATGATACTCAATGTCTATTGGAATTTGAAAATTAGAAAGAAATATTTATTACAGTCAGAAAATTAAATGGTTGATTTACCTCTTTAGAGTTAAGTAACTTCATATTACAATATCTTTAATATTGGCTGTATTTGATGATTGTGGGGATTTTGATAATCCTGTATATTTCTCCAAATGAAAACAAGATATTAACTAGGTTGAGTGCAGAATCAGGGAATATACTGCAGTTTCTGAAATGGTCAGCAGAGAGCCTCAGTAAGGCTACTGTGTTTACATTTCCTCAGCTTCTGTAAGGGAGTAATGATTACATAGTAATAACCAAAATTGCAAAATAATTGAAACAGCTATTTAGTTTGTCCCCAAAAGGTGCTTAATACTGAGTTAAGATGTAGTAATGTGCTTTATTCATGGGGAAAAAAAACCCAAACAAAACATGTCCTGAATTAGTGTATGAAGTGGAAGGAAGGAAAGGAAGGGATATTTTAAATATTGGTCAGGGACCTTTTTGCCAATTTTGTATGTGGAATATAAAGTAGGAAATTCAACATATTCCCCAAGATAAATATTTTCTTTTCTTTTTTTGCAGTGAAGCACTGAAAAAGCTATATGTATACAATCTTTCCTTCTATTATGAAATTAAGACCAATTTCAGAATAGAATTTTGTACTGTTTTCTAAAGGGTGGAATTAAGTTTGAATAACAAAATGTGTGCTTTATTATGATAAATATTTTAAATTTAGATTTTTGTATATTTTCTCAGGATAGTCATGATAGAATATAAAACAAAATACAAAAACAAACCTAATCTATTTTATTGTTTCTCCATTTATAAATGTAAGAACTCTATATCCCCGCACAATAAATTCCAAATGTTTTCTACACCTAATGAGTTTATTCCATTGTAAAATTTGACCAGAAATGATTTATGTATAATAACTTATACAGATTATTTTGGGGAGAGGTAAGAGTTGGAGATGATTTTGAAGATCTCTCTTCAGAGTGTTGGGATTTAACAGAATGATGGCATATGTGCAGAGTAATTGCGATAATAAGTAGCAATAGCTTATAGTTAGAGATTATAATGTGTCAGGTGATGTGGCAAGCATTTTATCAGCACAATACCATGTAATTCTCATAACGACCATGTGTAGTGATTATTATTTAGTTTACATATAAGGAAATTGGGGCTCATGGAGACTGGGACTTGCTCAAGGTCACTCAGCTAATGCATGGCAGAGCTAAAATGGGAATCCATGTTGGCTCAACTCCAGGTCCACATGGTAATCACTACACAGTAATGGACTGCAGGATGTGTTGATCTTCTTAGACATATTTAATAGTAAATAAGTATTCATGTATTGGTTATTATTGCATTAATTCATTCATTTATACTATTTTTATATATTGGAACAACTATATTTACTAAGATTCTGTATGCTTATGAAATATAGGTATGTAACACCAATGCTGAGTCTGCCTTTTTGTTCAGTAAATTGATTTTTATATAAAAACAATCTCTCCACTTAATTCTTTCCACAAAGAACAGAAATGGTATTATCTGATAAATCAGATAATTAAATAAATTATTGAATATGCATATAATAAATAATTTACAACTATTAAGGCTATGTTGTAAAAACATTTAATGATATTCATAATTTTTACAATTATTGATAGAAAAATAGAGTATAAAATATTCAGTGCAATATGGTCTTTTGTTTTTTAAAAGGTGTATATTTCCATAGAAAAAGCCTGGGTGTAAGCTCATCTTGCTCATTATGTCGGCATAGCATCATAATGCCTGTTGTTACTTTTGGTATGATTTATTATAAAGTTTTTCTACAGTAAGTATGCATTATTTTGTAAGCAGATCATATATATAGCCAAGTAATAATCAAACTGATGTTCGATTACAAAAATGTAATAATGGACAAGATAGCTATGGTTCATGTCTTCATGGAATTTACGGGTAAGGAAAATTGTCCCACAGAGGGGTTAAAATACTTATCTGAGGTCATACAGTGTGGCAGGACCAGAGCTAGATTTCAGATCTTCTTTAAATCACTTTACTATACGTTTTATGAGAACTCGTAAACAAAAAAGTAGAGTAGGAAATGGTTATATAAGAATAGTGAGCTTAAATTGTGGGTGTTATTAATGCTAGAAAGATGTAAGGCTTTCTACAGTGGGAAGTAAGGATAGATTCCTGAGCACAGGAGTGACTTTAACTGACTAATAGGAAATTAGTTTACCATTGATGTTACCATTGATGTAAGACCTTCTTTTCTATAGTTGAGGAAACTTGCAAGCTTATTCTGTTGTCTTTAGTATCCTTTTGCTGTTTCAACTTAGCTTTGATTCTGTTGCCATAGTTATATTTAAAAATATAATACTGATTGTGCCATTTAACTTTTGTGAAAGCTTTCCATGTGTCCCTCACAAACATACCTATACTCATTCACAAAATGAACAGATGGAAAAATGGAAGGGCTCTCCTTTAGGCCCAGAGCCTCCCCATTGAGTTTAATCTGTAGGGGGAAAAAAAAGGAAAACGGAAAAAGTTTGCAGACAAATAGCTTAAGGGAAAAAGAGACAGAAGAGGCTATCCTGCAGGTCAGCAATTAGATAAGTTTCCCATGGAGTGAGAAAGGGACTGAAAGTTCTCCCCAAAACTTATGAGAGGGTGGCATTTCCTAATAAATGGACTAAAAGGATTTGGAGAGAAAGACAAATTTTCTCATGGTATACGTTTTCCTTGAGTATTTGTAGAAGAGAGATATATAACTCTTCCTTTGAATAGAAGTGAAGGAGAAGAAGCTAAATTTTTTTTAAAAATTGGTTATGGTGGATATGGATTTATTCCAAAATATACTTACCATTGTGCAAAAGACTATATTATTTAACATTTAATCAGTTAAATCTAGCTGTAAGTCTCTTCTCATAATGGTGGTAGGAAATGCAGTCTGTTGTGATTCAGTGAGCCTTCCTCTTCCGTTTACCTCTAGGAGTCCTTAAATGATTCCCTCTTCCCCCTGCAAAAAAAAATAGGGTTGCTAAATTTAACAACAACAAAAAAATACAGCGGACCTGTGTAATACTTAAGACATGTTTATACTTATTATTCATTGTTTTTATGAAATTCTAATTTAACTAGACTTCCTGTAATTCATCTGGCAATCTTATTCAAAAAAGAAAACTGCAATCATCACTGAGATACTTATTTTTTCTCACCCACAGATTCCATTTGAAGGCTCAGTTCCAAAGTTCTTTCTTTTTGACTTCTAAGAGCAAGTTGTTTAGAGTAAAGCCATCTCAATAGTCTGCTTCTGTTCCAGATACTTGACAATCTCATGATTTTTTAAAAATATAAAAGTTGTTAACAAGCACCTGAAGCTTGAAAAACAGAAGAATATTAAGGATGCTTGGAATGGGGGAATGGGTAGTGATGTGGAGAACTGTCAGTGTCATGGGAAATAGTTTTCAGTACTGATGGTTTCTTAATAAGTAAGAAAAACAGATCAAAACAATATATCAGTGACTTGCTTTTACAGGGATAATATATGACAATATAAAAACAATATTTTAATGCTCTTAATCTCTTGATGTCAATGAAGTAGAGGCACAATGACCTGTAATTAAGTGAATGGGACTACAGCAGTAGAGAAGTGAGAGTGGGGGCAGTTGAAGGTGGAGGAAATTTCTGTAACCTATACTTACAATTTAATAACACTATCTTATATAGTAAATCTATTTGATTGCACACTATGTATAAACCATAGCAAGGGTTGGATTATGGATGCCCACTGAAATTTATGGCGTCAGTGTAAACTATTATCAATTGTATCATTTTTATTTTTAATAGACTGTATTTTTAGGACAGTTTTAGGTTCACAGCAAAATTGAGCTGAAGGTACAGAGTCCCCATATACCCTTTGATGTCACATACTCACAGCGTGCCCTATTTTTCTGAGATTCAACAGTGAATCTAATTATACATCTTAGATTTATACATTTCATATATGCTTTTAAAACTGCAAATAACAGTTCAATACAAAATTATATATATGCATCAGTGGTTCTCAGGCACAGAATTTAGGAGGAATTTGAGCAAGTTTTTCCTCAAGCATATAGTGAATATTATGAACCCTAATAGTGGAATGTTTCCTTCTAACCTAGTTGTCTTTTTTGATTAAATTTTATTACAGTGAACAGCTTAGTAGGTATGATATTGCTAATTGGAAACAATGAGATTTAAAATGTTTATAACCTGTATTTTCTTGAGCATCTGTCTAAGAACCACACCAGGGCGGTACACCTGTTACAATCCAAGAACTTACAGTAGTATATCATCACCCAAAGTCCACAGTTTACATTATAGTTCACTCTTGGTGTTGTACATTCTATGGATTTTGACAAATGTGTAATGACATGTGCCCATCATTATAGTATCATACACTGACCTCAAAATCCTCTGTTCTCTGCCTGTTCATCACTCCCCTGCCAATGTTTTTTTTCTTTTTTTTCATTTACATATTTTTGAGTACATATTTTGTGTATAACAGTGTATTCTACAAACAGCTGGAACAAAAATAATTGGTCTTATAGTTTCAGAAATACATGGCATTGTTAAAAATTATATTTAGTTTAAAATTATGGTAAAATATTTTACATATTTTAACATGCACCTTTATGCATGATTATAGTATGATTAACTTTTGAGTATGATAACTCAAGGCAGTATGGCAGTATCCTTTGCTTTTTCATCATATTAAACACTCTCATGTGCAGTTATGAGTAAGTTTAAAATAATGTGCTATTTTGGTGTAGTTTTTTTCAAAGACAGTTGATACTTGATCCAATGAAATTTCATGTTTTTTCACTTTATTGAAATTAACAGGCATTCTGTTCTACAATTCTAAGGTTGTTTTATGTTGTTTTCCTAGACTCAGAAGGTGAAACAGTATGTACGTTCAAGTTAATTTGCATTAAAATGAGACTTGTATGCAGGTAAATCCAACATATTTGCTAATTTAATGACTCCAGATCCTCTAGAACACTACATACTCATTTACAAATATGTTTACCCTTATTCATAAACATAATTACGTATATTTAGAAATATCTTACTAGAACTAGATCTCTTGGGTTTAGGATTATACAGGGATTTTATCCACCTGTAACCTGATGTACCTTATGCTTAACAAGTGATGTCCACTGTATAGTTTATTCATCATTTTCCATTTGATATGTAAAGGCTGGGTATTGAGTTCTGTGTGAAGATGAAAAATTAAACACATTGATTATTTTTCTCTCCTGAAATCCATCTAAAACAAAAGAGTTTTTAAATGACAAAAACTCACAAGAATATAGATAGTAGAGGAGGATTAAAACCAAACAAAATTTGGGAGGTAGTAATTAGATGAGCCAGTGATAACAGACTTAGAAGTCACCGGAAGGTTGAATCTTAAGTCACTAGTGGGAAAGACTAAGAGACAATCCAGTTTATACCTCAGAATGTCCAGAAGGTCTCATGAATTGGTGGCACCGGAAACCTATAAAAGAGGCAGTGAAGGTCATGCTTAAAAGAGGAAGATTAGTTGAAAATCCAATTAAGAAGTGGTGAGAGAGCAAAAACATGCAACTAGGCAACTTCCCGTTCCCTACCCCATCTGAATATTGGAAGTTTATTCTCTGGAGGCGGTAGAAGAGTCTTTGGATGGTGAGTCTGAGATACAATTGGAAAGAGAGGTACAGTACAAAAATCAAGCAGATTAATGTTTCCATACAAAATTTTGACACCCCTTCTTCACATACCCACACATCATTCACCTCTTAAATCACAGAAACCTGTCAACCAGTTCAGTACTCTCCAAGCAAATGATTAAAGACTCTTTTATGCAGAATCTAAGCAGTCCAATAGGAAATATTTAAAGATACTGACATAATGGATCTCTCAACAAAACAATCAAGGAAAATAGACTATAATGAAGTCTACAGGTATCAAGTACCAACTCTATACTCAGAGCATCCATTCAGCTTTTACTTAACTACTTGTAAGTATTAGCAAACAAAAATAACCTAACTTCTGAAGAAGTTCTCTAGCATAAAATCTAAGGTCTAAAACAAACAGAATATAACAATTTTGAGGAAACAAGTTGTATATGCGTAGAAGAAAAATTCAAAAATGGACAAAAAGACTAATATGAATGTTCTCAAAAAGATATAAAACATGATGCAATGGAGAAAGAACAACCAAATATTCTTAGAAATAAAAAAATGAAATAAAAATGAAAAAGTCGTTAGAAGAGTTTAAAGGCAAATTTGAGGAAAATTTCCAGGAAAAAGGGGGAAAAGACAGATATAGGAAATAAGAAAGAAAAGACAAAGTAATATTGGTAGCAATAGTATCAATAATTACAGGAGCAGTCCAATAGGGCCTTCAAATAATAATCATTCTTAAAAAGATCGTTGATAAAATGAAGGGGAGAAAATTATCTGACATTTTTTTCTAAAGCAGGGGACATGAAGTTCCATATTGAAAGGACCAACAACTATCCAGAACATCTGATGGAAATAATTTCTTCTTTGTCAAAAAAAAAAGCATAAGCTGTGAGATTATATACATATTTTTTAGCAAGAGAAATAGGGAAAAGTAAGAGCAAATTCAAAGTGCTAACATTCAGAATGGCTTTGGCCTTCACAAGATCAGCACTGTCACAGAGCCTTGCTTTCCAATTCCTAATGTAACTGGCTTCCTTACTAGAATTCTGTACCTATCCAAACTATCATGTTGTTTGAGGCATAGTATGAGACATTATTGATCTCTTAAGCACACATTCTTAAGAAGCTACAGGTGCTTCATTATAACAAAGAAAGTGAACGTTGTGGGATGTAAGAAAGAGAGGATCCAACTAAGAAGATAGTTTAATGGCATATATAGAATAATTCCTGGTAACAGAAACATAAAATAGACATTAACTTGTTCAGATGGAGACTAGAATGTTCTGAAAATTTTTCTTCAGTTAGTTGAAGTTGAAGCCTTGATGTATCTAAATTTATTGGGAAATGATTCAGAGAACTGGCAGAGAGTTTGAAGTTGAGTTTTTATTCAACATGAAATAAATAAAAAAGGGAAATTATTAACTTCACAGAAAATAGAAACTGAAGCAGAAAACAAAAGTTTATGTATAATGTATAGCTTTGCTAAGAATGCTAAGAATAGCATTTACATAGTTATAGTGTTAACACTGAATATTTCAAACACAATTTTATGGGAGCAGTGTTAGGAGGGGGTTAGTTTAGGGTGGTGAAAGAGAATAAATTATGAGAAAATAATTCATATGCCTTAAAAAAACAAAAATCAGGAAATAGTTATATGAGAGACAGAGGTAGATATCAAATGAATTAGTTGAAGATATATTTACAATGGCTTCAAAGTCATATACCATCTGACCTTGTTTTAACTCTCCGACCTAATTTTCTTCCAATCTCCCCCTCAGTCAGTCCACTGGAACTAATATGGATTCTTACTATTCCAGGAATGCTCGAGGCATTCTGTGCTTCAAGGTCTTTGCATTTGCTGTTCACTTTCCTGGAATACATTCCCCCAAGATGTCCTTATGGCTAGCTCCTTTGCCTCCTTTAGTCAGATCTTACATGTCACCATGTCAGTGAGCCCTTCCCTAGCTAACATAATAAGTTTCTATCTCCCCCATTAAACTTTTTATTTTCCTTCTTTGCTTTGTATTTCTCTTTAACATTTATTATCTAATAGTACCCTAAATATTACCTTATTTATGATCTGTGTCCCCTCTCCATCACCTGCTGGCAAGTTTAGCTCACAGGCTCCCTGAGAGAAGGGGTAATATGTTGCTCATTGTTGTATCCCCAGTGCCTAGGCCAATGTGTGGCATGCAGTAGGTGCTTAATAAGCAAGCGACAATTAGAAAATATTAATGAATTAATAAATGCACAAAGAATTTATAACCTATGTTTAAAAGTCATTTGTGAATGTACATAATGGCAAAATAAAAGAAAAAATTTAAAAAAAGCTAAAATAAAGATTCTTTAGTGCACATGAATTCCTTATGTTTTAATCAAATATCCCCTAAACATACATTGTATAAGAAAAAAAAAAAGGTTGGGAAAAAGAAGCATAATTATTGATGTTCTCCTGTGTGAGTTCATACATTTCATTAATAGTTTCATTTCATTAATAGTTTCATTATGCAGAAGTAAGTTATTGTCATTCAGAAATAGTTTGGAGATATATTCCATTATAGAGTTTGCATGTATAAATAACCATATTATTAATGGCAATTAGCACACAATGCACTTCCTCTTAAATTTAATTATATGCTTGATTAAGAGTGTTTGGGTACTTAATTAAAATAAGAAAGTCCAATGATACTTAATTCTCACTTATATTCATATTGCAATTCTAATAACTCCAGTCCTCACTCAATCCATGCATAGCTCCTATTAATTTGAATCAGAAGTATGCATGCTCACTGAATAAAGCCTGAAATGCAATTGGATAGGTTACATCAAGGAAAATTCTCTGCAGTCTGACAATATGGAATGAAGGGACAGTCCAGTGCAGGCAACTGAACAGAGAGATAATTGTCATAATTGGGTTCAATTAGTTTTTCATAGCTCTGGTGAAGCAGTTTCTATTGTATTATACCATTAGCTATAACCAGTAACAGAACTAGTTAGCATGATTAATAGGTGTCAATGCTTATAAAGGTAAAATACATTCTAAATATTAAGATCTCAGTGAAGATAAATGAACTGAATAGCAATGTAAATGCATTGTTGAGAAACCTTTGCCTTTGTTAAATGTGATGTGGGTTGAATGGAATGAGATCAGACATATTCAATGAACTCAAGTGTCATAAATACATATTTTCTGAGGAAAATGAGTTCATGTACAGCCATCTTTTCAGTATGAAAAAAGTGACCATTAAATGAACGTTAGAATGTGGTGATACCAAGAAACTCACAACATAGTTAAAATCATAGTTCCTATTAATTTGTTTAAGTAGCCCAAATAAATTTTGGTAATGCCTGTGGTACTAAAGAAGAAACTGAAGTATTGAAAGCCTCCTTGGCCACACACTAGTGAATGGCAGAGATATGATTCCAAGACAGTTTTATTTGATTTCATTATTGGAGCTTTCTTTTACTGTATTTCCTTTTCCAATGATAAGGTCAACTGCAAGAATGCAAATCAACTGGAACAAGCTCCCTATTTGTTTTTAGTTTTCCTCCACACTTTCAGAGCTATTCCTATAGGGAGAAAAGGATGAACATTACTCTGGAACAGTAAAATAGTCAAGATTCATTTCACTGCTTGTCATCTAGGAAACTCTGAAGACCCTGGTTTTCACTTCCCCACCAATCCTGCCTCCAACAAAGATTATTGTCTTGTATTTTTTGTCAGTATAGGGTTCAAAATTTTTTTCCTCAAGGAAGTTAAATTCACAAAGAGCTTTGAAATAATTTGGATTTCTCATATTTTCCTAACTTCCCAGTTCATCTTTGAATTAAGCTAATTCTTTAACCGTAAAAAATATTGAGAGCCCAGTATGTCCAAATTAAAGAGTTTGCAGTTTTAATGATGCACATGAAAAATATAATATCTGACTTGATTATGGTCTCGAAGGATAGAAACATTTGGATAGAGAAGAAAAGGAGATGTTTCATAATAGTGTGAGTAGATTGTATTGAGGGACACTGATTATTTGAAACAGAACGTGTGACTAGGCAAGCGTAGGGAGATTTAGGAGAAGTATAAAGGGGTGTGGTTATGGAGGATCTTGATCAAGTGGGAGATTGGATTTGCTTCTGTAAGCAGAGTTGGAAGGATTGTATGAGGGTACTTTGAAAGGATTAACCTGTAAACTCTGAAACAGGATGAAGGGGGGAGATACCTAAATATTAGGTGGTATGATCAGATACACCTTTCGATCTCCATTTCACTCTTTTTCTATATGAAAATGTTAGAAAAGAAACAAGCAAAACCACATTTCTGAAACTTTCTTATAGTGGATCCTTGAATTATAATTGCAGTGACTCTTCTCCAGTTTCCTTCTCCTGTTCAGAGGTTGGTAGAGAGGTGGCAATGATTCTAGGTAAACTTAATTCCATTAGTGACCTAAAGGTAGTAGTCCCCTTACTGGGCTGATTCTGTAGTAATCAAGAGGTCTATCCTAGAACTTGTTCCTAGAAACAGTATTAAATCCCTTTTGCTTGAAAAAGTGTTTTTTATTTCTGGCATTGATGAAATATTTGTACTAGAAGTGGTGCATTAAAATAAAAACCTAGGGACTTCCCTGGTGGCGCAGTGGTTGAGAATCTGCCTGCCAATGCAGGGGACACGGGTTCGAGGCTTGGTCTGGGAAGATCCCACATGCTGCGGAGCAACTAAGCCTGTGCGCCACGACTACTGAGCCTGCGCTCTAGGGCCCGCAAGCCACAACTGCTGCTGAAGCCTGCGTGCCCTAGAGCCCACATGCTGCAACTACTGAGCCTGCGTGCTGCAAGTACTGAAGCCCGTGTGCCTAGAGCCTGTGCTCCGCAGCAAGAGAAGCCACCACAATGAGAAGCCCACGCACCCCAACGAAGAGTAGCCCCTGCTCGCTGCAACTAGAGAAAGCCCACGTGCGTCAACGAAGACCCAACACAGCCAAAGATAAAATATTAAAAAAAAAACAACAAAAAAAACCCCCTAAAATATGTGTTACTGTTTTGTGGTCAGGAGTAGTAGTGAGGAAACATATTATGAGCTGGAAGGCTGGTGGCTTTTCTGAGTTATGGCAACTGTGGTGAAGTAATTGTTATGACAATCTGGAATACAGACCACTGAAGCTTTAGCTTGAAAGGGTGAAGTTAAAAAAAAAAAACTTTGTTAAGGTGTGTGGCCTGTTCCTGGCTGCCTTTGACAAGAGTTTACAACAAAGATGAGAGCTCAGCCTGATATTGGCCAGTTTTCAAGAAGAGATTGAAGAAAGTAGAGTCTAAAATTCTGGTGATTTATGGGTTGGAAAAGCCAACTGCTTCTGTACAGCAGGGGATAAGAAGGTTTATCAGAGTCTCATATTAAGTTTCTTATAGGGCAGCCCTGGGGCAAAGATCAGATAAAGAATGTTGCATTCCTGCCCAGGCTTATTGCTTCTGATCAATGCAAGGTAGTATCAATTTTAAAAAGTGGTTAAAGCAAGTTGGAGTGGGTGGAGAGTGTTCACAGGCACATGAAAATAAGTGGAAGCAAATAAACCAGTTCCTATTAAGTTTTTAGAGGAAATTTTAGCCAAATAAACCCTAGAACTCATCTGCAAAACTCTTTGGTTGTTCAGTCCTTAAGGCAATTTTCAGGCACCAAACCTGCATTAACAGTTGTAGGACATAAGAACTGTGTGCCCCAAGGATAGTCTACTCTCCCACACCCACTTCAAATTTTGCCACAGAGAATATGGATGAGGAAGAACTATTCAACAGGAAACACCAAGAGACAACAGAGAACACAAGACAAAGGAGCACCTTCTCAAGAGCAGAAGCAGGGTCTTCAAGGGTATGAGGGTCTTCATAATTCCTGTTCAACAGGATCTATTTATTTCCATGACCATTGATTGTGGAATATTCTTCTTTCTTCCCTTATCCACATGGGGAGATTTAATTTGACCATTCATTTTCTTCCCTTAACAGGTCAGTGATCCATGAGGAACTAGAGTTGGCCTTAATGGAAAAACAAAACAAACATAAAATGGCTGTCCATCTCCCAGAAACCTTGGAATTTGCAAAGGGTGTAGAAAAGACAAAGGGTTGTGTCAAGAGTAAAGGGAAGGAAGGGAGAATTTCTCTGAACATCCTCTGATTAAACTCCCAGTAGCCTGGAATTTAACCTTTTTGGCAATCCAGCTTCAGCAAGTGTACAACAATGCCTAAGGGGATGACAGAGCAACAGGTTAGAAAACAATTGGGAATCGGATTACCTGCCCTGCGGGCCATTTGTTGCATCCTAGCCTAGACTGGTCAGAGAGTCACATAGAGGGAACAGCTACTATCTATTTAAGTCATTTCATTTGGGGGCCTTTTGGCAGCATTAGCATAGCATTGACCCTAAGAGAAGTAATTTAAAAGCTCTGTGAAGTGTGACCATTCTTTTCTGAAGTGTTTTCTCATATGTATGGTATTCTGCTTAAGCCATTGGTTTTGTATATTGCCCTGACCACATCTTATACATTTCTGTCTCTGGGCCTTTATTCATGTGATTTATTTGACTTCTCTTGAGTCCTCCCCAGCTAAAATACTACTCATCTCATTTCATATACTATTATTACTTTTATATAAATATATAACTTAAAATTTTTTCAGTTTTTGGAATTAGTTTTATTATTTAATTGCCAGAAGATTGTATTACGCATGCCTTACTTTTCCAATTGAGTTATAAGGTCTAAAAGAACAGAAAATGATTTTTCTACCCCGTTGATATTTATACCTCAGGATTCAATAATTATTTGATAATTGATTAATTGCTGAAATATAGTGGTATCTCTCACTCATATTCAATGAATATATAATCTAGTAAATTATCTGTAATCAGTGTAACACATCATTTTAAAGAATTAATTTACTTTTATCCAAAAAGTCTTAACACCCATACTTGTCCCAATTCTGTCATACAGAGAGGAAAGTCTATTCATATTTTTCTATTATTCTGAATCACGCTATCAAATGCTACCCCTGCCAGATGCAGCATTATTCCATTTATAGAAACTTTATAGTGACGATGCTGCTAATATGCCACCATTCTATATTTTTCTTTTGCTTTGTTAATATTCTGGTAACTATACAGGATATAGTTAGCTTTAAATAATCATAACATTTTTTATATTTCATTAGCTTTCCACCCATCTCTTTTAATACAGTGGTACTTAGTTTACAAAGCAAATACAATATTGTTCTTCATAAGTTCATTTTAGGTTGTAAAATTTATTTTGCCAAAAAAGGGGCACTGCTATTTGAAATTGAAAGGTGTTAAGTGCCTCTTATTCACAGATCAAAAGTACATATCCAGTAAATGACTGCCTGGATATTGTGCAGTGGGTTTTCTATATTATATTTAACCATTACTCTTGATCTGGCTCTCAGAACTTATCTCTATTGCCTATGGGCCCTACCTACACCCCAATATCAGAACAGAATGATGTTACACATTTTTATGTTTGGTTTTACACTAACTCTTCCACTGGTTCACACTAAGTTCCTTTGGAAATATTATCAGCCCACCAGAAGATTTATCTTAATTAAAAAAAAAAAAAAAAAAAAGGGACAGTAGTCTTTTCTCCTTCTCCTGCTTGAAATACATTGTAATTTATGTGCATACTTCTCCTCACACCCACACCATCAATCTAGTAATCTATTCTCCACTTAGGTAAATTAGCTAGAACAGTGCTGGTTTGCTTTCATTTCCTCGTTATCAGCCAGTAGTTTGTTTGACTTCCCTTTCATTAGGTTAAAGAAATAAAAAAAATAATAATGGGCATTTATCCTTTTGATTGCCAAATCTGAACCTGTTTGAAGCTTCAGGATGTCTTTCAAAATCGCAAATGAGTCCTAATGTTCGCTCCATCTTCAGCATCCCAGTGAGGACTGTGGCATGACCAGCAGTTTAGGAATTATTCTCATGTTTAGGAATTGGCTTATAGAAGTTAATGTGTTTTCATAAGAAAACAATTTTGAATGACGCAACTATGTAATTTGACCCATACAAGATGTTGCCAATGTGTTCCAGTGCTTATTATGACACAGGTTTAACACATGATATGCCTATGACTCTTTTCTATGTACCAGTTACACTCTTCTGTGTCTAAACATTTACTCCTACAAACTCTGTGTGATGATCATCTTTTATATTTTTCTATTAGAGATAACTCAATTAACTGAGCAATCCTTTTTTGCTTGCCAACAAAATACCACACAATGTATCAATACTAAGTCCGTGATACACAAAGATGAATTAGAGCCCGTTTCAAGATGCTCATAGGCTAGTGAGAAAGCAAATGTTTAAAGAAGTAAATTCCATTTGGTTATATATACTGAAATTAAAGTCCATGGGGACATGATAGATAGAATAACTGATTCAAAATATTCACAAAATGTTTAGTCAAGCCACAGTCTCCAAATGAATTCTCAAACACCGTTGATGTCCTGTGTGAATGAAATGATTCAGTATCTGTAATGAAAGAATATTTCGTAGCACAAAAAGAGTTGGAAAATGTATTAGTTAAGTGCTTTGAAGTCTCAGGATGAGAGGTGCTAGGTGGTTCAACTTGATGTTATGCTCTCCTAAATTATTTTTAATCATCTTGAAAAATAAAACCCTGAGATTAATTTTCTGTAAGAAGTACAAACAACATGGTTTTACTTCCCGTAGTAGATATAATTTTACAATGTTTTAAAGCATTGTTAATTAATCTCCGCAGGATCATGCTTCATCTATTTGACTGAATAATTATGCAATTCTATAGTCATGGTATCCATTATTCTTTCATTTGATTTTCATTCCAGTGTTCAAGATCAGGTTTTCCTCTTGATATTTTGTTAAGTATCTTGCCTTTCACAATTATCCATGTGTTCCTAAGAAATCGGAATTTTTTTTAGAACCAAGTTTGTTTTAATGTGTTTATTAGTATAAATCACTCATCTTTTTGTAAATTACTTGGTAGAGTTTTATTGAATTTCTTCAAGGAAAACATGACTCTTCTCCTAGAGTCCTTTATAATATATACTCTTTCAGGATTTAAATTGTATTTTTAACTTTTTATTCTTTAACTTATTGGGGTTTTGTTAGGCTGCAATACATCAAAGATCTTTTTATAATCACTGTGCCTGGTATGATGCTTGATATGATACCAACCAGGAGATGAAAGAATGAATGAATCAGTGACACTTTGCGAATTTGGTTATACAAATTTTCTACCAGGAGTTGAGATTACACCTTGAATAATTAGCATTTAATGATGTTGACTTAAAAAAATGCATAACCTGAAAGCTGAGAATTACATTTTTTTGGCAGACATACTGAGGACTTAAACCTGGGAGAGAGCCTCTCAGATAGTTCTGAGGGACTGTTCTGACGAGGTTAAGGGAAGAGCCAGGATATATAGGAGTTTTTGCAAAAGACAAACCCCACAAAAACAAACAAATAAAAACCCCACAACAACAGGTAGTCAGAACATCAAAAGATTACTGTTAACTAAAGAAAAAACAGACATCTCAAGTTAATGAATTTAGCACTTTTCTGTGTATGGGAAGATGCAAGGATCTAGGCTCATTGAAATCATTCCCTTAATTTGCACCTTAACTATCTAGGGCCAATCTCCTGTTTTCTCCATCCTCAGTCCCTTCCGGGTGCACAGCTGGGGGTGGTTGCAGTGGCTGATGGCTTGATGGCTGCAACATCCTTTATTTCCTGATATAGCAGGTGACATTTTTGTCCACAGTGAAGGCATGACCCAATCTTTAGTAGATCATAACTTAATCACACCTAATTTAGATGTCTCAAATGGAAAGTTGATTGTAATAATAATAAAGTTGCGATTTGTTGAGCTAATAATAATGCCTGCCATGTAGTGAGTGTTTGCTCAGCATATAAATTACTTATATATATTGTTTTATATAATCATATCAACAGCCTTGTAAAGTCGATATTCTCATATCCAAATAGTATGCATACATTATTTTGTCTGTTTGCCTTTTTAAAATTTAATTTTGGTGATCCTATTTAATGCACTTATTCATATTAAATTGAATTCGTATTCAATTAATAAACTCACATAGTACATATCATACATACTATGAAAATCTCTGCTTATATGTATTGGGTTGGCCAAAAGTGTTTATTGTTTTTTTCCATAAGGTGGCTCTAGTAGCACTTAGTTGTCTTTAACTTCATTCAAAATAATTTTGTTAGATTGTATGTGACAGCCATCATATCAGTGTGCATTTATAAAAGACCTCAAAATTGGTGAATTTTTGTGTAACCATTCTAATATTGAAGATGGAAGGAAAAAAGCAACATTTTCAGCATATTATGCTATATTATTTCAAGAAAGGTAAAAATGCATCCAAAACGCAAACAAAAAGAAAGGTTTGTGCAGTGTATGGAGAAGGTGCTATGACTAATCGAACGTGTCAAAAGTGGTTTGTGAAGTTTTGTGCTGGAGGTTTTTCACTGAATGATCTCCACGGTTGAGTAGACCAGTTGAGGTTGATAACGATCAAATCGAGACATAATTGAGAACAATCAACATTACCATGCAGGAGATAGCCAGCATACTCAAAGTATCCAAGTCAGGCATTGAAAATCATTTGTACCAGCTTGGTTATATTCATCACTTTGATGTTTGGGTTCCACATAAGTTAAGCGAAAAAATCCTTCTTGACCATACTTCCTCATGTGATTCTCTACTGAAACATAATGAAAACGTTCCGTTTCTAAAACAAACTGATGGGCGATGAAAAGTGGATACTGTACAACAATGTGGAGTGGAAGAGATCATGGGGCAAGCAAAAGGAACCACCACCAAGCACACCAAAGGCCAGTCTTCATCCAGAGAAGGTGATGTGTATATGGTGGCATTGGAAGGGAGTCCTCTATTATGAGCTCCTTCCAGAAAACCAAACGATTAATTCCAATAAATACTGCTCCCAAGTAGACCAACTGAAAGCAGTAGTCGACGAAAAGCATCCAGAATTAGTCAACAGAAAACGCATACTCTTCCATCAGGATAATGCAAGACTGCATGTTTCTTTGATGACCAGGCAAAAACTATTACAGCTTGGCTGGAAAGTTATGATTCATCCGCTGCATTCACCAGACATTGCAACTTCAGATTTCCATTTATTTTGGTCTTTACAAAATTCTCTTAATGGAAAAAAATTCAATTCCTTGGAAGACTGTAAAAGGCACCTGGAACAGTTCTTTGCTTAAAAAGATAAATTTTGGGAAGATGGAATTATGAAGTTGCCTGAAAAATGGCAGAAGGTAGTGGAACAAAAGGGTGAATGTTGTTCAATAAAGTTCTTGGTGAAAATGAAAAATGTGTCTTTTATTTTTACTTAAAAACTGAAGGCACTTTTGGCCAACACAATACATTTAGGGATTCCAATTATTTGCTCTCAGTTTTTCTCCTCTGAAGAGTTTATATAAGGTATCTCTCTCAAAGTAACATTTAATGTCAGAATAGCTCTCCTTTCTATTCATGACTTATGCATAGGATATATATTCACTACATGAACCTATATATTTTTGGTCAACCCTTTTGGAATACTCTTTTTCCAGTTTAGTTTCTACCCTACCACATCCGTAAGACCTGTCTTCACTGTATTTTCAAGTCTAATAACTATTATAGTACTTTGGGTCTTATATTTTAAAATTGTGAATATGCTTGATAATTCTTTTTTTTGTTCTTCTAACTATTTATCCTGTTGTTAAACCTTACATCATAAGGAAATTCTTTCCAGACCTCCTTTTAATGTAGACTAAGTTTTCTCAATTATATACTTTCATTTTAGCCTATATGTTTCCTTTATCCCAATTACTACATTATAATTAATATTCTGTAGTCATTTCTTTCCTTGGTTAACATCAAGTTATGAACTCTATGAAGGAAGGGCCATGTCTGTCAGTTGCAAAACTATATCTCCAAAATATTGCCCATGATAGCTGTTAATAAACATTTGTGGAATGAATATCTACTTTTCATGTGTAACAGCATGCAATTTTGAAATGATATAAGACTTTTAAGTTAGAGACACAGGCTTGAACCACAAGTCTACAATTCATTAGTTGGGTGGCCATGGGAAAGTTTCTTAAGCTGATTCCCAGTTTCCCTTTCTGTACAATGAGGGAAATCATATATGGTGTTGGGTATTTTGTGAGATGTAAGGTGGGAAAATGAATGCTTAAAACAAAGTGTGGCTCAGAGCTGATTTCAACAATTAAGGCTATTAGCATTCTCAAATTGTAAATTTTTAGAAAGCAAGGAAGGTGGTGTTGCTTTATCTGTTACACATCACAGAGCAATGTTAATAGCAATCCTCAAGAGCCTCTGATGAATAAATTGTGTCATTTACCAAGTAATTTTTTGTTCTGTTTCCTTTTAACTAATATAGATGAATGTCACTAAACTCTAACCTCTATAACTCAATTAGATTTTTGTTTATCTTGGATCTCTCCCAAGTAATTGTTTGCTGTATCAACAATCCTTTACACTTTAGAATAGTTTATGTTACCAAATTCCTTCATGTTACTGGCTGATAATTTCAATATCTGTGAGAAGAGAGAAGGTAAATAAAATATACATCTTTCCAACAAATGCACAATAATTTATTGTGGATAGAGCAGTAAAATTAAATAAAGGGTCTCTGACATTTTTAGAGACATATTTTGAGTGTAAAGTCTTCAGACATGTTTTCCTGTTTTCTTTTCAATTCACTAAACTGTCCACCCTAAGTATTTCAGTTTTGTCTTACAAGCATGATCTCGTGGCATAATTCCAAGAGTAAATTCAAATAAATCTTTAGTACATAGGGAGTTTTTTTTTTGCGGTACGCGGGCCTCTCACTGTTGTGGCCTCTCCCATTGCGGAGCACAGGCTCCGGACGCGCAGGCTCAGCGGCCATGGCTCACGGGCCCAGCCGCTCCGTGGCATGTGGGATCTTTCCAGACTGGGGCACGAACCTGTGTCCCCTGCATCGGCAGGCGGACTCTCAGCCACTGTGCCACCAGGGAAGCCCCGGGAGTTTCTTTTATTTAGTAATCTTTGCATTAAAAAATTTGATCAATTCTCAACCAACAGTATGGTGAATATAACTTGATAGTACCCCACCAACACACTCCAGTCCCATTTTAAACTTTGCATTATGGAATATCAAATGAGATTGATCAGGTTCTGTAGTTTTATTTTAATCACCTAAACCTTTGGATTGATATATTAGTGTCATCTGTTGGTGAAGAAAGATAGCTGTAGTCTGTTGAGCAATTCTGCTTTTAGCTGTAATCATCTGCTTCAGAAACACATTGAAGTGACAAGCACGATGTGGTTGTCTTGCATGTACATTTAATGAGTTACATGAAAATTCTTATTTTATGCTTAAATTTCTATTTTCTTTAAGAATGATTTCATAATAAACAATATTACTTTGTAAATACCATGTATATTAATGATTAGTTTGTAATCTGTATTACTGAACGTGACCTACCACGTATATCTTCATTTTTTTCTGAAATTCAAACTCTTGATAGCTGGTAGAAACAGTGTTTAAAAAATTAATCTAAAGCTAGTTCCAAAATTCTTATAGTAATGAAAAAGCTAATTTTATTTAAAAGTTCAAATGTGCAGCACTATTTATTTAAAAAAATCAAGAATAAAAAGTGAATGTTTGGGCTTCCCTGGTGGTGCAGTGGTTGAGAGTCCGCCTGCCGATGCAGGGGACACGGGTTCGTGCCCCGGTCCGGGAAGATCCCACATGCCGCGGAGCGGCTGGGCCCGTGAGCCATGGCCGCTGAGCCTGCGCGTCCGGAGCCCATGCTCCGCAACGGGAGAGGCCACAACGGTGAGAGAACCGTGTACCGCAAAGAAAAAAAAAATTTTTTAAAAAGTGAATGTTCAATCAGAATATAGCAGGTTTTTTAATGGTGGGTTATATAATTCTTCCAGTTAATAAAACATCTTTCTTGGCTCTGCGTTTTAAAATGGATATAAACAGCTTAGAGAGAAGTCCCAGATTAAAGGGTTGGGAGGGCACAAAAAATAGAATCCATGATCAATGACTATAGAATTGGGATCTATTAAACCTGAATGTGAAGCGTCCTAATAATTGTCTTCTTGGGTTACTCAGTGTACAGAGGATGATGGGTAGGTTGTTGTTTTTGAAGGTTAAAGAACAAGGGCAAATGAAAGCAGGAATTTCTGAAGGTGAGAACCAGATATATTTTGGAATTATCTTCTTTGAGTTTCATTTCGAAACAGGCTAAATTCTTATCTGTTTTCTGGTTTAGAAATAATTCAGCCACAAGGCAAGGGCTAGATTAGGTAATCTATTAAAATTCCAACCAGTGTTATTATTAATTCACTGATTGACTTCATGTTTTCCTTTTGTCTTAGGTACTTTTTTCTGGCTAATGCATGTTTGTTCATTTAAATAAAAGTTAAGTTTGAATATAGCAACTATTTAGAGCTTTCTTCTTTCTTCCTTTCATTCCTACACCTAACCACTTCTTGTAAAATAATTTGGAAACTGCTTTTTCCCCTAGATATATAACTTCATGGTAATTGAAGTCCTGACCTTAATTATTTCTTAGGGGTGAGAGGGAAAGGAGTGGATTGAATCTAAGGACACAAGTGGTAGTTTCATTAAAAGTATTTCCTTTTTTATTACTATATTCAAGGGATTGAATTCTTACTCATTTCATCAAAACTTATTAACCTCACCATCTCTTACAGCAAACATCTCATCTATTCATCAATTGAATTTTCTAAAAAATTAACTATCTCAAAATAAACTGTTCATTTCAAAAGTATTTTTTAAAGAATGGCTGAAAATTTATAGACAATAAATATGTTTTAAATTTTACTGAAAATGAATCTATAAAATATGCCTTTGAGAAATAGTAAAGTGAGATATTAGAAATCATTAATCTTGGTTACAGATATTTTAAAATATTTTACAGATATCAGTTTATAATGTATAATTAAATGGTGAGGAAGCTTAAGGAAATTGCCTGTTATTTATAGAAACCATTGATATTTAATTAATATTAGTCAAGTTCTTTTCTAGGATTGAGAACCTAAAATAATTGCTTTAAACTAAAAGTATATACTTCATTTCTAATGTATATAGAGCAAGTTCTTTGAATCCTCAATACACTTCTCACTGATTGATCTCATTGGAAGTTCATCATTGATTGTTTTCTTTTCAATACTCTTGAAAAATTAAACAGAAAAAAAAATTCACGTAAGAAACACTCTCAAAAGTACTATAAGCATATTATGGGTAAAAATATAAAATTTCAGCTTTGTTTACTGTACCAATTATCAATACATTATGATTGCTTTTGTACAGTTATATCTACATTTTATGAAGTGTGTTTTATTTTGGTATTGTATTTTTACTTACTGTTGTTATTGATATTTTCAATATTAGTGGTTTATAATTATTTGATTTAATGTAAAATGATATTGCATGGAATACTAACTGAATAGGATGAATATCAAGACTAATTGGAAACATACTTTTTTTTTGCATTGCGACGTCTTTTTTACCTTTTTATTTTGCAGTAATTTCAGACTTTCAGGTAAATTGTGAAAATAGTACAGAGTTCCCATATACATACTCTTATCCAGCTTTCCTTAATATTAACTGCTTATGTAACCATAGCACAGTTATCAAAACTAGGAAATTAACATTTGTATAATACTATTAAGTAAGCCATAGACTTTACTCAAACTGGAATACCTTTTAGTCCATTCATTCCTTACTGTTTGTATTTCTATTGATTATTATTTGTAGTATAAAAGTAATATAATGTAAAGATAATATAATAGAAAATTTAGAATATACTATAAGAAAAAAATAATTCTCCCCAACTTCTGCTATTTCTTTATATTTTTTCTATTTTTTTCACTTAAAGTGAAAATGTATTTTTCTCTGAGATGAATATTATTTTAAAAATCTCTTATATTTGTATACTTGTATACTTTTAAGCATCAACTAATAAAATAACAGGGCAATAGGTGAATATCAGACAATTTCCAGATATTTTGTGTATTGATCTAATTAAAACTTCACAAATGTATGCACTTACTATGATAATTCTCATTGTATTCTCCAGGTTAAACACATATTAGAGCTGGAATTCTATTCCAATCTCTCCAGCTTCAAAAATATGTCCATTTTTTGCTGCACTATATTTTTCTTATTTAAGTGAAAAAAAGTTTCCACCCAGACTATATTTTTTTTCAGATAAATATTCATGGTTGAGGGTTAAGTAGAAGCATCAGAGTAATGGAGAGCATACTGATGAAACTTGATTTGCATATTATTATGTTAGTAGAATGTAACTTTGAAGAAGCCACATAAATGGTATTGATCTTTTTATCTGTAAAATATGAGTAATAAATACTAATTTAAAAAATAGCCACAAACGTAAACAATATAAAGTATCTAAATTTTGCTGGCATGAAGAATGACACCTAATATCTATTCAGTAAAATTTCATTCCTTTCCCATACTTCTCTGTTTATGTAATTGAAATAGCAGACATTTCCATTTCTCTGTAAATCTTCTTAAAAGGATAAAAAAGACACCTGTATCTACATATAATTTTATAAATGTAAAATGTTAAAATATATATTAAAATAACTGTAAACTCTTCTTTTCCCTCCCTTCTATAGAATTGCAGAGTAGCTCTTGTGGAAACCCAGGAGTTCCACCCAAAGGTGTGCTATATGGTACAAGGTTCGATGTTGGGGACAAGATCCGCTACAGCTGTGTAACTGGATATATCCTTGACGGCCACCCTCAACTCACCTGTATAGCCAGTTCAGTTAATACAGCCTCATGGGATTTTCCTGTTCCCATCTGTAGAGGTAAAGAAAAAAATAATGTTTATTTTTATGTTGACTGAATATTCGTTTGACATAATGAAAATATTTTAAAAATAAGAGTGATAATCAGACAGTATATTTGCAAAACGTATTTGGTGCTTGTTTCTTTTATAAAATCTGAAGCTTAGAAAAAGCACATACAGTACATGAAAGATTAAGAAAAATACTTAGGACAACATTACTTGTGAAATGAGACAATGGATTATATTTTTATATTTCTATACATATTTATACATACATTGTGTATATATGTGTCTTGATGTTTGTACTGGAAAAACATGGAGTTTATGATGCTTAGAAATTTAGTTAGGCTGTCAAAATCATGATTTTGTTTTCATTTTGAAATATTGACTGAATCTATGAATCTTTTAAAGATTTCTGGTAGAGAGTTTAGCATGGGAATTCGTGAAATTAAGAATGCTGTATAATTTATTATTGATACTAATAAGGATCACTTGTATTATGGGGAAAACATAGTAATATACTAATATAGACAAAGGTACAAAGTACATAGCCTGGAAGACAGAACATGTTCAACATTAGCTGAATTCATGCATGAATCTTGCCCACAAAAATTCTCTGGAGAAATCATGATCTCAAGTCATCTGCCCATTTTTTGATCAGGTTTTGTTGTTGTTGTTGAGTTTTATGAGTTCTTTTTCTATTTTGGTTATTAACCCCTTATTTATTATAGGATTTGCAGATATCTTCTCTCATTCATTAGATTGTGTTTTCATTTTGTTGGTCCTTTGCTTTGCCGTTCAGAAGCTTTTTAGTTCGATGTAGCCCCATTTGTTTATTTTTGCTTTTGTTTCCTTTTCCTTAGGAGACATATCCAGAAAGATATTGCTAAGATCGATGACAAACAGTGTACTGTCTATGCTTTCTTCTAGGAGTTTTATGGTTTTGGGTCTTATGTTCAAGTCTTTAATCCATTTTGAGCTGATTTTTGTATATGGCATAAAATAGCGGTCTAATTTCATTCTTTTGCACGTGGCTGTCCAGTTTTCACAGTTCCTTTCACTGCAGAGACTATCCTTTGTCAATTGTGTTCTTTGCTGCTTTGTCATAAATTAATTTTCCATATATACGTAGTTTTATTTCTGGGCTCTCAGTTCTACTCCATTTGAGCTCTGTGTATGTTTTTCTGCCAGTATCATGCTGTTTTGATTATTATAGCTTTGTAATGTAATTTGAAATCAGTGTGATATCTCCAGTTTTGTCCTTTTTCTTTGGAATTGCTTCAGCCACTTGGTGTCTTTTGTGGTTCCATATAATTTTTAGGGCTTTTTGTTCAGTTTCTGTGAAAAATGTTGCTGGAATTTTGATAGGGATTTCATTGAATCTGTAGATTGCTCTAGGTAGTATGGATGCTTCAACAATGTTAATTCTTCCAATGTTAATTCTTCTAACATTTTAACAGTGTTAATCCATGAGCTGAGCGTGGAATATCTTTCCATTTCTTTGTGTCTTCTAGGCATTTATTACATTGAAATACTCTTTTCTATACCTATTTTATTGAGAGTTGTCATAAATGTGTATTGAATCTTGTCAGATGCTTTTTCTGTATCTATTGAGTGGAACATATATTTATTTTTCATTTTGTTAATGTGATATATGTGTGTGTGTGTATATATATATATATATATATATATCTCACATTGCTTGATTTTCAGATGTTGAACCATCCTTTAATTCTAGGAATAAATCCCACTTGATCATGATGTATGCTCTCTTAAAATGCATTGTTGTTATTCAGTTTAGTAATATTTGTTGTAACATAATTTAAATAGTAACATAAATAGTAACATTAATAGTAACATAATTTTTGCATATATGTTCATCAGATGTTGGCCTGTAATTTTCTTTTCTTGTGTGTACTTGTCTGGTTTTAGTATCAGGGTAATGTTGGCCTCATAAAATGAGTTAGGAAGCATTCCTCCCTTTCAATTTTTTGGAAAAATTTGAGAAGAATGGGTGTTAAATATTCTTTGAATATTTGGTAGAATTCACCTGAAACGCCGTTTTGGATCTGGAATTTTGTTTTTTGTGAGGTTTTTGATCATTGTTTTAATTACCTTATCAGTTGTCTGTCTATTCAAATTTTTTATTTCTTTATGATTTAGTCTTGGAACATTGTATGACTCAAAGAATGTATCCATTTCTTCTTGATTGTCCAATTTGTTAGTGTGTAGCTGTTCGTAGTATTCTTTTATAATCCTTTGTACTTCTGTGATATCTTTTGTTGCTTCTTCCCTTTCTTTTCATATTTTATTTATATGCACCTTCTTTCTTCTTTTTTTTTCCTTAGTGATTGTAGCTAAAGGTTTATCTTTTCAAAGAACCAGCTCTTAATTTCATTGATCTTTTCTATTGTCTATTTAGTCTCTTTTCATTTATTTCTACTCTGATCTGTATGACTTCCCTTCTTCTACTCAGTTTGGTATTTGTTCTTTTTTTTTTTTTTCCCTAGTTCTTTTAGGTTAGATTGTATATTTGATATTTTTCTTATTTCTTGAGGAAGGGCTGTTTGGCTATAAACTGCCCTCTTGGTACCACGTTTGCTGCATCTGATAAGTTTTGGTATGTTGTATTTTCATTTTCATTTGTCTTCAGGTGTATTTTTTTATCTTCCTTTGATTTCATCATTGATCCAATAGTTGTTCAGTAGCATGCTGTTTACGTTTCACATATTTATGATTTTTTTAGCTTTCTTCTTGTAATTGATATCTAGCTTCATACTATTGTGATCAGAAAAGATGTTTGATATGATTTCAGTCTTCTTAAATTACTGAGACTTTTTTTTGTGTGTTCCAAGAAATGCTCTATCCTTGAGATGTTCCATGTGCACTTGAGAATGTTGTGTGTTCCACATTTGGATGTAATGTTCTGTAAATTTATTAAGTCCATTTTATCTAGTGTTTCATTTAAGGCCACTGTTTCCTTGTTGACTTTCTCTCTGGATGATCATTCACTGATGTAAGTGGGATGTTAAAATCCCCTACTATTATTGTGTTGCTCTCAGTTTCTCACTTAGTTCTGTTAATAATTATTTTATATATGTTGGTGCTCCTATGTTAGGGGCATATGTATTAATAACTGTTGTGTCTTCTTGATGAATTGTACCTTTTATCATTATAGTATTTCCATATCTGTCTCCTTATCATTTTTTGGTTTGAATTCTCTTTTGTCTCATATGAATATGGCCACATCCACTTTCGTTTGGCTGCCATTTGCTTAGAGTGTCATCTTCCATCCCTTCCGTTTGAGTCTGTGCTTGTCTTTAGAGCTGAGCTGAGTCTCCTGGAGAGCATATAGTTGGCTGTTGTGTTGTATTCTGTCTGCCCACTCTGTGTTTCAATTGGTGAATTCAGTCCATTTACATTCGTACTTCCATTTTTTTTTCTGGTTGCTCTATATCTCTGTTATTTCTTTTTTTCTATTGTTTCTGTCTGCCATTTTATTTCGGTGATTTTCTATGATATAGTTCTCAGTTTCTTTTTTCTTTCCTTATTGTGTCTCTGCTCTAGATTTATGTATTATGGTTACCATGAGGTTTATATAAAACATCTCATAAATAAAATAGTCTTCTTTTATTGAAGTATAGGTGATTTACAGTGTTTCAGGTGTACAGCAAAGTGATTTAGTTACATCTTGTCTATTCTTTTTCATATTCTTTTCCATTATATGTTATTGCAAGATAGTGAATGTAGTTCCCTGTGTTATACAGTAGGTCCTTGGTGTTTATCTATTTTATATATCTGTTATTCACAATTTCCCAATTTATCCCTCCCCCCCTTCCCCTTTGGTAATCATAAGTTTGTATTCTGTCTCTGAGTCTAATTCTGTTTTGTAAATAAGTTCATTTGTATGATTTTTAAAAAATTCCATGTATAAGTTATATCGTATGATATTTGTCTTTCTCTGTCTGTCTTACTTCACTTAGTATGATAATTTCTAGGTCTATCCATGTTTCTGGAAGTGGTATTATGTCATTCCTTTTTATGGCTGAGTAATATTCTATTATACGTGTAATGGAATATTTTATAAATATATGTGTGTGTATGTATATATATGTGTGTGTATATATATGTATATACGTGTGCTGTGTCTGCTTTATCCATTCATCTGTTGATGGACATTAAGGTTGCTTTCATGTCTTGGCTCTTGTAAATAGTGCTGCTATGAACATTAGGGTGCATATATCTTTTCAAATTAGAGTTTTAATCTTTTCTGGATATATGCCCAGGAGTGGGATTGATGGATCATATGGTAGCTCTATTTTCAGTTTCTTATGGAACCTCCATACTGTTCTCCACAGTGGCTGCACCAATTTACATTCCCACCAACAGTTTGGGAGGATACCCTTTTCTCCACATCCTCTCCAGCGTTTATTATTTGTTGACTTTTTGATGATGGCCATTTTGACTGGTGTGAGATGGTACCTCATTGTAGTTTTGATATTTATTTCTCTAATAATTAGTGAGGTAGAGCACCTTTTCATGTGCCTGTTGGCCATCTGTATGTCTTCTTTGGAGAAATGTCTATTTAGGTCTTCTGTGCATTTTTTGACCAGGTTGTTTGTTTTTTTGATATTGAGTTGTATAAGCTGTTTGTATATTTTAGAAATTAACCCCTTGTTGGTTGCATTGTTTGCAAATATTCTCTCCCAGTCCATAGGTTGTCTTTTTATTTTGTTTATAGTTTCCTTTGCTGTGTAAAGGCTTTTAAGTTTAACTAGATACTATTTGTTTATTTTTGCATTTGTTTCCATTATCCTTGGGGACAGATCCAATAAAATATTGCTGTGTTTTATGTCAAAGAGTGTTTTGCCTATGTTTTTCTCTAGGAGTTTTATAGTATCCAGTCTTACATTTGGGTCTTTAATCAATTTTGAGTTTATTTCTGTATGTGGTGTTAGAGAATGTTCTGATTTCATTCATTTACATGTAGCTGTCCAGTTTTCCCAGCACCACTTATTGAAGAGAGTGTCTTTTCTCCATTGTATATTCTTGCCTCCTTTGTTGTAGATTGACTAAAAATGTGTGGGAATGTTTCTGGACTTTCTGTCATTTTTATGTGTCTGTTTTTGTGCATGTGCCATACTATTTTGATAACTGTGACTTTGCAGTATAGTCTGAAGTCAGGGAGCATGATTCCTGCAGCTCCATTCTTCTTTCTCATGATTGTTTTGGCTATTTGGGGTCTTTCGTGTTTCCATACAGATTTAAAAAAATTTTGTTCCAGTTCTGTGAAACGTGCCATTGGTAATTTGATAGGTATTGCATTGAATCTGTAGATTGCCTTGGGTAATATGATCATTTTAACTATATTGATTCTTCCAATCCAAGAACATGGTATATCTTTCCATCTGCTTGTGTGGTCTTCAGTTTCTTTCATCAGCATCTTATAGTTTTTGGAGTACAGGTCTTTTGCCTCCTTATGTAGGTTTATTTGTAGGTGTTTTATTCTTTTTGATATGATGGTAAATGGGATTCTTTTCTTAATTTCTCTTTCTGCTATTTTGTTGTTAGCGTATAGAAATGCAACAGATTTCTGTATATTGATTTTGTATCCTGCAACTTTACTGAATTCATTGATGAGCTCTAGTAGTTTTCTGGTAGCATCTTTAGGATTTTCTACATATAGTATTATGTTATTTGCAAACAGTGATAGTTTTACAGCTTCCTTTCCAATTTGGATTCCTTTTCTTTCTTTTCTTCTCTGATTGCTGTGGCTAGGACTTCCAAAATTATGTGGAATAAAAGTGGCAAGAGTGGGCATTCTTGTCTTGTTCCTGATCTTAGTGAGAATGTATTCAGCTTTTCACCATTGAGTATGATGTTAGCTGTGTGTTTGTCATATATGGCCTTTATTATGTTGAGGGTTTTTCCCTGTATGTTCACTTTCTGGATAGTTCTTATCATAAATGTATGTTGAATTTTATCAAAAGTTTTTGCTGCATCTATTGAGATGATCATATTGTTTTTATTCAGTTTGTTAATGTGGTATATCAAACTGATTGATTTGTGGATATTGAAAACTCCTTGCATCCCTGCGATAAATCCCACTTGATCATGTTGTATGATCCTTTTAATGTGCTGTTGGATTCTGGATAATTCTCCATAAGTGTGACTTTAAGTTTGGTTTCTGGAGAATTTTCTTTTTCGTGATGCTGTGTTACCATGGTTTTTCATGGGGCTTGATGAGCTGTTCTTATGCTGGCACATTTGAAGTAGTGGATACATTTCTTCTTTAGATGAATGTTCTTTATTTCCTTGATTCTAATGATTTAACAGATTAGTAGTCAGAGGCCTTTTGTTTTTCAGCAGCTTGTGCTATAGCACTGTTTTTGGTTTCTCTTACCTGAGCTGTCTGTAGTTATATTTGAGAATCAGCACTTTCCACCCTCTACCACCTTTGCTAGAGGTATTGCCTTGTACCATCATTGTAGCTGCTTGTGCCTCGCTGCTGCTAATGATACTGTTGTAGCTGGCATCATTACCTGGGGCACTGGGATGGCAAGAACCTACTCTGTGCCCAGGATCTCCTGAGTCTCAGGCTCTGCTACAGTGGAAGGAGTAGGAGAGTAGGGAGTGAGCTGGAGTCTCGGTTGCCTCTACTGCATCTGGGGTTATTAGGTTTGCATGTGCTGCTGCTGTGGATGGGCAGGGCTGCAGTGGTAGGCACCTTCATGGATGGAGAGACCAGTTGCAGGCTCAACTGCCACTGCTGCCTGGTTCCCTGTGAGCCACTGTGGCTGGGAGGCTGGAGTTATGTATGCCTCCTTCCCTGCTGCTACCAGGTTCTCTGGGACTGTGTGCTCAGCTGCTGTGGTTGGGGGTTCAGGATCTCAGGCACTGTCTCTGCTTTTCTTCTGATTCTGCCTTCTCTATGTATTCCAGTCCACCCACCTTTACATGTACAGATGTGTGGAATTCTCCAGCACCCTGGTGTGCTGGGCCAAGTCATATTTGTTGAGTTATGGATTTTTACTGGTTGTAGTTTGAAGAGGAGAGACAAAGAGAGCATCTCTCGCTCCACAATGATGCTGATGGCACCCCTATCTACTTCTGTGACTGCTAATTAACTATCGTTTGCTTAAGTATTTATAGTATATTAGGAAATTTATAAGCATGCTCACTTTTAAATTTCACAGTATGAAACTGAAACTAAAAAATTAAAAAAAATTGTTCAAGGTTACTCAATAAATGTCAAGAACCATGAAGAGTTTGAGATTTTACTTGACTTGGAATTAACGATTTCTCTGCCATAGTTTCTTGGATGGTGATAGAAGACACAAGACTCTTGGGTCAGAAACAAAGGAGAGTTTATTATTCACAGAAGTGTCAGGAGACAGAGCATCAGCGTTTGTGCCAGTTCTCCAAGCCCAGTTCCCATAGAATGTATGAAGAGTATGAGATATCTGCATATGTAGTATGTGTTGTTACAGGAGAGGAATCATGAGCTTCAGGACAAATACCTTTGAAAAGATAGTTTGGTACAAAGAGAAGAAGGACAGTTGGAATCTCTGCTTGCAAGATGTACAGAAACATTAGAGTCTGATGAAGAAATTTTTCCTGATTTGGGGTGTGGTGGGGGGGATGCCAGATTTGAACCCATTCTGTCAGGTTCCAAAGCCTTAGCTTGTTATCCCTTTGATACTTCACCAAAATTATTTGCATCTCTCTTCAAAAATGTTTAATAACAAAAGAGTAAATGGAGTTTTATATGTGAATCAGTCCAAAAATGTTTAGTCAATTTTTTAAATGCATAAAACTCCCTTAATCAAAAGGACTTTTTAAGGTACTTAAAACCAAGAAGTGTTTTAAGAGGTTTCAGTGGAGTATTCCCAACACTATCCTAGAGTTAATTTCCTTTGTGGGGCTCCTTTTTTCCCTTCAGCTAAGAGCCTATGGGGTCAGGAAGATCTGAATCTAAATACTCATTCTTCCACTTACCTACTAGGGCCTTTGAGCAAAAATTACATTATTTTAGAAACTATTTCTTTAGCTATAATAGAATTAATAGATAGAAATACCAAAATCACAGTACTGTTGGAGTTTAATATGATAGCATATGTAAAGTGTCAGTTACATACAAAGTTATTTATGTAGCTCTATCTTTCCACTTTTCCTTAGCACTGTTACCATCTTCTCTTTAAAAAAAGGAATTACAGTTTATAAAATCTTGATGGATAATATCATTTATACTTATATCCAAGTCTAAACTTCCAACCGGCACTTCTGTTTTTGTTGTTGATTTTGTTGCCATTTTGTTTGGTTTTGCCAGGGCATATACTCTACTTCCCTACTCGTCATCTTCAAGTTCTTTCAGGCATATTTTCTTTGACTCCTATTCTAACCTCTATGGCTTTTATCTATCAAAAAATGGCGTCCATTGTTTTTTTGAAATTCTGTCTCCTCAGTTTCATTTTGCCAAGCTTACCTTTTTTTCTCTTTATCAATAATACTGATGAATACATTTACTCATTCAAATATATTTATTAAGGGCCTGCTCTGTGCAAAGCATTATTTCATGTGATGAGGATCAAAATATGATTAAGAAACACATCTTGCCTTTAAGAACCCAGTTCTAGTCGGACTGATCGTAATGTAATCAAGTAGTTACAGTAATGTGTGATAATTGCTTTAATAACAGAATGTATGGAATTTTAGGCACCTTGATAAGGAAGACCTTAATTTCTCCCAGTTGAGTGGAAGGGAGTTGAGGTTGGAACAATGCTTTAAGAGAAAATTTCACAGAGGACTTGCTAAAAATACAAACTGTATAGAGCAAGAACTTTTTCAATGAGGCAATAATTTTCCTTTCTAACCTCAAAAGTAGTTCTCATGTATTACTAATATTCACTGGCTAAAGGTGGAGTCTATGAAGTCATACTTCATAAAGTGTATGATCTAGTTTTCTAAGGAGCAATTTACCGCTAGCCATTTTTTTTTTAATTAAAACTTAAAAGAGTAGAGGGATAGTGAATTTGGATTTTGTGTGTTTGCCATTTTTGAAAAAAAAAAAAAAAAGACTATTCAGTCCATGGCTTCCCTTCTCTACTCTTTGCCACTTGATAGCACACTGATTCTTTAATTTATAACTTTGCAGGGGGCTGATAACATTGTAATGATCTGCTTATTGCTTTCCCTGGAGTTTACATAGTCTCTCCTTGATGAAACCTTTGCTTTTAGAGAGTTATTTTGGTGATCCCTAACCATGGTAGTTTAAGAAAAAATGAATGCCTCATCAACCTAGAGAGTATGGTGCAAGGGTTTTTGTGTTCACAAGCACGATGAATTTTATCAACACCATCTGCTGGTATTTGTAAAGGCATTTAACTGCTTGATGCTGGGCTAAACAATATTCCATAAAAAGTGAAACCAAATTCCTGTGCACTAAGTCTGGAATGAAAATACCTGGCATACATACCTGTTCTGCACTTCTCCCTTTGATAGACATTCCATGCCATTTAGTTCACTGAGCTTTAATGTGGCCTTAGAGTCCTCAACTCTGTGCTCCCAACACTTCTTACAAATTAAGAGCAGTTGGCAGACAAGGTGAAATGGATTTGCTAGTCCTAGATTAACAATTCTAAAATTCATAATGATATTCTATATTCAGAATGGCATTTTGGTATACACAACCTGGGGCAAACTAATAAAAGTGCATGTGAAAGTTACACATAAATTAAGTGTAACTTTGAATTTTTCTACCACACTTTCCATTACTATCTTGACAACGTTATCTGGGCACAAAATCATTCATTAGCCTTATCGTTTCACATAAAGGGATCTGGTCTCTTTATGTGAACGGCTGTATTTAATAGTAATGAGGAAAACATTTTCTGCATGCCTTTTAATAAACATGCAAGAGAAGCGTAAATCATTTGATAATGGGGTTATTTTATCACCTCAAATACTACCAAAATACTAGTGATGTCAGGCTACAAGGAAAAATTGACAAGTGTCTCAGGTCACTTGTTGTTTCTTCATCTCTCCCAGGGAAATGTAGGCTGTTCTATCAACAATCAGGCCAACACTCAGCCACCTTCTCATGTACCCAACCTTGTTCTGAAAAGTTCATTTGTGTGACTAAAAGGATAAAAATGTCCTGATTAAATTGTCTTAGTAGTGTCCAGTATGATGGAGCAAAGGTTGCAAGACTTGTCTTTAAGGGTATAAGATCCATGAGCTGATTTGCCTTCCTGCCACATATTACTGGAATGTTGTTTCTTTTGTCAAAAATTGAATATTTTTACTTATCTCAGGAGATTGTAAATGTTAGAGAGACTGGATTAAATGAGATAACATTTTTAAAATGTTTCTATAATGCTTAGCACATAGAAGGTACTCAAAAATTACAAATAGTTTCAAATACATGAAAAAATAATTAAAAAAAATAATATAGAAGTAATAGCTATCACTTGTGTTATATATGTGTTTAGAATATTTTAAAATATCCATTGCCAGTTAAACATATGCCTATAGCTCCAAGATATTTTCTTTAAAACAAGAGAGTAAAAAAGTCTGCAAAGAGTGGACTTTGGTCTAATAAAAGCTTTGGTTTTCTTTACATGTCTGCCACTGAGAAGATATAGAATCTTTATGTGGATATTTAGTGTTTCAGGTCTCAGTTTTCTCATCTGTATGATAGGGGAGTCCTTACTACTTGATAGTTACTATAATGAGGATTATATTAGTTAATATATATAAAATACAGACTCCATAATATTCAACAAGTAGTGATTACTGCCTTACTTCTTACTTGATGATAGTCATCATCAAAACAGGTATTTGAAAACCGGTCTAGATATATCCATTCTATGACCATACAGGCAGAGGAATGAATTTTTCTCAGAGTTGTAGTAGTTAAGGGGAACTTTAAACCCTACATTAGCCTAACACATTAGGTTGGGATCATCAAGTAATAAACATCAGTGGTGAAAATATGTTTCCCATGGGTAACAGCATTTCTGAGTCATTAATTTCTGGAAGTTCTCACATTTGAAATATATTCAGTAATTAAACTGGTATCTACTAAGAAGTCACTATGCACATGCCATACAGCTAAGAGCCATGGTAATTGAAACAGCCCCAGGCCTCATGAAACTCATAGTCTATTGAATATGGGAACTTTTATTTGGAAGATGATCTATTTGGTGACCTGGGTTATTGTCCAAATGTGTGTACTTTAATTCCATGCAAAAAGGTAGAGTGGCATTCTTGTATAAGAAATAGGTGCTGGCCTTCTGTGTATTTCTGATATTTAGAAAAGAAAGTCGGATTTCTATATTTTTACCATATAATTGTCTGCTGCTGCAATTAGCAGTCAGCATTCTCTTTAACATTCAACTCACACATTATTTTCCCCACTAGGTATTTGTGAGTTACATCTTCCTCCGTTCAGGAAGCTGTTTATTATTTTTTCCTTTTCCATCCTGTATATAGAAACTCAAACGTTTCTGTTGCCTTACTCTGTTGTCCAAGTTTTTTGTTCCTTCATATGTCATTCTCATTTTGAATTAATCCATTTTATTTGACAATAAAGAAACGGTCATTAAGTCTGTATTTTTTTGGTATTATATGTTATTATAATGTATTGTTAATTTATAGATGTTTGTGTTTTTTTTCCTTAATGGAATGATTTCCACTTCTTTCTCTTTCTCTACAATTTCTAGAAAGATGCTGACAAATGTGTATTTTGAAAATCAAAAACAAAAATCAGTTTCTTTTTGAGGCAACTGAGTCTTCAATTGTTTATGCCTATTCTGTGTAAGTTTAAGCCATATATTTCTGTGGAGACTTTTGTTTATTTGGAGTTTTTTGTTTATTTGTTTTGACGTGTAAGAATTTAAAGTATTTGTTCTAAATGAAAGATTCATATTGCTTGAGGAAAGTTTATATTTTTGAAGAATAACAAAATAGTTTGATAATGTTATACCCAAAATAAAAACAGAATTTTATAAATATTAAGCAATACTCATTTCTAACACTTACCTACATTTCAAATCTTGTAGAAAGAAAGAAAAATTATACTGTCTCAGTGCTCACAAAAAATTCACATGATTATTTGCGACCATGACTTACAGAAAAGATGATGGAACATGCTTAGCCAAAAATATATTGACAGCTTCAGAATTCCCTGTGGTGAAATAGATTGTTTAATGCATGATAAGAACCTTGAAGAGCAATCACCTAACTTCCTACTAGGATATAAACTCAGTGAACCACACCAATGACCATCTGGTATTCTATTGCTCTTTGTAAAGCCATCACTCCAAAGATAAGGCAAAATAATTTAGGAAAATGACATTGAGTAATGTCATGTGACACATGGCTAGCTATGTGGACTAGCTTCATGTGAAAAGTCCTTTTTTTGTGTGCTAAGAAAGCACAGTAAACAAAATTTTTATAGGAATCATTCTAGAAGGACACTTCATACATTTTTGGCTTGGGCTCTTTCTCTTCTATGCAGTATTATTGGTCACCTTAGTAAGTTATGTTAAGTGTGTGTGTGTGTTTGAGCCATTCAGTGATGAAAGATCTTTCGTGCGGTTAATACTAGAAGACAAAATTTAAATGTTGAAATTTGAATGCCTTCAGAAATTCTACTTTTTTGGTCTATTGCTCAGTGTGCTTGAAGTCTAAAATCTTTCTACAGTCACTTTCCTTAGGATTTTCCCAAGTGCAGATCTGACTCAACAAAACAAATAATTTGCTTTTTTACTATATAATTGTTATGTATGTAAAACTGGTGCTAAGTATCTTAAATATTGAAGGAGTCTTGAAAAATAAGTATTTTATCTATAGCCTTTAATGGTTCCATATTTATGTCACTAATTCCTTGTATTTTTGAGTAAGACAGTTTTCCCTTCATTTATTGCTCCTTATGTTTGAGGTTACCGTAGCATTTAAACTAAGTTACAATTTTAAGATCACTTATTATATATTTGTATTTGACTTATAGCTAATGTAAAAAAGGCAGATGATGTAGCATAAAAACATGATTTACACAGTAAATAAAATAAATGAGAATAAGGATAACTGTGTTAAGAGAAAATAATGGAAGAGCAAGTTGAAACCAAGAGCAAAGTTAATATACAAAAGTCATGTTCTGTATTCTTATATACTTGTTAAAATCAACATTAAATTTGGCTTTAATCCACCTGGGAACCTAAACAAATCTGGAGAACATTATTAGTTCATAGTCTCACAAAGCAAACAATTTGTGAGGGAAAACCACACTTACTAAGCAGAGTGCAAAATTTCTTATGCAGTACAACATGAAGAAGGCACAGTATACTCTAATGTCTATGTCCTATATTAGAAAATATGAACTCAGAGAATGAGCTTCCCAGGGTTGCATCACATCTTCTTACTGATGTGTAAATGAGGCCTTGTTATTGAAAAGATGGAGGATCGTATTCATAGAATCAATATAATCAAACCACACATGCCTAATGTCATTGGCCGTTATCAGTGACATGCAAACCCAACTATCTAGATTTAGTTCTGACCCAATTTTTGTATATTTTCGAAATGTGAATCTCTTTGTTAGTTTGTACATGTGAAATTCGATGTGAAAATTCATCATCTGAGAACAGAACCAAGGGCATAATGTTTCTGCATTAATATGATCTTAATTGTCTTTTACATTTTGTCATTTAATAGATGTGTAATTAATTTCAAAAATAAGTTAGTTTTTTTATATTTAGACATCTTATACAGGAAATCCAGTGTGAATATAGTTAACAAAACTTTATATTTAGCATGAATCTGTAACTGCTTATTGTAAATATATTAATGATTATTCCAAATTTTTTGAAAATGTTATATGATTGCGTTTATCATAGCTCTTTTTTAAATGGCTGTTGTTCCTGAATCTTTATATATACAATGAAGAAAATGATTCTAAACAACTAAGATGAGGTCATTGTCAATGCCACTGCATATTTAGAAAATCATCACAGTACAAAGTATAATGAGTCAGTAAAAATACCGGGCATTTTATTGCTCTAATTTTTATTCAAAAAACAGAATTTGATGGTTGAAGTGCTAATAATAAATATGTGAAAATTACAAAAAGTATTTTCAAATTAAAGGAGGGATAATATTTTTGTATTTATATTCAATTAAGTATCTGTTGAGGCCTTCCCTGGTGGCGTGGTGGTTGGGAGTCTGCCTGCCGATGCAGGGGACAGGGGTTCGTGCCCCGATCTGGGAGGATCCCCCATGCCGCGGAGCGGCTGGGCCCGTGAGCCATGGCCGCTGGGCCTGCGCGTCCGGAGCCTGTGCTCTGCAACGGGAGAGGCCACAGCAGTGAGAGGCCCGCGTACTGCAAAAAATAAATAAATAAATAAATATCTGTTGATTGACAATGATGGAGAAGAGATACACAACAGTTGCTGATTTTAAGGAGCCTATGACTTATGGAAAACACATACATAAATATATACTGTAGTAAAGTATAAACAGCCCCTTCTACTGCATCCCTCAAGAAAGGTACAAATAGAATGTCATGGAAAATCAGAGGGAGCTGTGAATTTTGTCTTGGTGAGAGGGAGATTAATCTTGATGGAGATTTGAAAAATAACTCAGATGTTCATATTGTATTGCCTTCTTTTTATCTCATATCATTTATTGAGCATTTTCTTTGGGTCAGAGACAGTTTGCAATTACCCATTTAATCTTCATACTCATGCTATACGGAGTAGATAATATCTCGATCCCCATTTTATAGATGGGGAAACTGAAGCACAATGAGGTTAAGATTTCCCAAGGTCACATATCTAGTAAAAGGTAGTGTGAGGATTTGGATTTAAGCAGTCTGGCTCCAATACCACGTTCTTAACCTTCGTGTTATATACTCTCTTCCCCATTGTCTTGATTATAAAACTTATTCTTTCCATTTTTCCTTTAGTCTTAGTCTTTGAAAATGCTTAACATTTTCTCTTAAATTAAATCTAACCAACCTTGTAAACAAAAGGTTTTAAGATTATAACAACCTGCTGTCTTGAGTTACTGTCTTGTTCTTCCAGTTTATTTCAACTCAAAATTGATTAATAATCAATTATTAATCTTTTAATAATCAATTAAAAGATTTTAATTTTAATAATCAATTTATTAGTCTTTCATTGTTTCTTTGCTCTTCACCAAACAATTTTTCAAACTCTCAAGATGTTTCAACCTTTCTAGGGTTAGGGAACAAATGTATTTAGTAATGTATAACATGTACAGTTGTAAATGTTTATAGCTGTGGTACTGTAACACATCACCTGGGGAAACTAAAAGTGAACTGACTTTTGCTGGTGGAGACAAATGTAAAGAGGAGAGGTTATAATTTCAACTGAGAAGATCATTTGAAATCATCTTTAGGAGAGTTTTAAAGCTCAGATTTATCCTCTAGGCAAGTATAAGCCATTAAGTAAGTGTATTTGAACATTTTTGAGATGGTAAGCTTGTTTTTTTGGCAATATGGCATTTATGTAAATGTATCCATTGTAAATGAGAGAGCATCGGCAATAGGCAGAAGGTTTGTGTCCTCCATTTTGCACTTGCGTGCACACACGCACACACAGTTTGCACAGAGGTGGATGATAGTCGAGGGATGTTTCTATTTATCATCCAGCTTATCTATTCAGGTTTCTGTAACAAAATAACATAGACTGGGTGACTTATAAACAACAGAAATTTATTTCTCACAGTTCTGGTGGCGGGGAAGTCTAAGATTAAGGCACTGGTAAGTTTCAAACATGAATTTTGTGGAAACACATACATTTAGTCTATAGCACCATCTCAACAATAATAATACACCTAATATTTTTTAAGTCCATATCATGTTCTAAGGATAGTTCTAAGAATTCTCATTTTACCTTTATAAAAACTTACCAATAAGGTATTATGATTTTCTCACTACAAGTATCCACTGAGGCAGGTAGAGGTTAAAACCCTGCCAAAGTTCACACTGGAATAGGAGTTAGAATTTAGTAAACTAAAAACCATTATCTGTAAAATCTTAGTAAAATTTTAGAACCTGTAACTTTCCAATGATGATAATTCTTCCTATGTGCATTACTCTGAATTCATTGAAAGCAAGACTACCCCAATCACTTGTCAGTGGGGGATGAATTCCCCATCAACTGATTTAGACAAATCAAGGTTCATCCCCCAGGACATCTGTAAATGCACAGAAGATAGACTAAAATTTTCATTAGCAATGAAAAATTTGAGTGGCTGTTGATATCTACCTTAGTGTAACTAGTTAAAGCTTAGTTAGGAACATGCTGCTGTTGGCCCTGTAACATTTTCAGAAAGGTCATATTTAAATTCCTTGTAGGACTATCTCTCCTACATGTTTTAGCATATTTAGTGCATGATCTGTTTTGATTTAACATCTGTCCCCTGAACAAAACATATTGTTCCTGGATCATATTGCTGGTGATTTCTTTGAGGATAAGGAGAGAATTTCTAGGTAATGGTCAGAGATTAAAGGATGTTATGTGGCATGTGGAAGTAGATTATTCAATGTGGGCATTTTAATGATTTTCTTCCTTAGCAATCCCCAGTAATCTCAACAGGAAAGTGTCTAGTTGTATGAGAATAATTTGTCTCTGTGAAACCTTCTAAAGTTTAACTAAATTTAATTTAAATTAACAAAGTAAATATTACAAGTTATGGTCCATTTTTCTTTATATACTATGAATACACAAGGTCTTGGGAAAATTAGTTTGTTTCATATCATAGCATTTTTACAACTGGCACTCAAAATTTAGAATCCTTACTATTTTGAGTTACTTTCAACATATAATCCAGAGTTAAAAATAAAATTAAAGATAGAAAAGGAATAAAGAAAAAGTAGAAAAGAGAGAATGTGAAAATGTTTAAAATATTGCTATATGACCAAATATTTTGTGTACCTTAGCCATTGATATTTAGTGGATTCAATATTAAAAAAATATTATCATCATTTCCACACATTCACTTGAATCAGTGGAAATAGTCTAATATGCATCAATGAGCCTTCCATTTTAAGTAATTTATTATTGAGGAATATGTTAAACAACCTTGCAGAGTCTTTCCCAGATGATTATAGAAGGAAAATTTAGTAAGGTTATTTCTCATATTAGTATAAATTATGATTTTCCAAATTATTCCCCAGTAAAACTTGTTAACAAGTTATATAGATAAGCAATTGAAAGTACTTGACTCCATAAATTCAAAAAACATTTATTCTATCAACTTGTGTTTTCAGTAAAATCAAGATATCATTCTCACCTACAGTTATTTACCAAAGGGTCAATGACCATCATTTCTCTACTCTTTGATATATGGCTTTTTTAGTGTTGTTTTTCCTGAGCACCAGTGTTTTGATTAGCTTATAAGAGGTGAAGCTTTCATTCTATAATACTCTGACTTCAGTTAGCAGGAGTAGTGAGCAGAGGCCACTTTCATTGTTTTCCGTCATTTGAACAATAATGCAATCAATTTATATCCCACAGTGTTAATCAAGTGACCTTTAAGTGTATTTTCTATTATTTTGTAGGAACAAATTATTAGTGAGGAGTAATTTAATCATTTAATGAGAACCTCAGTCAGTTTCATCGATTTTTCTTTTCTTTTTTTTTTTTTTTTTTGCGGTATGCAGGCCTCTCACTGTTGTGGCCTCTCCCGCTGCGGAGCACAGGCTCCAGACGCGCAGGCTCAGTGGCAATGGCTCACGGGCCTAGCTGCTCCGTGGCATGTGGGATCTTACGGGACCGGGGCACGAACCCATGTCCCCTGCATCGGCAGGCGGACTCTCAACCACTGTGCCAGCAGGGAAGCCCTCATAGATTTTTCTTAATTAAATTTAGGTTAATTCCTCTGCCTTCATGAGTAATTCAGCTCAAGAGAGATATTATAATGAACATCTGTGGAGATGTTTGAGATAAAGTGACTGCAGTTCAGGAAGAAAAAAAAGTAAGAAAAAATGTCTTTTCATTTTATTTAATACATCAAAATTGACTAATGTGTGGCTTGTATCGGTTAGATTAGGCTAGGTCATGCGGCAACAACAAATAACCCTATAATCTCAGTACCTGCATATAATGAAAGTTAAATATTTTCTCAGTCTACCTATAGAATGCAAGCAGCAGGGGGGCTCTGCTTACCATAGTCATTGGCTAACTCAGGGTTATAGAGGCCCCATCTCAGGACATTTTCCCATAACTTCTAATGTAGGGGCAAAAAAGGACAAATGTCAACTAGATAGTGTTTCTTAAAACTTTGGTCAGGAGATGAGACAGGATATGTCTATTTTTTATTTCATTGGCTAAAACAAGCCACGTGACTCCAAATGGTATAGAATTGCATCCTACACAAGCATAGAAGTAGCAGAATATTTATAAATATTCATAATACTTCCAACATGGCTTTTAGGAACAGATATTATATCTGGAGTTTCTAACGAGGGCACCCCCTTTTCTTAGGTAAAAAACCATCAATATTGGCTAACGGGCTAAGGGATCTCAAAGACACTTGAGTACTGGGACTCCTTAGAAGATTTTGCTGATTTTAAGATATCATCTGGCACCATCTTTATTTTCTTCCACCATTCTTTTCCCTCCTAAATGTGGTGAAAGAAAGATTATTACTTCAAATTTAAGAAACATTTTCCCTATCATTAGTTTTTTATCGTGTGCCCATTAAAAATTTTATACATATGCATACACATCTATATATGTTTATACATATTTATAACCCAAATGTTTTCTGATCATATATCTTTTCATAGTATAATATTTTATATGCTGTGTCCCAAGTGGATGGTTATAATGACTTTAAGCTTAGGTTTGCAGTTGTACTCAGGGATAGACTCTTTGACCTTTTTCAGTTTGCTGTTTCAGTTTGCTTCAAGGATGAAATTGGGTAACTTGCATTTGAGAACTATGAGCTTAGAGTCAAATCAAGTGATGATATTCAACTTTATTTTATTCTGTTCTCATTCATCATTTGATAAAAGTAAAATTAAAAAGCTGAAAATAATCTACAGGGGGACCTTCCTTGCCATACATGTGATTCACGAATATTTTTCTTGTTCCTACTCCCATGCTCGTAGAATCAGTGTTGTCAGCCTTTCTCTATGTTGACATCTGTTTTTTTTTTTTCCTCTTTTTCATTTTTTTGTCAGGAAGTGTTGGCATCTTGTAGGTTTAGTACATACCTGATTTATTCAATCATAATTTTCAGCACCCTTGGTTGTGATTGCAGTATTCTTTTTCTGCCCTAGATGTTTATGAACAAATACTTTCTGTGAGAAGTTCCACTCTACTTTTCCTTCTACTTATGTTTGGAAATTATTTCAAAATTCTTCATCATGAAAGGTGATTTATAAATATTTTCTAAGGATTACATTTTCCCAGGAACTGCACTAGAGGCGGAAATGTTATGGTTTAAAATTCAGAACAATGCTTTATTTAGCATTGTAACTTTTCAGAGAGTAACAAATTTGATTTCTTTGCTTTTCTTTATGAGATAACCATTTTTACAGCTGTCGCAAAATTAGATTTAAATTCAGCATAGGGCAGTTATGTATTCACAGAGAGCTATGCTTATAATACATATGGCATCCTCTGAAAATTCAACTCCCTCTGCATTTGAGCATCTATTTCTGAAATGCTGAATGCAAACATAGAAAGTATATGAAATGCACCACTGTTTTCTTCAACTCCATCAATATCTAATTTATTGAGTGTAAATTTTTTTGAAGAAAATATATTTAAAGACCTTTAAATATTAATTATATATAAAGCTATTTAAAAATTTGCGGGGCTTAAGTAAACTGTATCAGATGAAAACACCAGTATTGTAGCATGCAGAAAGTTCCAAGATTTTATTTGCCTTTGAAGAAATTGGAAAACAAAACAAAATGCTGCAGCTATGAAAGTTGTAACATTTTGCCTTACTCGGAAGCTAAGAAGTTAACTTGCCACAGTGTCATACATATTAGCAAAGACATGAGACTCCTGGGTCAGAGACAAAGGACTTTATTAATTAAAGCACAGTAAATACCATGAGCTTCATAGTTAAATCAGTTCTTATTGCAGAAGTTGCCCTCCAAATACCACAAGACAAAGTAAGATGCCACTAGTGGATACTGTATATGCAGTGAGTTTGTGTCAGAGTTGAGGAGCCACAAACTTAGGAAACCCCAGTATTTCAAATGCAGACTTCTAGCGAACATGTTCAACATTTGCCCCAAAGGGAGATGCTCTTTTTTATTATTTATGTAAGAAAATTTCCCCTCTGCTCCAGAGGGTGATACTGTCTTTGCCTTCCAACACTCTTTGTTATACAAACATCCTTATAATGATATTGTGCCCAGTCATATTGGAGTCAAAGGAGATAAAAGGGGGAAAAAAAAAAAGTATTGATCTTGTCTTTATTTAAGACTTTGATAACTTGCTCATTATAGAATTTTTGTATTAATTTTTATAAAAATTTTAATGTTGAATTATAATTTATCTTAATTACTGAATTTTTTACACCTGAGATTAGTGCCTCACTTACTTTACTTCTGGCCCTGTTAATGCTGATATAAAATTCAGAAGTGCCTTGTCATCTAATAAGCACAAACTAAATTTCTTGCTGTTTTTTTTGCTTCAAAATGCATCTAACAGATAATGTTAAATTCTGTACAAAAGGCTTCTTTGTACTAAGATCCAAATACATTCTTCCCAAGGTATACTATTTTCTTTTTCTTTTCAATATTGAAGTTAAATATTTTGGTGTTTGCCTAAATACTATAATCACATATGTCCCCATAGAAATATAATATACTGTTTTATGCAGTTATTGTGTATTCTGTTACTTGTCATATTTAATAAGCTTATGATGCTGAAAAAATACATCTTAAAATACTTCCAAAAGATCATTTTCTAGATATATCACATTATAAATCATAATTCATATCAGGGATTCTAAGAAATATGATAAAATCTAGCTGATTTAGATGGTTCTCAGATGTTTCCGGTACTTTTAGTGGGTAAAATATAAGTGGGACACAAATACCTCACTCTTTTGAGAGAGTCTGGACTAAGCCTTTTGATGTACTTTAGGAATTATGAGCATTCTTTTGCCTCAGTAATACAGTTTGATATTTTCCCAAAGCCCTTTTAATAGTGGCCTAAGACGTCCTTACACTTGGGAGTTAAGTATATGCCTTTGAGTTTTAAATTATTTTAAAAGGTAAGCAATAGACATGACAGAGCTGAACATTCTTAGTGAATTTTCTTGTTTTATAGTAACATAAAATCTTTTTTCCCTTAGCCCTATTTCCTATTGTAGTAAATACACAAAGCAAAAAATTTACTGGCTAAACAACTTTAAGCATGCAGTTCAGTTTAAGTACATTCATTTTTTTGTGCAGTCGTTACCACCTTCCATCTTCAGAACTCTTTCATCTTGCAAAACTGAAACTTTATAACTATTAAACAGTAACTCTACATTCTTTCCTCCCACCCGAGCTACTGGCAAGCACCATTCTTCCTTCCTCCCTTTGATTTTGACTGCTTTATCTACCTCATGTGAATAGAATCATACAAGATATGTCTCTAAGTACATTCATTTTTTTGTGCAGTCGTTACCACCTTCCATCTTCAGAACTCTTTCATCTTGCAAAACTGAAACTTTATAACTATTAAACAGTAACTCTACATTCTTTCCTCCCACCCGAGCTACTGGCAAGCACCATTCTTCCTTCCTCCCTTTGATTTTGACTGCTTTATCTACCTCATGTGAATAGAATCATACAAGATATGTCTCTTTTTGACGGGCTTATTTCACTTAGCATAATGTCCTCAAGATTCATCCATGTTGTAGCATATGTCAGAATTTCCTTCTTTTTTATGGTTGAATAATATCCCATTGTGTCTGTATAACACATTTTGTTTATCCATTCATCTACGGATGGACATGTGGGTTGCTTCTATGTTTTAGCGACTGTGAATATGGGTGTATAGATATGTCTTGAGACCCTGTTTTCAGTTCTTTTGGGTATATACCCAAAAGTTGAATTGTTAGATCATATGGTAATTCTATGTTTAATTTTCTTAGGAGCCACCATACCCTCTTCCACAGCAGCTGCACCATTTGTCATTCCCACCGAGTACACAAGGGTTCCAGTATCTCTACATCAAGGGTTCCAGTATCTCTACATCATCACCAGCACTTGTTATTTTCTGTTTTTTATTTGTTTGTTTGTTTGTTTTGCTTTGTTTTTAATAGTAACTATTCTAATGAGTGTGAGGTGACCGCCTAACCCTATTTTTAAAAGACCAAAATTCAATATAATCAAAGCACTATTCTCTTTCTAACATTATTTAGAAGATGGTAACCCTTTTTTAAGGGTTAAGATATTATGAAACTAAGGATTAGAGAAATGATAGATTGGAGCAGCTGACAATTTATTCATTTTTAAAAAATACACTAGACACTGGAGATACTACTGTATAAAAACAACAACAACAACAACAAAACCATAGTCCTACCATCATGAAGAGAATAGCCTAGTGAAGAAGATAGAAATTTACAAATAATCACCACCAAATTATATAATTACATTCTACGGTGGGTGCTGTAAAGGGAAAAGTCTATAAAAAAGGTAAGGTACCATTAAAAACTATCTGCTGTTTGGAATGAAAATTTTAAGTTGCTTCATATGATCATAGCTTACTCAGATATATTGAAATTATATCCAGTTTTACTTACAATATATTTCTATTTGGCACTCTGGGAACCTGAATGTGGAGATTATCAATACACTTAGATTTCTTATAAGGTTAATAAAGTAACTGAGTGCTCTAATGATTGTGAGCTCACACTCTTCAATGGCATATCTTTCCCTATCTGGACAACTCTAAATAGAAGCCACGTTATGTTGAAATGTGAAGTTCTTGTAACTTCCATCTAGTGATTCCCATTGTTCCATTTGATGCCAAACAAAATCAGTGTCATCTTTTTTGCATATGACAGATGAAGACCTTTCAAATATTAGAAAACATTTCTCATAGTCTCAGTGCCTATTACCAAGTCTTTCCTTCTGCAGAGCAATCATTGTTTGTTCTCTTAATTATTCCTCTTAAAATAATCATAAGTCTTGGCATATTCCTTTGTATCTGTTGGATTCTCAGTAGGTGAGACTCAGCCAAAGAAAAAGTGTCTCAAGCTGAAAAGGCAATGAGTGAGTAAAGAGAACTTTTCATCTTACTAGATGAAAATATACATTAAAAAGTACTCTCTGGAGGAAAAAAAGAAATGCACAGTATAAAATAGTCTTTAAAGATTGTCTCATCCTGCAATTTTATGTTGTCATTGTTGTCGTTATTATTTATAGCTCAGTTACAGAGTAATGAGTTAATCACATTACTTATTCCTGGAATACTGTTATCAGAATTCTTTGTCAGACCTCTTTCCTGTCTGGATGCAGGTAGTTATGTATGAATATGTGTATATTGAACTACCTTTTATCCTCATTCTGTACTCCCATGCATCTCCCCACGTAAGGAACTGCTCAAATGTGTCAGTTACATCTTTTATTTTTGTGTCCTTATAAAATATGGAGTGATATTTTGTGTTTATATGCTTTTACATAAGTGGTATTGACATAAATCGTATTGTGCTATAGATTTCTTACTATTCCTTACCCTTTACTCAGCACCCTGATTTTAAGCTTTGTCCAAAATTTTCAACCTTGGCTGCACAACCTTCCATGAAACATCTAGTATCCCAGGCCATTGCAGACCAACTGGATACTCTGAGGGTAAGGCCAGAATATCAATATTTCTTTTTAGAAAGCTCTTCAGATGGTTCTAATGCCGTACTGTATGGTTTCACATAGTGTTAAGCCATTGTAGTACCACTGAAGGATACCTGGATTGCCCCTGATACCCTGCTACCACAAATAACCCTGTGATGAACATTTCACCCATGCAACTTTAAGGTCTCCATGTACTCAGAAATGTGATGCTGGGTCATTGGTACACATGTATTCTTTGTTTGACCAATTATTTCTAACCTGTTCTCCAAAATAGACACACCTTGTTATAGTCCCACTAATAATGTATTGAAATTACTGTTATATTTTGCCAAATTATGGCATAATCAAAATTTCTAATATTTTCCAGAGAAGCTAAGCATTTCCCAAGATCATACAGTAAGATAATGGCAGAAATAAAATTTGAGTTTAAATATTCTTGACTGTAAACCACAGATTTTCTTTTACCATATCAACATATCTGTAAAATAATACAGTTTTTTTGGTTTGATTCTGTCGTTGAGCTTCTGTTGAAATAAAATGTCAGTTATAAAACTAACTAACTTCCTCTGAACTTATCAGAAATTTCTGTTAATAAAAATCAAGGAAATTTGTGGTATATTTCAAATTATATATTCTGCTATTTTATATTATTAATATATTACTGTGACTCTTTCATAGGATGCTTCATGTATCTATATATCTGTCTAATTCCAGTAGTGATCATGAGGAACTAAATATGATCCTTCAATAGTTAAAGAGGTGAAAAGTACAAGACTTTCCCGCTGCATATTAGTTTTCTATTGCTGCATAACAAAACACCACAAACAATGGCTTAAAACAACAACAAAATTTTTTTCTCACAGTGTTTGTGGGTCGGGAATCTGGACATGGCTTAGCTGTATCCTCTGCTCAGGGTCACATCATGCTGAAATAATTGCTGCTTAGGGCTGCAGTTTCATCTTCCAAGCTCACTGGTTGTCGATATAATTCAGTTCCTTGTAGTTTAGGACTGCGGTTCTCAAATCCCAGGGGATGCTCACCATTCTCTGTCACGTGGCACTCTCCTCAACATGGCAGCTTGCTTCTTCATGGTCAGTAGGAGAGTACTTGCTGCACTTACACTCTTCATCTCTTCTAAGAGCTCAGCTAATTAGATAAGGCACACCAAGGATATGCTTCCTTGTGATTAGTTCAAAGTCAACTACCTGGGAACTGTAATCACATCTGCAAAGCCCTTTCTTTTTGCAACAGAACACAGAATAATCACAGAAGTGATATACTTTCATATTCACTGGCTCAGCCTTTGCTCAAGCAGAGGAGATTATACAGGAAGTGTACAACCCATGTAGAATATTCTAAGAGAGTGGGATACACTTTTCTATTTTGTTTGTTATTGTAGCCATAGGATGATGGCCTATCATGATGCCATCACTGAATATTTTCCAGGTGAATGAATCAAAGAACCTGGGTAATTTTGCAACTACGTAGGAAAGTATTTGTTGCTCAAAAATTTTTCACCTTCATGCGGTGCGTTTAGAGTATTAAATGCAGAGTATTAAATTTGTTAGGAGGTAGCAGTGTTCTACTAATCTACTAATAAGTTCTGACCGAATCCTAAATTTTTGGCCTAAATTCTATATTGATGGCATTTGCTATTGATTCAGATCACAGATGGCACCACAGCTGATACACTTTGGAGACTCTAGGACCCTTTGAGGGATAGCATATGTGAAAGCTCATGTTATTTTCAAAGGAGTTTCCTCTTTCATAAATTGTTTAATTAGATCTTAGGGAAATATACCATTTCCATTCTTTAGCTAAAAGTAGAGCCTAGGATTACACCATGAAGAGTCATAGGACTTGGGCTAGGTTGATGTTGCACAATGAAACTTTGGAAAACATTTAAATCTTTTCTCTGGGAAAATATATTTTTAGACTTTGGAGGTATAAGGAATTGCATAGAATTCAAGGAAGCAAAAAGTGCTCTTTAACTTAAATAAAGGAATTGAATTTGATTAGCACTAGCTTGAGCAGTGACTTTTGGATTTTTCTACAAGCAGTGTGATTTTAGAAGTGGAAAATAATTGATTATAAAAGAGCTGTCTTAATACATAGCAACGAAACAGTGCAGGAAGGCAGTGAAACTTGAAAGATGAGGATGCAGTCCACATATCCTATATTAAGAACTTGGCTGATGTGATAGTGAAGAAGCAAGCAACAGTTAGAGGATACAAAATTGTGGTAAGCATCTTTCAAGTTCCAGATATTGGGCATAATGTAAATGAAACTGTAAGAGATTATATTGAGCTTAAAATTTTAGACTTTAAGTTTCATCACTCAAACTCTGAAATGGCAACCTGCTCCTCAGAAGATTTTTTATTTCCCCCTCAGAAGATTTTGACTTCACAAAATACACATATTCAAGATTTGTACCATGCATCGCCAGACATGATTTATTTATTTTAAATATTATATACATGAAGCCATTGATAATACCTATATAAATCTTTGGAGAACTGTAATTAATGTAAAAGCTAATGCATCATATGAGAAATTAGTGTCTACTTAGCTTTAATTCTTTTTTAAAAAATGCTACTATTTGGATTGTTTTAATAAAGTTAAAGTTTGTTACTTTATAACATACATGAAGAAACCAGTAAAACGCTGACTTTTGGTTTGTTTTACAAATCATTACTGAGGGGTAAAGAGGCAGATAAATATAAAATTAAAATAATTATACAGACGATACAGTTCCAATTGTTGTAAGGACTATGAGGAAATGATGTAGTGTTCTGTGTTCTATGAGAGGATATAAGTGATGCTTAGGGTTAGAGAAAGCAACCCAAGGGAATGACAATCAGGCTCAGTGTGAAGAATAAATAAAGCCAACATTGCAAAAGGCTGTGAGAAGCATAAGAACGGTGATAAAGAGAGTATTTTTAGCAGTTGGAACAACGTGGTCGAAGACAAGATGAATTTGGTACTTTTGAGGAACTAAATAAAAAATTCTGGTGCATTGGGAAAATAGTAAGTGAGAGAAAGTGGAGTGAAAAATGTGGATATGCAACAATTTAGAAATAAGACTTTGCTGTAGGACATTGTAAGTTATGTTAAAAGTTTTTAACTTTGTCCTATGAGCAATGGGAAGCAACTAAATAGTTTGGGAAAGAGACAGTGTGTTGGTGTTGTGTGACAGAATCAAACCTGCATTTTCAAAGATTCTAGTGACCAAGAATACATGGGAGTGGTGACTGAGAGGAAGTTATTGTAATGGTCCAGGGAAGAGGTACTGGTGACTTAGGCAAGGGTGGTCAGAGAGGAGAGGTAGTGACATGATGCATCTGACATATATTTGGGAGGAGAATTAACAGAATTTAGAGATTTTTAAATCAGTGGATGTGTGGATGAATGATGAACAGTTATCAGTCAAGAGAACAGAGGTGAGGGAAAACAACCCATTCATTGAAATGAAGAATGATGGAAGAGAAATATATTTAAACCAGGAAATATTAGTTTTGTATATTTTAATTTTGAGGTACTTTAAAGATATCTAAGTGACAAAGTTAAAAACAAAAACAAAAACAAAACAAAGAGTAAGATATATGGATCTGGAGCTCAGAATAGAGAAGTGTGAGCTGGGGTTATAATCTTGGGGATCTTTGGAATGTAAATGTTGGAACGTATGGAATGGGAAGAGAAGGACGTCCAAGAATATGTCCAGAGGCACTGAAGAGTATAAGACCTACGATGGTCGGGAGATCCAAGAAGTGAGAAATAGAAAAACCTCCCAGAGATGTAAGAGAAAGACTGGCGGAGTGTGATATCATGAAAATAAAAAGAAGTGAGTGTTTTGAGAAAAAGTTGTGCCAACTGTCAGTTGTTAAGGTTAAATTTTATAATTAGAAGAATGAGGCCAGGAAGAATTTCATGCAGTATACAGTTTTTGAATGCAGGGTCTAAGTCTTATTTTTCTTTATTCCCATCACTTATTTTAGAGCTCGATAAATGGTTATTAGATTAAACTGTAAAAACAGTTTATAATCAGAAAGCTTCTCCTCAAATCATCTCTCTTTTATTTCTATGTAAGGAAAAGTACTAGCATATGCTACCTTTTAGTTTATTTATTTATTAGCGAGTGATGTTAATCATGCTAAAATATTCACAGTTAACAATCAGGCAATAAGATCTATAATGTTTAATGTTACATTTCTATTCTATGATGTAATTAAACACTCCAGTAGTACACAGTGAAAGTGCTCAATTATGCATATTATCTTTTAAGTACAGTCAGCCCAGTTCAGTTCTCACTTAAATTCATAGTGATTCTGACCCTGGACGGTTTTTATTTTACATGAATTTCTTTTGCCATCAAGCAGGGAACACTTTTGATTCCCTATAACTCAGTACTTCTGAAGAATTGCAAACTATATTTTAATAGCCTTTTGAATAATCATAACTAATGCTTTGTAAAATTTTTTATTTTTTATTTTTTGACTGCACCCTGCAGCATATGGGATCTTCCCTGACCAGGGAACAAACCCGCACCACCTGCAGTGGAAGCACAGAGTCTTAACCACTGGACCACCAGAAAAGTCCCGCTGTAACATTTTTTAAATGTCTAGATCTTCTTTTACAGCTACAATTATTATTACTATTATTATTATTATTTTGCCAACCCTAATTTGTTCATTCTGACGTGCATTCCTTCTCTGTAAGAGCTTCTATTTTCCCCTTTGCTAATCCGTATTCTTTGCCACCTTCTACATGTTGAATAAAATGTATCTGATCTTAGGAATTATTCAAATTAGGTCCTTAATCCTGACATTAATTCTTTCACTGTTTATGTACTCACGTTAGGTTTTTTAAAATTTTCTTTCTGATACATTGAGTTGTAAAGTAAATCAGATGACTTATTGGTAAATTAGAATGTATGTATTGATACTCTTACTTCTTCAGCACTGCTGAGATGCAAGGCTCCAGAGGGTACAATTCACATTATAATGTGAACAGGGTGTCCTAGTACTATACTACCTCCTATTGCCAATGTAACAAGTAGTTGTATTGAAGTTAGTAAATACTGTGTATACTCACTTTTATATTCTTGAATACTTGACTGTAAAAATAAAATCAACTTTCACGGTATTGATTTTTGGCCCTTCATTTTCTATGCATTAATATATTTTTGATTTATGTTAGTCAACTTTTATTTTACTTTGAATGAACCAAAATATGAATACCATAATATCTTTACATTCTATGCTATTTCTCAGATTCTTTCACTGAGAAATAAAAGCAGCATGTCTCCTTGTAGAATAATGTTATGGTATTAAGCACCTACCTTGTACTCAATAATTGCTGGTTGAAAGAATGACTAAATTAATTATTGTAGTAGAAAGACAGCATATTATAGATCTGGTGTAGCTGAATTCTGCCCTACTAACTGTGCGTGTGTGACCAAAAACAATTTACTTTATATTTTTTGGACTCAGCTTTATTATCAGTAAAATTAGGATATTCATTTACTCATTTAACAAATTTTTAAGTACCTACTCTGGGCCATGAGCTAGTCTAGAAACTGGACATCTAAAGTGAACAAAACAAGCTAAGTAGATGCTTTCCTGAGATTTACATTCTAGTCAGAAGAAAAACTGGCAGTTAATAAATCAAAATACAATATTTTGGACTTCACTCATCCATTTCAAAAGGATTTATTAATCAACCATAAGTCCAATATTCCCATAGTAAATTCCCATAGTAAATTTTGTAAGGCCACCAGATCTTAAAACCCTCCGATTATATTCCACCACACTTGGTTAAGGCCCAAGTCTGTGCCTTGGGTCTTAATTTTGACCTTCAGATTTTCACATGGTCCTGTTATTTCTCTGGTCCATCTCCTACCACTTTCCCATCACCCATTCCATCCAGGCCATCCCAACCACTGTTTTGGGATTCTTCTACCCTGCCAGTATACTCTTGACTTCAGCACCTGGGTGCTTGCTATTCTATCTGTCTGGAAGACCCTTCCTCGGACATATGATAGCTCACTCCCCCATTCCCATCTGGTCTCTTTTAAGTATCACTTCGTCAGATAGGCCTTGTCAGACCACCCTATATAAAACAGTACCCAGCATTATCACATACTCTCTGAATATTCAAATTAATTGTTTTTCATAGTCTTTAGTATATTTTTAATAACAGTAATATACTTTCATTTGTTTCTTTTCCTTCTCACCCATTAGAATGTAACCTCTAAGATTAAGAGACTTGGTCTACTTTATTGATTGTCCTCCTGGTTCTAGCATCTAGACCAGAGCCTTACGCATAATAGACCTCAGTTGGTATTTTCTAAGTATTTTATTCTATGGACATAGACAAAAGTATTCTAAAATTTATATGCAAAGGCAAGAGGACTAGAGTAGCTAAAATTATTTTGAAATATAGGTACCTAAAGACTAAAATATAGGGACTTAAGACAACCAAGTAAATTGGTCTTAGTGAATTTTTTGTTGCTTTTGGAGCCATGGGAGGGGCAGATAAGCAACAGAAAACAATTCTGAATAATTCAAATAAGAAAAAAAAATATTTGAAGGATGTTGGATCACAGTCATGTTAAGGGAAGAGCTAAGCCTTCAACTCTTGGAAAGAGTGAGACTATCTCTGGGACTGTCAGAGACAAGATAGTTTGTGAATGACAAATTCATATTCAGTGCCTTTAAATCTGTGCATCTTTAGTCAAAATACAGGTTCTCAAGAGAGATAATTTGATTGAACAAAACTGAAATGCCTCTTGCCCTAAGGTCAAGGTGTAGTGGTGATGAGAGTGGGAATACTGTGATTGGTTGGTCCCAGTGGAACTGCCTAGAATGATGAAAGGGCAAATCCTCAAAGGAAGCAAGCTGCTACCAGAAAGAATGGGATGGGTGGAGAATAGTGATCAGACAAAGTTACATATACTCACTGTAGTCTCTGAACTCAGAACATATTTAGGTCTTCAATACTGTACAATAATATATATATTTTCAGGTATTCATTTGCCATTTATATATCCTATTCAGTGAAATGTCTCTTCATGTCTTTTGCCCCTTTTCAAAATTGTTTAAACTAATTTTTTAGAGTTTTTTATGTATTTATGATACCAGTCTTTGTTGGGTATATGGTATGCAAATATTATTTCCCAGTTTGTAACTTTTCTTTCATCCTCCTAATTGGTCTTTTGCAAAACATTTTTTAAAAATAAATTCATTAAATCTGATTTATCAAATTTTCATTTTATAAATCCTGCCTGTGGTGTCATGTCTAAGAAAATTTTACGTAGTCCTAGATCCTAAAGGTTTTCTCTGACTTCTTGCTTTTCTGTAGGTTTCCAGTTGCTTCAGCATCATTTGTTGAAAGGGCTCTCTTTCTTCCATTGAACTGCTTTTGCACCTTTGTCAAAAATAAGTTGGGCATATTTGTGTGTGTCTATTTTTGGGTTCTCCACTCTGTTCCATTGATCTGTGTGTCTTCTCCCCAACAAAAGCATACAGTCATGATTACTCTAGCTATGTAAGGCTTGAAATTAGACAGATAGACCAGTTCATTCCTTTTCATTCTACTTTTCCCAAATCATTTTAGCTCTTATTGTCCACTTACCTTTCCATATAAATTTTATAATATTTTTGTCTGGGTCTACAAAAAGTGTGCTGAGATTTTGATAGGAATCACATTAAACATATAGGTCAAATTAATAAAAAATAACATCTATACTATGTTGAATTTTTACTATATTGAACACAGAATGAGTCTGTTTTTTAGGTGTTCTTTCATCAACATTTTATAATTTTCAAGATACAGTACCTGAATATATTTTGTTAGATTTACACCTAAGTATTTTGATACTTTTTTTCAAAGACTTAATCAGTTAGGCTCTTTTTTTTTTTTTTTCTTTTCCATTATGGTTCATTACAGGATATTGAATATAGTTCCCTGTGCTATACAGTAGGACCTTGTTGTTTATCTATTTTATATATAGTGCTTTGTATCTGCTACTGCCAAACTATCCCTCTCCTTCCCCCTTTCCTCTTTGGTAACCATAAATTTGTTTTCTATGTCTGTGAGTTTGTTTTGTAAATAAGTGCATTTGTATCATATTTTAGATTTCACGTATAAATGATATGATATTTGTCTTTGTCTGACTTACTTCACTTAGCATGATAATCTCTAGGTCCATCCAAGTTGCTGAAAATAGTATTATTTCATTCTTTGTTTATGGCTGAGTTGTATTCCACTGTATGTATATAGTACATCTTCTTTATCCATTCATCTGCTGATGGACATTTAGGTTGCTTCCATGTCTTGGCTATTATAACAAGTGCTGCTATGAACATTGGGTGCATGTATCTTTCTGAATAAGAGTTTTCTCCAGATATATGCCCAGGAGTAGGACTGTTGGATCATATGGCAACTCTATTTTTAGTGTTTTGAGGAACCTCCATACTGTCATCCATAGTGGCTGCACTAATTTACACTCCTATCAACAATGTAAGAGGGTTCCCTTTTCTCCACATCCTCTCCAGTATTATTTGTAGACTTTTTAACAATGACCATTCTAACTGATGTGAGGTGATGCCTCATGGTAGTTTTGAAATGCATTTCTCTAATAATTAGCAATGTTGAGCATCTTTTCATGTGCCTGTTGGTCTTCTGTATGTCTTCTTTTGAGAAATATCTATTTAGGTCTTCAACCCATTCTTTTTTTTTAAATTTTTAATATCTTTATTGGAGTATAATTGCTTTACAATGGTGTGTTAGTTTCTGCTCCATAACAAAGTGAATCAGTTATACATATACATATATCCCCATATCTCTTCCCTCTTGTGTCTCCCTCCCTCCCACTCTCCCTATCCCACCCCTCTAGGTGGTCACAAAGCACTGAGCTGATCTCCCTGTGCTATGCGGCTGCTTCCCACTAGCTACCTGTTTTACATTTGGTAGTGTATATATGTCCATGACACTCTCTCACTTTGTCCCAGCTTACCCTTCCCCCTCCCCATGTCCTCAAGTCCATTCTCTAGTAGGTCTGCGTCTTTATTCCTGTCGTGCCCCTAGGTTCTTCATGGCCATTTTTTTTTTGTTGTTTTTTAGATTCCATATATATGTGTTAGCATATGGTATTTGTTTTTCTCTTTCTGACTTACTTCACTCTGTATGACGTACTCTAGGTCCAGCCACCTCACTACAAATAACTCAATTTCATTTCTTTTTATGGCTAGGTAATATTTCATTGTATATATGTGCCACATCTTCTTTATCCATTCATCTGTTGATGGACACTTGGGTTGCTTCCATGTCCTGGCTATTGTAAATAGAGCTGCAATGAACATTGTGGTACATGAGTCCTTTTGAATTATGGTTTTCTCAGGGTATATGCACAGTAGTGGGATTGCTAGGTCGTATGATAGTTCTAGTTTTAGTTTTTAAGGAACCTCCATACTGTTTGTCACAGTGTCTGTGACAATTGACATTCCCACCAACAGTACAAGAGGGTTCCCTTTTCTCCACACCCTCTCCAGCATTTATTGTTTACAGATTTTTTCATGATGGCCATTCTGACTGGTATGAGGTGATACCTCATTGTGGTTTTGATTTGCATTTCTCTAATGATTAGTGATGTTGAGCATTCTTTCATGTGTTTGTTGGTAGTCTGTATATCTTCTTTGGAGAAATGTCTATTTAGATCTTCTGCCCATTTTTGGATTGGGTTGTTTGTTTTTTTTGTTATTGAGCTGCATGAGCTGCTTCTATACTTTGGAGATTAATGCTTTGTCAGTTGCTTCGTTTGCAAATGATTTCTCCCATTCTGTGGGTTGTCTTTTCATCTTGTTTATGGTTTCCTTTGCTGTGCAAAAGCTTTTAAGTTTCATTAGGTTCCATTTGTTTATTTTTGTTTTATTTCCATTATTCTAGGAGGTGGGTCCAAAAGGATCTTGCTGTGATTTATGTCATAGAGTGTTCTGCCTATGTGTTCCTCTAAGAGTTTGATAGTGTGTGGCCTTACATTTATGTCTTTAATCCACTTTGAGTTTATTATTGTGTATGTTGTTATGGAGTGTTCTAATTTCATTCTTTTACGTGTAGCTGTCCAGTTTTCCCAGCACCACTTATTGAAGAGGCTGTCTTTTCTCCATTGTATATTCTTGCATCTTTTATCAGAGATAAGGTGACCATATGTGGGTGGGTTTATCTCTGAGCTTTCTATCCTGTTCCATTGATCTATATTTCTGTTTTTGTGGCAGTACCATACTGTCTTGATTACTGTAGCTTTGCAGTATAGTCTGAAGTCAGGGAGCCTGATTCCTCCAGCTCCATTTTTCTTTCTCAAGATTGCTATGGCTACTCAGGGTCTTTTGATTTTCCGTACAAATTGTGAAATTTTTTGGTCTAGTTCTGTGAAAAATGTCCTTGGTAGATTGATAGGAATTTCATTGAATCTGTAGATTGCTTTGGTAAGTAGAGTCATTTTCCTAATGTTGATTCTTCCAATCCAAGAACATGGTATATCTCTCCATCTGTTTGTATCATCTTTGATTTCTTTCATCAGTGTCTTATAGTTTTCTGCATACAGGTCTTTTGTCTCCTTAGGTAGCTTTATTCCTAGATATATTATTCTTTTTGTTGCAGTGGTAAATGGGAGTGTTTCCTTAATTTCTCTTACAGAGTTTTTGTTGTTAGTGTATAGGAATGCAAGATATTTCTTTGCATTAATTTTGTATCCTGTTACTTTACTAAATTCATTGATTAGCTATAGTTTTCTGGTAGCATCTTTAGGATTCTCTATGTATAGTATCATGTCATCTGCAAACAGTGACAATTTTACTTCTTCTTCCGAGTTGGATTCCTTTTATTTCTTTTTCTTCTCTGATTGTCTTGTGTGGTCCTGTACAAATTTTGGGGTTGTTTGCTCTATTTCTGTGAAAAATATCATTGGAATTTTGATATAGATTGCATTGAATTGTATATTGCTTTGGGTAATATGGACGTTTTAACAATATTAGTTCTTGCAGTCTGTGAGCATGGAATATCTTTCCATTTATTTCTGTCTTCTTCAATTTCTTTCATTGATGTCTTATAGTTTTCAATATATAAGCCTTTTATCTCCTTGGTTAAATTTATTCCTGGGTATTTTTTGATACATTATAAATGGATTGTTTTCTTAATTTATATTTCTGATAATCCATTGTTAGTGTAAAGAAACCCAACAAATTTTTGTATATTGACTTTGTATTCTGCAGCTTTACTGAATTTATTAGTTCAAACTACTGTCTATAAAGTGATCCGTATTTCTGACTTCCTCCACTACCTGTGAACATGCTCTAGTTTCCCAATTTACAATCCTTCCTTACACCCATGTTTTCTCAACCCCACCTTCCTATAGATCTTTCTCTTTATACTCAACATATCTGAAAAATAAATTCTTACTGTTTTCACTTCCTCACTTCTCACTAACATCTTTAATCCACTAAAACCAGGCTTCTGCTTCCAAAACTCCAAGAAAAACTACCTTTGCTTCTGTCACTTATGATCATTTAATAAACTTGATAGGGTCTTTTGTGTTGTCATCCTACTTACCTGACTTACCCGTGGCAAAGAAGGCTTTCTTAGTTCTTACCTTTGTTTTTCTCTTCAGCTCCATCTATTACCATGATCTTTAAACAATATGATTTATGTCCCAGCCATACCAAATTATTCACAGTTTTGTAGAGATCTGCTGCCTAATATGGTAGCCACTTCCTGAAGATAGCTATTTAAATTTAAATATTAACTAGCTATAATTAAAAATTCTCTTCATCAGTCATAGTAGTCTCATTTTAAATGCTCAGGAGCTTCATATGTCTAGTGGTTATCATAGTGAGCAAAGCAGTTAGTAGCAAATACTTACTTGTCTCCTGTGTCTCAGAACACTTTTCTACATCTTTAAATATTCAGTTATCAGCACTGCTTCCCAATACCAGAGACACTTGACCATCCCCTCCTTCATTTTCTAGCTATTCTCATACTTAATTTGTTCTCACAGTACTTACGATAATTTATTTTATTATGGTCATGGGTCTTTCCCCCATACTTCTTGTAAGTTTCTCAAGGGCTACATTGTGCATGTTTGCATTCTCAGTATCTAACACAGTGCCTGATATATAATAGACACTCAAAATATTTTTACATGAAACAATTAATGAAATACTAATCAGACATATTAAGCACTTTTCAGCTAAATTCAGACATAAAATATATTTTTCATATTTTAAAATTTCTTCATATTTTAGGGCTTAATTCAAATTTATTAGCATGTATTTCTGCAGAGGTCAACCCAGTAGTGGCCTGTGGGGGAAAGGATCAGTTTCCTTGGGTGGTTCTTTAAGAGTCATTGATTTGGATCATTTCAAATCAAGGAAACAATGATTGGCTTCTAAGAAAATAATGACTTGCCTGCAAAATACATAAATGAAAGTGAAATTAATTGCCCTCAGGACTTAAATACATTTTTTCTAAGCATTTGGGAATTCCTAATGTTTAAATAATACAGACTTTATGCAATAAGAAGCAACTCACATATTCTGATTAGAATATAGAATCCAACTCTCCTTAAACTGAGCTAAATTATATAGTGATTAGAAATACAGTCTATTCAAATATTCTTTTGAGTTTCACAAAGCCATTTTTCATACAGAGTCACCTCCCCAGTAGGAACACAATACATATTACTTGATATCAAAAATCAAGAAAATTATTCAATCTAAAGAAACATAACAAGGGCCAAAGAACTGGATGTATGACTGAGCTTGTAGTCATTTAAATTATATTTTTACTATGTGCCTATATGCTGGAAGTATCATTTTTATCACTCATTTAATTATTCGTATTTATCAGTAATTTGAAAATGGTGTTTATATTGGGTTTCGGTCTACATATAGCCAAATTAGTGTGGAAACGATCATCTATAGCCTAATATGTGTCAGGTATACATCAACATTTGCATTAAAAAACACAGCTAGAGTCCCTCTTTGAGTATATGTATATGTAAATATAAATGGCATAGCAGCACACACATCCTCTGCACTGAGATTATCTTATAAAGTTATAAAGGCCTAAAAAATATATATAAATATATGTAGACACAAATGTGTATGTATGTATGTGGGCATGTGTACAGGCATGTGTCATGCATAGGTAGGTATATGTATATGTATATGTATAGTGTAGATACAGTACCCCTCTAATAAGATTACAGTTGTCACTTTTAGTTTACACCCTATAAATGGCTAGCCATGTTCTAACACCCTTTCTAAACCAAACCCTTTGATTTCTTTGACTGTTCTCCTGTAACAAGTGGACTGTCTGTGTCAACAACTGGCTTCATGAATACTATGAGATAGAATGGAATGAGCACTGACCTCAACTGAAAGCATGCTATTGAAACTGAAATAAATGTACCTAGGACACATAGCACATAGAACACCAAAGAAGATTCTTCATTTTTTTTTTTATCCTGATGAAAAAGGATTAAACCTATATGAGGCATTCCTTCTAAGAGCTGAGGTTATAATGAAAAAAGTGGTATGAGGAGGTAAAGTAGAAGAATGACAATAAGATAGAAAGAATTTACCTACTCTACAATTTAGCCCAGAACAAGAAAAGCATTTTGATATTTGATCATATATGAGTTTATTAACTCTGCAAACTGCTGCAGTCTGTAATTCTTAAATGCTGGTATTGCTCATTAGCTTTTTTTGTGTGTGTGTGGTAAAAACCATGAAACTTAAAATTTATTATCTTCACCACTTCTAAGTAGTGTGAAGTTCAGTAGAGTGAAGTATATTCACATTGTTTTCATGTTGCAAATCCAAAACTATAAAACTATACCCATTAAACAACTACCCCCCTTTTTCTTCTTCCTCCCAGCCTCTGGTAACTACCATTCTATTTTGTTTCTATGAATTTGACTACAGTTGACTCTTGGACAACATGGAGGTTAGAGGCGCCTACCCTGTGCAGTTGAAAATCTGCATATAACTTTGCAGTCAGCCCTCTGTATAGGCAGTTCTGCACCCACAGATCACAGATCATGTAGTACTGTAGTGCATATTTAGTGGAAGAAATCCGTGTATAAGTGGACCTGCACAGTTCAAACCTGTACTGTTTGGGGGTCAGTTGTATTTTAGATAGCTTAGTGGAGCCATATAATATTTGTCTTTTAGTGACTGGGTTATTTGACTCGTACCATGTGACAGTATTTCCTTCTATTTTTAGGCTGGATAATGTTCATTTGTATGTGTATACAATATTTTGATTATCAATTCATCCACTCTAATTATTGTGAATAGTGCTACTATGAACATGGATGTGCAGATATCTGTTTAAGACCCTACTTTCAGTTCTTTTTGATTTATACTCAGAGTGGAATTCCTGGATCATATGGTAGTTCTATTATTAATTTTTGAGGAACCTCCATACTGATTTCTGTAGAGGTTGCACCATTCTACAATTCTCCCAACAGTATACAAGGGTTTCAGTTGCTCCACATCCTTGGCAACACTTGCTATTTTCTTGTTATTTTTTGACAGTAGTCATCTTGATGGGTGTGACGATCCCACAAGGTGATATCTTGTGGTTTTGATTTTCATTTCTCTGTTGATTAATGATGTTGAACAACTTTTCATATGCATGTAGACTATTTGTATATCATCTTTGGAGAAATATTTATTCAAGTTTCTTGCCCATTTTTATTTGGATTATTTGATTCTTTTGGTCAGTGAGTTGTAGGAGTTCTTTATATGTTCTGGACATTAACCCCTTATCAGATATATGAGTTGCACATATTTTCTCCCATTCCGTAGGATGCCTTTTCACTCTGTTGATTGTGTCCTTTGATGCACAAAAGTTTTTAAGTTTGATGTAGTCCTGTTTTTGTCTATTTATTTTTTGCTTTTATTTTATTTTACAAGCCTGTGTCCTTGGCTTTATGTTTATTCCAAGAACATACTGGGGGAAATGTTATCTACTATCAAGATGCTGTCTTAAGCTAGAAACCTCGGACTGATCTTTATGTTTTCTTTATGGAATCCTGTTACTCACTAGCTGAAAAAAACGAAACAAAACAAAACTGGAAGATACAAGATAAACTTCACACTTCTTAACTAAGGCAAATGACTTGCTAATTTGGACTCAGCATGATTTTTCAATTTCATTACACGTAAGTCCCCTTCCCTACTCCCAATGCACAGCTGCACAAGGATCTTCCTGTTTCCAGAATATGTCTTGAATATTCTTGTGAATTCTCATGTGTTGTCTCTTTGGAAAACGCTTTCTCCTTCTATTTGGAAAACTCTTACTCATCCTGTGGAGACTTCACTTCTTTTTCCTAACTACTTCTCTCTCTGATGATTGCTATTGGGTTGGCCAAAACATTCTTTCGGTTTTTAAGTAAAAATAAAAGACACATTTTTCATTTTCACCAAGAAATTTATTGAACAACATATTTACTGTTTTGTTCCACTACCTTCTGCCATTTTTCAGGCATCTTGGTAATTCCTTCTTCCCAAAACGTTTTATGTTTTTGAACAAAGAACTGTTCCAGGTGCCTTCCAGGGAATTGAAATTTTTTCCATTAAGAGAATTTTGTAAAGACTGAAATAAATGGAAATCTGAAGGTGCAATGTCTGGTGATTACGGCGGATGAATCATAACTTTCCAGCCAAGGTGTAAGTTTTTGCCTGGTCATCAAAGAAACATGCGGTCTTGCGTTATCCTGAAAGAAGAGTATGCGTTTTCTGTTGACCAATTACGGACGCTTTTTGTCGAGTGCTGCTTTCAGTTGGTCTAATTGGGAGCAGTACTTATCGGAATTAATCGTTTGATTTTCCAGAGGGAGCTCATAAATAGAGGATTCCTTTCCGATCCCACCATATACACATCACCTTGTTTGGATGAAGATCGGCTTTTGTGTGGTTCGTGGTGGTTCATTTCGCTTGTCCCACAATCTCTTCTGTTCCACATTATTGTACAGTATCCACTTTTCATCACCCATCACAATTTGTTTTAAAAACGGACCGTTTTTGTTATGTTTCAGTAGAGAATCACATGCAGAAATACGGTCAAGAAGGTTTTTTCACTTAACTTATGTGGAATCCAAACATTAAAGCGATTAACATAACCAGGCTGGTGTAAATGATTTTCAAGGCTTGATTTGGATATTTTGAGTATATCGGCTATCTGCCATGTGGTATAACATTGATTGTTCTCAATTAATGTCTCAATTTTATAACTATCAACTTCAACTGGTCTACCCGACCGTGGAGCATAGTCTAGCGAGAAATTTCCAGCACGAAGCTTCACAAACCCCTTTGGCATGTTTGATCAGTCACAGCACCTTCTCCATACACTTCACAAATCTTTCTCTTGTGTTTCGGTTGCGTTTTTAGCTTTCTTGAAATAATAAAGCATAATATGCTGAAAATGTTTCTTTTTTTCTTCCATTTCCAATATTAAAATGGCTACACAAAAATTCACCAATTTTGATAGTTTTTTAAAAATGCACGCTGATACGACAGCTGTCACAATACAAGCTAACAAAATTGTTTCAAAAGAAGTTAATGACAACTAAGTCCTGCTAGAGCCATCGTACAGAAAAAACCGAACGAACTTTTTGGCCAACCCAATATCTTATGCAGATTAATCTTATTTTACTTCCCTTAAAGGATTATAATTATAATGCATGCAAAGCATTTAGTACAGTGCATGCCATAAAGTGCTCAATGACATATAAGATGCTATTATTTTTAACCTTAATGATTAATAATGTTGGTAATGATAGTATGATAATAGTATTAATTATATCCACATTACTGTTATAAATTTATTAATATGTCAAATTTTCAAAATATCATAAAGTCAAAACATGTATAAACTAAAAGTTCTCTGCAAAATTACTGGCTGCATCCATCTTCCTGTCTCTGAGAGAACAAATTCATGGCCAAGTACAAGATTCCAGGCTCCATCCATCATGTTGCCATAGTCACTCCTGAGACATCTTTTCATGTAGGAAAAGCAAGCCCAATGTGAAATTTTTATTTCTAACTATAGGTTGGATTTCCCCACTCAGATCCTTCTGTTTTCACTTCCTTTTCTTTGTTCTGGTTACCTTCTTAGCATGAAATGTCTTCCACTCTCCCTTCCTTCTTTTTTTGGCTAATTTCATAGTCATGTTTTAATGACTATACAAGAAAGTATACAAATGTGTATACTTTACCATGAAGCCTCTTTGGGATAGCTGTTACTCCTCAGTATTTCCAAAATGCTTTTTTACATGTAATTTATAATTTCCTACTGGACGTGAAGTTTCTTGAGGCTATAATACTTCATCTTTCTATCCTTAATGCTTGGCACAGTGGTAGGTCTTAACAGGTTGTCAATAAATATTTGTTCAGTTAATGGGAATTTCATCACAAGCCTCTATCTAGTTGCCCATATTAATAAGATGGGATAGATTTCCTTTTTCATCCTTAACTCTGAACAGTTGGGGGGGGCTGAGTGGCCTGCTGTTGAATCCTTTGGCTAGGTCTCTTCCTTATCATTGGAATGCTGAAAGAAAATAGAGAATATTTCTCTGAGGTCTGGAAAAAAATGGATGAAGCTTTCCTTTCCATGCCTTCTATGACCTGTTTCCCACTCTTTTGCCACCTATATCTTCAAAAGGTGGGAGAACCCTGAGAAAATATGTGTCAGTGAATTGCAGTCATTGAGTTTCTGTGGGCCAAGTTTATGCTTACACTATGAAAAGACAAATATAAAAATGTGTGTAAAATTGAACTCTGTGTATGTGAAAATCCAGTCTTCATTATGCATTTTAATATTGTTTCTGTATGCAACAGTTCATATATGCAGTCATCATTGCTAAGAAAATACGAAAGTACTGATTACTTCCAATGGAAGACAGTTTATCAGTAAACAGAATATTTAAGCAGAAATGCATTTTTGAGGTTTTATAAAATATTGTATTATCCATTGACATAAAAAAATTATACCATAAAGTTGACATTTTCACTATGCCCGAGGAACTGTATTCACTTAGCACCACACATTGCTTGTAAGCATTCAATCTGTAGCTATAGATTAATTTGAAAGTAAGAAAGCATAGACAATGAAGAGCAATATTTTGAAATTGTTCTTGAAATGAGAAAAAGTGATTGGAATTGATTTATATATTAAATTATGTTTAGAATTTTAATAAGGCTCTGTGCATGTATTAACTGTATCTTTTATAGTTTTTAAACAAATTAACTTATTTTTTATATTTGGAAATGCATTTTAATTATATTTATGTTTTATTATTTAAATCAATGCATCTAGGTCTTCCTCTTTAATACAGTTTTAACACATTTTTACTTAATATGATTTATATAATGGAGTATTTTTTAAAACTTTAAATTGACATAGTCATTGATTAATAGAATAAAAATTCTACATGCAAATTTTGTTTCCTAACTCTATTTTTTAAGTGTAAAATCTTTTCTACAGTGAGCTAGTCATTGAATTTTACCCATGGGGGGAAAAGACTGTTTTTACAGATTTTGTTTTAATAGATAAGCAACAAGTTATAATTCTGTATTGCTTCTTGTCTACCTACCTTCCTATCTTTTTTTTTTTCTTGTTCTCTTCATTCATCATTTTCAAATTTTATTAAGCATGTAGTAAATGCCAAGCACTCTGCTAGGAACTAAATATTCAGTAGGAAACTCAGCATTCTTAGTTCCTTCATGGTACAGGACAGAAAAAACAAAACAAAGCAAACCAAAGTAATTACAAAATTGTAAAATATAGTAATAGGTTATGAAAGAAAAAAACCAAGAGGCTGAAATGAAGAAACAGGGGGCAGAAATGAAGAATAATGGATAACTTTTTAAGGTAAAATGGTCAGAAAAGACCTCTCTCTGTGGGTGATATTTAATCTGAACTCTAAAAGCTGATAGAGATATTTTCCAGTGAGGAGTGGAGTAAAGAATATTCTAGGCAGAAGAAAAGTCATACAATGCCTTGAAGTTAGAACTTGGTTGGAGTATTCAGTGGAATGAAAGAAGACCTTAGTGGTTGCTTTGGAGCTGGCAACACAATAGGAAAGGCAAAATTGGGGGACCAGGTCATGCAGGTCCTTGGGACTTATAAGAAAGAATTCCGCTTTTGGTTTAAATGTAATCAAAACCACTGAAGCATTGTAGGAGGAGAGGAACATGTTCTGATTTACATTCTCAGAATATCAGTTGTGCTGCTGCATAGGAAATTAAAGGAGATTAGACTTTAAATGAGGAGACAAGTCAGGAGGAGGATGCAGATGACAGCTTGGATCAAAGGATTAAACCTAGAGATATGGAGAAGTTGGTATATTCAGTATTTATTGGAGATAGAATGAATAGGACTTGCTGGTGACTTAGATATGGGGGACTGGGATGAGGGAAAGGAGGAAATACATAGAGTTCCTGTTCGAGCCACAGAGTAGGTGGTGATGCTGATGGTCCCAAAAGCATTAAATACATTCTGGTACACAGTCAGTAATCAATAAATATTGTATCATGCCTGAATGGCTGATTGAATATATGAAAACACAAGAAAAGGTGGTAAGTATGAAAGCAATTATGACCTCATGTTATTGATGTAACGTTGAGATGCTTGCGAGATATCCAAGTGGACATTGACAGGTGATTGTTAACATGCGATTTTAGAACTCCAATTTCTAATTTCTGAATCATTGTTCATTCAGTAATCTCCTTGCCACAAATGTTAAACACTTCCCAGAAGCAAGGAACTCTGCTAGACAAAAGGGAATTGAGAGGTAAGACACAGCCCTGACCTCAAAGAGTTTATGGTATCCTGAAGACACAAATAAATCATATTACTGTAATGTAGTGCTATATGGTGCTAATGTAAACACTTAGATGGAAACCATTGCCTGGCCTGGAAAAGTCAGAAAAGGATTAAGAGAAATAATAACTGAGATTATGCTGAAAGCAAAAGTTAAGAGTTATCTAGTTAGTGAAGGAGACAAGAGGGGAAGAGATTATCTAAGAGGGGAAGGGATTATCTAAGAGGAGAAGGGAAAAAAGTGGGACTCATGCTGGTGGTGGGAGCGCTTGCTTGTTAGTTGGGAGGAGAGGAAGCGTGGAGGGGAGGTGTGGAAAGAACTGAAGTCGGGAAAGTAAACGGAGTCTTCTGCTGTTTCTTATGAAAGATAAAAATGCCTAAATTTGTCAAACAGTCAACAACTATGTAAAAAGAGTTGTATATTCTCCTCCCTTTGCTCTTCTTCCTCCTTATTTATTCTTCTGCCAATCTGTGTTACCATTCCCTTAACAATCTGTCTCAAATCTCACTCTCATCAAAATTGCATTTATTAATTTCAACCAAATTATTAATTTTTAAAAGTTTTTTGGTATTAACCTTCTATAATATTTATTTATATTTAATATATTTTTTTAAATATAGTTATACTTTACATATTTTCAAATGTATAATTTTGCACACATTATTATATGTATATACTTATAGTGTGTATGTGTGTATGAATTTAATCATTCTTTCAATTTGTCTCCTGCTGGGATAATTCAGGGTGATCTTGCCATCATTTCAAAGTCAGCGGATTAGCAACCTTAATTGCATCTGCAACATTTAATTATTTTTGGCCATGTAAAGTAACATAGTCATAGGTTACCAGGGGTGACATCTATGAGAGGAGGTATTACTTTGCCTAGCACACAGTGTTCACACAATTTTTCTAAATCCACATGCTTAGTAGCTGTGTAATGGAGGATAAATTCATTACCCTTTCTGAGCTTATTTCCTCATCTTTAAAATAAGCCTGTGAATAAGGCTTAATTAACAACACAAGTAAAGTGTAAACCAGAGGATTTGCATAATATATATGCTTAATCAATGAAGCCACCGAATCCAGTGTACCTCACAATTCGCTATGTCCCTGTAGATTTCAGGTAGAAAGAAAGATGATGTCTCAAGAAGTAACCACCGGGCTTCCCTGGTGGCGCAGTGGTTGAGAGTCTGCCTGCCGATGCAGGGGATACGGGTTCGTGCCCCAGTCCGGGAAGATCCCACATGCTGCGGAGCGGCTAGGCCCATGAGCCATGGCTGCTGAGCCTGTGCATCCGGAGCCGGTGCTCCGCAACGGGAGAGGCCACAACAGTGAGAGGCCCGCGTACTGGAAAAAAAAAAAGAAGTAACCACCTAATTGGCTAAAGCACTTCTGCTAAAATGATTTATTTTCCTGATGTGGACCTAAGAAGGGAAAGAGATGGACTGAACATATAAGAACTAAATTATAGAATATCTCTATCATTCTCTATCATTTACTTTTCTATTCTCTGGTTTATTTCTTAATAGCAACAATAAAATAATCCTCCCAAATAATCCAGATTTTAAATATTATTAGATGGTATGAGAGGTATTTGAATAAATATTTTTTAAAAAATCATCTTATTTTATAATTCTTTGAGATCTTAAAATTTAGCATATTAAAAAACAAAGAAAAACTGCACAAATCCCCAGTTTTCCCAGAAATTGAGCTTGAATGATTTTTAGCTATTTGGTAGGCTTTTCTTCCTTTGTTTTAATCAGCAATTTTAGATAATAAGCCCTTTAGGGAAAGGACTTGCTTGAATATTTTTGTTTGTTCGTTGGTTGGTTTGGAAAATTTCAGCCATTGTACAGCATTTTTGAAGATAGAGCCCAAACCTATTCATTTCCAGAATGAGAAAGAGACTTAATTGTTGTATTCCTTAGGGAGGTCTCTGGGTCTAGTTAGGTCTGGGAATTAAATAGTACAGGGCATGGAAGCTTTTACTTGCCTTCCTCATTAGTAGCATTTAAAGTAGCTGTGGTAGTTGGTTCTAACAAATCCATCTTTGTAAAACAATGGCACACTCAGAAGCATGTAAAAATATACGCCAGAAGCATTAACACTCTACCCTGATAGCCTTTTCCTGAAGGACAAGAGAAGCAGATGTTTTTTTCCCCAGTATTTAACACAGTTGATTATGCATGACTAATTCTTTTGCTAATCTTGTCTGGTGTCAATCTTTTGGTTTTTAGTGAAGGTTTCCTTTGGGGATTTAGCAACACACATGGCTGACCTGCATGCTTCTTTATCTCCAGGGCTGTAGTAAAATATTAGCACACAAAGCTAAATTGATTTGGAAACATAAGGCACAAAAAAGCTGGTTTTATGCAAATGTTAAATAACACTGTATAAAAAAACACTTGGACATCATTTAAAGTGCAGCTTCACCTCACTAACTGGCTCACTGACACTGGATGGATGCTAAAATTAACCATTTAGAAACAGATAAGCTTTGCTGTTCCTGGGGCCCTGCATGAAAATGTGCATGTTCTATACCTCTGTTCACCCTTGGTATGACTGTGCAGCCAAGTTTTCATTTATTGTGCCAAGAGATAAATTATTCAAAAGAGCAGAGTATCCAAAACTCATTTACATTTGGCTTTGGATTTACCTTCCCAGTTATAATTGGTTTTGGACTCTATAAAAATTATTTTGTTTTCTCTAACCACATGGCAACTGACATCCCGAAAAGGTGACCCAGATAAGTAGTAGGTGGCAAGATTTTGGATGAACAGCACACAGCTAAAAATTTACACTTGAACTATGGATCACCTATAATTTTTGATCAGTGCATTTTTGCTGTAGCAACTTCTGTTGTAGTAGAATCTGATACATATTTCTTATAGTAATGCCTTGTACAAAATTGGTGCTCAGATTATCAATTGAATAAATGAAAACACTGTTTACTTTTACATGTAAAAGTAAATGCTAATATTGTAAATACTTATTAACTAAGAGGTATTAAGGTTTTCATTTTATTCATTCTTAACTTTGAATTTTAAAATTGATCAGATGAAAATCTAATTTTGATCAACACATTCACATGTATATAAAAAACACTTTGTTTTGAAATAGGAAGTTGTATTACAGCTAAAGAACAGTCATCAACAAAAAAATATACAATAATGATCTGCATAATTTTCCATTTCATTCCATCTCATGTCACCAGATAGTTGTAGACTACACCATTCCACCCCTCCCAAAAAAGAAAAGGAAAAGAATAAAAAAGAAAAGGAAGCAACAATCATATTAAACCAACCTGAAAATACATCCTGAGCATTATTGCTAAAAATGTACATTTGAGATACAAAAAATGTGAATACTCATTTAGTTTAAAATAAATAATAAAAAAAAATATCATTAAGGGATCAGATTTGTTCAATTAATTTAAATAAGAATGAATTTCTTGATGCACATAAAAGGCCTGTGATTGTTAATTAAGTGGAAATATTTCAATGTGTTGTAAATTTTGTCAGCGTTGCTATAATATACAGCTGACCCTTGAACAATGTGGGGGTTAGGGGCATGGACCCCAGCACAGTTGATATTTGCATATAACTTTATAGTGAGCCATCCATGGCTTAGTTGAATTCTGCAACCATGGATTCAACCAAACATAGATAACATAGTACTGTAGTAGATATTTATTGAAAAAAATCCACGTATAAGTGGACCTGCCCAGTTCCAACCCATGTTGTTCAGGGGTCAACTGTAATCATGAATTTGCACAAGAGCGTTATGTCAATATTGCCTAATCCCATTAAAAACACTAAAATAAATAATTTTACTTGAAATAGGCTGCAGATGGATTCATTATAACCACATTTTCTTTGACATTTTAGGGATGTGTGTTCATGCATTTTGTATGCATGTTAGTGCATACACGCACATATTTTATATTGTTATTAGGCCAAAACCTTAATAGTGAATTATAAAGCCATTAAAAATACGTTTCTATTTGTGTAATGAATATAAACATCTTATCCAAATTATTTAAGTAATTTAAATAAAAGTTAAAATGCTTTCTTCAAATCCATATTTTTGAGAAATTAATCCAGAAGAATAATACAGAACACTAGAAATATTCTGATAGTTTTATTTTCATAAATCACTGTAATATTGTGATTACAACTTACTAATAAACCAAATCTAAAATGTAAAGTATATGTTATATTCCAGTTGTTCACCCAGTATGAAATTTTGTATATTTCATTATTTTTCCTATTGATTCGTATTCAAATATAGAGGATGATAAATTGAGATAGGAATTTGCCATAAACATTGTTTATTTTCATCATGTGTGTTTTGGCCTAGTCAGGAGGGGCTTTCTAGAAAAAGTAAAAAGAACAGTCCTTGTTTTCTATGTCTTTGGTTTGATTTGGTCCCTTTTCCTCCTTTGGGCATCTCCTTCCATTTCCCCATATTGTCTCCAGCATTGTATATGCTGGTATTCTATTCTTGACTTTTTCTCATTATTTTTTATATCAAACTGCAGCTTGTACTGTGATTAAAGCTATTCTTTTAGATGGCTTCATTTGAAACTTGGCTCTACCACTTTTTAACTGTGTGATTTGTGGCTAGTTACTGACCTTTCTGTGTCCCAGTTTCCTCCTCTGTAAGATACAAATAATTATTGTTTAATTTTGTTGTTTTCTTCATAGAGTTATTATTAAGATTAAAGTTGATGATCTATTTTAAAAGCTTAGAACAGTACCTTCATGTACACAATGAATATTAGCAATTATTAACTGAAATTAACTGTTTCATTAAATATCTACTTTCTTCTGAATATCATTGTTTAGAAATAGATTTCAAAGCAAACTTATATTTAAAATATAGTAAATTCAGGAGCAGATTGAGAGGGAGCCAGTTTTTAAGCAGTCAGGTTCTGTGGAACTCTTCAAATTATAGTAAAATACTTTAATAAATTGCCTTTTTTCAGGGCTCCTCATGGACAAGGATTTGCTACTTTTTTTCTCACTTTCTTTTCTTTTCTTACTACTCTATTTTGTAGCAGAAAATGAGAAACAAGGAGCAGCACTGAACCTGTCATTTAATCAGTAGAGATGGCAAGAGTGAAATGAACTATATGGGACTGAGAGTGCCTTCTTGTCTCCCTGCTGTGGCAATTTTGCCAGAGGGAGTAACAAGTCAATTGTGCCATCACCTTGTAGGAACCTTCCTACCTACAAAAATAAAACTTCAGGACACTGATAAGGAATATAGAAAATATGTAACTGAGAGATTGTTGGCAACATTTAAATCAATAAATGTGCACTCTCAAAATAATGATAATTTTACAAATAAGAATCTAGCTTAGAAGAAATTTAAGTAAATTGATTTAGGTCACCCAATTTATTAGTGTTGGATTTGTGCCTGGGTCTCTGTGATTTTAGAGCCCCCATTTCTAAGCTCACCATAAAACTGTCAAATAATTGTCCAAGAAATTTCATGGACATACTGGGGAGCAAAAAATATATTTAACCAGATAAAGTATTATTTAGGTACCTACTATAAGCCAGCCCCATTCTGAGTACTTGGGATAATTCTGTGACTAGTGTATTAGTAATGCAGTCAAGATTGCACGACATTTATATTCTAGAGATAAATGAGAAAACAACAAAAACTACTGGATAGTGATAAGTTGAATAAAGAGACTGTAGCAGATGTTGTGACAGAGACTGATGGGGGACTGTTTTACCTAGAATCATTAGTGAAGCAAGACCTCACTAGTTTGAATGGCATCATTGAGCCGCCTTGGGAAGATCTTGAGGAAGAAGCCACCAGCTTAGATAATAGTTTAGAACAAAGGTCCTAAAGGTGGAGGGAGCTTTGTTAAATTTAAGGAAATGGAAAATGAGCACTGTGGATTGAGTTTACTTAGAAGTCTGTGGTTGCAATCATTAAGGTCATGGTAAGGACACTGGTATGATTGACATCATTTCATTTCCACTTTAAAAAAACACTCTTTACTTCCTTGTAGCAAATAAATTTTAATGGCAGAAGAGAGGAAAGAGGAATTGATGTTGGTAGGATATTTTAAAAAAATTTTGTTGGAGTATAGTTGCTTTACGATATTGTGTTAGTTCATACTGTACAGCAAAGTGAATCAACTATACGTGTACAAATATCCCCTCTTTTTTGGATTTCCTTCTCACTTAGGTCACCACAGAGCACTGAGTAGAGTTCCCTGTGCTATACAGTAGGCTCTCATTAGAAGGATATTAATTTGGTCACACTGAGAAATGGTAGAACATGGATAAGTAAATCAACCAAAAATATATAGGGAAATAGATAAATATTTATATATATTTAAAATTGATAGCACAGAGACTGGCATAAAATTAATACTCAAATATATAACTACTATTAGTTGTATTAAACATGATTGCTGTCTTCAAAGAACTCAGTACCTATCTGGAAAGATTTGAGAAATAAACATACTCTTAAGTTCAGCAAGCTTGAATTGGATGAGGGAAATACTCTAATTTTATGAAAAAAATCATTCAAAGTTCATATAAACGTCAGTAGTATATCCTCCAAAGCCGTTCTATTCAATATCATTTAAGATAGATATTTTGGTTCCCCATTAAGTGTCAGGCATATTTATAAGCACTGAAAATACAGGGATGAAAAAGACATAAATTGTTTCTGTCCCTGCAGGGTTAAATTCTTGCTGTTTAAATAAGCCTTGTCTTTTTTAAACTAAATTAACAGATTTACTCAAATTTTAAAATTTCCATTTTCAAGTAAATGGGGCTCAAGTTCTATAATTTTAGATATGGTGAAGTACTCCAAGTTATTTATAAAACTAAACACAAGACATAAATGACTGTTCAGTGATCTGGTCTGTGAAGTAGAATAGGGAGAAGAATCCTCAAAAATACATCAGATTTAAATATGAAATTGAGAATTCCTTAATTAAAGTAAATTATTTGACAAAATGAGTTCCAGTGGAATGGATTTTTATTGTCTATATAACTAATAGTCCATGTTGCAAAAGTAAACAGATCTTGACATTACAATTGTCTAATTCAGCAAATATTTATTTCTCACCCATGCAATATCTAATGTAGCTTTGGTGACCCATCTTGCTCTTGTAGTTATTGCCATCTGTGATAGCTGTTATCTTGAGAAGTCTGTGAATTAAGATCAGTTAAGGCCAAAGTAAGGACAGTGGCCTTACTCTAAATTCAAGGAAAGCCATTAAAATGTTACAAACAGGAGAGTGTGCATAAAATGATCTGATTTCCACTTTCAAAAGATACTCTAGGCTCCCCTTTAGAAAATAAATTATAAAGGTACAAGAGAAGGAGATGGGATTGAAGTCATGGTCTGTGTCATTCCTAAGCAGAAAGGATGTCAAAGAATATTCTTAAGAACTAGGCTTGGATGTGACTTAAGTTGCTTTTGCCCAATTCCCATCTGACAGCCCTTAGCTTCAGGGCACCATTCTAGCTTGCTGGGTGGTGGTGATATGCAGCCTTACTGAGGAAATGGAGCAGTAAACACATAATATTGTTTCTGCTTCACAACATTTGCAATCAGAATCTTGAAAGCAAAAGTTCCTCATGTCTAAATGATAACTATTTCTTCTCTTTTACTTATCCCCAGCTAATGTTTCAAACTCCTACAGTGTTTGAGAGTTCTGTCTCCAGGTGAGAGTTAGTAACCCTTCCTACTGAAATTTATGCAGTCCATCACTATGAAATGGACAAAGATTTTGGAAAGGGTAATTGCTACCCAAACTGGTTAATATGTTTTATTAATATTGAAGATTCCCCCTAGACAATTGAATGGACAGTGAAAAAAGTTGAGCTAAATGACATAGATAACAGAATTGTCAGTTTACCTGGAGGATAGTTGAAATAAAGAGAGTGGATAATATCACCTTGGGAGAAAGTATATTAAAAGAAGTGTAGAAGCCTAGGGAGCTCTGATATTAAAGTAACTGGTAGAGAAAGAGGAGGCAGTGAGGTAGATGGATAAGAAGCGTTAGACAGCTACAAGGGTAACCAGTAAAATATTTCACATGGAAGCCAAAGAATAGGAGAGTAATGAGTTAATAACAATGCCACCTGTCACTGAGAGACCCATTTAAAAATACTAACAAGTATGTGTCCGTTAGGAAGTCAATGTTGAGCTTAGGAGAAGGGGTTCAATAGAAAGTATGAAGAGAAACAAGAATGCAGTTAATTGAGGGATCACTAGGAGGTAAATAAGTAGAAACATTAAGCAAAGGTACATTTTCAGAGGAAATTGGAAAGGGAAGAGGAAAAGGAGGTTAATAGACCAAGATAAATTTAGTTTGTCTTGCTATTTGGAGGTGGATGGGGTTGGCTTCCATCTTATATGGACTTTTAGGATGGTATTAGAGAGATACTTATCAGCTTAAGTGATCCCAAGTAAAGACCTGGAGTTAGGTAGAAGATAGGGTCAAGTACCCAAATGAATGGATTAGCTATTTTACATTAGTTACTACAGTGATTGTTGATTCTAACTATGCATTAGAATCACCTAGGGAATGTAAAAAAAAATTGCCCTACTATTGACCCCACTATCAAGCAAGTAAATAAGAATCTTGGGGTTGGGGTTGATGTATAGGTGTTTTAAAATGCTCTACACAGATTTCTGATATTCAGTCTGTGTTGAAACAGAAGTGATAAGACTTTGGAAATGCTGAGAGAAATCATACCCTGAACATTCTTTCTTTTTTAAATGAAGTAGCATTAAAGTTTGCCTTCTGAGAGTAGTAATCAGCACATGGAGTGGGGCCTCAAGGAGAGCAATGGAGGTTAAAAATAAGGTATAAACAAGGACAGGGCTTTTATAAAATAGAAAGAACTGAGCTGGTAGCTACTATCTTTACTGAAACCATAGTTTCAAATTGCAAATTTCTGGGCTTGTCTCTAGATTAATCTGGGGAGAACTGACATTTTTAGATTGCATGGAATATCTATTTATTTACATAGATCTATTTAGTTACATAGGTCTATATTTTCTCTCAAAAATATAATTAGAGCTTTACTCAGGCTTTCCTTCACTATTTTTATTCCTAAATTTTTGAAATTTTATCCTATTAGCAATGATATTTTAAAAAATTTCAGTTTGTAATTGTTCAGTGCTGATATATTTTTGTATATTGCCCTTGTATTCAGTAACCTTGCTTAATTCACAGATTAAGTCATGTATTTTATCTGGTGAGTCTCTTGAATACTCCACATACATAATTCTGCTATCTGCAATTAAAGAAGTTGTACTTTATTGAAGTTAAATATGGAGAAAAGTCTAAAAATTAGTTAACTCCCACTTGCTTGGTACTGAATAGCAATAATCATTTTCTGTTTATGCTCACCTTTTTATTATAAAGCTTTTGACCTGCAACATACATTTTGTTCTTAAAATTTATTTGGCAATCCTTCTCATTCTTCTATTTTGTTTTGACATTTTGTTCCAATTATCAATTAATCTCTTTTGTAATAGTGACATATTACTTGTGTTTTCTTTTTATTCTACCCCATAGATGGCTCAGACATCAGAATTTAATTTGATGATGAGCTTAAATTGTTATATTTACTCATTTGTTTATTTCATATTTAATTCAGTAAATTCCTATAAACCTCTACTATATGTCAGTCTTTCTTTTAATAAAACAGATATGATGCGAACAAAAATAGATGCATGATCTGTCCATTGTTGAAAGTGGGGTGTTAAGGTCCCCCACTATTATTGTGTTACTGTTGGTTTCTCCTTTTATGGCTGTTAGTATTTGCCTTGTATATTGCAGTGTTCCTATGTTGGGTGCCTGTATGTTTCCAAGTGTTATATCTTCTTCTTGGATTGATCCCTTGATCATTATGTAGTGTCCTTCTTTGTCTCTTGTAACAGTCTTTATTTTAAAGTCTATTTTGTCTGATATGAGTATTGCTACTCCATTTGATTTCCATTTGCATGGAATACCTTTTTCCATCCGCTCACTTTCAGTCTGTATGTGTCCCTAGGTGTGAAGTGGGTCTCTTGTAGACAGCATATATATGGGTTTTGTTTTTGTATCCATTCAGACTGTCTGTGTCTTTTGGTGGGATCATTTAATCCATTTATATTTAAAGTAATTATCGATATGTGTAAGGAAACACAGCACTTAAATGACACATTAGACCAGGTAGACTTAATTGATATTTATAGAGCATTTCATCCAAAAGCAGCAGAATACACATCTTTCCCTCATGCACATGGATCATTCTCCAGGACTGACCACATGCTGGGCCACAAAGAGAGCGTCAGTAAATTTAAGAAGACTGAAATCATATCAAGCCTTTTTTCCGACCACAACACTATGAGGTTAGAAATAAATGACAAGAAAGAGAAAACTGTATAAAACACAAACATGTGGAGGCTAAACAATATGCTACTAAACAGCCAGTGGATCACTGAAGAAATCAAAGAGGAAATTAAAAAATACAGAGACAAATTAAAATGGGAGCACAATGATCCAGAACCTATGGGATGCAGCAAAAACAATCCTAAGAGGGAAGTTTATAGCAATACAGTATTACCTCAGGAAACAAGAAAAATCTCAAATAAACAACCTAGCTTTACACCTAAAGCAACTAGAGAAAGAAGAAGAAGCAAAACCTAAAGTCAGTGGAAGGAAAGAAGTCATAAAGATTAGAGCAGAAATAAATGAAATAGAAATGAAGAAATAAGTGAAATAGAGATGAAAATAATAGCAAAGATCAACGAAACTAAAAGTTCTTTGAAAAGATAAACAAAATTGAGAAACCTTTAGCCAGACTCATCAAGAAAGAAAGGGAGAGGACTCAAATCAATAAAATTAGAAATGAAAAAGGAGAAGTTACAACTGACACCACAGAAATACAAAGGATCATAAGAAACTACTGCAAGCAACTGTATGGCAATAAATGGACAACCTGGAAGAAATTGACAAATTCTTAGAAAGGTGCAACCTCCTAAGACTGAGCCAGGAAGAAACAGAAAATACGAACAGACCAATCACAAGTACTGAAATTGGAACTGTTATTAAAAAATCCCAACAGACAGAAGTCCAGGACTAGATGGCTTTACAGGCAAATTCTATCAAACACTTAGAGAAGAGATAACACCTATCCTTCTCAAACTCTTCCAAAATATAGCAGAGAGAGGAACACTCCCAAACTCATTCTGTGAGGCCACCATCAACCTGATACCAAAACCAGACAAAGATACCACAAAAAAAGAAAATTACAGGCCAATATCACTGATGAATATAGACACAAAAACCCTCAACAAAATACTAGCAATATGAATCCAACAATATATTAAAAGGATCATACAACATAATCAAGTGGGATTTATCCCAGTGATGCAAAGAATATTCAATATCCACAGATCAAACAACACACCAACAGATTGATATACCACATCAACAAATTGAAGAATAAAAACCATATTATCATCTCAATAGATGCAGAAAAAGCTTTGGACAAAATTCAACACCCATTTATAATAAAAATTCTCCACAAAGTGGGCATAAAGGGAACATACCTCAATATAGTAAAGGCCATATATGACAGACCTATAGCTAACATCATACTCAGTGGTGAAAAGCTGAAAGCATTTCCTCTAAGATCAAGAACAAGACAAGGATGTCAACTCTTGCCACTTTTATTCAACATAGTTTTGGAAGTCCTAGCTATGGCAGTCAGAGAAGAAAAAGAAATAAAAGGAATACAAATTGGAAAAGAAGTTAAGCTGCCATTGTTTGGAGGTGACATGATACAATACATAAAAAATCCTAAAGACGCTACCAGAGAACTACTAGAGCTCATTAATGAGGTTCGGTAAAATTGCAGGATACAAAATTAATACACAGAAATCTGTTGCATTTCTATACACTAACAATGAAATATCAGAAAGAGAAATTCAAGACACAATACCATTTACCATCGCACCAAAAAGAATAAAATACCTAAGAATAAACCTGCCTAAGGAGACAAAAGACCTGTACTATGTAAACTATAAGATGCTGATGAAAGGAATCGAAGACAGCACAAACAGATGGAAAGATATATTGTGTTCTTGGATTGGAAGAATCAATATTGTCAAAATGTCTATACTATCCAAGGCAATCAACAGATTCAATGCAATCCCTATCAAATTACCAATGGAATTTTTTGCAGAACTAGAACAAAATACCTTAAAATTTGTATGGAGACACAAAAGACCCCGAATACCAAAGCAGTCTTGAGAAAGAAAAATGAAGCTGGAGGAATCAAGATCCCTGACTTCAGACTATACTACAAAGTTATAGTCATCAAAACAGTATGGTACTGGCACAAAAATAGAAATACAGAGCAATGGAACAAGATAGAAATCCCAGAAATAAACCCATGCACCTATGGTCAATTGATCTATGACAAAGGAGACAAGAGTATACAATGGAGGAAAGACAGTCTCTTCAGTAAAGTGCTGGGAAAACTGGACAGCTGCGTGAAAAAAAAATGAAATTAGAACACTCTTTAACACCATACAGAAAAACTCAAAATGGATTAAAGACTTAAATGTGAGCCTGGACACTATAAAACTCTCAGAGGGAAGCATAGGCAGAACACTCTCTCACATAAATCAAAGCAATGTATTTTTTGATCTGTCTTCCAGAGTAATGGAAGTAAAAACAAAGATAAACAAATGGGATAAATTTTACAAATGGGATAAACAAATACAAATAATTTTGATTTTATTTTGTCACTTTTTTCCCTGCTCTATATGTTGTAAGAGATTAAAGGACATTGTTTATCAAGTTTGTATAAATTTAGTTATTTTAAAGTGTAGAAATAGGAGTATTCGATGATAGATTTATAATATTATAAACAATTAAAATTAGGTTTAATATTTTAAATTTAATAGCTATATTTTTTTTATCAGTAGATTTGAATACATTAAGAATTTAAGAGGGAGTTATTAGTATTTCCTCCAGGTGATTGGAATAAATTCCAAATCAAATGATTACGTTTTAAAAAATTCTTATTCTCAAAAGACTACATTGCCTTCATTGATTCTATTGGCTGAACTGATTGTTTCCTTCATGTTTTACAACAGACTGACTCTTCAAACTTCTTAACATGCAACTTGCCATCATTCAGCCTATGTATTGCATTAAAAAAAAAAAAAGCACACCTAAAATCTTACAACCTATACAGATTTTAGAACAAGAGTAGAGAAACTACCAACCTTTTTTATATTCCCTGTATGTTAAATAACTACATTTTGAAGCAATCATAACTTCTAGTTAACCTCAAGAGAAGTCTAAGATATTTAATCACGTTGCTTTACTCTTTAGGTGAAAAAATACTGTTCTTAAAAATGGGCCTAAGAGAATTATTCTGATTTATTGTGCAGTGATACTATTTATTCCAAAGTGCCTACAAAGACCAAATTAATCTTTTGAAGATATTGAGATAATAATATGCTAAACTACTGAATAAACGAGAGGTGGTTTATCTTTAGGGAACAATAAAGCATGCCAAAAATTGCTTGGATTTTTGATTCAGCCCCCTAATCTGTATCCTCCATTATCTTCTTTCCCTCTCCTCTTCATAGAGCAGCCAGAATGTTTTCAAAACTCAAAACCAATCATGTCATCTCTTTGCTGAAAACCCATCAGTAACTTTCCACTGCTCTGAATAGTTTTGTCAGAAAGATCCTGCAAGGTATAGCACCTAGTTGCCTTTCCACCTCATTTGGTACCACTTGGCAGTTGCACACAGATTTTCTTTCAGTTTGGAAAATTTTGGAGAATGCCCATTTCCTCTGGTGAAAGCATAAGTGTACCTACTCAGAACAATTTTCCTTTTCCTCATTAACTATTCACCCTTCAGGTTTCTAGTCCATCATCGCTTCCTCAAAGAATCCTTGTTTCTGAATTCTCTAACTACTGCAAAGCCCCAAACATACAATGTCGGTACTAAATGCTCCTTCTGCAAAGTACCTGACAGAAATGTAATTTTATATGTTTATTTTGTCATTTGTTTAGAGCCTCACTCTCTTCTAGACAGGATGCTTAATGAGGGCAGGTATTGTGCTGACTTTTGATCACCACTGTAGCATGAGAGACTAACGCAGTTCCTCCTGGTACTTAGTAGGTCTCAATGAATATTTTTTTGAATAGATAACCAAATTAATAAACTTTAAAACTCACAGAAAGTTTATACAAGTAACCAACATGACCCCATGTGTATCTTGAGTATGTTAAAAAATGGTTCTATTTAATAGCCTGTGAACCCTGCCCTTTCTGTGACATGTGGGACAGAAGATACTACAGACAACACTAATCAAACGGGCAAGCCTGGTGGCCAGGACAGAGAGATGCTGAAAGAATAAAAGTTCTATCATTGACAGGATTTGTACCAACTCACTTTGCCCAGAGACCAGGCAATATTACTAAGCAGAGAGAGCACAGCACTAGGTTTAAGGGTTTCATGGTTTGTCCTAATTCTGTCTTTCACTTGTTCTAACTCTGGTATAAAGTAAAAATTTTAATTTAGATAATACATTTTACTATAAGAGTCTATGATTACAGAAAATGTATTGTTTTTTTATAAATATTATAGTAAATCCAGTCTGAATTGCAATACAAAGGTTCTAGCATTCAGGTAGACTACCTAGCCAAAATGTTGTATATCTAATGTGTACTAAAAGCAAACTTTATTTATTTCACAATTTTGTCAGATACTGATTCTATGATAGTCTCTGTAGTAATAAAGAGATCAAACAGGAGTGCTGAACAAAGAACTTGATACAGGAATTGGCAAGAGCATTGGTTTGAATGCTGGAAGATCTCAGTTCCCATCCTTGTTTTCAACTGCAAGTCAGTCATGCTTTTGGGTTGAAGACTTTCCCTGGAGTGAACTATGCTGTTAGTTGCTCTCCATCTCATGTGTCAGGAGTTCGGGGTGATTTCTCTCTTTTGTGAGCCTAGATTACTTCTTAAAGGAGACCATGCAGAGAAATTGATTTCTTTGCCCTGGAGCTTGGGGGACACAGTGTATTATCATTAAGACCATGGTTGAAATATTTAAATGTCTGCTGTTGTAAACCCAGAAGGCTACATTTGGGAAGAAATTGCATGTCCACAGAGGATAAATAAATGGGGCATGTTTTCTTGACCATATGCAGGACTTTTGTGAGGGAGTTCTGGCCTGGAATTGTCCTAGATCCTGCCCAAGAGGCCCACGTAGAAGGATAAGGAGACATAGTTGGAAAGAGGGTGGAAGGATACCATTCTATACCCATGGTATGAGGGAGAAAATAAGCAGCCAGCTAGAGAAACACATTCACCCACAACAAGGGAACTGATTGGGTTACTTCTGAGGGTCCCATGAAAAGGTTCATGAACAAAATGAACCATCTTTCTTTAACCATCTGCCAAAGCCCTTGGAAACCAGTACCAAATCGGTGCCAAGCAAATAAGATTCATCTCCCCTGGTCCTTTCTACTTCCAAATGTAGGATGAATCAGAGAGAGCTCAGTGAGCAGGGGTGGATGAAAAGAAATTCTAGGAGGGGAAACAGGGAAGAAGAGCCCACTTCACTGCCTCACCTCTGCCCCACCTGCCACAAGCCCAGGGGAGCAAAGAACCTTAACCTAAATGAAGTCACAATTTTTTGTGAGTATCCAGGACTAGACAAATTCATTGATAAATTGATATTTTTGAATTAAAAAAAGTAGAGGAATTTTTTCTTAATCTGAGTGTGAGCTGAAATGTTTCTGCCTGAGATTTTATCTAGAGACAGGGAAGTAAATAGCTCACAGAGCTGGTTTGAATATGTTGTATACCAGCTACACTACAAATATATAATAATGTAACATTTTATTTCTGAAGCAGTACTCAGTGTTGGTGTTAGTACTGAGAAGACAAAGAGTAGAAATAATTTGTGGTTGGGGACTGGGGGCAGCAGGACATTTTCACCAGAGGTTAAAGTTAAGGTATTGAGGGAAGGCATTGTATGTTCTGACGAGAAAATTGTAGTAATATATCTCATAGTCTAGACTGGACCACTAGTTCATTCTAATTACTCAACAGACTTAAAAAAATAGAGAGGGCATCATGAAAATAAATATCATATACACAGTAGTATATGATGAAAATTAAGAACAATATTATTTATGCTTTCAATTTATGAATTATGGAGCTAGGTGGGTAAAGAGTGGGACAGAAAGAAGCTAATGTTATTTAATGCATACATTATGGTAAGAAAGTTGTTCCCAGTACCAAAGCATGTTGCCATTCCATGCCCATTGTGGAGTTAAACAGGATGCTGCCATCTCTATTTATTAAAGTTACAGATTGTTAACTATTACATCAAATAATAATTGGTCTTTATAGAGCTAGATATTTCCTCAGACATTTGATTTGAATGGAAGGAATTCCCTGAGTGGCTCAAGATAACAGCATAAATCTTGAGAAATCTGATTGCACAAATAATCTAGTAGCCTATTGACTGGCCTAAACAGTGTTATGACAAGACAAATTTTATAGCTTCAGTTTCTTTATAAAGCAAGGAGCTTTATCTTATGTTTTAACACTAAACACAGGTGGTCATGTAACCCCTCTGTTGGGGTTACATACAACATTGGCCAAAAGTAGACTCATGGATAATCTATGACCCTTATTTGGGAAATGAGAACCATAGGTCCAAATGTAAAATTAGTAGAAACTTTCCAAATGGAAGAAAAGTATGATTACTTAGAAATAGAAGGTTCTGAGCCACCTACAATATCATAAGTAGATAGTTTCTATTTAACCTAGCATTGATGCCATTGCATTTATAATGTTGTGTATACATAATCGTATGAATACCTAGCAAAATATGTTTACATTGTTTGATAGAGTCATAGGAATGTGTTACTAAAGATATGTTACTGAACATATTATTGAAGTTACTATATTATTTCTTTCTAATTAAAGTTTTGTAGATATGTGATGACGTATTCTATTTAAACTGCATTTCCACAAACGTTTTCAGTAGCTTTTGAAAAATGCCAATGACAGAAACTATATTATATTCTCTCTTACATCATTTATTTGGTATATACCTACATTAAGGAAATAAAAACAAAGCTCAGACCTACCATGAACATGCACAAAGTGACTAAAGATTTCCTGTTATAGACCTTAAGAATGATGTTTCATTTGTTTTACTTGCTTCATCACCTAATCAATGAAAAGGAAATCTTAATTCTGTTATCCTGAGATCTAATTGGAGTATAGATTTTTACTTACTTTCATTGCTGTTTCAATCAATGGTTATAAAATAGTCAAGATAGCATTTGTATTTATATATGTGCTTAAATTTTTCATGGACTTCTCATTTAATCTCTATTAGTATAATATGCACTTGGTATCACAACATTTGTCCTGTTATTTTTATCCAATAATGTTAACAGAGTTGAGTTAATTGCATTTCTCTTAATGATTTATATCTGAACATCTCATCTTTGTTTTCAACAGCTGAAGATGCATGTGGAGGAACAATGAGAGGATCTAGTGGCGTCATATCAAGCCCTAGTTTTCCTAATGAGTATCATAATAATGCTGATTGCACTTGGACCATTGTAGCAGAGCCTGGGGACACAATTTCACTCATATTTACTGATTTCCAAATGGAAGAAAAGTATGATTACTTAGAAATAGAAGGTTCTGAGCCACCTACAATATGGTAAGTAGTTTCTATCAATCTAGCTTTGATGTCATTGCCTGAGGCCAGTTGGGAATCAGAGAAAAACTGTATGTGGGCCTTTAAAGGATTAAATATTTAAAAGAACTAACAGTTACAGGAAAATTGTAAGGCGTAGCTGTCAGAGCTGAGGAAGATTTTGGAGATGGGGTACTAATATATAGAATGGAATTTTGAAAGATGAAGCTTTCCATCAGTATTTCTTTATCACTCAATCAATGAAAAATAATGTGATTTTTATCAAAACTTGTATAAGGAAATAAGAGTTGTTCCTACAATTGTGTTCCTTAGTGTGCCAGTTCATACTCTGGTTCATAATCTGGTTCCTTTCAGATTAATTGAATAGTCTTGGAAGTAATTTGCCTTTGTTTTTGTAGATAGCTCTTTTATGTATCCTGTTATCTGAAGGCAAAAATTAAACACTGTGATCTGGGTGAATGTGGTCTGTTTCTTTAGAGACTCAAGGCATGGTCTCATGAAAATTACAGAGTTTTCAGAACATACTTTTAGGATATAGTATTTGTAAAAAGAAAATATTTCTTTATGCTGTTTTAAAAATTTAAATGCACTGATATCATTGAAGTGTAATGTAGACCTAGTAATTGAAGAATGATGGGATTAGTGAAATGAAGACATAGGTAAACTCTAGACTAAAAGGGCCTTTTAAACCAGGTAAAATATTTGATAAGAATAGCAGGAACTTATTAAAGGATTTTTATCAAAAGCAATTACATGAAGAGGTTTGTGTTCTCAAATGATGATTCTTGCTGAAGTATAGAGATTGATTTGAAGTGGGGCTCGATTAGCTGTAAGGAAATTTCTTAAGAGGTGTTTGCTGTAATCCAAGAAAAAAAATCATGGTAGCTTGTATTAAGATGGTACTGATGGAGATAAAGAAGTAGAATGAGTTGAGAGATTTTTAGGAGGTATAATGATAAAGACCTCTGTAGTGAATTGAAGAGTGATAAAGAAGGTGGTGTTCAAATAAAACGTCATTTCTGGCTTGCGTAAATTGGTAAAGGCAGGAGAGATACTCACTGAATTGGAAAATGTTGAACGAAGGTCACGTTTGGGATGGGAATGCTATGGTTATTGAGAGATGTTTTACATATATTTAGTTTGAAGTCTCTTTGAGACATGCTGTTAAAGCCATCTAATAGACAACAATATCTATCTATATGATTCAGGAGCTGTGAGGAGAAGCATCACTGATAGTGTAGTTGATATTGATGGTAATAGAACCAAAAGGCATCAATAACATTGGCTAGACAGAGACAGGATGGAATGAGAAGATGAGAGGGCACTAGGATTGAGTTGGAGCATCAACAGCATATAAGGCCCAGGCTTAGGAGGATGATCCAGCAAAGGAGACTAAGACAGAGAGACAGGAGGAAATCTAAGGGAATAAGCTGTCACACAGGCAAGAGAAATGTGAAGAAGAAAGAATAAGACAACATTGCAGATTGCTGTTGAAAGGACATTAGGCAAATGTGTGTGTGTGTGTGTGTGTGTGTGTGTTTTAATACATTCATAGTTGGCTAGACGTCAGCAAAAGTACCGTGTTTCTATCAGCTTAGTCATACCTTTTTAGGTAAGATGAAAATAACACACTTAGCTATACCAACTTTGTTTTTTTGTTTGTTTGTGTTTTCCTTTATCTTTCAGTCCCTCAATACTCAACTTTATATAACTTTAACTCTTCCCATGATAATTTTGTGCCTGGGTTCAATGAAACTCAGCAGAATCCTGGTTTAAAAATGTTAGAGAATTCAAAAACTATTGTTTCATAAATTGCTACTTCTACAGTGTTACATATTTGAGTCATATCAAGGTAGATGATAATGCCATGGATTTTCCAATAATTTTATCTCTTGGTATAGAAGAGATCCCATTAAAAATGAAAAATTTTAAACTTGCAACATATTTGATTACTAGAAGGAAATTAGAAAACACTGTTTCTTGGCACCTGTTCCTTTGTTACCACTGCATTCTAGAAACCAAATCTAACACATTTACTTTAGGGATCATAACATACCCATTTATGTTCATAATAGTTACTTTCTCTTTTCAGATTAAGCATTCTTAGTAATAATTTGTTTATCATCTAAATGAACACCCTTTGTATGTTTCCAAGTTTCTGGAATAAATACAGCTTATTCAATAATAGTATCAGATCTACAAATTTCTTTTCTCTCCATTTTCTCATTAAATGGCACTGGACCACTTTATTTATTTCCCCCTTCCTCAGGAAGAAAATAGCAAGAAATTAATTGTTTTACTGTCCTTTTAAATTAGTGTTACCGTGAATATTTAGATAGACTTGTTAAATTCCTTGTTGTAAAATATAAACACCAACAAGGTCATTTGGCACTTTTCAAGAAAATGATACAAATACCAAAACTATGTTATATTTTTATAAATGGCAACTGAAAGATACAGTGTCAATAAATAATATTGTCTGTAGTCACTTAAATGTAATAAAACAACATTCCTTTTAATTGTATTAGTTATAGAATTGATGTATAAAATGATCTGTGAATAATTAAAACTTTAAATCTAATCCTGGCCCTCTAATCCCTTTACATTTTTTAATGTTCTCATATCTTTTTAAACATATAGTCATCAGAATGAGACATTTTATTTCAGGTGGCATTACAATTGGTTCTTTCTTATGAGTATGCATTGCTCATATAATATTTTCAATCCTTAATAGAACTGAAAAGATAAATGAGAACAGGGGACCCATTTACATTATTTTGATTAAAATTACAGACGATTCCTTGATTACAGGCCCTTCATTGAGGAACTGGGAACTTGCCACTGGCCACTATGCATTTTATTCTGTTCTGGAAGTTCAGGCAGTGAAGCAGGGCTTACTGTAACCTGCCTTTGACTTTGGCAACAGGGAATAAATCAGCCCAGTAATTGTGCTGCACGGAGAATATTAAGTTAGCCAATGCCTCTCTTATAAGCTATATATGCTAACTCATTAAGTTCTTGTTTATTAAACAACAGTCAGCAGCACCGTTGCATGATCCAACAGGGATGGAAGATCTACTCAGTCATTACTGTATGGCAGAATTTTATGAGGCCTGTTGAATATTAGCTAATTCCATTGCAGTGAAATGAAAAATAACATAGCATAAAGAAGCTCGAGTTCTAGTTTTAGCTTTGACTCTTTGTGGATAGATGAAACTGGGTAAGTTATGTCACCTCCCTAGATCTCAGGTTCTTTGTCTGTAATATCTAAGGCTTCTCTCAACTCTAATATTGTTTGGCATTATCTGCTTAGGTGCTATGGCAGGGTCAAGGAGGTAGAAAATAACTAGGTGCTGCCTTACTTACAAAGCATTGCATGGAGAGTTAGATTAGATACTCTTTAAATGTTTCCAAACTTAACCTTTTTGGGTTGTTACTAGAATTCTATTCATTCAGTGTTCATTCAGCAATTAGTTATTAGATACCTACTACATGGCAGCTATTGTCCTAAATGCATCAGTGACCAAAGTGGCAGAGAGGCTTGCTCCTGTAGAACTTAGGCCCTATGACGGGAAAAAGGCTCTAAAAAGCAATCAATATAAATAAAGTAATAACACACTCTGTTCAGAGAGTGATAAGAAAGAACAGGTGGAGTAGGGTAAGAAAGGTCAGGAGAGCAGCAGTAGGGTGATGGGTGTGTAGGTTACTTAATTGATAAGTTGAGATTTGAGCAAAGTCTGGACACAAGTAAGATAGTTAGCTAAACAATGAGCATTCCAGGCAGAAATGATGTCTAGAACAAAATATATAATCTTGAGTGTGCCTCATTGTGTTTAAGGAACATCTAGGAGGTGATTGTGACTACAAAAGTATTGACATGGGTGAAAATAGTAGAAGCAAAAGAGAATTAATGGAGCCCAGATAAAGACCTATATTTGGCTTTTAGGTGAAACATGAAGTCATTAAAGTGATTGGACTTAGTATTTTTTTATTTTATTTTTTTTAAAATTTTTATTATTATTATTTTTTGCGGTACACGGGCCTCTCACTGTTTTGGCCTCCCCCATTGCGGAGCACAGGCTCCAGACGCGCAGGCTCAGTGGCCATGGCTCACAGGCCTAGCTGCTCCGCGGCATGTGGGATGTTCCCGGACCGGGGTACGAACCCGTGTCCCCTGCATTGGCAGGCGGACTCTCAACCACTGCGTGGCCAGGGAAGCCCTGGTCTTAGTTTTTAAAGAATCACTCTGTGGAAGAAACTATAGAGAGGAAAGGTAGAAAAATGGATATTACTTGCAGTAATCTAGGTAAGATGTTATAATTATTAGGATGAGGAAATAACAGTGGAGGTGATGAGAAATTGTTAGGTTTTCAAGATAAAGTTAAGAGAATTTCCTAACTGATGGTGAAGCTCAAGGAAAAGAAGGAGTAAGGACAGCTCTAAGGCTTTTGGCCTGAAGAACTGAGGACATGAAATAGCCATTAATTAATATTGAGAAGGCTGTTGATGAAACATTTTTGGAGAGATGCTCCAGAGCTTAATTTTGGACATGTGAAGTTTGAGATGGCTAATAAACATTCTGATGAAGATTTCAAGGAGGCAGTTGGCTATACAAGTCTTAGTGCAGAATTAAAGGTGTGGGATAAAGATCTAAATTTGGAAGTCTAGAAGGGGAAGTGATTATTAAATTAAAAAAAAAAGAGAGAAAAAAGACTAAGAACTGAATCCTGGACACTCCAACACTAAAAACACAACAAAGCTAGGAGGAACTGGTAAGAGTTTCAAAAGGATAATTAATAAGATAGGAGGAAAACCAAGAGTGTGGTTTCCTAAAAGCCAAATGAAAGTATATCAAGGAGAAGGAACTGATGAACTATGTCAAATACTGATGATAAGCCAGTAAGATGAACTCTGAAACTGATCATTGGATTTAGTAATACGGAGGTTATTGATTACTGTGATGAAAGGAGTTTTGTCGGTGACAGTCTTATTGGAGTGGTTTTAAGAGAGAATTGGAAAGTAAAAATTGTAGGCCATTAGTATACATAAGCCTTTCAGGGACGTTTGTAACCAAAGGTGAACAAAGAAATAGGGCAATTACTGAAGGAAGAAGTAGAGTCAAGAGATTTTTTTTTTTTTTTTTAATTTTTGGTTTGTTTGTTAAACTGGGATAGGTAAAACCCTGTGTTCACACTGGTGGGAATGATCTGCTAAAGTGCAAAAAATTGGTGATGGAGAGAGTGGGGAGACTTCCTGTAATAAAGTGAAGAAGTGGAGATAGTGAAACTAATCTTTCCTTTTAAAAATCTGTTTGTGAAAGGAAGGAAGGAGGAAAAAGCAGCAGTAACTAGAGAGTGAGGTAGACCATGAAAATGAAGGTTAAAAGGTCAAGTGAGGGATGATTCCATGGCAGAGGTTATAAGGAATTTAACCAATTTGGAAGCCCTGTACATAGAAATAAAAGATCAAAGGCTTGTAATCAAAGACCACAAGGAATGAGTTATTATCACAGACAGTAATAAAGAATTGTGTAATAATTGTAATTTTTCAGGTTGGATGACAGTACACATGTGAACAATAATAGAAAGATCAGGAAGACCCATTAATATATTTTAAACAGAAGGGAAATGAGTTCATTTTGTAAGGTGTAAGGTTGAGGCTTCAGCAGAATTTCCACAGAGCATGTCCCCCCCCAGAAACTGGTAATATGTAACATAATTCTGACAGAGATTGAGGTAGGAATAATTATTTGGCATAGTTATTCCTACTCTCCTATAGTTAAAAATCTCTACAGTATCTAAAAAAATGGAGTATTGGATAAAATCAAGGGAATTAACACAGTTATCAAAATCAGAATATTAGCAAAAACATACTCAGATCATATAACATAGGAAGACCTGTTTAAATTAATTGTATTCAAATTAAGAATAAAAGAAAGTATATAGTGTATTTTATTTAAAATATATATGCACATTTATTTATATTTATTAGGTAGTTTAAATAATGCTAACTACCTAATATTTAGATTTGAGCTGATAAATTTTTCCATCATAGGCTAACTCCCATTGAAAGCTAGTTCCTCCATGTGTACACCAGAACCTACCCTTTCTCACTGAGGAGTGTTATGCCCACAATTTTAATTCTCTTCTACACCATCAATTTTTGCTCCCTGATTAATCACTCTTTAACTAGATGTAACTTGGTTTGTCCCATCATTTCTTTAGAACTGCCTTTTCCAAAATGACCAATGATATCTGAATTCCTACTTTAATCCTTATCTTACTTGATTTATTTGCAACATTTGAATGATCATTTCCTCAGGAACATCCATCTCCCTTGTTACTATGAAGTCCTGTCTTTTACCCTTTCTTATTCCTTACTGACTGTATCTTTCAGAATCTTTTTGAGTGGATTTTCTTTCTTTATCCTTTCGTGTGTTCCCACATTTGTCCAATGTTTGTCTGGTTTTCTCTCTCTCTCTCTTTTTTTTTTTTTCTGTTCACTCTACTTTGTAATTTGCATAAATCTCCATGGCTTCAGTGATCTTAAGAATTTGCAGTTTTTCTGATGTTCATGATTATTGGTTGTCGTACTTTGTTTCTAGTTGTATACATATTGTTACAAAAATAACAGAATGTTAAGGACAGCTTGGATCTCAAGTTATACATAATATCTAGAACTTTACATTGTACACCTTAGGTATTTCGAATATATTCGTGAAATGAATAAATGATTTTTTCCCTTTATAAAAAGGACATCAGTTGACCATCTGTTTTTACCTCTTTTACCCAGTGATTACACCTGATTTAATAAAGCCATGTGCATTAGTTTGGATTAGGTTCAACTGTAAAAGAAAATTAAAGTAAAAAACACCAACAGGCTTGAATGAGATGCAAGTTTTTGTTTTGTTTTTTTAAATTTAGAGTCTGGACATACGTGTACAAGACAGTTGTGGAAACCCCTGATATCAAATACTCAGGATCCTTTTATATTACTATTCTATTTGTAGGTGGCCTTCATTCCAAAGATCATATCATGTCCAGACTACATCCATTTAGTTTACAGTCTAGACAGTAGGAAGAAGGAAAGGGGAAGGGAAGGGCCAAAGGGTATTCATCATTAAACTGTCTCTTAAACAAGGTTCTAGTTGCTACCCTGCATGTTCTATTGCATTTTCTACTATTTCTGCTTGTACTCATTGGCCAAAATTTTCTTAGATGGCCACTTGGCTGAAAGAGACACAAGGAAGTATGACTCTTCTTCTAGGTGGCCTTTGCTCAGCTAAAAACCTGTTATGAAAGAAAAGGAGAAATACTAGGATATAACTAAAAAACTTGCACATTGTTTTTACTGATGCAGTCCCTCCAGAGAAAATATATATTCATTAGTATTTTACATATAATACAACTATGTGTGGGTCCGTATTGATATGTATTGATACAGATAGGTATGTATATGTATATATATATATATGTTATATACAAATACATAAATCAGATATACATATATGTGGTATATTATCGTTCATATATATGGAATATATATATTATTATATATGCTAATAGTTCCAAATTTAGCAGTATTTCTCAAATGGTGTTCTTGTAATATCTACATCAGAATTGCCTGTAGCATTTCTTAAAGTGTGGATTTCTGAGCTCCCACACAAATGTATTCATTTACATTCTATAGGCATGAAATTAGTAACTGCAAACTAGATGATTCCAATCCATTGCTATAGCAAATAAAGCAGTAAGTTTGGTTTTATCAGTATTGCAACTCTGTCATATAACTGTCCTATAAGCTATCCCACAAGAGCTGAAATATTTCTTAGTACTCAAAAAGCTGAAGGTCTAATTAACATGATATATCAAGCTAATTAAACTAATTCTATGATGCATACACATATGTATATGGTATGAATTTATGTAATGGATAGCACAAAGACTGTGCTAGTGAATCAACAATTGTCCAACTAAATAAGATAAATTAATTAGAGGTAACTGGCTATAATATTCATTCTACAAAGTAAATATTGTAGATACTAATCCTATCAAACAGGTGTTCCTGTTTACTACCTTATTTCTGACAGTTATTAGACTAAAACATGCAATGAAGCTATGGTTCATGCATATTATTGCTTATGCATAACAGTAATTTGGTTAAATATCTATTACGATTCCATAATTTTGAATTAACCTTCTTGTTGTTGTGGAGAGCACTTAACATGAGATCTACCTTCTTAACAAAATTTTAAGTGTACAATACATTGTTGTTAGCTATAGGCACAATATTGTTACAGCAGATCTCTAGAGCTTATCCATCTTGTATAACTGAAACTTTAAATAGCAACTCCCCATTTCCCCTTCCCCCATCCACTGGCAAATACCATTACACTTTCTGTTTCTATGAGTTTAACTGTTTTAGCTATCTCATGTAAGTGTAATCATGAAGTATTTGTCCTTCTGTGGCTGGCTTATTTCACTTAGCATAATGTTCTCAAGGTTCATCCATGTTGTTGAATATGGCAGGATTTCCTTCTTTTCTAAGGCTGAATATTATTTCTTTATATGTATATGCTACATTTTCTTTATCCATGGTTGCCTCTCTTTAGACAAACAGAGTAGTCATAAAATGATGAGAGCCAGAGGGATTTTAAGGATCCGACTGCTCAGTGTTCCCCTTTGAGGGGAAATGAATCTTGAGGCTCATTGTGTCTGTTGAAAATTCAAGCTGAGAATTAAGATCTCCTAATGCTTGCTGCAGTGTACTTTTTTACAAAAGTACTCCTTAGGCATACAGCCAGGGTTTTCTTAAAACTATGTATGTATATCAGCAAAACATTTTGAAAACCTGAAACTTTGACATATAAATAGCACAGTATGGATTAATGTTTTTAAATATAGCCTGAAGTTGACATTATATATTGGGTTGATACTTAAATATAATTTTGCTTCAAAGAGTTAGAAATTCTTGTGGATATCTGAGAATCCTGAGTATGGTTAATTTACCATTTTTAGTACAATTAAATATATTTTTTCTGCCTTAAGGACAACCTGTTTGACAGTGCAGCAAGAAGAGTTAAGAATGTATGTAAGGCTTGCTCATCCATTAAAAAAAGAATTACATAATAGATGAAACCAGAATTAACACAAATAACAGCTCACTACTGAGAGAAGCATTTTGAAAGGTTTCTAACCAGACCACTTCCATGTACATGCAAAATATTTCCTCTCTGACTTTTTAGGTCGAAAAAAGTTAGTTGTTAGATGTGAGATAAAACATCATTGTTTGATGTAAAACCAATTATATATATAAAAATAAAAAAATACAAATTTCATGTATATATATTATATATAATTGTTTATGACAAATTTGAAGTTATCCTTCTAATTATTAGTGTGTAAACTTATTATTATTAGTGATGTTTTTATACCTTTAAGAAACAGACCTTGCATTCATTGTTCCATCTTAATTAAATAAATTGCATTTTTTTTTTTTTTTTTTTTTTTTTTTTTTGCGGTACGCGGGCCTCTCACTGTTGTGGCCTCTCCCGTTGCGGAGCACAGGCTCCGGACGCGCAGGCTCAGCGGCCATGGCTCACGGGCCCAGCCGCTTCGCGGCATGTGGGATCTTCCTGGACCGGGGCACGAACCCGCGTCCCCTGCATTGTCAGGCGGACTCTCAACCACTACGCCACCAGTGAAGGCCAATAAATTGCATTTTTAATGCAAGTGCAGAAGTAAACGAATACTACTTCTGTTTTTAAATTTAAGAAACTCATTTACTTATACACAATATTTTAATTAAGGAATGCACTCATCAAAAATATGTTTCAACTTCAAAGGGAAAAAGATGTCATGTCTGATTCCACTTTTTTTTTAATCTTGTGTGATCTTTCATAAAGACTGGAAAACTGTACAGATCTCTAAGGTTAAACCAAAGGTCTAGTATGTGAAATACATGACTACTTTTATCATCTTATTTAATCCATAAAAATCAAACACCACTTGTTCATCACTATTATTCATAAGGAAGTCCCAATATGCCCTTTTCATAATTCCTTGCTCTTTTTGTCTCCTCTCTAATAAAGTATTCCCTATAGTGTTACCTAGATAAGTATTACTTAGAGCCACTACAACTCTGAAACTCCACTGTTCTTCTTGCTTACTCCCTTCATCTGTGTTTTTTTTTTTTATTTCATCAGAAACTCTAGTGCTTGTCATATTCATTTGATTCATTTTTCTGCAATTTATTAACTTGTACGTTAGCCTTAGCCAGGGACACCACTCCATTTTGAAAGGAGAAAAGTGTGAAAGAACAGGTGTGTCTGCATTAAAGTTTATGACTGTAGTGACCAGAAATCGAGATATATTCTTTCTGTGATTTCTATTTTTTCCCTGACGAAAGATTCAAGGTCATCTGCTGAAACTGAGGGGAGGTGATAAGTTAGGATATTTAAGGAGAGTGGGATTATTTGAAATATCTTCTTTGGAGAATGGAAAAACAAACAACTAAGGAAATCGAAGGGTTGCTGGGCAGTGTTTTGAATCCAGTTGAGATTTTAAAACATGAGTTTTTAGTGGCAATAATTGATGCACTTCAATATTCTACGAAACTACTTAGCAACAATATAAGTACAATGAGGCAGGCACCAACATTACTGCTACATTAGGTCAAACTACATTAGGACAATGGAGGAGATTGAAGGTATTGGTAGAGCATGGCCTGGAGAGGGAAAGAAGTGATTTCCAATGGAGTTTGCCTCTTCTAAGCACACTTTTTGTTTGTTTGTTTCTTTTGTTTTTTCTGGGTTAGATTTTTTTTTTAACATCTTTATTGGAGTATATTTGCTTTACAATGGTGTGTTAATTTCTGCTTTATAACACAGTGAATCAGCTATACATATACATATATCCCCACATCTCCTCCCTCTTGCATCTCCCTCCCACCCTCCCTATCCCACCCCTCTAGGTGGTCACAAAGCACTGAACTGATCTCCCTGTGCTATGCAGCTGCTTCTCACTAGCTATCTGTTTTACATTTGGTAGTGTATATATGTCCATGCCACTCTCTCACTTCGTCCCAGCTTACCCTTCCCCCTCCCCATATCCTCAAGTCCATTCTATACGTCTGCGTCTTTATTCCTGTCCTGACCCTAGGTTCTTCAGAACCATTTTTTTTGTTTTGTTTTTTTAGATTCCATATATATGTGTTGGCATACAGTATTTTTCTCTTTCTGACTTACTTCACTCTGTATGACATACTCTAGGTCCAGCCAGCTCACTGCTCATAACTCAATTTTGTTTCTTTTTATGGCTGAGTAATATTCCATTGTATATATGTGCCATATCTTCTTTATCCATTCATCTGTTGATGGTCACTTAGGTTGCTTCCATGTCCTGGCTATTGTAAATAGTGCTGCAATGAACATTGTGGTACATGACTCTTTTTGAATTATGGTTTTCTCAGTGTAAATGCCCAGTAGTGGGATTGCTGGGTCGTATGGTAGTTCTATTTTTAGTTTTCTAAGGAACCTCCATACTGTTCTCCATAGTGGCTATATCAATTTACATTCCCACCAACAGTGCAAGAGGGTTCCCTTTTCTCCATACCCTCTCCACAATTTATTGTTTTTAGACTTTTTGATGATGGCCATTCTGACTGGTATGAGGTGATGCCTCATTGTAGTTTTGAGTTGCATTTCTCTTCTCTAATGATTAGTGATGTTGAGCATCCTTTAATGTGTTCGTTGACCATCTGTATATATTCTCTGGAGAAATTTCTATTTAGGTCTTCTGCCCATGTTTGGATTGGGTTGTTTGTTTTTTTGGTATTGAGCTGCATGAGCTGCTTGTAAATTTTGGAGATTAATCCTTTGTCAGTTGCTTCGTTTGCAAATATTTTCTCCCATTCTGAGGGTTGTCTTTTCATCTTGTTTATGTTTTCCTTTGCTGTGCAAAAGCTTTTAGGTTTAATTAGGTCCCATTTGTTTATTTTTGTTTTCATTTCCATTATTCTAGGAGGTGGATCAAAAAGGATCTTGCTGTGATTTATATCATAGAGTGTTCTGCCTATGTTTTCCTCTAAGAGTTTGATAGTGTCTGGCCTTACATTTAGGTCTTTAATCCATTTTGAGTTTATTTTTGTGTATGGTGTTAGGGAGTGTTCTAATTTCCTTCTTTTACACATAGCTGTCCAGTTTTCTCAGCACCATTTATTAAAGAGGCTGTCTTTTCTCCATTTTATATTCTTGCCTCCTTTATCAAAGATAAGGTGACCATATGTGGATGGGTCTATCTCTGGGCTTTCTATCCTGTTCCATTGATCTGTATTTCTGTTTTTGTGCCAGTACCGTACTGTCTTGATTACTGTAGCTTTGCAGTATAGTCTGAAGTCCGGGAGCCTGATTCCTCCAGCTCCAGTTTTCTTTCTCGATTGCTTTGGCTATTCGGGGTCTTTTGTGTTTCTATACGAATTGTGAAATTTTTTGTTCTAGTTCTGTGAAAAATGCCATTGGTAGTTTGATAGGGATTGCATTGAATCTATAGATTGCTTTGGGTAGTATAGTCATTTTCACAGTGTTGAAGCACACTGTTTTTTAATCCATGAATTTTAGCTGTAAGTTAGTATAAACCATTTATTCTTGAGAGCTTGCAAAAAAAGGTAAATGCTAATTAAGAGTCTAGGAATCTGTATAATATGGTATATAAAGTTTTAATGTTATATAGGCTTTTATGTATTGGTATGTTTGTAATACACAAATATCTTAGATTATTTTATGAACTTTGAAATATATCATATTTGTTCATTTTAACAGTATATTTTTCTTAGTGATTTCATTCTAGTTAAAGTGGAACTGTAATTCCTGACTTACCATTGCTTTTGTAAGTTACCTTCCATAGTTCTTTCCTACTTTAACATAATAATTTTCATAAAACTAGCCTATGCCTAACTTGATTAAATCCACTTATACAGAAAATGGTGTTGTGACCCTCAAAAACTCTTACAGGCAAATTTTTATACCAAAATTGCTTTTATAGCATAGATTCCAAAGTTATAATTAGTAAACTCATATAGAATTACTTACATACAAACTACAACATAAAAGTTAAATGTTAAAACCTATTTTGAACTCACTTCTGATTGAGCAGTGAAAGACTTTGTTTATAAATCATATTATTATGCAGTGCCCCTCTCTTCTTCAATGACTGTAATCTTTTTGCTGAACACTCATTTTCTGTTCAACATAACTTTATTTAACATATTTTAAATATACTCAACAGTCATAGTGATTAGAAAACATAGATATTTTCTTTTTTTCTTTTTTCTTTTGTTTTGTTTTGTTTTGTTTCCTGGATGAAGCACAGAACAGTAGAGAGAATGAATCTTACAAACTGATATGGATTTTTCAATTCAAGAGAAGGCAGATGGCAGACTCTTGGGAGACGCTGCACAGTCAAATTACAAAGGGTATAATAAAGGAAGGTATGGAGACTTTAGACATATTTGTACTATTCTCCATAAGAATGATAATTTTAATAATATTCAGTATCTCCTATGTTTGAAAATAATAGGTACTTAAATTTTTTTATTGAAGTATAGTTTATTTGCAATGTTTTATTAGTTTCAGGTGTACAGCAAAGTGATTCAGATATATACATGTGTATATATATGTGTGTATATATATACATATATATTCTTTTTCAGATTCTTTTCCATTATAGGTTATTACAAGATTTTGAATATAGTTCCCTGTACTATACAGTAAGTCCTCATTTTTTATCTGTTTTATATATAATAGTGTGTAACTGTTATCTCAAACTCATAATTTATCCCTTCCCCGTTGGTAAACATAAGATTGTTTTCTATGTTTGTGAGTCTGTTTCTGTTTTGTAAATAAGTTCATTGTGTTATATTTTTTTAGATTCCACTTATAAGTGATATCTTATGGTATTTGCCTTTTCTGACTTATTTCACTTAGTATGATAATCTCTAGGTTCATCCATGTTGCTGCAAATGGTATTATTTCATTCCTTTTTATGGCTGAGTAATATTCCATTGCATGTATGTGTGTGTGGGTGTGTGTACCACATCTTTATCCATTCATCTGTTGATGGACACTTAGGTTGCTTCCATTTCTTGACTATTTCTTGGTATCTTTTCAAATTCGAGTTTTCATCTCTTCTAGGTATGTGCCCAAGAGTGGGATTGCTGGATCATATGGCAACTCTGTTCTTAGTCTTTTGAGAAGCTTCCATACTGTTTTCCATAGTGGCTGCACCAACTTACATTCCCACCAGCAATGGATTCCCTTTTCTCCACACCCTCTCCAACATTTATTGTTTGTAGATTTTTTGATGATGGCCATTCTGACTGGTGTGAGGTGATGCCTCATTGTAGTTTTGATTTGCATTTCTCCAATAATTAGCACTGTTGAACATCTTTTTGTGTGCCTGTTGTTCCTCTGTATGTCTTCTTTGGAGAAATGTCTATTTAGGTCTTCAGCCCATTCTTTGATTGGGCTGTTTGTTTTCTGTTATTGAGTTTTATGAGCTGTTTGTATATTATGGAAATTAAGCCTTCTCAGTCGAATTGTTTGCAAATAATTTATCCCATCATTAGGTTGTCTTTGTTTATGGTTTCATTTGCTATGGAGAAGCTTTGATTAGGTCCTATTTTTGCTTTTATTTTTATTGCCTTCAGAGACTGACCTAAGAAATCATTGATGTAATTTATGTTGGAGGATGTTTTGCCTATGTTCTCTTCTAGGAGTTTTATGGGGTCATGTCTTATATTCTAGAAATTTTACGGGGTCATGTCTTATATTTAAGTCTTTAAGCCATTTTGAGTTTATTTCTGTGTATGGTGTGAGGATGTGTTCTATCTTGCACATCCAGCTACACTGATGTGCATCCCAGGGTCACAAACATGGTTCAACTTGCACATCTAACATTGATTTACATGCAGCAATCCTGCTTTCCCAGTGCCACTTGCTAAAGAGACTGTCTTTTCTCCATTGTACATTCTTGCCTCCTTTGTCCAAATTTAATTGACTGTAGGTGTGTGGGTTTTATGTGGGAGCTCTCTATTCTATTCCATTGATCCATATGTCTATTTTGTGCCAATATCCCATTGTTTAGATTGCCGTAGCTTTGTGGTATTGTCTGAACTCTGGAATGGTTATGCCTCCAGCTTTGTTCTTTTTCCTCAGGATTGATTTTAGTAATTCTGATAAGTCTTTTATGGTTCCATATAATTTTAGGATTATTTGCTCTATTTCTGTGAAAAATGTCATGGGTAATTTGATAGGGATTGCATTAATTCTGTAGATTGCTTTGGGTAGTATGACCATTTTATCAAGACTAATTCTTCCAATCCAAGAGCATGGGCTATCTTTCCATTTCTTTGAATCATCTTCAGTGTCCTTTATCAATGTTTTATAGTTCTCAGCATATAAGTCTTTTGCCTCCTTGGTCAGGTTTATTCACAATTTTTTTTTTTTGGATGTGATTATAAACAAATTTTTTTTTTTTTACTTATATTTCACTGTTAGTGTAAAGAAATGGAAAAGATTTCTGTATGTTAATCTTGTATTGTACTACCTTGCTGAATTCTTTTATCAGTTTCAATAGTATTTGTGCAGAATCTTTAAGGTTTTCTATATAGTGTATCATGTCATTTGCATATAACCCAATTTTACCTCTTCCCTTCCTATTTGAATACCTTTTATTTATTTTTCTTGTTTGGTGGCTGTGGCTAAGACTTCCAATACTATGTTGAGTAGAAGTGGTGAGAGTGTGCATCCTTATCTAGTTCCAGATTTTAGCAGGAAGGCTTTCAGCTTTTCAGGATTGAGTATTATGTTGGCTGTGTGTTTGTCATAAATAGCTTTTATCATGTTGAGGTATGTTCCCTCTATACCCACTTTCATGAGAGTTTTTATCGTGAGTAGATGTTAAATTTTATCAAATGCTTTTTCTGTGTCTATTGAGATGATCATGGGTATTTTGTCTTTCCTTTTGTTGATATGGTGTATGACATTGATTGATTTGTATATGTTGAAACATCCTTGTGACCCCGGGATGAATCCACCCTGGTCATAGTGTATGATACCTTTTATATATTGTTGCATTCTGTTTGCTAATACTTTGTTGAGGATTTTTGCATCTGTATTCATCAAAGATATTGGCCTGTAATTTTCTTTTTGGTAGTGTCTTTGTCTGATTTTGGTATCAGGGTGATGGTGGCTTTGTAGAATGACTTTGGGAATGCTCCCTCCTTTTCAGTCTTTTGGAAGAATTTGAGAAGGATTGGTATAAGTTCTTTTTTGTATGTCTGGTAACATTCCCCAGTGAAGCTACCCAGTCCTGGACTTCCGTTTGCAAGGAGTTATTTATTTATTTATTTTATTACAGATTCTATTTCACTTGTAGTGATAGTTCTGTTCAAATTATCTTTTTCTTTTTGATTCAATTTCAGTGGACTGTATGTTTCTAGATATGTGTCCATTTCATTTAGGTTGTCCAATTTGTTGGCATATAATAGTTCATAGTATTTTTTTTTTTTTTGTATTCCTGTGGTATAGGTTGTTATTTCTCCTCTTTCATTTCTTATTTTTGTTATTCGGTCCTCTCTCTTTTTTGTTCTTGGTGAGCCTGGCCACAGAACCATCTCTTGGCTTTATTGTTTTTTTCTATTGTTTTTTTAATCTCTATTTTATTTGATAGATCCTGATCTTTCCTCTCTGATCTTTATTACTTTTTTCCTTCTACCAACTTTAGGTTTTGTTTGTTCTTCTTTTTCTAATTCTTTTAGGTGGTAGGTTAGGTTGAGATTTTTCTTATTTTTTGAGGAAGGCCTGTGTCACATGAACTTCCTTCTAAAAACTGCTTTTGTTGCACCCCATAGATTTGTATGGTTGTGCTTTCATTGTCATTTTTCTCAAGGCATTTTTTAATTTCCCCTTTGATTTCACCATTGACTCATCAGTTTTTTAGTAGCATGTTGTTTATTTGCTGTGTAAACGTTTTGTTTGTTTGTTTGTGTCTGTTTCTATGGTTGATTCCTAGTTTCATGCTGTTGTGGACAGAAAAGATGCTTGAAATAATTTCTATCCTCTTAAATTTGTTGAGGCTTGTTCTCTGTCCTAGTAGGTGGTCTGTCCTAGAGAATGTTCCATGTGCACTTGAAAATAATGTATATTCTGATTTTTTTGAATGTAGTTTCCTGAAAATATCAATTAAGTCTAACTGTAAGGAACTGAGTTGCCTTATTGATTTTCTGTCTGGAAGATATGTCCATAGATGTGAGTGGGGTGTTAAAGTCTCCTACTATCATTGTATTCCTGTCAGTTTCTCCCTTTATGTCTGTTAGTATTTGTTTTATGTATTTAGGTGCTCCCATATTGGGTGCATGTATGTTAATGAGTGTAATATCCTCTTCTTTTATTGATCCTTTTGTCATTATATAGTATCCTTCTTTATCTTTCTTTAAGACCTTTGTTTTAAAGTCTGTTTTGTCTGATATGAATATTGCTACCCCCACTTTCTTGTCATTTCCATTTGCATGAAATATCTTTTTCCATCCCCTCACTTTCAATCTATGTGTGTCCTTTGCCCTAAAGTGGGTCTTCTATAGGCAGTATATTGTCAGTAGCATCATTTGCAAATATTTTTTCCCATTCAGTAGGTTGTCTTTTTGTCTTGTTTTTGGTTTCCTTTGCTGAACAAAATTCCTTTTTGTCCCACATTTAACTGTCTGGACACACAATGTTATGGTGTTAAGCCATTGTTTTATTACTTTCTGTTATGTAATCATGTACAAATTCATCATTCTAAATAAAATATAATGGAACATTTAGAATTTAAATAGTTATCTTTAAGTAGTTATTACATGTAAGAGTATTCTTGGAGTTTAGAGTATCCTAAAAAGAAAGAAATGTAAGAATAAGCATCCTAGTTTTGTATTTTGTGTTATATATTTGAAGAAATGTTATAGAAGCCCCAAATACAAGGTACAGGGTAGAAGTATTTATGAGTTCAGAAAATGGAGAAGCATTCAGATTGTGGTTGTCAGGGAAACTTCCACAGAACTTGTAGACCCTGAACTGGATGTTGAAGGATAGTAGCCTTTTGGCCAGTTCCCTAAAATTCCTGCTTATGCTATTTCCATTATGCCAAACTACCACTTCTTTGTTACCACGTTAAGTGGGTGGAATCGTGTCCCCCTTAAAAATATATTCAGACCTAAATCCCTTTACCTATAAATGTTACCTTATTTGGAAATAGGGTCTTTGCAGATATATTCAAGTATAAATAAGGTCAGATTAGATTAGTGTGGGCCCTAATCCATTGACTGTTGTCCTTATTAGAAGAGGAAAATTTGGGTATAGACACACAGGAAAGAAGGATATGTGGTACTGAGGCAGAGATTGGAATTACGTGTCTATAAGCCAAGGAATGACAAGGATTACCAGCAACCATACAAAAGCAAGGAAGAGGCAAGGAAGGATCCTGTGGTAGGGACTTCAGATAGAACATACATAGTGCTGCTGACCCTTGACCTCAAACTTCTAGTGTCTAGAACTGTGTGACAATAATAACTATCTGTTGTTTTAAGACACCTAGTTTATGGTACTTTTTAATAGAATTCCTTGGAAATTAATGAACTAACAGTGATTTTCAGTAACTTGTTTGATTTTCAGTAATTTGTTTGATTTTCAGAGCACATTTAAAGGAATAGATAAGCTCTTTCGTATAGTGTACAAAATTTATTCAAGGGTTCAAGGACAAATAACAACATGAAATAAAAGTATGGTGCTACTTAATGTTTCCATACTTCCATTACATAAGTTCAGTGTGGGAGAAATGCCATTAAAGTTTCCCAGTTCTTACAACAGAGAACTGGAAGGTAGAAAAGTAGGTTTTACTCATTTTCTTTCATTGCTTAAAAAGTAACAGAAATAATGATATAGATGGAAATAATTTATATTTAGAATGTGAAATATGATCATGAGTTTTTGTTATGTTAAATCTTACTTAGAACTGAAGGAAATGCATTTACATCATTTGTATTTTCTCTGTCAATCAAATTTGTCTTGTTTTTTGATTGGCTTGGTTTTGAAAAACCAAGAAACCTGGTTTTTCTTGATGAAACCTGTTAAACTTGATGAAAAACATGTAATTTTTTTCCTGTTTTTTCCTGACCAGGATTTTTTATAATGAAAATATTTATAGTAGTAGAGACTCATTTTGTACCTACAGAGTTAATAACTTACTTATGTGGGTTTTATTATATTTGTTAAGTAATATTTGTAGTGCTCATAATAGTGTATTGCGGAGTGTTTTTTCTTTCTCTTCTGTTAGATAGTGAGCTCCTCAAAGACAAATTAAGTTATTCACTCATATGTGTATGGCTTGTGCCTAGCCTAGTTAGTATATGGTAGATGCATGATAAACGTGTGTTAGTTAAAATAATTATGATATTCACAACTTTGAATAGCCATGACCATTCCAGGTGTCGTTTATTTTATCGTAATCTTCAAATAATCAAAAGCTTCAAAACTGTTCTTTGACATTACCCCATTAAGGAGGGCAGATATAGTATAATTTAATTAGGCATTCTGTCATTAAGCATTTAGTTTAGATTCTTTCCTGTGTACACTTGAGTTGGTTGACAAAATTTTTTGTTTCATTTAAGAAGTGCTGAAGTCCATCTATTCGGCAGACATCACTCAATATATATGTTGAGAACTAAAGGAAAAGAATAAAATAAGACCCCACTCTTGCCTACAGGAGAGAGAACAGTGACAGTTCCAAAGAATGAGGCAAAAGGTTCTATGCAAGCCCAGAAAAAGAGTGTGTTTACCTGAAAGTGGTAGAATGTAGAGAAAGAAAAATATTTTAAAATACCAAGGCGGTTTATTATAAATTTAAAACACTTTAAGATCTTATCGGTATGGTTTAGAAGATAACCACTCCAGGTTTCTTTGCAACAATGCCCTTAAACTAGGGTGTCTTGTTGTAAGTGATCAAGAAGTCAGAATATTATAATAGAGAACTGAAGCAGTGGTTTCAGTGACTCCTCAAAGAACTCCAAAAATAATGTTGAATGGGAAAGTACTACTTAATTTTTACTTCAACAAAGATTTGGAGTATGTTCTTCTAGTGTGCAGCTCTTCAGCTCTATCCTATCTGTATGATTTGTCTTCATCTAAGTTTGTACAAAAGATTGGTGTTCCATTTCTAACACTCAAAGAATCTTCATTTTCCTTTAGCCAATATATAAAATCCTATAAACTTACTGTGTTACTTCAATCTTTGTATAAATGTAAATTTTGGCAGCCTATATATATAACATTCTCTCTACTTAGGAAGAAAAAAATGAAACTAAGTTGAACTGAAGAAAAATCAAAGTTTAATACTAGGGAAAATTGTTCTGGTCATTTTTTCACTACTTCTGGCAAGTTCATTGAGAATAAGATTACCTGTGGTGAAAATATAAATGTAGGTTTTATATTAATTCAGTAATTTAAATTTTGCTAATTTTATAATTTATTAAGAATATATTTGCCAAAGTATGTTCTCTAATATATATTGAATAATATTTATTTTGAGAAATTCCAAATTATTTTTACCATCTCAATCATTTGTTTAATTTTAATATTTGATTTTAAGGGACAGTTTAGGATAGTAAATGTTTTTTGAAAAGGTAAATGACAGACAAATACTTTCAAATATACTTTTCTTCCTGCATCAGGGTTGCTAAAAAGTTGCCATAATCCTTGCCCAAAGCAGCATTTCCATTCATCTAAAATATATACTGCTTGTGAGACAAAAGATGTTCTCACAGGCTTTGTGTCCATAATCTTGCATGTTTCAGAGAGTAACAGGTACAAATTGTCTAGTATTCAAATTTTTTTTGTCCTTTGCCTCAGGAGCCCTGGCTTGGTTTCCTACATGGTCTGGTTCTGAAGGTGTTTGGTGAACACTTCCTGTCTGTGGCATTTACATATAGATGGGATTCTTAGGAGGAGTTTGTCCATCCCTTACTCTTCAAATAGAATAAGAAAGTGATACAGCGGTTTTAGCTAACTCACAGTATTTTCAAAATAGTTTTCCTCAAAGAGAAACAAAGTGAAATAAAATACAGACTTTATAATGAAGATTTTCACTTTCATTAAAGACAACATGGGTATCCAAAAATTAACCACAAGTGAAGCTTTTAAACACCCCAAATTTATACAAAAGCAGAATGACTAAGATAAGGCTAATAAAAATCATGATATAATTTGTTTTATGTTCATATATTTTAATGAAAGGTAGGCTGAACTTTCATGATTAGCTTATTTTTTTTAATTTAAGAATATTTTAAGGCAAAGAACATATTTCATGTTTAATTTACTAAATTGGAGTTATTTATGCAATGAAAACTATGTACCAGGCAATGGATGTTCAAAAGAATTGATGCCATAAAAGCATACTTACGTTTCTATTTTATCTCTGATTTGTCTTAAGGGGATCTGTGTGGCATGGGGGAAAAAAGAGTATATACCGTACTCCCCATCCAACAAGTAGAGCTGGACAGGTGATAGAACTCCAGGAGACTCCAGTTATATCATAGTCTATGTAAATGGCACATCTTTGTGTTGTACAGTGCACAGCCCATGTGACTGTAAATGGTCTCCTCTTTGCATTGAGTGTAATTTCTTGCCAGGATTGTCTTCTCCTACCCAGGCTGTACTAATGTGAATAAAAAGCTTTTAAAATCAGTTATTTTTGATGAGTGAAAGAACGTCCTTTCCTAACTTCAAACTCCCCTTCTTTATTTTTGTTCCAGATTTTACTTAGACATTTCACTCTAGAAACTCCAATTAGGCATCTCAGAAAACAAAGACATAATCTTGTGCCAGAGACATACATTCTCACTGGTTTCTCCCATATCAAAAATGCTATAATTCTTAAATTCAGTCTCAAATATTAGTAATTTCTGACTTCTTTTTTTGTCTACTCCAAGTAGTTCAATTACCAGTTGACACATTCCTTGCTATTTCTCTCATATCACTTATTTTCTTTGTATTCCTGGTGACATTAAACTGTCCTCCCTTCACCTCTAGCCTTTCTTGTGCATTGGAGACATAGTTTTTCTGACTCTACTCTCTCACTTCCTTCTTGTCATATTGTCTCCCTAGACTTTCCCAAGACATTGGCTGTGTCATTATAACCATAGTTTATAGTTCTGTTACCAACCTCTCATTTGGAATCCACTGTATATCCTTGTAAGGATATGCTTTAATGAAATAAAATTTGCTCAAATTTTATTTATAAATGTTCTATTAAGAAAGACCATTGAATATTTTAAAAATATAAAGCATTATTATATACAGCATGTGCTAGCTCTACCACTAAATTTTGGGGTAAGCATAGGCAACAGATTTACTCTTTCTGGGTTTTCCACTTTTCTAAAGCTTTTGAAGATCAAAAGAAGGTTTATATTTTATGATTGTAAAACTGCCTCAAACTGAAGAACTATTTAATGTTGGTCTTCTAGGTATTATAACATTGCCCTCTAGCTTTAATTTATTATTTACATTAACTCAAACTCTAAATTATAAAGGATTAGGCCAATGTTACAATTGGTTCACAAATTTATCCTTGACAGTAGCAGCAAAGGATTTATTGTAGACAACTTTGATAACTAGGCATCAAGTTCAAAAGGTTAATTTTGTCCACAAGAATTCTTAATTTACATATCTACACAGATAACTTGCTGTATATCTAGCGTCCATGAATTTATTCTAGATTCTAGTTGAATAAGTTTTTTATTTCCGTGTTCTTACTGCCATGTATAAAGACCGAGTTGCATGAGTTTACGCTTTACTTTAAGGTAACATCTTTTGTTGTGTTCGTTTTCCTTAAACTCCTTCAGGTTTGGTTTCTAGTGATGGTGCTCAGTGGGAATACAGTAGTTGTAGAGACCAGAAGAAATTGTGACTGCTTGATGCTGTTTTTTATATCTACTATTTCCCCATGTCAAATCATCTTTGATTAAACAGCAGAATTTACAAAGTATTCAGCTTTTATGTTACTAATAGAAAATTTTGATCTTTGCAGGAAATCACTGGTACATTGCATTTATCATTTTTATGTGTATTATCATTTGTAACAGTGACAAACTCTGAAAATATTTTTTAACCTGTTATTTGTTTTCGTGTGAGGGTCAATATCAGCATGTATCCATCTTAACTATCTTAATAATATTGGGTGCCACCTAAATAAGTTGAGATAGATAAGTTACTCTGAATACTATAAGCATATTTCATGACCATTATCTTCAATAAGTCTCTTTCAAATATTAAATTGTCTCTCTGTTGATAAGAATGAATTAGCCCAAGGCCCTATTAGATCTGGTTTACCAGCTAAATATCTATTTTGAGGCTATTTCATGGTACTCTTAAGCATGAAATATTTAACACTTAGGATGGTCACATGAGATCATTTCAGATGTTTAAAATATTGATAATGCAGGAGAGATTATACTTAGCCAGTTCGAATAAATGGAAAAACTAAGGCTAACAGTTATAAATTATAAAGGGAGAAAATTTGGCTCAAAATAAGTAAACGTTTTAAGTGACTAATGCTTTCCCCTCAAACAGATGATTGTTTGTAGGTAGTAAGACCTTTTCTTTGAAAAGACTTATACAGAGGTAAGCAATTTATTATTGGCAGTAAAGGATTCATGAAATCAATAATGATTATTCTACATGATTATGAAAATACCTTTTTAATGTGAGGCTTCTGTTTTCATTGGCAGTCTCATCAGTGTTTCCCAAGTGTTATTAATATTAAATGGTGTGTTCATCAAATAAAACTTCATCTAGCCTGAATTTTGCTTAGACAGTGCTTGCTATGATACCAGTCATTTAGCCATTCATTGATCATCTCAGGCCTAAAGATGTAGACCATTATCAAAAGCAAAATGTAATAAGATGAAGTAATGTTTGAAAACACTATTTTAACTTACTTTTGAACTGTTTAAACATAATATTAAACCATATTTAATTTTCATTCCCCCTAAAGTAATTGCCAATTATAAAATCATTCTATTGTCATATATGAAGGCATAATCTATAGAAAAATATTTATGCCCTTGGAATAGAATTTTCTAGAGAGATGAGCAATTTATAACGGCTTTCTTTTTGCATTAAGTTTGTAACTTAAGAAACAGTTGTGAGGGCTTCCCTGGTGGCACAGTGGTTGAGAGTCTGCCTGCTGATGCAGGGGACACGGGTTCGTGCCCTGGTCTGGGAGGATCCCACATGCCGTGGAGCGGCTGGGCCCGTGAGCCATGGCTGCTGAGCCTGCGCGTCCGGAACCTGTGCTCCGCAGCGGGAGAGGCCACAGCAGTGAGAGGCCCACGTACCGCAAAAAAAAAAAAAAAAAGAAACAGTTGTGCAATATTTTTTGTGGGTTATAGGGAAACTCCATGGCCATAAAACAAAGTAAATAAAGCTATAATGAATGTCACAAAAGTAGTGAACACATGGCCTTAACTGCCTCAGCTCCATGGTCTACCAAGTGTTCTGACTAACTATAGCGTGTAAGATTATATGATATATAATTCCACTTATTAAGACTCTGATTGGAGTAGGCAAAAAATTTACATTCTAATTTTCTACTTATCTAGGTTTCTACAAATGACATACTATTAAAAACCTGGTGGAAAGGTCTACCTTAAGGTTAGCATCCCATAGCTCTTGATAATATTCAGTCTCCAAATTGAAATAACTTAATTACATTCTCCAAGGGTCCATTTTCAGAGTAGGTGCAGCTGTTGCATTTTCTTTTTTAGAAAGACAATTATAATTACAGGCAACTTGCTTAAGAAGATGGAATTAATAATGCATTACAATTTCAGAAGAACAGTGAGATTAAACTGTTAGTTCTTGTAGGAAAAAGAGACTGGTGATGATAGATCAGTAGAAACCAATGTATTCTTTGTGTGTATATGTGTGTCTTTGCACTTTAAGTAACATTTTAGAGAGAGCATATGTAAGATAACCTACCAATAAATTTTCTTTTTAAAGGGAGAGTCATCTAGTATTTACTACATACCAGGCAGTGTACAGAATATACAGTCAAAAAAGGTATAATATTTAGTAAGAAGATCACAGGCTCGTAAGGAAAACATCTATAAATCAACAATTCCCTGAGAGATTCTTATAGGTATGCATAAAGCATATCTGGAGTAATATAGGAGGAAGAGACTGGCTCAAGAACTTAAGGGAAACTTCATGTAGGGAGTACATTTCAGCAAAGTCTTAAAGCAAGGCTTTTGATTAATTAGGATGACAAGACTGAGTTCCATAGGATCCAAAATTAGGCAACATTCCCTAGGGAGAAAACTGTCAACTGTGAAGGTTCATAAATTGTATTCTACTTGTCAACTAATAGGTTAGCCTGACATATTTTCAAATATGCAGGAGAAGACACTAGACATCTAGGTCAGATCCAAAGGACTTTATTAACCATGGCACAGCAACAGGGTGAACTTCAGGTTTTTGTCAGTTTCTCCTACCCCATTTTCCACAGAGTGACATGAAGAGGACCAAGTGATTGCTGCACATGTGGTAGGTCCCTTTAAGACAGAAACCCTGAATTGAGGAAACCTGAATCTTTTATACTGAACAGTAAGAATTGCCTGTCCATTCCTCTGGAGTAAGATGCTATCTCTGTCTTTCAAGGGCTGTGTGATGAAACCTACCCTTTGCTCCACTTAACTGAATTGTGAGGCTGTTTGTGATTTAAAAATCCTTGAAAAGATAGATTGGGAAGAAGGAAGTCAATGAATCTACTTATAAGGTGTGAAGAAATGAGAGAGACTCATGAATTGGCTCTCAACAGAAACAACCAAATGTAAATCTCTAAGAGATTAGATAGTATGTTGCGTTTTTAATCTTGCTTTTTATACACATGTGAGTAGAAAGTGAGAAACAATTCTATGTTTACCATTAGAAATATTGTTAAAAATGAAAAAAGTTTATAGAGGATGTACAAAATAAATGAAACATTTAATGAGAAAAAAAAAACAACCCTAAGAAGTCTCATGTAGATAAATGATAGTATGTTCTTTGGTCCATGAAAAGTGAAAATTCCAGGGAGGTTACCTGATTATGAAGATCTTGCCATATCTTACTAATATATTTGGCTTTTATTCTGAAGGTTAATTGGGGGGGAACAGGGACACATAATGATTCTAAACAGGTGAGTTACATAATCAGATTTGGAATATGAATTATCATTAAGGCTGTTGGTGAGAATGGAGTGAATATTTGTAGACAAGTGTACCAGCTCAGAAGCTTTGAGAATTAGCCCCTGTGAGTGATGAAAAGAACAAGAACCAATCAAGTTATACTCAGGTTGAGGATCGGGAGAATGATTTAAACTTAACTTAGTCTTTAGTATTTGAAAATCAGTTGGAAGTAAGATGGGATAAAAGAGATAGAGGAATTGGTCATGTCTCAAAATTTTCTGATTCTAAATGAAGTGAGGAATATAGGAAAGGAGGAGATTGATGGGAAGAAAAACATTTAATTATTTAAATATTGACTGTCCAAATGATGACTTCGTAGGTAGAAGAGATTTAGAATATGAGTGAGAATAATTTTAGGGAATCATAGATAAACCTATTGGAATACATGAGCTCAAAGGGAATGAGTGGAATAATAAAAACAGAGAAGGAGCAACCTTGGTAGATGGGCAGGAAGAGAAATTAGGAACCAAAGAGAAAGTTGTAAGAGGGGAAGGAGGAGAATGCAGAAAGAGAGTTTTTATGGAAGCAAGAGGAGACATCTTCAGGGAGGATAGTAGCCAAGAGTGTTGAAAGTTGAGAAAGATCAAGGAAGAAATACTTAGAAGAATTTGAAAGTTAGAAGGTCCCAGAAAAATTTAGAAATAGCTCTTTTCTAGAAGAACTCCATGATTGAGACACATATTACTGGATGACTGCTTTATGCCAATTTTCTCTTTTTTCTTACTTGTTTGGGGGATGTCAGAGTATTCAGTTAAATATATTCACCTTCCAACATTCCCAGGCAACTGTAATGGCTATGTTAAAGAATTTTGGCCAGTGGAATTCATGTACAGGTCACTGAGATTGCCTTTTAGGAGAGCAGTTTGAAAAAGCATACTTGGCTAGAATTACCTTTGGCAATTTCCCCTTCACCTTCCCCCCCACCCAACTTCTTGCCTGAAATGTGGTAGTGATGGCTAAAAGGTTGGCAGTTACCTTACTGCAAGCATGAGGATGAAAGCCATCATCATGTATCAGTCAGGGTCTAGGATATGGAATGAAACAAATCAACCCTGACATCTCAATTGCTTAATAAACAAAAGTTTATTTTTGACTCAAACATAGTCAGTTGTAGTATCAGGTCCTCTCTAGGGCAACTGCCTTTTAAACAGTGGCTAGGGGATCTAGTCTGCTGCTCTCCTATAAGTGCAATTACAGCGTAAGCCTTCTAAATCAGGGAGGGGAGAGGAGAGATCAAGAGGGTCATGAAGGGACTTTTCACTACCTTAGTTTGAAAGTGACACAAGACTTCTGCTGTTAGTCTTTTGGCCTGAACTAGTCACATGACCTTGCCTCGCTGCAATAGGGCAAGAAAGTAGTACAGTCTTCATTGAGCTCAGGAAGAGCAGGGGTACCAGAGACTAGGGAGCATTAGTGAGTGCAATACTCTTAGTCACCTTAAGCAATTATACTAGCCCTGTACTGCCCACCCCTGGACATCTTACTAAATAAGAACAATGTATTTCTATTCCTTAGGGCTACCATAAGTCAGATTTTTATCCCCTGAAGCCAAACATGATCGTAACAGATTCAAGAAAAAATACGTTTAATTTACTTTAGATTAGCTCTCAAAATAAATACTGTTTTACATTCATGGAATTTAAAATTAGTTAGATATTTTTAGTTCAAATTCCATATTTCTGTTATAAAATTAAGCAGACAGGGCTAGCACCAGAACTGAGTGGGCACTGAAATGGAGAAGCACGTGGTATTCCAAGCTTGCAGACAGTGAGACCCAGAGGTTTCCTATGCTCTACTGTTTCCTTCACTGTTAGATGAGAGGATTTCCTTGGAATAGATTAGAGTTATATTTATCCCCACTGCTAGGTGTCATTGTGAGTATATGTGAAGTTTAAAATAGCCTGTTCTAATATACAAAATTAAAGCCCATTGTGAAATAAATTAAGGAACTTAAATAAAATTTATTTTATTTGGTCCTTTTGACAGGGAGGAAGGGCATAAATATCAGAAAAGTCTTTTGTCTTCTCTACTCTTCCTTCTATTTGTTTGTTCATTTGTTTGCTTGAGACCTTTGTACTGTTTGCTTATCTGTAAAATAGCATTAACAGTGAGACCCAAATCATACCTGTCAAGGTTTAAGGGTGGGTTTTTCTTGCTAGAATTTTTCAATTCACACTTTTTCAACTCTGGATTTGCCAGCCACAAAGCCATCAAGAGCAGGATCAACAGTTTCAAACAGAAAATAAATTATGCTATTTTTGTTTAACATTTAAGAAAGACCCAGCTGTTTGCAGGTGTAACAGGGAACTTTCTGGCACAGGAGGCTTAGTTCTAAAAGTCTAACATGATTCTTAATTTGTATTTCTACAAAACAAAATTGCTTTTGTGGAGAAGAATGTCAGTTGACTTTTCTAATCACGCTCACAAAGATGATGGCTGGCTCAGTCCTAAGGGCTAGGTGTGTTTACCACATGGAAAGAAACAGGGAGTGTATGAAGGCTGGTTGTAGACCTTTAAGTCAATTATCCTGCCCATTGTTGAGAAATGATGTAAAAATGGCTCTGGGTCTCATCACTCATATTAGTAGCATTTATCTTTTTTTCAGGAGAACTGAAAATAAGTGGTAGGGAGTACAGGACCTGTGTTACGGGTTGAACTGTATCCCAGCGAAATTTATTTGTTGAAATCCTAAGCCCTAGAGCCTGTGAATGTGAACTTTTTTGGATGGAAATAGTGTCTTTGCAGATGATCATGTTAAAGTGAGGTCATTAGGTAGACCGTAATCCCATATGACTGTGTCCTTATAAAACAGGGAACTTTGGGCAGAGACACACACAGGCAGAATGCCTTGTGAACATGAAGGCAAAGATTGTGGTGATGCCTTTACATGCCAAGGAACACCAAGGGTTTCTAGGAAATCACCAGAAGCTAGGGGAGATGCATGCAGCACATTCTTTCTGACATCACACAGAAGGAACCAATACTGCTGATATCTTGATCTTAGACTTCTATCCTACAGAACTGTGAAAAAAATATATTTTTTGTCATTTAAATCATTCAGTGTGTGGTACATTGTGATGGTACCTTAGCAAACTCTAATCCAAAGTGTCAGGGGACGTGATTCCTCTCCTGTGCACCAAGTAAAAATGTGGAGAGAAGAAGGTTTATTATGTGGATAAGATAATGTATAAAACATTTATCAGTTATTATAAAACTATATGTGTCACACATAGTAAGCAGGAAATGGTGTTGCCATTGCAGTTACTGATATTTTAGTCTTGATTTTGTTTATAATGTAATGGTCAAAATCACTGGCACCAAAGAACTTTGCTTTGAATCCCAGCTCCACTGCTTTCCAGCTGTCTGGCCTCGAACAACATACTTAAATTTTCTATACTTAATTCTCCTTATCTCTAAAATGAACATAATGTGAATGCCCACCTAATGGGAGTATGAAATTGTACCCAGGAGACCTCAGCATGGGCCTACTTTGCTCAATACAGTTTAGCTATTATTATTATTTTCAGTTTTCCAAATACTCACATTTGTTGTTTGACAATGAGAATCACATTCACTAAATAAGCCTTATCAATAAAGATTATTTTACTGAAATTCACCCAAAATGTTTCACTTTATCTTCTGTAAAGCTGGAATTTTATTTAAAAAAAACAAATTTACTTCAGATAGCATTTTTTTTTTCTTTTTTCCTGGAAACAAAATTTCACATGAGCAGTTTGTTTTAAAACTTTGGAACACCTCACTGGACAATAATTAAAGTAATAAAATTGTATTTAAAGTACCTGAGTCAGTCCCTTGTAGTCAATTAGGTGTCCAGAGAAGTGCAATTATGTTTTAAACTACCAGGGTACATTTAAACCATTGAAGCAGAATGTTGCCCGGGTGATTTTAGGAAAATGGTATATGAGATTTACTCAGGCCGTTTATTCAAGTTGAAGAGCCATATTAACGCTTTCAAATCATAAGCACACCATGTATAAACTCACATCTACCACTCTTTTCCTGGTGCTGAATTTAGAAGAAAAAAAGTCATATAGGAAATATTTTGTGAAATATTAGAAAAGCGCAAAAATAAATTATAATTTTTGAATGTTTCTCTCTGCTATAAAATTTTCTGTTAATATACATGTATTTCTCAGTCCATTTTGCCTGGAACTGTGTTAATAATGTATGCAACCAAGATACATTTTGTCTTTCAAGGCTTTAAAGTATAAAAATTTCATCACTTTCCCAACTTTAAAAACTGGCACATTCTTCTTAAATCTGTATTCTGCAATTTCGGTCAGTTCTATACAATTCTGTGTTCAGTATGGATTGATAATACTGATGGCCATGTGTTTATGTTTTTTCTTTTGTCTGAAGTAATGTAATCATTGTTTTTTGGTGATACTCACACCAGAATCTTGCATTGTACTAAGGACATAGTTGACTGTGAGATGAACCAGGAATACGTACTTGTTCATACCTGAGTAATATTTACCAATTTACCAAAAGTTGAATATTCTGGCAGTTAACTGAACTAATGACTTATTCAGCTAGGAGTTATACATTCAGACAGTTTTTAAAGAGTTCTTACCTCTTCAGTAACTCATTAAAATTCTCTTCTGACATTTTAGCCACAAATTATTAATGATGTAGGTCTCCCTGTTTCCTTAAGAGCAGTTTTTATATTTGTAGATCATTGCTTATAATGTTTTAGCATACTATTTGTTTAATAAATGTTTCTTGTGTTTGTAAACACTGTATACTGCCTGATTTTATATGTATATACATATACATATATATATATATATAGTTTTGCCAGTTAAGTGAAAATAAATTGGTTCATAACATATAAACACAGATGAATGGAATAAAGCACTAATATCCTTGAAAAGTGGAAATAGAAGTTAGCACTTGAAAATTCTGATAATCCCTCAGAAAATGAAAAGATGTTTTATAGGAAGAAGTTCACAGATAGGGATGGGAGTGGTTGAGTGATGACTTACATATACGAAACAGGAACAATACAGTAGGAAACCACACCAGCAACAGATAAATTATAAATTGTATAAGATGATAAATAGAAAAATAGTTTTAGCCTGACGTCAGCAACATGGTGGAGTGAAAATATACCTTTGTCTTTTCCCTTTAATCTACAACCAATAAAATATCCATGGTGCAACAAAGGTACCTGTTCCCAAAACACCAGTACACCAGATAATTCCACACATCTATATATCTAAAGGCGGGTAGACTAGAACACATAGAGAAAGTGGAATCAAGAGAACAGCAGAGGTGGTGCCTACAGTCCCAGCCCTCTAACCGAACTTTACAACACTAGACACTATCACTATTTGCAGATGTCATGATTTTATATATAGAAACCCTAAAAACACCACGAAAAAACTGTTAGAAATAATAAATGGATACAGTAAAGTTTCAGGGTACAAAATCAACATACAAAGACTGTTGTGTTTCTGTATGCTAACAGAAAGAGAAATTAAGAAAACAATTCCATTTTCAATTGAAACAACAACAAAAAATACCTAAGAATAAATTTAACCAAGGTGGTGAAAGACCTGTATACTGAAAACTGTACAGGTTTTGACATTGTGGAAAGAAATTGAAGAAGATATTGTTGAATGAAATTGAAGAAGCCACAAAGAAATTGAAAGATAATCTGTGTTCATGGATTGGAAGAATTAATGCTGTTAAAATGTCCATATTACCTAAAGCAATCTATAGATTCAGTGCAATCCCTTTCAAAATTCCAAGGACATTTTTCACAGAAATAGAGCAAAAAATGCTAAATTTTTTATATGGAACCACAGAAGACCCCAAATAGTGAAAGCAATCCTGAGAGAAAAGAACAAAGCTAGAATTATTACATTCCCTGACTTCAAACTATATTACAAAGCCATAGTAATCAAAACAGCATGGTATTGGATTCAGTGAGTGGCTGGCCTGGCACTGCATGTTGGGAGGAGTGCCTGGAGGAGGAGGGGAAATTTTGAAACCACTTCTGAAATTAACCTTAAAAAATCTGAGACAGAATGGCCAAGATGACAGAGTAGAAAGACACTGAGCTCATCTCCTCTCACAAGCAGACCAAAATCACAACAATCTACAGAACAACTATCAATGAAAAAAGACTGGAACCTACCAGAAAAGATCTTCTACAACTAAAGATACATAGAAGCAACCATGAAACAGGTAGTCGGAGGAAACTCGTGATATAATCAAATCCCATATCCCTCTGGTGGGCAATCCACAAACTAGAGAATAATTATATTGCAGAAGTTCTTACACAGGAGTGAGAGTTCTGAATTCCATGTCAGGTTCCCCACACAGGTGTCTGGCACTGGGATGATGAACCCCCAGAGCATTTGGCTTTGAAGGCCAGCAGAGCTTAATTGCAGGAGCCCCACAGGACTAGGGTAAATAGAGACTTCACTCTTAAAGGGTGCACACAAAATCTCACACGTACCGGGACCCAGGGCAAAAGCAGTAATTTGATAGGAGCCTGAGCCAGACTTACCTGCTGGTTTTAGAGAGTTTCCTGGAGAGACAGGTGGCTGTGTCTTACCCTGGGGATATAGACACTTGTGGCAGACATATTTAGGAACATTCAACCTCACGAACGCTCCTGATGGCTGCCATCTTGGCTCACTAGTGCCAAGACCTGGCCTCACTCAATAATCTGTAAACACTGGTGCTGGTACACCTCAGGCCAAATTAACTGGGCGGGGACACAGCCCTTCCCATCAGCAGACAGGGTGCTTAAAGACTTCCTGAGCCCGCACCCACTTCCAGACATGCCCCGAGACACAGCCGTGCACACAAGAGGGCCAAGACCCAGCTCCCCTACCATAAGGAAGACTGCACAAAACTCTGGCCAGCCTCACCCACCAGGGAGCAGACACCAGAAGCAAGAAAACTATGATCCCAGAGCTGATGGAACAAGTCCACCAATGCAGTCCAGACCCTGCCCTTGGACTAGCTGGGCCCTGGTCCTGCCCACTAACAGGCCAGTGCAACCTTTGGGACACACCAGGCCTCATATCCAACTGTGTCAGGAACCGGGATACCCTTCCTCACCCTCAGTGATCTGAAAAGACCTCTGGGATACCTGAGCCCTGCCTGCAGCCAGACTCCAGGAACAGCTCTGCCTGCCAGTACTCCAGCACTAACTCTAGGATCTGGCTTCACCTGCCAGGGGGTGGGCAACAGCCCAAATCAGGGGTGGACTCTGCCCACCAGTAAGCCAGAACTAGCCCTGGGGCTCCTTAGGTTTCTGTAACCAGTCACCTTATGACCAGGCCCCACTAAAATTCTACCAAACATTTAAAGAAGAGTTAACACTTATCCTTCTGGTACTATTCCAAAAATTGAAGAAGAAAGAACACTTCCAAACTCATTCTATGAGGCCACCATCACCCTGATACCAAAACCAGACAAAGATAACACAAGAAAAGAAAATTACAGGTCAGCATCAGTGATGAGCATAGATGCAAAAATGCTCAACAAAATACCAGCAAACCAACTTCAGCAATACATTAAAAGGATCATACACCATGATCAAGTGGGATTTATCCCAGGGATGCAAGGATTTTTCAGTATCCACAAGTCAATCATTGTGATACACCCCATTAACAAATTGAAAAATCAAAACCATATGATTATCTCAATAGATGCAGAAAAACTTCTGATCAAATTCAACATCCATTTATCATAAAATCTCTCCAGAAAGTGGGCATAGAGGGAACATACCTCAACATAGTAAAAGCTGTATGTGACAAACCCACAGCTAAGATCATACTCAACAGTGAAAAGCTGAAAACGTTTCCTGTAAGATCAGGAACAAGACAAGGATGCCCACTCTTGCCACTTTTATCCAACATAGTTTTGGAAGTCCTAGCCAGAGCAATCAGAGAAGAAAAAGAAATAAAAGGTTCCAAATTGGAAAAGAAGTAAAATTGTCACTCTTTGCAGATGATGTGATACTATACATAGACTATCCTAAAGATGCCACCAGAAAACTACTAGAGCTTATCAGTGGACTTGGTAAAGTTGCAGGATACAAAACTAATATAAAGAAATCTGTTGTATTTCTAAACACTAACAACAAGATATCAGAAAGAAAAATTAAGGAAAGAATCCCACTTACTATCACATCAAAATGAGTAAAATACCTAGGTCCTAGGTATAAACCTACCTAAGGAGGCAAAAGACCTGTACTCCAAAAATATAAGATGCTGATGAAAGAAATCGAAGACCACACAAACAGATGGAAGGATATACCATGTTCTTGCATTGGAAGTATCACTTTTGTTAAAATGACCATACCACCTAAGGCAGTCTACAGATTCAGTGCAATCCCTATTAAATTGCCAATGGCATTTTTCACGGAACTAGAACAAATAATTTGAAAATTTGTAGGGAAACACAATAGAGCCCAAATAGCCAAAATAATCTTGAGAAAGAAGAACAGAGCTAGAGGACTTCAGACTATACTACAAAGCTACAGTTATCAAAACAGTATGGTATTGTCAGAAAAGCAGACACATAGATCAATGGAACAGGATAGAAAGCCCAGAATAAACCCATTTCCGTATGGTAAATTAATCTATGACAGAGGAGGCAAGAATATACAATGGAGAAAAGACAGTATTTTCTGTAAGTGATGCTGGGAAAACTGGACACCTATGTGTTAAAGAATGAAACTAGAGGGGGCAGGGAAATCAGGAGTTTGGGATTAACAGATACACACTACTATATATTAAATAAACAACAAGGACCTACTGTATAGCACAGGGAAATATATTCAATATCTTGTAATAACCTATAATGGAAAAGAATCTGAAAAAATATGTATATGTGTGTAGCAATCACTTCTCTGTACACCTGAAAGATTGTAAATTAAATATACTTCAATTAAAAAAAAGAAAGAAAAGGATGAAACCAGAACATTTTCTAATAGTATATATAAAAATAAATTTAAAATGGATTAAAAACCTACATGTAAGCCTGGGTACTATAAAACTCCTTGAGGAAAACATAGGCAGAACACTTTTTGACATAAATTGCAGCAATATATATTTGGATCTGCCACCTAGGGTAATGGAAATAAAAGCAAAAATGAACAAATGGGACCTAATTAAACTTAAAAGCTTTTGCAAAGCAAAGGAACCCATGAACAAAATGAAAAGACAACCTATGGAATGAGAGAAAATATTTGCAAATGATGTGAACAACAAGGGATTAAATTCCATAATATATAAACAGCTCATACAGCGCTCTCTCTCTCTCTCTCTCTCTCTCTCTCTCTCTCTCTCTATATATATATATATATATATATATATATATATACACACAAAACAACAACCCAATCAAGAATTGGGCATAAGACCTAAATAGACATTTCTCCAAAGAAGACCTACAAATGGCCAACAGGCACATGATTAGATGCTCGACGTCACTAATTATTAGAGAAGTGCAAATCAAAACTACAATGAGATATCACTTGACACCAGTCAGAATAGCCATCATGAAAATGTCTAAATAATAAGTGCTGGAGAGGGTGTGGAGAAAAGGGAACTCTCCTACACTGTTGGTGGGAACATAAATTGGTACAGCCACTATGGAGAACAGTGTGGAACTTCCTTAAAAAAACTAAAACTAGAGTCTCTACCATTTGATCCAGCAATCCCAGTCCTGGGCATATATCTGGAAAAGACAAAACTCTAATTCAAAAAGATATATGCACCCCAGTGTTCATAGAAGTACTATTTACGATAGCCAAGACATGGAAGAAACCTTAAATATCCATTGACAGATGAATGGATAAAGAAGATGTGGTATATATATGTATATGTGTGTGTATGTATACCTACACACACACACACACACACACACCACACACACACACAATGAAATATTACTCAGCCATAGTAGAGAATGAAATAATGCCATTTGCAGCAATGTGGATGGACCTAGAGATTATCATACTAAGAGAAGTAAGTCAGACAGAGAAAGACAAATGTCATATGATATCACTTATATGTAGAATCTAAAAAAGTGATACACATGAACTTATTTACAAAACAGAACTAGACTCACCAACGTAGAAAACAAACATAGTTACTAAAATGGAAAGATAGGGGAGGGATAAATTGAGAGTTTGGGATTAACAAATATAAACTGCTATATATAAAGTAGATAAACAACAAGGACCTACTGTATAGCACATAGAACTATATTTAATATTTTGTGATAACCTTTAATGGAAAAGAATCTGGAAAAGGATACATGTATTTATGGAGATTCAGATATATATATGAATCACTTTGCTGTATACCTGAAACTAGCACAACATTGTAAATCAGCTATACTTCAATTCAAAAATACCAGCATGGTACTGGTAGAAAAACATACATAAATCAATGGAACAGAATTAAGAGCCAAGAAATAAACCCATGCATATATGGACAACTAGTATTCAAAAGCGTAGCAAAGAATATACAAGGAGAAAAGATAGTCTGTTTAATTAGATGGTGTTAAGGAAACTGAACTGCCACACGCAGCAAAATGAAACTAGACCACGCTTTCAAACCAAAAAAATCAACTCAAAATGGATTAAAAACTTGAATGTTAAGACCTGAAATCATAAAACTCCTAGAATAAAACGTAGGCGGTATGTTATTTGACACCAGTCTTAGTAATATCTTTCTAGATATGACTCCTCAGGCAAGAAAAACAAATGCAAAATGAACAAATAAGACTACATCATCTAAAAAGCTTCTGTGGGAGTTCCCTGCTGGTACAGTGGTTAGGACTCTGAGCTTTCACTGCTGAGGGCTCATGTTAAATCCCTGGTTGGGGAACTAAGATCCTACAAGCTGCATGGCATGGCCAAAAAAAAAAAGCTTCTACACAGCAAAGGAAACCATCAACAAACAAAAAGACAACATACTGAATGGGAGAAGATATTTGCAAATGTTATATCCAATAAGGGGTTATTATCCAAAATATATAAAGAACTCACACAACTCAACAACAGAAATATGAATCACCTGATTAAAACTGTACAGAGGAACTGAATAGACATTTTTCAAAGAACACATATAGATGGGCAACAGACACATGAAAAGATGTTCAACATCACTAATTATTTGGGAAATGCAAATCAAGACAACAATGAGATAATACCTCCTATCTGTTAGAGTGGCTAATTATCAAAAAGGCAAGAGATAACAAATGTTGGCAAGGATTTGGAGAAAAGGTAACCCTCATAACGTGTTGGTGGGAATGTAAATTGGTGCAGCCACTATGTAAACATTCTGGAGGTCCCCCCAAAAATTAAGAGTAGAGCTATCATATGATCCAGCTATTCTCCTTCTGGGTATATATCCAAAGAATATGAAAACACTAAATTGAAAAGATACATGCACCCCTATGTTCATCCAGTAATTATTTACAATAGCCAAGATATGGAAACAACCTAAGTGCCAGCTGACAGATAAATGGATAAAGTAGATGTGGTATTTATATATAGTGGAATACTACTCAGCCATAAAAAGATGAAATCTTGTCATTGGCCACAACATGGGTGGAGCTTGAGAGTATTATGCTAAGTGAAGTAAGTTAGAATGAGAAAGACAAAAATACAGTATGACTTCAGTCATATGTTGACTATAAAAAAACAAAGTAGAGGAATGAACCAAACAAAAACAAACATGTAGTTACGGAGAATTGAGTAGTGGTTACCAGAGGAGAAGAGGTGAGGATAGGGCAAAATGAGTAAAGTCAATCAACTGTGCGATGATGGATGGAAACTAAATTTTTGGTGGAGAGCATGCTGTGTTATATAGAAGTAGAACTGTAATGTTATACACATGAAACTTATATAGTGTTAGAAACCAGTATTCAATAAAAATGGTAAAGTAAAATAAGAAAAAAATATTTTAAATCTTTAATGTAGAGTTGTGTAAGAATGTGAATCCAGTTAGAACTTTAGCTTTGTTTTCCACATTTGCAGAGATATGGGGAATGAAGTAGATTAATAAAAAACTGTGAGAAGAGACCAAATGAATGAATCTGAATGTGGTTAAACATATTGATTTAGAAAAATATGAAAGAAATATTGACTTAGTGACTATCTTTGTAAAAATATATTAAAGTCAGTTACATTCAAAAGAATAAACATTATCTCTAAAGAGCTAAGAACTAAGACAGAGAAGAAAAATAATTTGGTTAAATTTAAGAAAATGTTCCATATATTGTAAGTGGTTGAATAGTAAAAAATCATTAAACAGAGGCATTTATTTCTATATATGATTATAAAAATAGGTATATATGTAAACAATAACACTAACATAAAAATTTATTTTTCTTATGTACCTAATATCTGATTTTACTGATTTAGAGTTTTATCTGCATTTTAAATCTAATTTTCAAAGTTATTCTTCATTCATTTTAACTTTTATTCTTTCTTGCTTTTAATGTTTGACAGTGGTTTAATCTGTGTATTATTATTCATACAATTGTATTATAGTTAGCCTATTCTTTCTTTTAAAATTTTCCTTTTTATAATGGCAGCAATGTATGGACAGCCCACTCACCCCAGTGGTTTTTGTAGTAATTTCTCAAGCTTCTTTAAGATTTTCGAACAATTCTAATGTTGTATCTTTAAAAAATTACTGGAATATTAGATTCGAAGAGTTTGTTGGTTTATTTCACCTGCTACCTGTTAACGTATGATTTCCACAAAAGTTCATGATTAAACTTTGAATAGTTTTCTGCTCAAACAGAATGCCTTCAAATTGCCTATTTTGACTAATATATTTATACTTTAAAATAAGTACGACCTTCACACACACACATATACACATGCATGCACACACATATTTCTTTTTCTCTCCTAGATGATCATTTGTTTATGTATACATTCAGGGGAAGAATATATGTATATGTTCATTTATTGATTATCCACCTTTTGTCAAACACTAGGCATACATGCTAGCAATGTTTAATAAAAGATAACACAATTTCTGACCATATGGAGAGTGGTTTACATGTATTATTTTAGTATACTAAAGAGTTCAACATTTAAGTAAATAAATGTACTTTCAGCAACAACGAATTTAAATAAAATCCTTAGACTCAGATGTAAATAGCTACTGATTTGAGGGCCATCTGTGCAAATAGGCCATCTGTCACATTATAGGAGAAAAAGCCCAGTAGACTTTGAAAAGGGCTAAGGCCTTGCTGAACCTTCTGGCCAATATTCCTGAGAGAGGCGTGGGGTAGTAGTTTTAAGTGCTGAAGTTTTGGAAACTGACAGGCCTAGATTCAAGCCCTGTTTTACTAATTATTAGCTGTGTGTCTTTGAATAGTTAGTTAACCTATTTAAGTTTTTCTTCATCTGAAAAGGAATGGTCATAGAATTTTTCTACTTGATTTAAGTGAAAACTGTAAAAGGCACTTGACTGTCTAAACTAGGACATGTGCTTCTAAATTCATTATGGGACATCTTCCCTATCTTCATGATTATAAGAGAGTATCCTTCTGCTTTGTTGGCGCATTATTGATAGACAAGAATAAGGTAACCAGGGGTAGTAACAGACTAGAGTTGTAGAATTCCATTTTAGAGTAGGGACAGTGACTTCCATTTAGACTGGATCATTACTGAAAAATCTGGATACTGAGAGAACGTGAGGATTAAAGGGATCTAGAAAATTTCACTTATTCATCTTTCCCAGGTAAACTATTGGAGCACAAGAAGATAACCAATGCTGGAATTCTCTTTTTCCTTCCTTGCCATTTCAAGAGGAAGCAAAAACCAATCTTGGATTATTAGAAAATAAAAAAATGTTCCTTTAGGATTCAGGCCTTAACATTGACTGACCCAAATTGAGGCTGTTCTCTTCCATTAGAAATAAAGAAAATGGCATTAATTTCCTCCCCACCCATACCTAATTTGTTATGGGATAGTATATCAGCATTACAAAGAAGCATTTTCCTTAGTCCTGACCTGTGAGAATTTAAACCAACAGCTATTCATTTCTTCAGAGATAGTTCATGATTTTTAGATGACCCTTGTCAACAGATTCTTTTCTTATACCACAATTTAGTCCTGTACATTAGAATCAGGAATGAAGACAGATTCTGGTTTATCCTTCCATATAACATATGTGATTGATGTTTGTGAGGCTTGTTTTCTCAGATTTATAGTAGGAATACAAGTCCAAACAAGGTATACTATAGATTCTTCTCTGATATAGTGAAAGCTAGAATCCAAGGCACAGTTGATTTAAAAGGCTGAAGGAGGGGGAGGGATGAATTAGGAGTTTGGGATTGACAGATACACACTCCTTTATATAAAATTGATAAAAAAGACCAACTGTATAGCACAGGGAACTATATTCAATATATTGTAATAAGCTGTAATGGAAAAGAATCTGAAAATGAATATATATGTGTGTGTGTGTGTGTGTGTGTGTGTGTGTGTGTGTGTGTGTGTGTGTATAACAGAAACACTTTGCTGTACACCTGAAACTGACACGATGTTGAAAATCAACTATACTTCAATTAATTTTTTTAAAGTCTGAAATTAAATAAATGCCTTGGAAAGAATTCTGTCACTCCAACTAAAATTTTCCCTTTCTGATTGGCCAAACACACCTTTAATCTTATCTGTGTTTTAGATCGTGTATCGCATCTGTTATTTTCATTTTTTTAAACTGAAGTTCTCTACCACAGTCCCCTCCTCACTCTTTACTTTATCCCTCCACAACAAACTATATATAGGGCCTAGACCTAATACTTAAAATCACTTTTTCCCTCTAAGATATATGCTAAAACCTTTAAAACCCTCACAACAATCTTGAAATTCCTGTAAAATTTGTGGATGAAGAACCTGAAGCTTGTAATAGTAATTGCCCTGTCCGTTTCACCCAGCTAGTAATCTCCGGGGCTGAGATACGAAACCTGGTTTTAACCCCCATATCACATTGCTGAAAATGAGTGTCATTTCTTCCCTAATTCATTGCATGTCTTGGACTTTCATCCCAATATACTGTAAAATAAACAGGTAAAATTTAGACTTGGCTATTCTACTGCTGATCATTACTCTATAACACAAAATACAGAGCAAGATGATTTGCTTTTGCCTGGGCTTTTGGTCTTCAGACAAGAAAGAACAGAACAAAAGTCTCCATGCTTTCTAAATTTGCACATTTATCAGGAAAAAAACAATTGAGTATTCATTGCCAATATCTGTTTGTTTGCTTATTTGTTTATTCATTTACAAAGTATATATGTATATATACAAATATTTAATATATTATTATATATAATATACAGCAACATAGTATATATTATAAAATGTAACCATAATATAATATAGAGTATTGACTACATAATAGATACCAATACTAATAAATCATATGCATTTCTCACCTGATATGGAAACTACTGATTCTAAATTTTATGAACTTAATTCATAACTTCAGCTACTCATGCTGTAATATCTCCTAACTCTTCGTGACATCATAATGGAGTGTTTGAAGGAATGTATTATAGAAACCAGATAAAGTAATAACAGGATATTTCTGTCCGTCATCCCTTGTCTCTTATTTGGACTTTAATGACATGAAACAGCTTTTTGATGTACTTGGAACTTAAAATAGCAATATACATTTTTTCTAGATAGTTTTATGGTTTTATTGTTACAAACTAAGGGTGACCTAAGAAACAACATATCCAGCTACTTTTTATTGCCAAATAAAATAGCTTATTAAAATCTAAACAAGCCCAAAGCACTATGTTTGGTATATATTTACAGATACCTAATTAATTTATATCCAAAAACTTTAGATCACCAATTATATATTTGTGTATTTTTCACTAACTTATTGTGGAAGATACAGCAGGAAATCACATAGCTTAGAAATAATCATTGTATGGATAATTTATTAAACATAGTGAGCTGTACTACTTTAAAAAGCATCCAAGCTGAACCTATGGTGGCTCTGCTCTATGGTACATAATTTTGTCATGTCGAACATTTCGTCTGTATAATAGAGTACATCCAGAATATTTTCTAGACTTGCAGAGGTGGGACGGCCTTAGTGATAAGCTACTAAACTTCCTCTTCCAAAATAAAGGAAAAAAATTACTAATCTGTGAAGTGTTCCAATTCCATGCTAACCAAGCTAGTAACCTCCTGTCACTGAATATGGTTGTGAAGAGATGTGCAAATTCTCTCAAGCTGGACCAGGGGTTCCAGCTCACCTGAGGATGACTTTATCTTGTTCGTTTATTAAATACCCTTTACTAGTTTCCTTGATAACTTAGTTTTATCCTGTGGTATTATGGATAAGAGTATCATAGACTTTTGAAGAGTAAGGTAGGGCTTAAGTAATTGAATTAAAAAGAAACATATCTTTTTAAAGAATCTCAAGTTCTGTGTAACTTGTTTATTATTTCCTTATGGGGTGCTTGCTCTGTAAACATGTTAAGTAGATTATACATTAAGCAAAGTGGAACAAAAAAGAACAAAACAATTTATACATATTTTTTAGCAAAATGAAAAAAATGGGAACTTGTTGATGCATACTAATTGTATTCATAGATTTATTTTAAATTTAATCCACCATTTCAAGGACTAAGTAATTATCTAAGCTACTTAACAGTGTTTGAGATTGAAGACAAAGCAAATGGTATAATGTAAAACTATGGAAGTGATTTTAAAATATACTGATTATAATAAGCCTCTACCATTATAGTTATAATGAATAATATCATTTAAGCAATGAATTTATGTAAGTCCTTTAATATATTACAACATATAACAGTACTTAACAGCCTATTAATATACCATTTTAACTAATACTTATTACAATATTACATTTAAAAGTCTATAAACATAAATTAGACCTAAAGGAAGTAGGATATCTTCAACTGAACAAACTCAGTGGAAGAATGGTGGGTTTGTAAGCAATTCTTTCCACAAATAGGTGAAAATGCTGTGACATGGATCAGTAGTTTGCAGACTGATTTATTGAGAACAGCAGGTGGCTAACAACCAAACTTATAAGATGGTGTCCCTGAACAGCATGCTTGTTTTCTAGGTCAGGGTTTTGATTTTCAAAGGAAACCAAGTGTATAAATAGTGAGTCCGACATGGATTGAGTTGCACTTTCATCACCAAATTAAATCTGACAATGCAGAAAACAAAACATGTGTTAAATATAGAGCATGGTATTTTTAGTATAAAATGTAACATGTATTTTAAATCAGTAGAGTTTTCAAATGAATATCCATGAAGTGAAGATATGCTTTAACTAAATAACTTATAGTGTCACAGCAATGACAACATCAATTGGATAAAAAGTATGATGGAAGAAGGCAGAATATTCTATCCTTATTGTACAAATTCAAAGGATTTTAGAAAATCTGAATTCTAATCTCAATTTATCACTGTAGGGTATATAGCTTTGTTTTCATTTGTCTTTTTCTAGTCAGATTTATGTAAACAGTCAAAATTATTATTCAAATTATTTCTTACTTGTAAGTTGGCCTTAAACAATATGACAATCAGAAGCCACTAAATCTGTAATAAAGTATACCTCCTTTCATATATATGTATGTAAACCACCTCCAAAAGCAGAAAATACTTTTGTGTAGCTTCAGATGAATTCAGTGAATACAACTTTGTAAAACAAATTCACAGACCATAGGTTTGGGAATTAGTGTGAATATGTATATATGTTTCTTGAAGAAATATCAGTGAATAAACAGTGAAAATTATTTGTATGAAAACAATTTGGATGCTTTGGGACAACTTAATAAGGATGGATCACTGAAAATTTCTATAAACTGAGTATGGACAAGATACCTTTAAAGGTAGGAATACAATAACTGAAAATAGTTAAAAGTAGAAAACAATAGAAAAATAGTAGAAATAATAATATTAAAGAGAAGCATTTTAAAACTGAGATTGTTTAATAGGTGTATTTAATTATTATTCAATTTTAAATAAATTGGAATGGTAAGAAATTGTATATCATGAATTATGTATAAAGAATATATAAGGAATTAATTACAATTATAATTATTAGATATCTACTTAAAGGGAAAATTCTTGGGTTTATATCAGAAGATCAGTGAATGAGTATACATCTACATATCTTAAGATAAAGTATTTAAAATTTTTGTTGATCCTTTTACAGAGTATTTGATACCCTGCTCACTAACTTTTCATTCACGTGTCCCAATGATATTGAATAAATGTGCTTCCACTATAAAACATGAACATAATTCTAGAGGTATAAATTCTAGAGCTATAGGAATCAAATATCAAAAATACATGGGGAACTAAACCAGCTGTTAAAAATTAAAAGAACTTTATGAGAAAAGTCCATTTGAAATGTGTGAACAGTTAATTCCATTTATTTCTTTCCCGTCAGTTACAAAATACAGGAAAATATGTTTGTTTTTTTGTCTCAGCCTCATATTTCCTTTCCTCCTGTAATTCCACGTCATGTTCCTAGGACTTAACTTGCAAACTCACAAATTTGCTCTGCATTGTGATTCAAACAGTTATCGTGGATGACTTTAGTATCCATGTGGATGATGGTCCCTCTAACACTCCAGTACAGTCTGTTTGACACTAAAGTTCATCCTGTACATAAAGCTGATGCAGAAACCTCTGAAGTAAGGAAGGTTTTTCAGGGATACCTTCCAAAGCACAAGAATAGTGAGCATGGGACTCTAAACATTAGAGAGCAGGGAAATATGAGACCATAAAGGAACTGAGGAGAAGCTGACAGAGAGTTAAAAAGAAATAACAGTTATGGCCTTATGGAAGAGAAGAGGAGATATTTTCCACGGGGCCAACTGCACATTTTCTGCATTATAATTTGGTACAACCTCCTTTTCTTCCATTTCCATTTTTTTTAAAACAAATACAATGATGTTTCTTTATAATACGTAGTACTTCTTTTAAATACATGAATACCATAGCTTAAAATCAAAGATTTTAAATAGGCACAAATAGGTGGGAGAAGTATCACAATTTTTTCTATGGTTTAATTGTATTTTGTCACGAATTAAGTAAGCTCAGGTTTATGGTATTCTGTTCCAAGGACCTGCAGCCCTCAGAGTCCCACATAAACCTTGGCAAGAAAACAAGGCCCTGTAGTCTTTAGAACCAACTGCTAGGTTAATTACCCTTAATTAACTTGTATATCTTATTAAAAGCAAAAAAGTATTACACTAAACTCTATCTTATGCTGAGTCCCTAGCTGCTTCTGAGAAATGGATTCTGCTTTCCTCTGCAGTTCAAGTAGAAAGTTCCTGTTTCTGTTTCCAACTCAAATGTTGCCAGTAGAAACCTGGAAGCAAAGGTGATAGCCCATGTCTAAATCCCTGTCTCTCTTTCTTCTTTGTTCTCTGTAAATCAGACTTTTTAAAGAATAACTGGTGTTTCCAAAGTGATTCATGGTTCTGAAACTCAAGTTAGCAAGTAATACCTTCATCTTCCATATAGCTACAGTCTCAGGTTCTTTTAAACGTTTCAGCCAATAGCCACTTTTAGAATTTAGTAAGCGACAAAGGAATTTCAAATACAATTTTAAGTAGTAGTTTTCTTTTAGTGAATCAGTAGTTAGCAAAAATATCAACAGGGAAAATTTTATCTAATTTATATGTAAGCATTTACTGTCCTGAAACAAAGGCAGTATCTAAAAAGTAGGAGGGGAAATGGGTAGACTGGAGACTGTGGAAGTAGGATGCAATAATTGAAGGACAGCTGTTATCAGGGCACTATGATTAGACAGTTACATATGGAGGCCAAATCAGAAATAAATCTTTCCATTTTCCAAGTGCTAGATTTATGTCTCAAAACATAAATCTAATAGACTTTGTTTCATGCAGTGATGGGAATGTAAATTTTGGCTTATATAATCTGACAGAATAAAATCATCTAATCTGCTTTGAGTTGCCTAGAGAGATGGACCTTTGTGCTTTTATTGTTAATTTCCAAACTGTTTAGATTTTTAACCATTGTGAATGTCTCTGGGGATCATGAGTAGACTCTGTGCTATGTATTGTAAAACATTAATGTTGCCCTGTGTAATTTCTTGAATAAATTTGCTAATTTCCAGGTGATTATAACCCTGCTTACCTTTCACTATGCTAGCTATAATGTAATTTGTTAGTTATTAATCTGAAATACTTATAAATCATTTATTGAAGTTTATATTATCTCCAATATGCTTTTCTTAAACTTTGAGTGTGTAGAATTTTTTTGTAGGTGGTATTGAATTTTTAAATTAAAAACCCACCATAGAGCAAAAGTATAATTTTGGCTCATTCAACATTTTCAAATAAGTGAAGCCATGAGAAGATACTGGATTACAGGTATCAGTAGGGAAGCTTCTTCTTTAGATTTATAAAATAATTTTAATTAAAGTAGAAAGAGTACTTGGAATATTTGACTATAAAATTATAATATAAATATTTCCTTTTTGTTTTTTTATTCAACTCAGCATCTTTAAGCATATCATTTTAGTAGTGCATGTTTTGTTTTGTTTTGTTTTGTTTTGTTGTGGTACGCGGGCCCCTCACTGCTGTGGCCTCTCCCGTTGCGGAGCACAGGCTCCATACGCGCAGGCTCAGCGGCCATGGCTCACGGGCCCAGCCGCTCTGCGGCATGTGAGATCTTCCCGGACCGGGGCACAAACCCATGTCCCCTGAATCGGCAGGCAGACTCTCAACCACTGTGCCACCAGGGAAGCCCAGTAGTGCATGTTTTTAACATAGGGATTGGAATGGAAACAGATGAATTGACATATTCCAGATCATATATCAGTATTAGACAAACTGAACTTAAGGGATTTATTTCCAATATTTCTCTCTGTTATCCTGGATTAAAGGTTAAATTTTTTCCTTGTTGGCTTGAAAGAAAAAAACACAGACTGATGAAAATTTTAATATGTTACACAAAATGTTTTACAAACATAATAATTGAATTTTATTTAAAGTATAGCTATTTCATTAAATTTTTAAGTGGAAATATTTAAAGCTCAGGCGATATTCTAATGGAACACAGAATACCTGATGTTCTAAACTAGCTAATATTCAGAGGAAAGTAGTCTACTAATTAAAAATAACAATAAAAACAAAATTAGATCATGATTTTCAAGTTTTCCTGATAAAAAGTCATGAAATTTATTTAAAAGAAGGTTGTGTATCCAATAATGTGAATTTTCAATGGAATTTTAATATTTTAATTAAAATATTTCCATATCAATAAAAGTATTCATTTTACCAAGAACAGTGAGTTCAATTTAAAGAAATCCCTATCAACTCATTAAAATAATCCCCTTAACAGGTAAACATGGCTGAGATTTTTCTTTAGTGATTCCATAATAGGAAAATCAAAATGTTTGAAGATGTGTTGACAAAATGCATATTACTATTTAGTTCATTACTTCAGCTATCAAACAAAATGAGCAGTTTTATTAAAAAAAAAAAAGTTTCACATCCTAGATACTCAGCCTTGGAGTACTTAATTCTGTTCACTCCTCTGCATCTAAGAGTAGTAGTTTTGAAGTAGTTATTATATAGGTATGAAGGAGGATACAATTTTAAAAATCTTTCTATTTTAGTTATGAAATATTGGATTCTTGGTTGTCATACTTTTTTTTTCATCTTTATTAACATTACTTATAACTGAAAATTCTCTTATGGCTATTTCTAATGAAATTATTTATTGATAACTTCATTGTGTCTTTTCTAATTTATGATTTGAGTAATAGTACATGATAATTATATGACCAAAATTATAGTTCCATAAATATTTATGAATTATTATAGATCCATGTTCTGGTAACTTTTAGATTATAGAGAATCTTACTTTGTTGTCACAGAATGCCTGATGGACGTACATATTTTTGACTGAAACAGAAGACCTAAATTTTCTTTTTAAAGTATAAATTGATGTTAAAGTTTCTATTCAATTGAATTTTAAGAAATTCATTTAAATTAGATTCTATACTACTCTGCAGTTCTAAGGTAGATTGGTGATCAAGATAGACAAGGTCTCTGCTTGCATGGATCTGATACTCTAAAGGAAGGGCTTCTGAAATTACTAAATTAGTAAATAAAAGAACCAGCTCAAAAACTGAAAAAAATGTGAATATTAAGGTAGCATCATGTGCTAGAGTGGGGAGAGCCTGATATGGATCAACCTAGTACAGTCATATGAGGAATAAACTCTTGATTGAATAATGAAAGATGAGGTTAGGTAACCAGAGGACCATCTAGAGAAATGGCATTCAAAACTTAGCAAATGTTAAGTGCAAAGGCCCTGTGGTGGCAAGGAATTTCCCATGTTTAAGGAAAAAGAAATGTCAGTGTGGCTAGAACGTACTAAAGGTAAAGTTGCTTCGTGTGAGACGAGCGAGGAGGGTGGACAAGGACCGGAATTTCCAGGCTTTCTGAGGCCTGGGTAAAGAGTTCAAATTTAATTCAAGTTTAATGAAAAGTTAAGCATGGCAGTAATAAGTAGGTTGGAAAAAGAACAGTTTGGCTACTGGATAAGGAACAGTTTGTAGGAATGCTCAGTAGAATCAAAAGAAGACCCTACTGCAGGGTCTATTTGAGACCATGGGGACCTGGCTATTATGATAAAAGCAGCAGTAAAAATAATGAACAAACTTAAGATGGATTTTAGAGGCAGAAGAAGATTTGCAAATGGATTGGGCTTCTGGGAGTGAGGAGAATAGAGAATTAAAAGATGACACTTAAGTGTTTGAGCAACTCATGTGTGTTGGTGCCATTTGACGAATATTGAAGTATATTCGAGTATTGAAGAATAGAGGAAAAACATACTTGTGAAGGGGACATCAAAAATTCTGATTTAGACTTTAAGTTTGAGACACCTATTTGAAACCCAAGTGGAGATATTGAGTAGAAAATTTGGATATATTAGGTAGCATTGAAAAACAAGCAGCACAGCAAAGTGGCCGAGCCAAGCAGTGGAGAGTTGTATGCTACCATGTGTCTGGCAGGCAGAACGCCTGGCAGCCAAACCTCATTCCCGTGAGAGTCGGAGAAGAGTCGCAGCTGTCCGGATGAGTCCTGGAAGCTGGTCTAGTTCTACGCTGCCTCCGTGGCTCGCGGTGTGAAGAAGAAGAAAGAAAAACAGGCTCAAGATAGAGCCACTAGCCCCCAGGGCAGCAAACCAAGACTTAATTGCAGTTTCAGCCTGTCTCAAGAACAGAATTTCTGGAATTGCTTATCAGCACTAGAGAGATTATTTTCCATTATAGGTTATTAAAAGATATTGAATGTAGTTCCCTGTGCTATACACCGTGTGGCTGACAGGGTCTTGGTGCTCTGGCCGGGTGTCAGGCCTGAGCCTCTGAGGTGGGAGAGCCGAGTGCAGGATATTGTTCCACCAGAGAGCTCCCTGCTCCTCATAATATCAAATGGCGAAAGCCCTCCCAGCGACCTCCATCTCAATGCTAACACCCAGCTCCACTCAACGAGCAGAAGTTTTAATTTAATAATATCCAACCTGTCAACCCTGACTACTTAATATACCTGAATAGTAGTTTATGCATACAAATGCATAAACACACATCCCTAAAATGTCAAAGAAAATGTGGTTATAATGAATCCATCTGCAACCTATTTCAACAGAATTAGAAATGAAAAAGGAGAGGTAACAACTGACACCGAAGAAATACAAAGGATCATGAGAGATTACTACAAGAAACTATATGCCAATAAAATGGACAACCTGGAAGAAATGGACAAGTTCTTAGAAAAACACAACCTTCCAGGACTGAACCAGGAAGAAATGGAAAGTATGAATAGACTAATCACAAGTACTGAAATTGAAACTGTTATTAAAAAACTCCCAACAAACAGAAGTCTAGGACCAGATGGCTTCACAGGCAAATTCTATCAAACATTTAGAGAATAGCTAACACCTGTCCTTCTCAAACTCTTCCAAAATATAGCAGAGGGAGGAACACTCCCAAACTCATTCTGTGAGGCCACCAAATATGCTGATACCAAAATCAAAGATGTCACAAAAACAGAAAACTACAGGCCTTATCACTGATGAACATAATTGCAAAAATCCTCAACAAAATGATAGCAAACAGAATCCAACAGCACATTAAAAGGATCAGATACCATGATCAAGTGGGTTTTATCCCAGGAATGCAAAGATTCCTCAATATACACAAATCAGTCAATGTGATACACCATATTAACAAATTGAAGAAGAAAAACCATATGATCATCTCGAGAGATGCAGAAAAAGCTTTTGACAAAATTCAACACCTGTTTATGATAAAAACCCTGCAGAAAGTAGGCATAGAGGGAACTTACGTCAACATAATAAAGGCCATATATGACAGACCCACAGCCAACATCATTCTCAATGGTGAAAAACTGAAACTATTTCCACTAAGATCAGGAACAAGACAAGGTTGCCCACTCTCACCACTATTTTTCAACATAGTTTTGGAAGTTGTAACCACAGCAATCAAAGAAGAAAAAGAAATAAAAGGAATCCAAATCAGTAAAGAAGTAAAGCTGTCACTGTTTGCAGATGACATGATACTACATGTAGAGAATCCTAAAGATGCTACCAGAAACTACTAGAGCTAGTCAATGAATTTGGTAAAGTAGCAGGATACAGAATTAATGCACAGAAATCTCTTGCATTCCTATACACTAATGATGAAAAATCTGAAAGAGAAATTAAGGAAACATTCCCATTTACCATTGCAGCAAAAAGAATAAAATACCTAGAAATAAACTTACCTAAGGATACAAAAGACCTATATGCAGAAAACTATAAGACACTGATAAAAGAAATTAAAGATGATACAAACAGATGGAGAGATATACCATGTTCTTGGATTAGAAGAATCAACATTGTGAAAATGACTATACTACCCAAAGGAATCTATAGATTCAATGTAATCCCTATCAAGCTACCAATGGCATTTTTCACAGAACTAGAACAAAAAATTTCACAATTTGTATGGTAACACAAAACACCCCGAATAGCCAAAGGAATCTTGAGAAAGCAAAACGGAGCTGGAGGAATCAGGCTCCCAGATGTCAAACTATACTACAAATCTACAGTAATCAAGACAGTATGGTACTGCCACAAAAACAGAAATATAGATCAATGGAACAGGATAGAAAACCCATAGATAAACCCATGCACATATGGTCATCTTAGATATGATAAAGGTGGCAATATACAATGGAGAATAGAGAGCTTCTTCAAAAAGTGGTGCTGGGAAAACTGGACAGCTACATGTAAAAGAATGAAATTAGAGCACTCCCTAACACCATACACAAAAGTAAACTCAAAATGGTTTAAAGACCTAAATGTAAGTCCAGGCACTATAAAACTCTTAAGAGGAAAGCATAGGCAGAATACTCTATGACAGGAGTCAGGCAGGTGATTATTTGAAAAGTCATGGGTTTAGGTTTGGCTGTCTATAGGTACTAAAGAAGAGGTAAAACAGATCATTAGATTTGACTGATCTTAGGGAACTGGACAGATTGAAAAATAGGTGTTAGAGCCACTAAAGATGACACCTGTTGTTGCAAATGCTAATTTTGAGAAAGTTGAGAACCAAAGTCAACAGATGACAGCAATGAGTACCTGTCAAGAGAGTTATAAACCAAAGGTGTAAGTTCATAGTAGTTCTAGGGACTTTTGAAAAAAATGGTAAAGACCTCTGGTTCTCTCAGGATTCTTACACTTGATTTTTTAAAAAATCTTGTAAGGGTTATGATCATATTCTCTAAGGTACTATCTGTAAAAGAAAATGTTGCATTATTTTTAAATATCAATTTATTATTTAGTTACTGTTTCTGTGGAAAATGATGTAAATAAAAATAAATTTAGCAAAGATTAATTATGGCCAGTTACACTGTATTATTTTCAGTATTCTATATTGAATATGGAGTGAAATTTTATATCATTGTTAATTTACAGTGTTCATTCAAATTTATTAATTACACAAAAGCCATGTCTTAAACTCCTTTTGGGTACAGATAACTGTTGTAGGATACAGATTTATGACATTTATCATTATGATTATTTTCATTGATATAATTCTCCTAAAATCCAGTATAGTAATTTGTGACATATAATCATGAGTATGACTATTTCGAGTGTAAAATAGAGAAGGTAATAGACCAATTGAAACCTCATTTCTAGACATTCTTTATCAGGTTACTCTTTTTTTTTTGGTACATCATTTGCCGCCTTCTGAAATTATCTCACTCATTTGTTTATGTTACCTTCTTTATTTGTAAGACCACAGATCTTGTATGTGTTGTTTACAATTATATTTCCAACCCTTAGCATCAGTGTTTGTCATATAGTAAGTGCTCAATTAATAATTGTTGAGTATACTTAATCTTTTCAGTACTAAGGGGTGATTCTCACTGGCTTTATACTAGAATGAATCCATATTGCCTACCTTCAAATGACCATAGTAATGTCATATAGGATTAACAGTGATTTATATTTACGAAATATCTCCTTTAGTATTTAAGAAATTAATTATCTCAATTAATTAGTTTAATGGAATCTTTCTAGTTGGCACATCTTAGTCCTCCATTTCTCATACCTCCTGATAACATGTGAAATGTGTTGCAGATATATGTAACTTCATTTACTAGATTGCTCCATAAGCCACAAAGTCATACTGTGTAAATCATGTTTAAATAGTGAGCAATACTAAGTTACCACAGTCAGGAAGGTCCGTGTGATTCCCTTATAACAAGTGAAGCTATTTTCATTCTCTGGTGGCAAATGAGTCTTTGGTGCACTTGCTTTCTATTTCTAGTTCAGTGTCTTGGCTTATCTACAGTTATGCTTCATGAGAATAAGCACTGAGGCTGTCAGGAATATCCTCTTAGTTCCACCTCTGTTAAATTGCCATTTTTGCTCCACCTAATGTACATTGTGTTTCCTAGCTGCTGCTTCTGTAACATCTTCAGTTCTATCTTTCTCAATTCCTGAAGGTGAATTCAGGTTAAAAACTATAGTTCCATAGTAGCTATTACTTGCTTTTACGAAACTCTCTTACTCAAATTATCTGTGATGTTCCTGAGAAAGATGGAAAGTTTATCCTTTTCATTGTCTGTTTCGTCTTCTTTCCTCTCACAGTTTTCGTGATGTCCTTGTTGTGTTGCTTCTCATCTGTTGGATTTTTTTATGGACCATTCTCCAAACTCTGTTCTTTAGTCTTTCACAACCATTCATGTATTATACTCTCATTACATTTAGAAATGTGTGCAGACTGTCAGAAATAATTTAAACTTTTCCTAATGGATGTTTATGCTCATTAAATCGGGGAATTGAAGAGAATCAAATTGTAAATCAAAATCTGGCATAAAACATGCTACTGTACTGCAAATATAATTGTACCAAATCCAAGTTTTGTTTTTTTTTTCATTGACTTGCTGTCTGAACCAAACCAACCAACAAGCAAACAAAAGTAAAGATAACCTGGATACTGCATTTTCTGAAAGTAATGAAGTAAATTTTTAAAACTTGAGTTTTAAAATTATACAGGTATGTTATATGTCTGTCTTTACTCAATTCAGATATGAAAAAAACAGCCGGCTTGACTAGTAAACAGTCACCCCTATGAAGAGAGGAAATAAGGCATTGATGGGGAAAAATTAAAGAAAATTCATTCCAAAGCTGGTGGAGAAATGAGAACTATACGGGATAGAACCCAACTTGTTCATGTTAGAATCCAAAAAAATTGGATTACACAGTAATGTTGCCAAGCCCATTCTATTCATTCATGGGCACAATGATAAAATAAATGTGAATTCATATTTTTATGCTGTGGCAGGTGGTCATCTACTAAAAGTGATGGCTAGCTCCCAAATATCCTAGGAAAAGTGAGTTTTAGGAAATAAAGGAGGAGAATGTAGGATAAAGGGTTTTTGCATCACTGTGTCTACACCTGCTGATTACATGTGCAAGGGTGGATATTCCAATCTCCCCTACCTGTCCCCTAGAATGAATGACTGCCAAGCACTGAGAGAAGAAATCACCTCCCCCAACACACACATGTGCGCACACACACACACACACACACACACACACACACCAGCTGTCTAGTTTGCCTTCCTATGAAGAAAAGTGTAAGCTTTGAAGAACGGGAAAGATATGTCATATACTGGTTATTAGGAAACCTTATTCTAAAACTGTCTTTCATGATGTAATAGTCTTTTGAGAGTATTTTACCTTGGCTTTATAACACACACCTAGTATTGAAATTGTTAGGTATGTAGGGGTGGTATTCCTTTGTTGAATTAAATCAGCAAAACTACTTTGCTGAAAATCTTCAAAAGATTAGAGAGCAAGAGAGTTATTTCATCTATTAATTGTGACCAGTATCTGGGGCATAGTTTAAAATTTTTGCTTTAAGGAGATTATGTAGTGCTACCTTTGTGACTAGATATGTGGTGACTATATATACAAAGTACAGTCTGTTTTCTATCTATCAGTTGGAGCAGACCTCCAGAGCCTTATAGAAGTGTGCATTATAATGAGAGCTAATCATTAAATGTACAATATTGTGAAATTACATTAAAATAGTGCTTGTTTTATGAATTGAAATTGTGAAATCTTCCATTGAATGTGAAATGCTGAAAATATGTTAAATGGAAAAAGTATATCAATTGCTTTAAAGTCTTTCTGTTTTGTAACTATACTGTATTGATACATACATGTGTTATGCTGTGACCAGCACTGTCAGCTCTGTTATTGTCTATTTTTGGAGAATCAAAATTATATGCAGTTTACAGTTGATTTTACTAATATATGCAAGCTGATTGGAATAGCTTATTTTGGAATTACACTATTCTATGATTGACTTCTCTATGCATAAAATAACTATTTCACTTGTCCTTAAAAAGTTAGCAAGGCAAAGTCATGAATATTGTATACAAGTAGACATTTTGGGGGGGTCCCAATTCAGTGAAAATGTTTACTACTTAAAAGCTTTTTAAATTTTTTTTGTTGTCTTCCGTAATTCAGGTTATCTGGAATGAATATACCACCACCAATTATCAGCAACAAAAACTGGCTCAGACTGCATTTTGTTACAGACAGCAATCACCGATACCGTGGATTTAGTGCTCCATATCAAGGTATATTTAATGAATACCTCTGCCTCTTTTGATGTGTAAAATGATTTTGGTATACACAACTGCATTTTATCATAGAGGCAAAATATCTTTGGCATTACCCCATGGTAATTTGAATAAGCAAAAGTGGTCATTTTCTTGCTGAGGCAATATTGTGATCATAACTAAATTACAGTATAAAAGTTAGTTGAGTTTTGTAGTACACTGTCCAGAATAAAGAATATTGTTAACCTCTACAAGGTAATGAGTAACAGGTGTAATATTTACCTTTAATAAAGTGCTTCAGTAGTTGAACATACTACCTAAATATGTACCACAAAACACTGCAGAAAACTGCAGTTGTGAATAGGCTCTTCATCAATTGAAATCCATTTCCATATACAGTGTTTTTGCAAATGTTACTTTCATTAACTTTGTTAGTATTATTATCTACAGGTATAAGTTTTGAATAAGTGAGATATAGTATTTGATATATTAACTTGAAAAAACTCTTTGTTTAGAATTTGATTATTATGAAGATGGAGTATTAATAAAAATGTAGGTTCTACAATGTTTAGTAATATTCTGTGGGTTTGGTGCACTTATTCTCAGACTACTTGTGTTAATAATTCATTTCATTCTTAGCAGTATATTAGCTACTGTTCAGAGAATAGTGAATATTGCCACAGTTAAATATTTCCATTTATCTGTTTTTTTTTAGTGCTTTCCTTTTTAATAATCTTCAGCTGAAGCACTTTGTAAATTGAATATGATGACTTTAGGCAGCTTATAGTTAATACCTAAAATAGTATTAGACTACATATTGTTTTCTGGAATACAAATTTCAACAATTTATACTTTGGAGACCAGTAACCTTTCTACAGATGCCCTATCAATATGTTTCTCACAGTAATAGCAACAGATTAATGTGATTGTATTTGTAATATTGTATTGGGTATCACTGTAATAAAAATTCCTAAGATTGTAACTTAGAAGTGAAGATTTTAGACAAAGTCCACTGTAGAAAAACCACTATAGTGGACCACAAAGTCCACTATAGAAAAACCTATAATTTCTATTCGTAAAGTAGTTAATTCGAATGGAAACATGAATGCAAATTTGCTTTTAAAGCTATGCATTGTATTAACATCTGTCATGATAGAATATATTGTCTATCATATCTGTTATCATCATAAAACATTATATTTTAAAAGTAAAATGTTTATAAAGAAACTTATTTTCCTTTATTTTATTAAAAATAACTCAAATCTTATCAGTAACTCAAATCTTATCAGTTTCAACCAGTGTCACTTTTAAATTTGCAATTATATTTTACTGAGTTTCCATTTAAATTTCTAAAATTTTTGTGTAGTTCAGAAATAGGAATTTTTATTGAAAATAATTAGCTGTTGTAGAGCCTCTTTATCTCTGGGTTCACCCCTTTCCTTGTGGAGTTTTCCACTCACATAATTTTATGGCTCTGATTCCCTCTTCAATGAATTAAGGCAGATGGCATGGCAGAAATTCAAAAGACTATCATCTTTGACTCATGTGGTGATCCTTTCTGTTTGATTCATGGAATCTTTCAGTAAGATGTCTTCTACTCTTTATCTGAATAGAAATAAAGTAGCACTTATTTTATATTTAAATGTACAGCCTGGAGAGAAAAAAACAAACATAGATCTCTTATCTTAAAAAATAAAATGGTATTTTGTTTGTTTTATGCAGTATGGTTTCATGAAACTGGTATCTTTAGATAGGTTGTTTTGCATTATAAGACAGTAGTACAAAGCTGCTAGTAGATTTGTGTGCTTAGTTATCATTTTCAGTATTCTACTCACTAATCTTAAATTGACTTTTATAGTATTTTCAAGATTCAGTTTGATTTTCCTGCATTGCCTGTCTGGTTTTAGCACTGAAGAATAACATATCAATGAATTTACTGTAGTAAAATAGAAAGGAAGTGTTTTATGGGGTATGAATTATTTCTATTTTCAGCAGGAAAAGGAGCTCAAAAGACGATAATTTTTGATGTAATCTGTATCTTCACACTGTAGAGGGAATAAAGTGGCCTGAGAAAGTATAAGCTATAATTTTATAATAAAATCAAGGAAAAGTTTTAATATATAAAAACACACCTTTGCACTGTATCCTTTCAAAACTTGCCGGATTCAGGCTTGATTTCTCTAATTGCATTATCTCCAAATAATATTTTACCTAAACATAAGCTCAGTTGGAAAAGCAGTTCTTGAAACTATAAGCAAAGAAATTTGATTAACAAAAACTCTACTAGGATAACTTAAATAGCTATAAAATTCATAATTCTGACATGCTGAATACATGCCCTGGCATGAACTGATAATCCTGCTTTTTAGATTGTTCCATGCTACCATATAATTTCAGTGGTGTCTAAATTATAACTAATTCAAGACAGAAAATTTTGTGGAATATACTATTCAAAAGTCACAACCAAGTCTCCATGTAGCACAGCTTCCTAATAACTCAAATACTTATTGAGTACTCAGTAATTATTATTGATTTATCTAGTCTTTTGAGTTCATTTTTAATGTTCTGAGTTTCCAAAGATTGATGACTTTCCCCATAGCATTTCTGTTTAATCTGTATTCTTTATAAAATACCGTGAAAATTAACTGAAAACTCCTAAGGATTCCTAAATACCATTAGCTATTTTTTATAGCTTGTCCCTTAATTGATCCCTTAATTGATGGAGTAGGCACATAGACACAGCAACATGCTTTCCCCCATAGGACCTCCTTTCAGTTGTGTTATAGGCTGGCTTATTTTTTTAGATATAATAACTTAAATCGGGTTAAGTAGAGGTTGAGGATAACACATTAACAAATATAGTATGTTCTGACTCAAAAGTACTGAGAAAAATCATGATTTAAATGAAATGACTTTGATACAGAATATGTTTTCCCTCCCCCAGATCCCACATTGAAAATATTCACATGTATCTAAAATAAATAAAGCAGCTCGTGCTCCCACCAAGTTTATTTATACTGGAAATCTCTTCTTTTAAAACTCTATTCTTATCTCTTCTGTGCTTTAAAATTTTTCCTTTAAAAATTTTCAATTCTCCCCCAAAGAAAATCACTTCAATGTCATTTTACTATATTAGTCTTTGATTTTAAATAAGATTCCTACATTCAAGTTCCATTAAGTCTCTTCTAATGAGAACTTGTATAGTGCTACTTCACACACAAATAGTATAACTTTTCATTAATTGTGGTATTTGGAAGTTCTCTATTTATTGAAATCCCTATATTATTGTCACTTGATCTTTATTATAAACCTAAAATCTATTATTTTCCATTTACATGAATAATTGATCAAGTTTTCTTAATTTCTAAATTGGAAGATTTTCAGATGACAACTGTCCAATAGAGAAAATTTTACCTTTAGATCGTGTTTATTAAAAAGTATTATTTTTATCCATAAAGATCAGTTATTCAAGTGTGAAAATTATTACATTTTTCATTTTAAGTTATTCAGCATATCATACATTTTTAATGTGCAAAGATACTACAGCTGTAGTTATTTATAAAATTGTTTTTGGCATGTAAGTTTAGGAATTACAGCATTTAATTGATTCCAAATATCTAAGTATATGAATATTCCTATATTATAGATTAAGCCTTCTAAATCCTTATAGATTTTATCACATTTTGATTTTTCTCTTATCTTTCATAATTTTGTTGATATTCTTATGCAGGTTAACATTTTAGAGACAGTTTCAATTTAACAAAGGTATGTCAATAGTAATACAGTGTATTTTCAATTTATGTAGAAAAATATTTCATATAGGGTCTAAAAGAGATTATCAATTTCGGATCAGCTGTGCCTCTTTTTGGTAAGAAAAACATTTAATGGACAAAACTTTCAAATCGTATTGAAAATTCACTGTCATAAACCCCAGTTACACAGAGGCCCTTGCTTGACATTTTAGACGCATATAATTTAAGTGGGAAATAACTTCAGACTAGTTACTCTGTTTTTTACAGTTGGAAATGTTTTGACATAAACGTGTGTGCACTGTTACTGAACAAGAATAAATAAGATTATCAGGGATGCAACGTAATATAGTGGGAAAGAATAGGATTTGGGGGTCAGAAGATGAGCGTTGAACTGCGAAGTTACTAACTGCTAAGTTGTCTTGAGCCTTGGTTTCCCAAAGAGTAAAAATAGTCACTGTGGCTAGACATGTTATTGTTGTGCAAATCAAAAGGCATTAAAATTTCTTATAGTAAAATTCAGACATGCAGTCAGTAAAGATGCTGTTTTATGAAAGAGACAATCAACCATATGCAATGGGTGAGAAACACACTAACAATGAGGTACAAATAGTTAAAAAATTGTGACCAAACATAAAATTTAAATCCAGGAATCACAATTAAAAGGAAAATGTGGGCTTCCCTGGTGGCGCAGTGGTTGAGAGTCCGCATGCCGACGCAGGGGACACGGGTTCGTGCCCCGGTCCGGGAGGATCCCACATGCCACGGGGCGGCTGGGCCCGTGAGCCATGGCCGCTGAGCCTGCGCGTCCGGAGCCTGTGCTCCGCAACAGGAGAGGCCACAAAGGAAAATGTTAGGTTTTGTATTTCTCACTGTCACAAATGAGGGTGTCCATATTTCTCCAGGAAAAAAGCACTTATCCTTAGAACCGAAATTTAAAATAGGATTTTTGTTAAAACTGTAACTGAGAAACAGTTTCCTCTGTATAGCAGAATTTTAAAAATCACAAATAAAATCCAAGTTTAAAAATAGAGCACAGCATCAAAGCAATCTGTTTAATTACATTTTTTTCTAATTTTGTTTAGACACCATTTTGTTTCTTATTGTACCTCATATTTACATTGTTTAAAAAAAGGGAGGGAATCATATTTCACTATCTAATCATGAAATCTGTCCTGTAATTTTATAACTATCAATGTGAGTCATGTTTATGATTTCACAGTTGTAGGTGGGAGTGTGATATAATAAGAGAAGATCAAACTTTTTGGTTTGGACAGTTTAGGTATAGTTTACTTTCATGGGAATGTAGCACATGGCCCAATGGGCTATTTCTGATAAAGACAGTGGACACAGCTTTGTCAGCACAGTTTAAGAAATATTCAGTGAATATATGCATATATATAATAGAAGGTATTATTATTTTTTAATTAATTAATTAATTATGGCTGCGTTGGGTCTTCATTGCTGCGCACGGGCTTTCTCTAGTTGCAGCGAGCGGGGGCTACTCTTTGTTGTGGCATGCAGTCTTCTCATTGCAGTGGCTTCTTTTGTTGCAGAGCACAAGCTCTAGGCACGTGGGCTCAGTAGTTGTGGCACACGGGCTGTAGAGCGCAGGCTCAGTATTTGTGGCGCACGGGCCTAGTTGCTCTGAGGTATGTGGGATCTTCCCGGACCAGGGATCGAACCCGTGTCTCCTGCATTGGCAGGATTATTCTTGACCACTGCACCACCAGGGAAGTCCCTATTATTTAAATTTTAATTGAGTACATTCTGGGGGAAAATTCATAAGCAAATTTGAATCCTTATCTCAAAATAATCCCCTTTTCATACATGGACAAACTGCAGTATTTTAAGCTTATAAAGTAAGCTAGTTATTTTCATTTACTGAGTTTTAAGAGGATAGGAGGTTGAGTTCTATTGGCCTGTAGTGTTTGAAAATAATTCCTAATCTTGTACTTTATTTCCTTTTGATTTTAATAACAATATAACCTTTTTATCTTCAGGTATCCTTTAATGCTAAATAATTACTTTATCTTGAAATACTTAAACATTTTTGTGGGATTAAAAAAAATAACTTCTTTTACTTCTGTCTTTATAAATCTATCTGGTCTATGAGATTCATCAACTTAACTAGTATAATGTCTACACAACCGACAGAGATAATTAAAAGAAGATATTTAGTAATCAAAATGGTCTAAGAGTAACCATTGGTCTGTCTAAAACAACCATTAAAAACTCCCTGATATTTTTAGTTTTTAAAGGAACCTCCATACTATTCTCCATAGTGGCTGTATCAATTTACATTCCCACCAACTGTGCAAGAGGGTTCCCTTTTCTCCACACCCTCTCCAGCATTTACTGTTTGCAGATTTTTTGATGATGGCCATTCTGACCGGTGTGAAGTGATAGACTCTGTCATACAATGTGAAGTAAGTCAGAAAGAAAAACAAATACCATATGCTAACACATATATATGGAATCTAAAAAAATATGGTTTTGATGAACCTAGGGGCAGGGCAGGAATAAAGATGCAGATGTAGAGAATAGACTTGAGGACATGGGGTAGGGTAAGCTGCGACGAAGTGAGAGAGTAGCATGGACATATATACACTACCAAATGTAAAATAGCTAGTGGGAAGCAGCCACATAGCACAGGGAGATCAGCTCGGTGCTTTGTGACCACCTAGAGGGGTGGGATAGGGAGGGTGGGAGGGAGACACAAGAGGGAGGAGATATGAGGATATATGTATATGTATAGCTGGTTCACTTTGTTATACAGCAGAAACTAACACAACATTGTAAAGCAATTATACTCCAATAAAGATGTTAAAAAAATGAATAAATAAATAGGGTAGCTACCAGGAAAAAAAAAAAAAAACTCTTTGATAGCATTTTCTTGTGTGATGTAAATGTATATTTCATAGTTGTGCCAATATAAAATTTAAGGCCTTTTATCATATTAGTTGATAATGATGTTAGAATTAAATTCTTCCATAGCTAACTGTATTTATATTTTCATTCCAATCCTTAAAATTTATTTTCCAGTCTTATATATCTCTCAGCCCAAAATTTTGTTCGTAAATTGTGGATATGTTTAACAGTAACTGGGTAGTTATCATTTCATTTCAAATGAAATTTGAAGTATGTAAAGAAATAGTCACATAAATCAACATATTAAATAGTGGATTGAGATTCTATTATAAAAATTTCATTATTTTCTGAGGAATTGAATCAGTCTCCATAACCTTGATACTTGAGGGACTCTGACTTATAGTCAGAAAGGAAAATATTATAGATTGTTACTTAAAAAAAGGTCTATAATGCTTACATTTGCTAAGTGTTCTTTCTTAATGTGTTTAATTAATATATATAAACCCATTATTGCTATATCTTAAAAAGTGAAAGGCAAATTATATTAACCTTATTTTAAAATCTCATGGAATTTGTGAAAATCAAATATCTTAGTAAAATAAACTTGATTTAGATTACTTTCTTCAAATACAGCAACTACTATTAATAGGAGATAATTGATCAAATATCCAGTTTTAATATAGATCATTTAAAACATCTAGTAGGTTTAAAATGTAGTACTTGATGAATATAAAACTGAAAAAAATTATTTTTGTTTATTATTTTAATTTGGATCACACATGCCTACTGGTGATGGAATAAACTTAGAATTTGACAGTCTCTTCTGGGATAAAAGTCTCTTTTGTGTTAACTTAGCTTCCTTGGGGCAAACGTTCAAACTTTCAGGGCTTAGGTCACCTCCTTCCTTTTTAAAGAAAGCTTCTAGTTATAAGTGATATTCTATGAGGCCTAATAGTAATGGGGTGAAACCTACTAGTTATATGTAAACCCTTGTTCTCATTCATGAAAATTAGCTGGTTTCAGTGGAGACACCATTTCTTGGTACCTGAGAATCCTGTAGACATCACTGCTGGTATCCACAAGGCAACTTATAGTTTGCAGTTTTAGCATCGTCAGTGGTGCACCTTTCTGACTCGACTCCATGATACTTTTTGCTGGGTCTTCCATTCACTCTTTAGCTAGAACTCTTTAAACCACATATTCTACAATAAATTTTATTTTTCTCTTACCATGATAGCCCCATGGCAGGTTCCTGGCTCTCTGTTAACTCACTCATATGTGTCTGCCACCCAAAACCCATCCTTCAACAAAATGCAAAACTACCATCTTGGACATATATTATTCTTGATGCTCTACTGAATGTGGGTATGTATTTAAGGTGCTTACATTTTTCCATAAATTAATGCTGTAAGACTTCAGAATTAATTCCTTTAGCAAATGGGGTTTAACAAATCTATATAAAAGTTTGTACTATCCCTCACTAACCTAAAACCTCCATGAGAGTTTCTATATGAAGGTGCAGCTTAGACTTCTCGTTACTATCAGATGGTGGGAGAACTTTTCTCTTGTCATGTCCTGAGTTTTCACTAATCATGGCTTTTTGTAAAGCTCTATTAACTTAGTCTTCAAGGTTTGCCTTTTGATCTGAAAAAGGAACTGTTTGAAATTTATATTCCATAATCTCTCTCAATATAGCATGACTCTCAAGATTAATATCTGGGTTGGACTTTAAAAAATGTAATTTTCAGTCAAGGTTGTACAAGAACTCTCCCAAATTAGAGGAATCCAAGGTAATCAAAGAATAAGGGAAGTCCACAGAATCAAGATTAATAGTAACAAGAAAAACAAATGTTTAAGATGTTCAAAACATCCTACCTTTTATTAAGTGAGAAACTGATATCCTCAAGGAAATATACATGTTATGTTTCCTACATAAGCCTAAAATCTATTCTGTATTGATTTAATAATGTTCAACATTATTGAACATTTACAGTTGCAATTATTTTTTTAAATACATTGTCTACAATATTTACTGTCTTCATTATCCCAGCTAACTTTGGGTTAGCACTTTCCTTTCAGTTAATGTGATTTCTATCCGATACTTTAAATTACTATAATGTAATGAATTAATGAATAATACTTTTTTAGTCTCTACTTGTATGAATTTCTTATATTTTCAAGTATACAAAAAATTAACAGAAAGTATTACAAAAAATTGCCATTGTTTCATTAGTTTTTTCTTTTTTTGCCATTCTTTTATGGTAGTACCTCATGGTGATTCAATACTATTCTATTTAGCATTCATTTGTATATGAATATATATGATAGGGTTTTACTCACAATAAGGAGTCTTAAATGTTCACATTTACTATCTCTAGTGAGGGCAGTTTTGTTACATCACCTAAAGAATAGCACATAACAAAAAATAATTGATGAATTAGTGTTTAATAAACAAAATTCACTGTCTTATAATTCTGTTGACATGACAAATATATTGAACAAGTAATTTTATTTTTAGTAATGATTCAATAATTGCTCAAAATGACCTCCAAAGGGCTTCAATCAAGCACAGCAGGTACAAGTAGTCAAAAACACTGTATGTGATTGATTCCTCCATATTGGTATGAAAATGGAGTTTGAGACAATAAGCCTATAGACTTTAATTATTACATTTTATTTCATAGGCAGTTTTACCATGCCATTTGAAAATGACATCATGAAATTAAAATCCCTAGACTCTTAAATTCAAATTCAAAGATACCCAGAAATAGCTAAAGGCAATTTAGGAAAAGTTTGTTTAAATGACAAAGATATTATTAACCTAGGATTTTCCTGAAGTTTAGAGTTGTATGGTAGTAGTTATGCGGAGGTCAATTATTTTTTTTAACATCTTTATTGGAGTATAATTGCTTTACAATGGTGTGTTAATTTCTGCTGTATGACAAAGCAGATCAGCCAATTTTGTGGCCCAAAATGCTTTGGAAGCACTGGGTTAAACAAATTTAAACTGAATTATTTTATTTAAGCAGATAAGCCCTTTTAGCATATTTTGGAACTATGACTCCTCAGGACACATTTTGGGAAATGATCCTATAAGTTATGATAGAAAGGATTGACTTTATCTGTCAATAAATTTACCATTACTTAGCCTGTTCTTTTCTTCAGTTATTTAATTAACTTGTTATAAATAAGGCAGGCCAATTGCTAATGTTGTTTAATTAAACTAAAATGATTTTTTTAAATTAAAGCTCCCATTAGAGATGTATTATAGCACAGTTATTTATTTGTTTATTTACCTATCCATCCGATTTTGTTCAACAAAAATATTACTGAGCACTTACTCTGTACCAGACACTGCACTAGGCTCTGATATTATACAATCCCTGAATTAAGAGAGTTTTTTGTCTAGTATGTAAATGATGAGTGAATATTCCACTAAGAGAAAAATAATTTCTGAAGTATTATAATTAAGAAAATGTGAGTGCATGTGGGGAGTGAAGGAGAATGCATGGTCCAGGAAAGCTTTCAGACTTGTGTCTCAAGGATGCAGAGTAGTTTTCCGTTAGAATGGACATGTGATAACTATGTGATATAAAACTGTGTTAGTCCACTATGGCTCTACAGATAATTAAAATATTGAAATAGTATTGATTGGTAAATAGCCACTCCCACTAGGCCCAGAGTACCTGCACTGCCTTCCTGACTCCTGAACTGCCGTATCTCCTTCAGGACCCCCTCGATTGTCCTGTAGTACAGCAAATGGCTAATTGCTGGCATAGCTGGGCACCTTCTGGATACTTCTGTGTTCAACATTCACAATTCAGTTTCTAGTCCCTACCAGCTGTTACTCAGTATTCTCAGTATCACCCCAGACCTTCTGGTTTATGACAAATTCAAAGTGACCAGCAAGTAGCAAAAATTATTACTCTCTATTACTATTGGATGCCTTTTAAAATGTATTGTTCAATTAAGAGAATAGCACACATCTGTGTAAATTAAAATGTATGGATGATATAAATATTCTACCTACTGTATAAAAGCTGGAAAGCAGATTCTGAATTGTTTTATGGTTTTATAATTTGCACCTCTCAAAAAACAGTGACTGTATCTTTTTATCTCTGCATCCCAGAGTTTACCATATTATAGATGCCCAGTATATGCTGAAAGAATGATTGACTGTTGTACATCCAGATGTATGTGTCACAAATTACAAAATATTTGCATATGCATTATTTTATGTAATCCTCACAATATCTATCTATTGCATTATCTCTGTTTTATCAAACAAGAAACAAAGACTCTAGGACAAGTTTGCAGACATGCCTTGCACAAGGACACCCAGGCAAGGTGGCAGTGGGAGCTGTGCACCTCTGGCTAAGCCCTTTGCCTAATGCTGCATCACCCAGGGAAAGGGGCTTATTTGTCTGATTCATTCCGACATCCTATTTGAGCTAGCTGCAGCCCTGTCAAAATAGTGTTAAACCCAATGTCATACTAGGAATTAGCAGAACCAGGTCTCAACCCTTAGAGCTTTCTGCTTCTAAGGCCTGTGCTTATTCCGCTATGAACTCCAGTCTTAGTTATACTCAAATTTGCAAATTCACAGAATGGATTTTTTACTTTTAGAAAAGGCTAAAATTCATTGAGAATCAAATTCGGTGATTAAAGTAAATGAATTTGTGAAAATAGACTGTCCTTGACTATAAGTGACATGTTCATAAAACAATGTCAGTTAATAAATTAGTTGACATATGTAAAGCACTTTGAATAGTACCTGACAGATAGTAAGCATTATATAAAATGTTAGCTATTATTACTAATAGCAGCAGTAGCAGGAGAAGCATCATCATCTTTATTGTTTGACTAAAAATGACTTAGAAGGCAATTTCAAGTGTATTATGAATAATAGGAATATTATGTGAAATAAAAATATCCCAACCTTTCATGATAATTAGTTGGAGGCTCATTTATTTCATTACATAATATAAGTGGTTTGTTGTTAATTAAAAAAAAATCCATTAATACAGATTTCAATACAGTAGATATTATAATGAAAATTACTCAGAGTAAAAATATATCACATATTTAACAGTCAAACATCTTACGAATTAAACATGTTAAATATCAGCAGAGTATATTCCTTGTTACTATATGTGTATGGGGTGAAACAGACAAAATAGTCTGCTGTTACAGGCTTATTTATCCTTTTATTAGATCAGGTACTACTGATTGTTATTAGAAAATCCGAGAAGAAATCTGTAGCTATAAAACAGCTTAAGATGAAAGAAGTATAATAACCCTTATTAGGAAAGGCAATGAGTTCATAATACCCAGTATACTTTTGTTGGAAAAGGTCAAATTAAAACATTATACTGTTGGTCTAACAAGGAAACAACCATTTTGCATTGTTATATGCTCTCTTCCCACAAAAAAATACAAGTACCGTTTAGAGTTTCTATAACTAACATGAGCCTCCAGACTTTGCAGTCATGTACTTCTGTCAAACCTCCAAGCAAATACTTATTTTTCTAGCTTATCAGTATAACAAAAAGCCAGTAAACTCTTTTCTGAAGCAGATGTTTAAATAAGAAATGACAATAAAAACTATGATTCCCAGGGCTATATTTTCCTTCACACAAGTATTGTTCTGGAAAGAGCACTAGACTGGAAGTTGGTAAATCTGGGTACAGACCCACCTCTGTGAACTTGAATGGATTCCTTAACATCTCAGGACCCTGAGGCCATTAGATAATGGAACAATAAACTTCTTTCTAGTTCTAAAATTTTTGGCTTAATTTACTGTTCCCAATGCCAGTAACTCATAAAAGTTGCTACAATGATAGCTTAGCTCCACAGTGTTATGTATACATACACACACACACACATTTACATATATATATAAAAATATAATTTTACATTTTCTTGTAGCCACATAAAAAAGTAAAACAGACGAAGTTAATTTTAATTATTTTTAACCAATATGTCCAAAATGTTAACATTTCAACATTTAGTCAACATAAAAATGATAATTGAAAAACAGAATGCAAAATATGTCATTAAGTCTCTGAAATCTAAATGCATATTTTACACTCACAGCACAACTCATACTGTTTGTTAAGTTTTCATTGGGAAGAGTTGATTTTTTTATAGACCAGAAGAAACATTTACTTATACTTAAAATAATAAATACTTTGTTAGCAATTATGATTTACTTAGGCTTCAATATAATTCTTATTGTCTGAATTAAATATTCAGATAAACACATTTTAATGTTACATTAGTGTATGCTTCCAATACTTTGCCTACAATACTGTATCCTACACAATGCAGCAGTTAATATGTAGTCTACCTATACAATAAAGTTGCATTTAATGGATAAAATATTTTGTGCTGCCTATTTCTAAATGTAAATTAAAATTAATTACAATGAAATACAAGTGAAAATTCAGTTCTTCAGTCTCACTAGCTACATTTCAAATGCTCAAAAGCCACAGGTGGCTAGTGGCTGCCATATTGGACTGTACAGCCTCCACAGTCTTCTTTTGGCAGCTGTTAGAGTTCTGCAATTATAAAAAATGTAGGAAATCTGTTCAAAAATCACAGTAAATACAATGAGAGAACATGATATAGTGTCATTTTTATCATTTTTCCTCAACATTTTGTTGTTATTATCCACAAATATCTGCCTTATCTCAGAACTTTAGAGTCCATAATTAATTTTTAAAATTATGATTTCTCTCCCCACCATATGAACTTTTAAATAAACCCATAAAATAAAAGCATTTAACAAAATTCCATCTTTTCCTATTTAGTACTTTTAGAAGCATTAATTTATTTGAAAACCAGTTTCTTTTTCTCTTCTTTCTCTCTTTTCTTTCTTTTTTTTTTTTGGTGCCCTTTAACGTATGTTCACTCTCTCGGACGTGTAGCACAGATTTGTCTTTTCCTACCACAAAGATATTGAGATTAACCTCATGTTTAAGAAATTGAATGAATATTTCTGATTCAGTATGTTCTGATTCTCTACCATGGGCCTGATTTCATACATTCTGTTTGTTTCATTTTCCCTATAAAGATATTCATTGTTTCAGAAAGTGTGGTAACTGTATACAAAAAGCAAAGTGTCACAAATGCATATTAAGTTTTAAGAAGAGCCTCAAATTTCTTCTAGTTTTCACGGACAAAAGCTAATATATATGGACAAAAGCTAATAAATAATTTCAGTTTTATAGAAGAAAGACACCCTCAACATACATCTCCTCCAGGATGAAAACCTAGTTAGATCCTGTTGTCACATTATACCAGTGAAATAGGTCGCTAGAGCTGCTGTAACAAGTTACCACAGACTAATTGGCTTAAACAACAGAAATGTATTTCTCACCATTCTAGAGGCTGTAAACCCAAGATTGAGGTGTCAGTAGGTCTGATTTCTTCTGAGGCCATTCTCTTGGCTTAAAGATGGTCACCTCTTGCTGTGTCCTCACATGCCCTTTCATCTGTGCACGCCCATGACTTGTGTCTGTTTCTGTATGTCCAGATTTCCTCTTCTTATAAGAATATCAGTCATATTGGATTAAGGCCCACAATAAAGAACTAATTTTAATTTAACCAACTCTTTAAATAACTTATCTCTAAATACAGTAACATTTTGAGGCACTGGGGTTTAGGACTTCAACACATGAATTTTAAAGGAATGTAATTTCGCCCATAAAACTAGAAACACAGTTTCAATTCTATAATTAGAAAACCAAGCCCCAGATATTACTCAAAACAGTAAGTGTGATTGAATGCCAAACTTTTTACCCTGTTTCCCATCCCAGGCTTGCTAGCTAGGTACCTGTGTAAAGAAAGGGAAATGTTGAGATTGGCTGTTCTGGTCTCTCCATCTTGCATTTTCCTTCTTCCAAACTCCTTCCTTGCTGCTGTTTTAGGTTTTTCTGAGATCAAACAGAGGTAGACTGGAGAAGAGGTAAAGGAACTGGCCTGGACCTAAGTCCTAAGTGGGCTACAGCCTCTCTCATCCTAATATTCAGGCTGACTCTGTCATGGGTAGTCGTGGGGCCATTTCAGTGATTTCAGGGGGCCTCTCTCTTCTGAAATTCCTTATCCCTGGGGGATTCATCAGTATTCTAAAGGGATACTTGCCCAACTTGGTCCCCAGCCATTGGATACCCTCAGTCTTCTTGTGCTAAGGTATTTTTTACCCCTCATGAGGCCTAATTGGACAGGTCCCCAGATGATGCCATTTTGAATCTCTGTAATCCTTGGTGAAACGGGAAACAAATTCTTGCTCTGAGAAACACAAAAAGATCAGGTTTATCTCAACACAGAAGCTTTCTCTTCTCTTTTACCCTCTAAGATTTCCTCAACAGATGTCAGTTTTAGCTTATTACTGTGTGAATTTGACTTTAGCTTTCTCAGAGATGAACAGACACCAGTCTTTTTTGTGTGCCAACTGCATGAAACGAATTTCATAACTGAGTGATCCCATTGAAGCCCAACTCACTAGACCAGCATTAGAAGGTACTTCTTCAGAAAGGCTCTAATCTAAATGGGCTCTCTTAAAGGAAACAATTTCATCAATTTCTTTCTCTCCTGTCTCCCTTTTACATCCTTGCTGGGTCTGAAGAGTACATGAGTCACAAAACAGATAATCCTACAATTCCTTTGAAAATGATTCATATAAGAAGCTAAATCTATCATACATTCACTTAAATATCTCTATATCCGCTAAATCAATGCATTCATTGAAACTAAATCAGGAAGAGCCCCATTCTAACCTCCTAGTACACACTCCACACACACATACACATACATATATATGGAAATGTTTACACACTTGCTGAAATCAAACTTTTACCTTGTCAGACTGTTTAATAGCCAATGGAAACTATATTTATCTTTTTCAGTACTTTGTATCATTGATCTAAAGCAAATAGACTGCCAGATATTTCTCCAGCAAAGATGGGTTTATTTGAGATCAGCAGAGAATTGCAATTAGGGTTAGAGGTCTGCAGTCTTGGAGAACCATATGCAAGTCCCTACATGGCAAGGGAAGACCTCCTGTATAGGGGGGAAAAGAAGTTGGAGGAGATACAGTAAACAAAGTGTCCATCCATGGCTTTTCATTGGCTGAGTCCTTTCCAGGAAAGAAGAGGAATCTTTCTTCTTCCTGCTGGGCTCTGCTATCTTGCAGGGCATGAGAGTGCCCTCTTCTCATCTCCCAACTGTTTCATTTTTTAAATTTTTTAATTTTTAAAATTTTTGACCACACCGCCGGCTTGTGGGATTTTAGTTCCCCAATCAGGGATCGAACCTGGGCCCTCATCAGTGAAGACACGGAGTCCTAACCACTGGACCACTGGGGAAAACCCGCAACCCCTTTAATTGAAGTTTCTGTTTATTAATTTTTTTACAGTATACTATTTTTACATATGATTTGCATCTTCTTTTAGTTGTAAAAATTTTCTCTCCCAATAATCTATTTCTCACACCGCAGTTGAACTCCTATGATTTGTGTAGCACATAAACTAAACATGAAAAGCCAACAAGGAATAGATAATACAAAATCAGCCAGTAGTTGGGAACTTCTGGAGTCTAGGATGGATCTGAGGTAAATAGAAGGCTATGCACATAAAATTTCTTTGTTTGTTTTCAATAAGAGAAATTTGGAGAGGCACTGATATTAAGCTGAAGATCTAAAGTTATGTATTGGAATCCCAGTTATGTCACTGTATCATGGTATATTATACAGTGTATAATGTATGTTAACTGTAGAAAATTTGCTGAATATCTTTGAGTCTTAATTTGCTCATAAAGAAACTGAAGGAGATGGATTATATAATCATCATTCTCTTTTTTGGCTAAGTTTTAAAAAATCTTGAATGATTTCATTTCTCTTTTAAATTACAACTCAGTGAATTATTTGCAGATGACAAAACATTTGAGGGCATGTTTATATTTTAGATTTTTTTTTACAAAATTTGTGTATATGGTTATGAGAATAAATGTTCTCATTTATTCAGGGCTGTTTTGCAGCTCTGACTCTAAAAAAGAATTAATCAAATGAACTTGATTTCTATATGTCTTATTTAAGTTACATAGTCCATGTTTTATGAATATGTCAGTATATAGCATATGTCTGTCCTGACATGATTGTATTCATATATACATTTATTTTTAATAAGTCCCAGGGCATCTAAACCATGGTTATGTAGCCATAGTTATTTGTTGACTGCGTGACATGGCAATTGAAGACCAGACTGAGGAAACTGATGTCCTTTTTTTTCCTGGTTCACAGTGACTCAATAGTACTTGCTGAGGGGTTTATTTTGTCATCTCTTTCTCTCAATCTCTGTTGATTGATAGATAGACAGTCACTGGATGCAAGTTAAATTACTCATCCATGGAAGTTTAAGCAGGGCACCAAATTTATCTAACGTTATCAAAATGTGTTTGACATTTTAAAAATTAAATTACTTAAATCTTTAAGAAATTATTCACTAAATGTTGCCAACCATGAATAAATACTTTAATAAGCAAATTAAAAATGTGGCCTCTGATTCATTTACTTCCTTTCCCTAAAATTCTGCGTAAGAATTGCCAAAATAATTAAAGTTCTTTCTTAGTACACAGATTTTAATTTTTAACTTTCTCCATTGAGTTATAATATTGATTCCACAGCTATTAAGTTACCTTGGAAAAAAAGACACTAAATCTAGTGCTAAATATTCTGAAATGGAATGATCTTTCCACAACTACTGACTAGAGGTAAAGGAAGTGAGGTCAAGGTCCTTTTTTATGACAATGTTATTTTGAAAATAAAAGACCCAGTATTTTAAGTCTTCCTGTATATTAACATTGTTCAGTAACTCTTCTGTTTTCTCTCATGTTTTCTCTTTGGATGTTGAATGCTTCTTAGTATACCTTTGTATATAGATGACCCCATGATACTCTTATCTTCCTGTGAGAATTCTTTCTATATAATTTATGATGTATTTTCATGCTACATTTCTTTGCTTCTTTTGCTACAGGACTTACTTAATAGCTCTGCATAATGCATTCCCATTTAATTAAATGATAAGTAAGGCTGTAGGCCAAAATCAATCTGAATCTGAATGGGACCAATTTGTTTCGTACCCTACAAGAGAATTTCATTCTTTAGTGTTTTGTTGGTACTTAGAGACTAACACATTTTAAAGTCGTACAAGTTCTATTATTTTAATTTAATAGAAAACTTTACAAAAATACCTGTACCTGAGGGCCTCTTTAATCAAGATGATGTCAACAAAACCAAAAAAAAAAGTGATATCCCTTTCAAAATAAATTATATTGTTACAGTGTATTTCTGTCATTAGTCTTTACTGCTTTTGCAGGGGAATAGAGTGGAGATAGCTTAAATATATCAGTAGGAAAATAAATGTTTCATATCTTCGGAGGCCAGTGTCTTTCAAAGAAGTGATAGAGATATGTTGTCAAGTCTGTACACAAACACACACACACACACACACAAAGATTTGATTGATACATTGTTGAAATATACAGTTTCTTATATGATGTAATTTGAAGATAATAGGAACACTGGTTTCTATAGCATAGTAGTAAATAGTATTTCTGGAATCAGAATGTCTGGAGTTAAATCTTGGTTTTTCCATTTGTTCCAAAAATATGCTTTTTCTTCATTTTCTCTTCTAAAAATATCTCACTAAATAATTCAGATTCCTGAATTTGTTCTTTCCTCCTCTTACCTCAAAACCTCTGTTCTATATTCTATTTTTTCAGAGCCTATTTTGGTTTTTATTAAACCATAAGCTATTACTGATATTATAATTATTATAGTAGTTTTTTTTTCCATTTCTGTATAACATTAATATTATCCGTGTTTTAGGTTAGGTAACTGACAAAAACACTTAATAAAAATACTGCAGGAAAAAATACTAACAAGGAAAGTGTTTGCTAGAATACCATATGCTACTCTGATTTTATAAGGTGTGAAACATTAAAAAAATTGGTAACTTCAACACAAGTTAATTTCTATATTATGTTATTAAATATGAGTACGTTCTGAATTCCCACTATCTCTCACACTTACCATGGTTTATAACCTCATGTAATTATTTAGACATTTTTTACAAACTGGAAGTCTATGTAAAGATTCAAGTCAATTGTGGTAGATGTCAGAGGAATAATGACATGTTCCCTAGTAAGACAAGTTGACAGGAAAATCCATATCTCTTTATAATAAATGTCAGGAAACATGAGAAGGATGTGTAGCATGTGATAAAAGGTATAACCTAGTCAAATTAAATCTTTTTTTCAGACCTTGAGCCCAACCTGATTAATGAGGTAATTGAGTCTTCCTTTAACTCTGTAAGTTCTGACCTCCAGCTTTCTCATCAACACAGCCAAGTTAAATTCAATACGATAGTTGAGTAATATAGACATTTAGATCCAAGTGATTATTTCAATTTTCTTTTCAATTAAAGCTGATTGCCTCATTAAAGAAGGTTCATAGTTCTGATTCCACATTTGTTTCTCCATGAGTGAGCATTGTTTTTGTTTTTACAGAGACAGTTAAGAAAACTATAGTTTAACGCAAGTGAAAAAAATAATACATGTATCAGAAAAAAATACGAAAGAATTTAAATATAGTTTGTGAGTGGTGAATTTTTTTTATGATAAATGGTTCTAACTGCAAACTCTAGAAAAAGGAGGTCTAGGTTCAAATCCTGTTTTTACCTTTTAGGTGCTCTAGGACCCTCATAAACTTAGTCTCTTCAACTGTAAAATAGAGATATTAATACAGTGTATCTCAAAAGAGTTGTCCTTTTGAATGAAATTGTATACAAGGAAATTAACACATTTTCTCACATACTAAGAATTTTAAAAGTCAGCTCGTAGTATTAATATTATAAATTTCTTCCCAGTAGAATATACTTAAATGGGCCACTTGAGATATTTTGTCTCATGTTATTTGTAGGTTCCTCTCTCAGTAAGTTCCTTAAGAGACACGTTAAATTCACTCACACAGAGTCTCGACTGTGACCTGCCCATGGCAGTCATTTATCCATCCATTCATTTATTCAACAAACATTTATTGAGGATGTTCTATGTACTTGGCTAGGGGACAGGATGATGAAAGAGAGGCGCAAAATCCTTGCCTTCATGACTGTTATAATATAGTTGAGGAAACAGTTAAATAAAATTATATATATGTTAAACAGACCAAAAAAAAAGAGAAAGAATAAAGAAAGAAAGGAATTGTAAGTGCAAACGTCTGTTATAAATGAAAAAAATGGAGGGAGCTGGAATAGAGAATAAGATAGGGAATGTAGGACCTAGGTCAAGTAGATATCCAGGGAACATAGCTCCCTGATGAAGTAATGAAAAAGCAAGAAGCTTAGTATGAGAAGAGTGGAGTGGGGCAGTCCCAGAGCATTAGGACTGAGGAGAACAGGCCAGTCAGAATAAACAAAGGCCCTGTGGAAGAAAAAGCTTAACATGTTTGAAGGATCTAAAAAATACCCATGTGCTGAAGCATAGCAGAATTAAGAATTAAGTGTATATATGTCCATGCCACTCTCTCACTTTGTCACAGCTTACATATATACACTACCAAACGTAAAATAGATAGCTAGTGGGAAGTAGCCGCATAGCACAGGGAGATCAGCTCGGTGCTTTGTGACCACCTAGAGGGGTGGGACAGGGAGGGTGGGAGGGAGGCAGACACAAGAGGGAAGAGATATGGGGACATATGTATATGTATAACTGATTCACTTTGTTGTAAAGCAGAAACTAACATACCATTGTAAAGCAATTATACTCCAATAAAGATGTTAAAAAAAAAAAAAAGAAACAAAAAAACAGGTACCATGAACTTCTGCACCAATCATCTGGGTGGACCAACTGAGATAAGAGTTATGAAAGGGTTTTCCAATGTGGAAAATTCTCTTCCCACTGCAGAAATGATTACAATAAAATGTTACTCACTGGTGGAAAAAAAAAAAAAAAAAGAATTAAGTGACCTGAAGTAATGTTGTAGAATCATGTCCTCAGGCAATGATAAAATATATAGAAGAATTTTAAGCAAGAGAGAGTTGGCAGTATGATTTAACTTTGAGGTTTTTTTCACATATGTATGGAAAAATGGGGGCAAAAATGAAAGTGGGAAAACGGCTTGGTGAGAGAAAACGACTGCCCGAATTAGGATAAGGAGGTAAAAATGAAGGCAGATTTGATATAAATTTGAGTTGACATGGACAGGACTTACTGATTAATTGGATGTTGATATGAGGGAAGAGAAGAAATTATGAATGACTTCTAAAATGTCCTTGGTAAGACATAAAAGACTCTAAGGAGAAAAAATTTTATAGTGAAAAGAAACAAAAAACACTCTTTGAGTCCTTTTATATTTTAGTTCATCAAATATATTTTGTGTATATTTGTGTCATCACAGAAAAGATCATATATAGGTATGTAAAGAAGGAAGATGAGTATCTATATATGGAATTCATAAGGAGTTCTAAGTTTCATTTGGGATTCATACCATAAAGAGAGCATTTAAAACCATGGGATTTGTTGAGTTTCCCCAAAGACATAAAAGTGCAAAGTCAGAGAAATGACAACCCAGAACTGAGCCCTGAGAAACTCACTATTTAAATTTTATATAGAGGAGCAGGAACCAACAAGATATTGAAAAGAATCTACCAAGTATCTGTAAAGTAGATGGAAAACTAGAAGACAGTGTTTTTGTAGAAGTCCAGACAACAGAATGTTCCATGAAAAATGGAGTGGTCAAGCATGACATGCTCTAAAAGCTTTTCTGCTCTTCTTTACATTAAATTCTTAGAAGAATATTTGGATATTCATTCTATTCTATTCTTCTTATCTCATTCTCTCCTGGACCACTTCCAATCACTGTCTATTCCTATAATGAACAGAGGTCACTATTTCTCAATTTTTGTATTATTTAACTTATTAACAGAATTTGGCCCAATTAATTCTCCCCTCCTCATTGAAACACATTCTGCCTCTAGAATGCTACTCTTTTCCTACCCCCCCAACTCACTGCTGAAACCTCAGTCTCATGTACTGGTTTCCCCTCAGACTTCTGATCCGCATTCAGGCTTTTGCCTGAAGTTCTTTGGTTATCTCATTCAATCCTGTGGCTCTAAATACTCTATGCTGATGACTACCAGAGTTATATCTCCAGCTCAGATCTTCTTCCCTGAATTCCAGCTTCGCATGTGCAAATGCCGTACAACATCTCCACTTGGATTTCTAATATGCTTCTCAAACTTAACATCTCCATAACTGAATGGATAGTTTCTTGAAAAGTCTCCTTCTTCCAGTCTTTCTGTCATTAAGCAAATGACAATTCTTCTTTTCCAGTCATCAGAATAAATCTTTGAAATCATCATTGACTCATTTTTTTCTCACATTTCATGTCAGCCAGTCATGATCAGCTCTAACTTCAAAATATCCATAATGTTTGTAACTACTTCCTTCCACCTCCACTGCAACCACCCAATTTCTAGCTACCATCTCCTCGTGCCTCAGTCATTGCAACTTCTACCTAAAAGGTCTCCCTGCTTCCATCCTTGGCCTTCTGTAGTCTACTTGAAATAAAGCAGCCAAAATAGTATTTTGAAAATTTGCTCAGCTAAGGCCCTGTAATGATTCAATCTCAACTGCTGTAAAATTGTGTCTAATTTACTTATATGACTTAGCCTTTTTACCTTGGCTGACCTCATTCCTTCCTTCCCCACTCTTTCTTTTGTCACAGCAGCATTCTTGCTGGTTCTCCAAGTGTCGTAACTGCACCTGTCTTAGGGCCTTTGCATTTGCTGTTCTCTCTGTCTGGAAGGTTCTTCCCTTAGTAATTTGTGTGGCTCAATCTTTGATATATTTCACATTTTCACTTAAATCTCATTTTCTCTGTAGGGTCTTCTGTACCACCCTATTTTAAATTACATCTCTTTTCCTAGCTTTCAGATCCCTGCCTCCTGCCTTGTATTATTTTTCTTTATAGTGCTATTCATCATCTGAATATAAGCTTCTTAAAGATAGGGATATTTGCCTATTTTCTGCACTGCTATATGCTGAATCACTAGACAAGTTCTTGACATATAGTAGGTGCACAGTAAATAGAATAGAATTGGTAACATAGAGGTAATTTCTCTGGTAAAATTTGAGCAGAACCCTAAATGAACTTGTTTGAGGTATAAATATGAAGTGAAGATATAAAAACAGATTTTGTAGACAGTGCTTTCAAGAAATCCAGCTAAGAAGGAACAGAGAAATGTGAAGGTGGTTAGAAGTGTCAGGATAAGGTTTTACTTTATTTTCTGTTTTTAACATTGGAGATTGAGAGTATTTTTCTATAATTATGTAAATGACCATATAGAATAAGAAATTAATAATGCAAGGGAGCAAAGAATGTAACCAAAGACCAAAGTTCTAGATGTGTCATTGGATGTGATCCAGAGAACAAATGGGTAGATTTTTTGTTTGCTTCTTTGTTTGTTTGTTTTTCTTTGATAAGAAGAAGGATATTTCTTCCAGGATAGAAGGAAGAGGGGGATAAATATTTACTGAATAAATGTCATTAAAAATGCTTCTTTATTTAAATTATTCTCAAGGAATGATAGCTAACTCAAGGTTATTTTTCAATTTGGAAAGAGTCACACATTTCAACATTCTAAAAAATTTTAAATTTTTAATGATTTTAATTTATAAAATCATTTATAAGAATGGAAGAAAAGATAAATGCACATAGTCTGATGTTCACCAATGTGGGTATCTCCCAAAGTAAAAGCAGTAGGTGAGACAATTAGGAAAGAAGTCCTAAATAAAGTGGAACAGAGACAAAATATGTATCTGAGTCTCTTTATTCCAAAACTCATGTTCTTTCTAATACAATTCACTATGTATTTCACTTAAACTTTTTTGTGTGTGAATATTATAATATTTAGTTAAGTACTGTACAAATTTTCAAGAAATGACATTATACAAGAAGTTTTAAAAAGAAGGAGTACAAGATTTGGGAAATACATTTTATCTCCTGTATTATTAGTTCTACCATTTTCTGACAACCAAAATGGTAGAAGCGATTCTGTATAGGCATCAAACAATTAAACTTGTAAAGCATCTTCAGTTAATTAGTATTTTAGCCTCTGATAATGTCAACTAATAAAAAATCAAAGAAAAGTGCAGATATGATATCCCTTTGACCATTAAATTGCCATTTTTATATTTTGGAGTTCTGATATAATTATTCTGCAGACTGTAAATTCCCTAGCCAATAACTACCTGCCACAGGATTATTAGCTATTATTCAGATATTCATACAACAAAAATTCATACTATATCTCATAGAGACAGTTGCATGACGAAAACAGGTATTCATCAGTAATCATAAATCATTAATACACATTACAACTTTGATTGAGTGAAATGACTAATTGCTTTAAAATGTGGGTGAAACAGATGTTCCAGGATAAATAATTTAGAAATTGAGTTTTTAGTTAATAAAAATGTTTTAAATGTGTAACGTTTATTGAAGAGCTAGAATCTATCTTAGAATAGAATAAAAGAATTTTGTGCCTTTCCATCACTACCTTTAAATAAGTTCTATCAACTTTTTCTTTTCATCATTACCACTGGACATTGCTTCTCTGCTGGGCACTATGTCAAACATTTTATTCCATATATTTCATTACATCCTCGCAACATATGCTGTACTGGTTTTCTTTTCTCCATTTTACAAATTAGGAGTTATAAGATTCCTAATTACTAATCAATTTCATGAAGTTTTCTTAGCTGTTGGGGTAGGGATTCATAGCCAGATCTGTCTGACATCGCAGCATATGCTCTAACCTGGTACAGTGCCACTATACAAGAGGAACAAAGTGCTGTATGGCTTCCATCAGAAACCACCACTGTTGTATATTACACTATCATCACTGTCTTGATTGACTTCTTTCAGTATCCAGAAATATGGTTCCATTGACGCTTAAAATTTAACAGAATACATTTATCTTTTTGAGTCAAGAGTTCATCTCTATCCCAAAGTTCACCTAATTTTTTTAAGGCTGCTAAGATACAGAGTATGTGTATACAGTTACACAGATTCCTTCATGACGTCCATCCTCTGTCTAAAACTATGTGATATTTTTCACCCATCCACTTGAAACAAACCCATCTAGCTTTTCTTCTCAAAACCCTGTTGAAAATATCTAAGTGACAGTCATATCAAAAAACTACTTAATCATTCTCAGTGTGTCTCCCATTAAGTGGTTTGCTATACATGTATGCTTCCTAGTAAATTTGAGGTAAAGGTTGGCATTTCCTTGTCTATGCATACATATATCTCTCCCAGAACCACTGAATCAGTGCACACCTTCAAAATCTTCTTTCTCCTCATGGACTTCAAATTAGATCCTGAACCTCATAAGGTGGAAGTGCAACCTAAACTGTCCTGTCTCACAAAGAGACAAAATGTTATTTTTAATTATATCTTTCTGAGATTAGTAAGAACAGCTGCAAATATACCCTTCAAATCAGATATAAAAAAATTTATGGAACAATTAAAATTACATTTTACAGCTCAAATTATCTGAATAGAATTTCAGTATTAGAAATGATAAGGATGTGAAAATGACAAACAAGGCTTCTCCTTTTCATTTGACTATTTCTGCTTCCATTCCCATGATTTCATAAAATGTTATATGAATTAGACTAAGTCATGGTTATATGGGATACTTTGGTTATTTATTTAAGGTACCTTAATTACTTAGAATTTAAATACTTAAACTCCTCAGTTACTTAAAATTTCTTAATGCAAATTACAATTAAATATTCATCACACCTCCAAATGAGACTTAGAATTAGAAATCAGAGATAAAAGCTAAAAGATGTGACAAGTTAAAATCCTTCAAACAAATTTCTCTTACTAGAACTATGGTTTCTGGGTGGCCAAGGAGTAACAAATGACTGCTTCAAACTGCTTAATATCTTTCATGCTACCCTTTATAGATTTCTCCTTTACCAACTCCTCTCATGTTATTTGCACCAAAACTGAACTAGCTGTCAGTTTCTTAATTTTTTCATACTTCTTCATCCTTGCATACACTTTTCTCTCAACCTCAGCTGCCCCATCCCATCAGTTGCCTACAGCTCTTAAATGCAGTTATCTCCATACTTTTTCTTATATAGAGATTCAGATATGATCTGTCTCCTTTCCCACCTTCCCTTGATTCTAGCTAATTTTTAGAAATTTTATATCTCCTTTAATGGAAAATACATGTCTTATTAACCTTCAGACAGAGAATAGTGCCCTGGAAATTATAAATGTAGGTATCTTTTATACAATAAGTGCAGGTAAAAATTTTTTATTTATTAATTTTTTGTAGAATATTTTAAGCCAGTTATATTTTATATATTTCCAGACTTTTACACATGTATTTTTTCCAAATATAAAAATAAAAGACATTGTTACCACTGGTGATATCTAATTCTATTATTTTTTTATTGGCAAGGCTACTGTTATTCCCCATTTGGGAATGCTGTGAGTTGTTTTTATTAAGTTTTCTAATTTCTAAATAAATATGGTTTATATGAATAGGTGTATTGGTTCTACACTTATCAGTAGTATAATGTGAAGAAGGAATGGACATGAAGATGTAGGGCATCAGTGTAGTATTATAGAACAAAGAGCATTTATTGGAATTACAGTCAAGCCCATGAAATTCTTAGCTCTTGAAATCTCAATTTTATCATTTATAAAACAAAAATAATAATTTCTAACATATAATATTATTGTGATAATTATAGCCCATGGTATTTTTTAAAGCATCTATCACAGTACCTGGCCATTTTAGACATAATGGGGACTTACATGCTAATTTAACTAATTTCCTATATGATTATTTTTCATGAAAAAGATTGACAAAATAGTATTGTATTTTTTTCTTTATTTTATTTATTTATTTTCTTCTTTGGAGTAATAATAATGAAGTATATGCTTGTGGTCTTTTCCAGTTTTCAGTTGCCTTTTGCATCCAGCTATCCTTTACAACTCTGTTTCTGCTAGTAGCTGGAATTATACATACTCATTGAGTTGGACATATCAGATGAAAATATAGGACATTACTTCACATATGTGGACTGTGCTTTTAAATTGATCATTTTAACCAGCACAATCACACATTTATACTTGATATAATAAATTAGGTAAATACTATCTAATTTAAAATTCATTTAAATTTTAATTATCCCATGATCATTGGTTTGCCTGTTGAGTCAACCCATTGTCCCCAGTCATCAAAAATATTATCTCTATCCTTTATATCTGCACTAGCCTTCTCTTTGGTCTGTCCTCTGACTCTATTGCCTCTCTGTAATCTATTATCTATACCAAACTAGGAGGATTTAAAAAAAAATACAAACCATGTCAAACTCAAAACCTCACCATGGCTTCCTAGCACATTTATTTAAAAACTTCATTGATACAGCTGACTGTTTGGCTCTACATGTTCACCCCTTGCCTGTATCACCAAACTCATCCCTATGCGTCTCCTCCCTGCCTGTGACTCAGCAACACTGGCTTTCTGGAATTCTTATCCCCCAGCCTTCAGGTGGTTGACTTCTTCCTGTCCTTTAGGTCATAATATAAATATCCTCATCTCAAAGAGGCTTTCATTGACCAGGTACCAGGCACTCTCTGTTATGCCAGTTTAAAAATTTTCTTCAGTTCACTATTGGACATTTCCTTTCTTTGTTAATTTATTGCTTTATTGTATCTCTTCCCCTTTAAAAATGTAAGTTCCTTGAAAGGAAGATGGGGTGTGATTTTTCCCTTTATATCCTCAGCATAATAATGCCTAGCACATGGTAACACTCAATAAATATTTGTTAAATGAACCAACAAAGAAATGCATTCTTTTTGTTAAATATATTAGCCCATTTTCTTAATTCAAGAATTACCACATCTCATGTCATTCTGTAGAATGCCATAATCTCATTTTCTTTTTATGTCCTATTTAGCCTTGGCATCCTTCTCGTTCCTTAAAACTTCAAAGATGAAATTTTTCTAAATATCTTGGATACACTTTCCCAGCATATATGATAGGCTGTAAGGGTCATGAAAGAGCATTATTCACAGTCACATTTGTTCCAGTTACGCTGGTGTCTCCCTGCTGCTCGCAGCATCTGTTTCTTTCAGGGACTGTGCTACTCAGCTTTTAGCATTCCCATCACTTTGTTATTTATTTGGAACATTAGTTTCAATTAGCCATTTGGATATATTTTGAACCTCAGTACTCATTATACTTCCTGTATCATCCCAGGCAGTTCCTCATTCTGCATGGATCTGCTCTTGGCTCTTAATATGGACTCTCTGGTCTGATGTATTTACATTTTCAACCTTTGCAAATATGAAGCCTGGTGCAGAAGCTCTGTAGTAGCTATTTTCAGACTTTTTCATCTTTGGAATGCTCTAGTGGGAAAAAAGCCAGGAAACCTACCTCATTTTCTTCCACATGCCACTTTGTCACATATTTCTTGTCATAGAGCAAACTACTACCATAATCAACTCCCGGTAGACATGCACACGTATACACATACATGAGCATGCACACACATGCACATTAATAGCAAAGTGATTTGTTTAAATCAGCTCTTCCCTTATATTACTTACTTAGAATAAATCAGAAAATAAAACCCAAACTTCTTAAAATGGCACACAAGTCCCTCATTTCCTACTACTTAACATTTTCTCACTGCCCTCTTAGACATACCATCTTCTTTTCTGTCTTAGGTTCTTTGTATTTGCCATTTTCTCTGAGTGGAAAAGTGTTCCCTCAAGTTTTCCTGTGACAGGCTTTTTTTTTTTTTTTTTTGGTACCATTCAAGAGTCAGCACAAAAATCTCCATTTTAGAGAGGATAAGTCAGTGTGATTTAGGCTACCCTCAACAACCTAGGCACTCTGCCTCCTATATTTGTGCCTTCATAGTGCTAACACTGCTGAAATCACCATATGTACTTTCTTGATATCTCTTCCCTTCCTTTGATCATTTTAGCAACCAGAGGCAGGCCTGGAATGTATTAAATGTCTAGTACAGTTGTAGGAGGAAAGAAAGAAAGAAAAACAGAAAGAGCAAAGAGAGGAAGGGAAGGAGGAAGGAGGTAAGGGAGAGGAGTGTGGGGAGAGAAAGAGACAGAGAGAAACAGAGAGAGAGAGAGGATGGCAGGTGAACAACATATTAAAATAAGTGTATTATTTAAATTCAGTTTTCTGTACTCATAGGTTTGTAGAGCTGGAAAGGACCTTAAACATCTTGCATAGTCCAGTGATTCCTTTTTGAGATTCCCTGGAAGAATAGTAATGGTCCATTATTTTCATTATTTCAAAAAGCTTATTTAAAATTTACCCATTACAGTGTATCACATCCCAACTAAAATATCAGTTTTCTTTGCTTAGCACTATAACTAACACAGTGATATATTGGTTGCCTCATGGTGATTAGAAGTGCTGATTACCTGGTGACATGATTGGTTTTTTAAAATGAGCATCCATTTCTTACTGTGAAAGTGATTTAGTTTATATGTAAGACAGAAGTTTTCCAAAAAATAGTTTCTTAGGGAAATGTAATGAAAGGAGCATTTCACGGTGACAGATTTAGGAACTACTAATTCAGTCCAAACTTTTTCATGATAAATGAGGAAATTAAGGCAAATCACCCACAATTTTATTCCTAGTTTCAGCATAGCCAGTATTGAACCAAGAACTAATTGCAAAACAGTGTTCTTTCTAATCTGTAAGTGGTGTTAAAAATGATTGTAAATAATAATATTTTGCAAAAAGCAGTATAGATGTAGTCACATTATAAATAATCTTTAATTGCTATAGATCACTTCACTAGGCCAACTCAAGAAAATGTACTGTATATAATTTGTATGTACGATTTTAGGATCACAAAATAATTTAAGTATCTCATTCTCTCTTTTCTATATTGCAAACCTCAGTTTATGTTACTGACTGACTGGCATACTATTTTTTAATTCTAATTTGTTTCAGGGCACACCATGTGAAATTTCATCTGAAATGAACTTTAGAAGTTATTCGTCTGAATATAAAAGTATTCTCTCTACCAGGAAAGCCAGAAACTGCACAGATTCAGTAACATTTTATAGCAGAAATCATCTTTCTGAAAGGAAAATACAATTTTTGAGAGCATATTTTGAATGTAATTACACATAAAGATACATTCTAGCTGACTTTTTGCAGATAGACTCTGTAGGTGACTGTATGACATGACTAGGGGCACTGAGAACCCCCAACATCTGCCCCAATTCTATGCAGCCTTCTAGCTAGTGACTGAAATTCTGTAACACAAATTTCATCCTCTAATGAAAGACTTTGTTTGACCTTGTTGTGAAATATATTTTTACTTCAACAGAGAATTCCACCTACTATTCTGAAAAACTGGATGAAGTAGGTCCTCATAGGTGACGCACTGGAAAATAGAAAAATGACAACAAAGGGAAATGAACACAGACATATAAGACTTGTGGGTTAAAAATGCAAATATTTTATAATTTTAAATTTTGTTTTAGAGATGACCCCACGGTTACCACATTTTGGAATTACTAGAAGTTTACTTTTTTAATCTTAAGAATGCTTTTTATGTTTTCCATCAGTGGAAAGAGAATCCATACTATCATAATACTTTCTTACAAGAAACACATTTGGTTCTGAGAAGGGATGAGAGAAATATGGTGCTGATTAGAGTGAGTAGAATCAAGGGACTGTTTCTGTTGGATTCATACAAAGTTCAAATATCATCTCATGCCTTGTACCATATCTGCTGTACCATATTCTTACAATATGCCCTCTACCTATATTTTCATCTTAAATTCTAGTTTTCTGCTTGCAGTCTGTTTTACCCATACTAATGACCATTAATTCCTAGAAGCTAACAAGATTTGTCTTGTCTCATGACCTTTGTTCATAGAGCACACTCTGTCTGGACCATCTCTTTCCTTTGTCTTCACCTTGGAAATTCCTATTCATGTTTCTGCTTTCAATATAAAATATTTCCTCCAGAAAGCTTCTCTTTATTCAGTCATCCCCAAGATCAAATTAGTGCTTCTATTATGTATTCCTATAAAATTCTGCATTTCCCATATTATGTCAATTAACCATAGCTTGTAAAAGCCACCCCAAGTCTTAGAGGCTTAAAACAACAGTACTTTACTATTTCTCACAATTCTCTTGGTTTGCAGGATGTTTCTGAGCTCACATGTATAGCTGCATTAAGCTGCAGGGTTTACTGGACTGCAAGGTCCACTATGGCCTCACTTATTGAAGTGCCTCAATATTCTCAACTGGAGCACTTCAGTTCTCCTTCATGTGCCTCTCATTTTCTGGTAGGCTAGACATAGTTCCTTGTATGGTAGTCTCAGGGAAACATTCCAAGACAGCCAAGGTGGAAGCTATAAGGACTGTTGGAACTGAGACACAAGAATTTACACAATAGCACTTCTGATTTACTCTGTTGGTCATAGTAAGGCAGGAGGACTACTTAGATCCAAGGGCATGGGGAAATAGTTTGTACCTCTTGATGGAAAGAGTTGCAAAGAATGTGTGGCCATATTTAATCTGACACACCAACATAGTGCAGTCATATTTTATTGTTTTTTCTTGTTTGTCTATTGTTTTTACTTCTATTTTAATTAAAATTTACTTCTTTTTAAACATCTTTATTGGAGTATAATTGCTTTACATTGTTGTGTTAGTTGCTGCTGTATAACAAAATGAATCAGCTATACGTATACATATATCCCCATATCCCCTCCCTCTTGCGTCTCCCTCCCACCCTCCCTATCCCACCCCTCTAGGTGGTCACAAAGCACCGAGCTGATCTCCCCGTGCTATGTGACTACTTCCCACTAGCTATCTAATTTACATTTGGTAGTATATATATGTCAGTGCCACTCTCACTTCGTCCCAGCTTACCCTTCCCCCTCCCCCTGTCCTCAAGTCCATTCGCTATGTCTGCATCTGCGTCTTTATTCCTGCCCTGCCCTTAGGTTCATCAGACCTATTTTTTTTTTCAGATTCCATATATATGGGTTAGCATACGGTATTTGTTGTTTCTTTGTTTTGTTTTTTTTTTAACACCTTTATTGGAGTGTATTTGCTTCACAATGGTATGCTAGTTTCTGCTCTATAACAAAGTGAATCAGCTATACATACACATATATCCCCATAGCTCCTCTCTCTTGCATCTCCCTCCCACCCTCCCTATCCCACCCTCTAGGTGGTCACAAAGCACGGAGCTGATCTCCCTGTGCTATGCGGCTGCTTCCCACTAGCTAGCTATTTTACATTTGGTAGTGTATATATGTCCATGCCACTCTCTCACTTCGTCCCAGCTTCCCCTTCCCCCTTCCCCGTGTCCTCAAGTCCATTCTCTACGTCTGCGTATTTACTCCTGTCCTGCCCCTAGGCTCATCAGAACCATTTTATTTTTTTTAAATTCCATATATATGTGTTAGCATACGGTATCTGTTTTTCTCTTTCTGACTTAGTTCACTTTGTATGACAGACTTTTATGTTTACATTATCTCTCTCACTCATCATTGTATCCTACCATTGAACAATGGCTAGCTAGCAGTTTAATATAGATGTTCATTGAATAAAAGTTAGTGACCCTATTGCTATTATTTTAATTTTTATTCCTTAAATGTGAATTCAAATATATAAATTTTACTCTCAAAATGTAATATTGTCTCAAAGGAAAATACATATTACTTCATAGAAATATAGAGCACGAGAGACCGTGGAACATAGTTATAGAGAAATAAAGTGAAATTCCCAAGTTCTGACTGAATAAGAAGCAGTATGTCACCAAGGTTAAGAATACAAGCTATGGAATCTGACAGTCTGAATAAAAGTGCCAGATGTATCAAGTCTTTTATTTTTATTTCCCACTCTTTCATTTTATTAAGGTTTTAGCGCAAATGTCACTTTGTGTTTCACTACTAGCTATTATATTAATCTGTCCATTCTTCATCTCTTCCACTTGAATGTAATCTTTCTTAGGAAACGTACTGTCTGTACTACTCACCTCTGAATTATTCAGTGCCTGACGGACATAAAGTGGGCACTCATATATTCTTGTTAGAAGAATACCTGACTGAATGAATGACTTGAGACAATAAACACTTGAGTGAATACATGAATGAATGCCCTTAATCAAATTATTTATCCTGGACTATGTTAATTTTAATTGTATCTTCTGCATATGATTTTTGAAGGCTAAACGGAAAATGTTTGTCATAGAACTTGCATGAAGTAAGTGATCCGTAATTGTTAGAAGCTATGATTATTAGAACTTGGAATCAGGGGGAATAGTTGCTTAGGACTAAGTGATTCCTGGGTCTTTAGGGCAAAAGTTCTCATAGTAAAGTATCTACTCTCCATAAATAATAAAATTTATGTGAAGCTAAGAAAAACTATTCCTCTTATGAAATTTTCTGAAGATTAGAGAAGTCCTTGTAGGTAAAAGTTAGGAACCAGAAACTTACAGAAGCTTTTGTTCATGCAGCAAGGAAAAAAAAAAGTGATCCAATTTTGTAACATGGTAGGAAGGCTTAGGGATGGTAATACAAGTCTTGTAACTATTGAGCAGCAAATAATTTTCAAAGATAAGTGAAATTAGATTACTTAGAACTGTTATGAGAGGAAAAACTATAATAGTTAAAGGAGGAAATAGTAAGAACACAGAGGCATCATGTCAAGCTGAAACTGAATTATTAAAAAACAAGACAGGCTGTTGGGGTGTGTATATACTTTTGCTGTATTTGCAAGTGAAACAGGTATGGAATTTAATCCACAGACTTGCATGAGCAAGAAATGTCACTTTGTTCTCTTAAATTCAGATAAAGTTGAGAGACCTTATTGTCCCTGACAGAAGAATTCTATCCAGATCATTGTGTGTGAGGGTAGAAAAAACATTGGCACCTTCTTCTTCCCTTGAGTTGCAGAAGAATCCAAGGGGCATTTGCAGTGCTTGGACAGTGGCACCCTGTCATCACTGTCCAAGCCCAAATTTCCCATGAAATCAGGTAATCCTGGGCTTCCCATGACAAGCCTGAGTAGAAAATCTTAGCCAAAGGTGAGAGTCCACATTCCTCTTCCACTTCCTGAGATGCAGTAGGGAGGTTGTGTATGTCATCTTCAGTGCCTCTCCTTGGCCCCCAACCTCTACCCAAGTCATTGACTCTCTCCTGTCACTTGATAATCCCCTCAAGAATTCTAGACTGTTAGGAAACAAAAGCTATGGAGAGATCTTAGAGCAAATTTCTCCTTTAGTCCTGCAGAACCATCCTTCCCTGAGGCAAGGGAGTTGCAAGAGAGACCTGGTAAAAATCAGACATGTGTTGGGGAAGGAGGGGGAAGAAATACAAGGAAGACAAAACATAAATAAATAACTTATATGTTGACTGAGACACAAGTGTTTACACACTATTTTGTATTGGGGAGGCTAAGCAGAGGTGTACTGATTTTCAGGAGTTAAGACTGTGGTTTTGGGATTATACAATTTGGGCCCAGTCCTAGCTTTTTAATTTACTAGCAGAGTGAGTTAGTGTATGTTTTGAAACTACTCTGAGCTTTAATATCCTCAGCTCATAGGTACTTAGGACTGTGTCTATAACACAGTAAATGTTCAGTAAATGTTGAGTCCTCTTTATAACATGTTTATTTAAATAGTCTGTTATCTAGTCATTTAAAGTAACCATTAGAATGACCAATATATTTATGGTGTTTTAATCACCTGTATTCAGAAATTTGGGGAGATTAGATACCATTCCACAGGTGAAAAGCCAAGTCTCCACCATCTTTATAAAAGTTAAAAGTATATGTAAGAAAAATGATTTGATAATCATTATTATTGCCTGTAATTGGAATATACAAAACTCATCTGGGTAGATATAAAACTTTTAGGTATTTTAAACCACTTTAATGATTAAGAAAACTTCCTTTTCTTTAATATTTTTCATCCAAAAGTCAGTCAATTAAACTGTGTGTGATCTTAATCAAATAGAATACTCTTACTCATTATTAGGCTTGTATAGGCTTCATACCTCTGTTTTATTGATGGTATTGCAAGACAGTCTTTTTACTTAGAGTCTTGAAATAAAATGTAGTCTTTGTAAGAAAGGTTACTGGACAGAATAATTACATGAAGAAATATGAAGATTTACCTTTCAATGTGGGAATACATATTTTAAATACCCCAACATATAATTATATATAATACCCCAATATATAATGTATATTTGTCTGTCCAGTTAATAGTAACCTTTAATGGTAGACTCAAGGTTCTTACCATTTCTAAAGGTTTTGAAAAAACTTTCCTTCAACATGCTACTTTTTTAAGCCAAGATTTGTATTTTTTTCCCAAGAAAATCACTCCTGCAACTAATTAATTAGCTGCTACAGGATAAAAAGTGTTTTACAGAGTGTTGATGCAGGAAAATAAGACTTCCTTTGGCTTGAGTTTCTTATTAGGCTGCTCTACTTCAGCATATTTATGCAGATATTCACCAGTTGCTCAGCAACCTTTCCACAATAAATACCATAATAGTCTTCCAGAATGTCAGCACTTTCCTATCTGCCCACACCTCCATTACACCCACCTGTTAATAATGAACCTAGTTATTTCAAATCATATAACAACCACATGGGATCAGATATTAACCTATGATAAGTGCCACAACAAGTAGTGTTCAGTGATCTTACTGCAAGCTTCACACTCCTCATCAAAACATATATTTCTCAAACTGCCCCTATTATTTCTTTTGAGGAGAAGAAAACTTTACAATAAACTAATTCAAACTAAATAGTTGAGCAATCACTCTGATATGTGTGTTCTCTCAACCAAAAAAGCATTTGTCTGATAAGAGAACAATTATGAGAGAGCAATGCCTAATCCTAAAGAGCATCATTTTTTTTAAGTAGCATCTGGATACACAGAGAGAAATAGCTCCTTGGTTCCCTTTAAATCATATCACATATATGAAACCAGCATTAGGTATACTTTATACTTTAGGTATTAAAAAAAAAGAGGAACACTTATAATTAGTAAGAAAATGACAAACCCCCTGCCCTCCCCAATCTAGAATGCCATTATAGAAGGAAATAGAGGAAAAACATGGAAACACTGAGATAGTCAAAGTAAGCAGGACTCAGGGACATGATGAGCTAGGTCAGGATAAAGCCTTTTATTTTTTCTTTCAACCATGATATGTATAAAGGGTAACTCCACCAGTTCCTTTCCCTTACTTCTTTCCCTTCTTCACAATACCAAATATCATCATTATAAAATATTTTTTTGGAGGGAAAAAGGTTCTGGAGAATGGAAGAAAAGGGAAACACTACCCTCATTTGAGAAAAGACAAATGAAAGAGTGATTCATGTGTTCTTAGATGTCCCTTCCTCTTTTCATTACTTATGTTCTAGCACATGCAATATTAATTGCAGTTATAATTATGTTTTTATATTGTTTAAATACATCTGAACAGGTCCAATTTCTTTCTTATTTATATCCTTAAAATACATTTAACACTCAATAACTATTAAACATAAAATGAAATGTTTATGTTTTTGAAAAATAAGAGAGAAGTACATTTATCCACATTCATTCTTCCCTCATATATGTATGAAACATTCAAGGGTAAGTGAGAGATATACATGTATAAGACATGATTTCTACTTTCAAAACGTCATTAATACATATCAGTTATTAGAGACAGCAGTGTTCTGAAAGTGAAGGAGTTCCTTATATTACACTTTGGAATAAAAGATATGTGGTATCCCTTTTTGCTAACAATGCCTTTAAATCTTCCATGAGAACTGGCAGCTATTCCACAAGATTTTTTGTGGAAGGAAATTAAACAAGTGTGTGTTAAGTTACATTTTGTTTTGGGGAAACCCAGAATGTGTCCTTCTAGTTCTGCTGAGAGGTAAGAGCTGCTACAAGAAAGAGGTCTCAAAATGCAGGATTCTAGGAGGTGGTTTTAGGAAAGTGTGAAGAGACATTCTATCCTTTTATTCTTATGAAATATGACAAGGATGTTGTGAATCTTACTTCAAAGCTAGGTGTTCAAGTTTTATTGTCAGTATTGTGACTTTATGGATTAACATTATGCTTAATTACACAAAAAAGGCTTCAGTTTGCATTTTTGAATATTTATTCTTGTGAGTGGTGTGTGTGTTTGTGACTGGGCACATTAAAATTAAAAAGAAGACACCTTGGACCTATCACTGCACATTGTTGAGACTTCCAAAAATGTATGAAAAGGAGTGATAAGATGCTGACGCTTCATTTTGCAACTTCACTTTAATCAACTAGGTGAAGCAAGAAATGGCTCTTAGAGAGAGAAAATCTTCAAGACCCATACAGCCCTCTACTTAAATTTTTCCTCGCATGAGCTTACTATATTTTTAGTACTAAGAAATTAGATGTCTCTTCTCTCACATTCTGTGACAAACTGTGAGGATATTTAGTGTAACATTCATGGATTTATACTATATAACATATATTATATAACATATATAACATGTTATATGACAAGTATATGTATTTACCATATATACCACATTACCATATTACCATATATATGTGTGTGTGCATACATACACACACGCACACACACGTAGTTTTGTTGTGGTAGACCAACAGAGTACTCTCTGTATGCTTTCTAAAACTTGGTATTTTCTATGTTTCATTTAGGTAAAGATATTTATGCTGGTTTGGCATGTGGGTTTATCAAAATAGCAAACAATTCAGAATATGGAGTTTTTATCTTGTATATAAACAACTTGGCATTAGCACATATTTTGTTGAATATTTGTTTTATAATCATTTATTTACTCATAGTAAGTGTGGATTTAGTAAATGTATCACTAAATCTTGCTATCATCAGTTTCAGCTTAGATTGCAAATATTTATTCATTTAAGATCACTTGCATCTGATAAACAATAACAAGTCCACTTGCAAAAGTTAATATTGGTGTCCCTATTTAATGCTTAAAAATTTAGATATAAATATATAATATAAATGTAAATATATATCAATATGTCAGTGAATTCAGAAAGACAATATTTATTTAAACTCTCAGTTCTATTTTTAAATTAATGTGTACCTAATTTATTTAATTAATTCATGATCATAGAAAATCTGTTACTTGAATTAGTGAGATCAACTTCTTTCCCATTTCTTTGTATCAGAAATCTGGATTTAGGGGGCAGCATTTTTGCATTGTCATATCATATTTTAATGGCTGAATGGTTTCTTTCTTAGAGGTGTATCTTATAATTAAGAATATATTATATTTATTTAATGAGATGTTTTAAGATCATAGTCTTATTTAGTTTCAAAATAAATGAAGCATTTTAATTTAAAATCAAAACTTTATAAGACCAATATATACCTGCTCTTTAAAACTAAATTAGAAACTAATTTTTTCAGGATTTGTCCATTTATTTTCCTAGTCAGACAGACAATTTTATATTAGGTAATGACTAATCAAAGGTAGATTATTTATATTTTTCCTACAATTTAAAGGCTACTTTCTATTTGTTTACTCATCTCTTCTATAAATTGAATATTCATAGTACACCCACATCCACCAGATTATACTATTAAATACTAAGCCATACAGATTTTAGAATACTGGAATTTATAACGTTTAAAATGCAAAATACTTATTTTCCCAACTACTGTATGCTTCCTAACTGTAACATGTATCAAAGCAGTGGCTTTGTTTTACTTCACCCCCTCATATTTTAATTAGTTTTCAAGAGTCCTCATTTATTGACACTCTCCTGTAAGTTTCATGTAATATTAAATGAAAGAAGAAATACAACATACAAATTAAAATACATATGCTAAAATTTATAGAATATCTAAATGTGACTCATATAGAATTGCTGCATTAGTTGTATTTATATTTTATTTTGATGTTATTTTGTTTATTTTTTCTTTTGCATGTTTTCATGTTAAATATGTTTATTGCATTTTTCTTCATTATATATCATTATGCCACAAAATTATTCAATTAAGATTATTTTGTTATTTAAGCTTTTATTCAAATGTTTCGTTTGAAATGCTAAAATCAATGGAACAGAATATATGTCTTATATAAAATAACATGCCAAATATAAATATCTAAAAGCTACTTCTATGGATACGTAGTTATCTTTAACATGTACTTGTATAGCTGTATGCATTTTCGGACATCCACTCATATCTCTAGCAAAATATTCTGTTCTTTACATCTGTGATGAGTTAGACAATAATTACAAAGCAATATAACAATTTAAAAAAAATCTGTAAAACTAAAATTTTAATCAAAATGAAATTCAAATTCAATTTTTTGAGTTTTTATTTAAGATACTTTCTATGATGCGTTTATAAATCGCTTTACATGAATTATGCTTAGTACCTTGCAGATTGTTGAAATAAGAAAGCCTTCAAAAATATAATTTTTAATATGATACATAATAAAATCCAAATTTAGTTATATAATTTAATTGTGCTATTATATAAATTTGCCAATTTACATGTGTAACACATGTCATTTTCCATTATCATAATTCCAAGAGGACATATAGTTATGATTTATAGAAGCATGCTTATATGTGTAAATCATTTCATTTTATTTTTGTTATATTTGAAAATGTTTTTTATTAAAATATTAATAAAATTATATTTTAGATGTATTTATATTTTAAACATCAAATTTATAATATATCTCTAGCAAGTTAATTGACAGGGTAATCTAATGGTGATAAACTACATCTTGTATACATGGTTTTATTTCTAATGAAGAATGGGTTTTTTGAATGTACAGTTTATTCCTAAATTTGGGTTGTATGTCTTGTAACATGCATTTAATACTGTGCTATTAAAGATAATACTTACATAATTGTGTAGCATACTTAAAATATTTTAAAAGAAAGTTATAGTTTAATATTGAATTATATTATATATTTAATATTGAATTGTTCCTATATATAATCCTAAGCCTTTTTCCAGCATTGGCAATTTCCTCATAAAACAGTTATGTATGCAAAAACGTTGAGTATTTTGAAACTGTTAAAAGATGCATTTTGACAATTTAAAAATCTGTTTCACACACTGCCAATTTAAAATGGTACCAAAATTAGTATTCTAAATTGGTCTACATTTTAAATAAAATGATTATACAATATATGATATAATTGTATAGTGATGGATGATTCTATTGCCTTATAAAGGAAATCAATGCTTTTTATAGTTCCACTACATATATATGTATATATAAGTGCCTAACTAAATTTAGATGCACTTCTATTTCCTGCCATTATGAGATATATCTACTTTTTACTGTACAGAAATTTGAACATTCTAAATAAATCCATTTCACACTAACATTGTAAACTATCATGGTTTGGGAATGTTGACACAAATCTTCAAGTAACTATTACTTATGCATTTAAATCTTCAGATTCCACACTTTTTCAGTGATGTTTTTGAAAGTTCAAAACAAAACCATCAATTTTTCCTTTCTTTGGAATTATTCTTCATTTCATTATACTGTTTGACCTATGATTTACCACATTAAAAATTATAGTCATGTTTCATTCATGAAATTTATCCTCTTTATTATTGTTATTATTAACAATAATAATTATAATAATTATTAAATTCATTCATTCTTTTATTCTTTTTTTTGAGGGATATTTCTTGAGCATATACTATGTACTGGGTATTGTCCTAGATACTTGAGATTCAGCAATGAATGGAATTTACAAAAATCTCAGCCTTCAGGGACCTTGCATTATAGTATGGGGAGGAAAAATTATGAACACAAAATTTAAGTAAAACATAAGAACAGGTTAGTAAAATATCTGGTTGAAATATATAGCTAATTACACTATGGATATTAAATAAATGGTTTTTTTAATGCTTTATTCAAATATTACACCCTGCTCTGCATTCAGGTTAAGAGAGTAATACTGAATATTCACTACCAATAGCAAGAGTAGACCTCTATTACTGAAGATTTTAAGATTGGGAGTGCTAGCAAGTCCTGGATCTAAACGCTACTAAAGATCAGTTCTAACTCACAAATTTGTTTAAGAACTGTATTTATCCTCTGGGGTCTTCAAAAAATGGGTGTTTGAAATTAGTCTGTAGAGTTTAAAGATTAGTTATAGAAGCAACCTGGACACATTCCTAAGAATTACCCCAGATTCATTTACCCAAATACAGGAGATTATTTAGGATTAATTGTAATGAACTTCAGTGATGAAATATAATAAATAGCTATTAATTTACTTCCTTGCTAAAGGTAGAAACGCTGAGATTTGAGAGAGTACAAATTCCATTATTTTTTATACTTTTAGATTGCATTTAGCAACATATGTTTACAGTTAAATGCTTTCCTTTTTTAAACTAAACCTGAAAGCCTGGAAATTATGATAAAGTCAGGAAAAGTTCTAAAGTATTAGTTTTTATCCTGATTTGTCATACTTCCTTTCAAAAAGAAAGGTGCAATTAAACTTCCCAGAATAATATGGACCAGGTACTGTTTTTATAGTAATGAGCACATGAACATCAAAATGTCTGATTTACCATGAGGTCAGTTACTGAATGTTAGTAATGCATGTGTAGCTATTGCTTAATCATGTGACTAAAGAAAACCCTTACCAAATATTAGCTTAATAAATATTACTGGCCAATTTGCATAACCAACATGCATTTAGTAGATTTTAATATTCACAAAGTAACTTGGATGAATATTCAATAGCAACTTTTTTCTGATTAACGCTTTACAGTATATTAAAAGCCTTTAGAATAATCTGATAATCGTCATACCTCATTTACCCCTGCCCGCCACAAAGTACAATCATTTAATTTTTTGAATTTGTAAATCAAATTAAAATGATACGAAAACACAGGCTGGAAGAATTAGTAATAGACATGTGCTCCTTTGCTTGCTTGTGAATGACAGGGGCTCATGTTTGACTTCTTTTTTGAGTTTAAAGCAGGAACCCGAATTACTAGTCCTACTAAGCATCTGCCTACAGGGTGGGGGGAGGGGAAGGAGGCAGAACATGCTCAAACCACATTATGTGATATAGCTGTTTTTTCTCTCGCAAAATGAATAAAATATACCCATGTATTTTTGTCTAAAATATCTAAATATACATTGTGGACAGAATTTTGAAATGCAGTTTATTGAGAAAGCAAGTATATAAAAACATATACCACTCATTGGCTTTAAAACAATACTCAGAAGTTTTCTAACCAGGACATGATTATTATTCCTAATTAGTAGCTGTTCCTCCAAAATTCAATATTTTTTTCTTGTTAAGCATTTTAGCTGTCAAGATCCTTCTAAGTATATCTTCATTCTGTTTCATGCTTCTATTATAAAGTTTCATCTTTTTTCCTTATGTGAGAATTACGTACTACCAAGCACAATCTCTGAAAAAGTTTAAGTGAAAGAAAAAAAAAGCCTAATTTGGTACCTTTAAAACAATTTTAAAATTATAGTGAAACTTTAATAAGGTTAAGAATGTAGAGAATTACTGTGACATGCTTATGAGATATTTGGAAACTTTCAACCTTTTTTTAAAGCTAGTTTTGTATGAATAAAATTTCCATGCTAATAGTTAATTTTCAGTCATTTCTAAATAAAACAATTTATTTAATTTTAACTAGTTGAAAATTGGTTAATCTCAAGTTTTACTTTAAAACTCTGAAAAATATTACCCAACTTCCAAAACAACCTGGTAAATTCTAAAGTATGTATAGCTCACGACATTGAATATTTTATCATGTTGACTGCTTTCTGGCAAATGAGGTTAAGATAGACATTTACATAGAGTAGTTTTTCAGAGCTTCATTTTTTAAAATCATTTTGTTTTCAATTTGGCTTTGATTTTTAAATTCTCCTTTCTTCACTTTTTTGTCCTAAAATAGAAAAATTTGATATTTTTCCCAGAAATCATGAAGTGATATGGCACAGACTATTCAAAGCATACTTCTGAGAAAAGTGTGGTTACATAGTTACCCATTCTGTCAAAACTTGTCACTTGCCAGGCATTTGTTGCTAAAAAATCATCTGTAGATAAATAATGAATAAGATTGATTCAGGGCCATGTAAAGGGTTTACTGTTTCACCTTTTTCTCCCTAATGTGTTACAATTAAAATGTGGTATATTTGTGTATAATATCCATTCATAGGTTGATTGATATAGACCAAACATCAGATCTGGTTACTTCACATTTTAGTGGTGTGTTTGTGTTTTGCCTTTTCATGTTTGATAATACTTAAGGTGATAGAGGGAATATAATTTATTAAACTTATCAGAAAAAAAAAAAACAAAATTTAAAAGAAAAAGTTAGCATCTAGTGCTACTGTGTCCCACAGGTTCTTCTCCATTGACCCACACTACCTCCACTGGTGAGTTAGAGGAGCATAACAGGACTACCACTGGTGCTATTGCTGTTGCTAGCACATCTGCAGATGTTACTGTATCCAGTGTTACAGCTGTCACCATCCATAGACTTTCCGAGGAACAGCGAGTGCAAGTAAAGAATATCAGAAATTCAGGTCTGGACCCCAACACATCCAAGGACGGGCTCTCTCCTCATCAAGCAGATACACAAAGTACAAGGAGAAGACCAAGAAATGCTGAACAGATAGAAAGAACTAAAGAGCTTGCAGTTGTTACTCATAGAGGTATTGGATGTTATTTTACTTGTGCCCATTTAGTTACAGCCAAAGCTATATTTTGGTAATGATTCTAATTAGAGAATGAGCTCAAACAGAGCCAAGATGTAGGAAGTGAAAGAAAGAGTTCAAAGTAGCTGAAAAATATAGACAGTAACAGTCAGAACCTGAATAATTTGAAAGTACAAAAATTAGAAAAAAAAACAAATCAAAGTGTAGTGCAAATGTTGGAGGGAGGAGGGAGTAAAAATAGAAAGAAAATAATGCATAAAGGATAGTAAAAATAAGTACTAAATACCCGTTGCTTATTATATACCACTTATGGTATTGAGATAACATGAAAATAAAAAAGCCATTTTTCTATTAATAAGTGCACACATTTACTGATTGATGATTTATCCTATGTAGTAATTTTCATATTTGCATGAAAAATTTTTTACACAAATGTTAATTTATTATTGAGAAAATAGATAATTTGATTGGGAAAAATGAAAACATTATGTCTGGTGATTATTTTATATAGCTTATTCTACTGTTTCTGAATTACCTATTGCCTGACCCATATGATTGCATTGAGAACAGATTTCTCATTTTGAAAAGGTAACAGGTATTCATTGATATTATGACTCCAAATTTAATATTGCTTAACTTCCTACTTTAATTTTTAGAGATAAAAATACCACAGAGCCAAATCATATATTGGTAATTTTCTAATCAATTAATATAAGCCTATCTTTTACAAAATTAGGAAGTGTAGCAATTTTCTGTTTCTTGGTAGCAGGTTTCATTGAACAGTTTAGGAAAAAAATAGTGTAGTATCAAAAACTAACAAATATATATTGATATATGCATCAGTGGAAATATTAATTAATTGCACATTAATATTTGGAGAACAAAATATCTACTCCAGCTCTATTTCCAACTCATAATCATATATTCTCCAAATATAAGTAATAGAAAACCATTCAAATGCTTAATACACACTAAGGAGAAAAATCAAGACATCTTTACATAAATTGATTGAAAATCATACAGAAGTATCTCAGGAGCTCATTTCCATCAGAATTCATACTGAAAGTACTTACTTTGATTCTCTTTAATAAGAAGCTTTCTAAAATGAATTCTTGGGAATTCCCTGGTGGTCCAGTGGTTAGGGCTCTGTGCTTCCACTGCAGGGGTCATGGGTTCAATCCCTGGTCGGGGAACAGAGATCCTGCAAGCCACGTGGCATGGCCAAAAAAAATAAAAAATAAAAAAAATAAAATGAATTTTTAGCATGTGATAGTCTCCTTTAAAGGATTAAAATGATATCATCTTGGTTCTCTATTCACTCTCCTACCATGAATATTTCCATTCATGTGAATATAGGGATCATTATCAAATTTATGATTTGCTTAATCAAGTAGATTTTCTTATTACTGGGAAACAAAAAATGTGTAAATATTAATGAAATATCGATTAAGAAAAAAGCCCTTCAATTTAGTATTTTCACTCTCTTCAGAAATTTGCATGAGCTAATTAACATTAACAAACTTTCCTGTATTCATTCTATTACCCGCTGAAAAAGAGGCAGGTAATTTTCGGACATAAGTTTATTATTTATCAACTAATAATACAAATGCCGCTTCAGCCAAAGTTTGCCATCAAGTGATCTGAGAAACTCTGATGCTACAAATTAAATATTTTGTAGAACTTGAATAAATAATTCAGATTGAAAAGGGAATAAGTAGTTGTCAATTTTTAGATTAAATAATGTGATTTGAAAATTAATCTAAAATTTGAAGTACATTCATCTAAATTTCAATTAAGCATCAAGATTACATCCTTGGTAAATTCCAAATCAGTGCTCAAATTTTCTCAAGTGTTGTCATAATCCCCCAGTGCTGTTTTACAGCATTCAGAATATTTAGACCTGTTTCACATATATTCTTTCTAAAATAGTGTTTATGGATATGATATTCATTCAATGCTGCCATCTACCTTGGTCATAAATATTTTTAATCATTGATGTTTAAATTATGTTTACAGAAAACATTTTGAATGTTATATTCATCATTTTTTAGTGACTTAAATTATTATACTTTCATCAAATCTTTATTTTAATTAAAATTGGTCCTTCTGACTCTTCTTCAGTAACCTGCTATTACAGTGATTTTAGTTGGCTCATTACCTATTATATTTGACACAAACTATTAACATTTGGGGGAAAAAAATTGTCAATGTTAGAAGTAAAGGAAACCTGTTATCCTATATCTATTATGCTTTTTAAAAACCTCAATATACAACTATATTTTCAGATATAAAACAGTCCTCAAAGACTTTAAGCAGGACCAAATTTCTAAATTAGGATTGGCTGACATGAAAACAGTATTCTTTTTAAGAATAATTTCAGTTCAGCCAGCATGTCTGAAATGCCCACTGAGCTCTGTTCTGTGCGAAATAAGGATGAATATTACATGGTCCCTTCTTTCGAGAGAGTGAGATAGAGTGGAGAACATAGAGAAATCCACCCTGGTGGAACAAGGAAGATTTTGTAAAGCTCATGGCTGAGCAGAGCACTAAAGGAGTTACAGGATGCATGTAGGCAGTGAGTCCTGTAATTGACATTTTAGATGAGTCAGTAAAAATAATACAAAACTAACTTGCTTAATTTTTCTAGATATTTTAGAGAAAAAATAATTCTTGTTCGTCTATTCCATTCTGCACAATGTAGTCAGAATTACCTTTTAAAAATGAAAATCTAATCACTTCACTCCACTGCTTTAAAGCTTCCACTGTTTTTCCAGTGATCTTGGGAAAAAAGTCGAGACTTGATGATGACCCATGGGAACCTCTGTGATCTGGCTTTTTGCCTATATCTCCAAATTCATCTCTTTCACAGTCATTCTTTATTTTTTTGGCCAAAAAGAATTTCTTTTAATTTGTCAAACATACCATGTTCTTTTCTACCTCAGGCCACTCCCAAAGCTATTCCTTCTTCCTTTCAACCAAATCATTCTAATTCTCTTTCCAAGATTTAGCTTAAATTGTTGTAACTAGCGACTTTAAGTTCTGTAAGGTAAGGAGTGGATGGGTCTTGTTCAAGCTGCATTCCCAGTGCCTAGAACAACTTCTGACCCATAGACATATTTAGATAATATTTAGTAAACTGATGAATAAATGTTTACAGTTTCACCAGCTAGAGTATTCACTCAAATGACTTAAAGGCTTAAAATAATATTCTTCAATATAATCAAGTATCCATGTATTTCAGTATTAAAGATAGCTATTTTGTTACAGTTATAGAAAACAGCGTTTTTAATTACTTTGAAAGGCAAAAGTATTCTCATGTACTTACAATAAAATATTGCTTTTTTATTATATTACCACTTCAAAATTCACAAAATAAAACTAGATATAAATGCCTTGCTTACGCCCTTTTCACATTTATAAAATCAAAGAAAATTTATAAATGAACATAAGCAAGCTATAAATTCAATAAATTTCATATGAATAAATATTAATGTAATACAATGGATATTATTTTACTGAAATTAATTACCATCTAAAGCATATATACAATAGAGATTGTGATAGCATAGGTTTGTTTTTATGTCTACAAGTGTGTACAGTTTTGTACTGTGATAATTTGGCATTTTTCATCATGTTTCTCTATTCACACTGCAATTATACTTTCATTTTTTGAAAGTTTCATTTATGAAACTTTCATTTTTATGATGTCTTTTGATCATTACTAATTCCTAATTTGTCTATTCTCAATAACTTGAGGTAAAGTGCTTACAGTTTACACTATTACCACTATGAAAACAAAGATAACAAAGACACTGAAATTGTTCATAGTATTTGGTACTTATGAGTGTGTAGATTCAAAAATCTATGTATTAATTTATGATTAATTAAACCTTAAATCACTAGTTAATTATAAAAGCTGCACAATTAATAAATAATTTGAAAAAAATCTTGGAATATTTATCAAAGACATTTTCAATCCCAAGAGGGTACTGTTCCAATTAATTTTTCCTATAGTACTATAGTTAAAACATCAGTAATTCAACTTAAGTTATCCTCTTAAAAGTTTTTTTTTTCACTTTCTATTTGTTCTTAGTAAAAGAAAACCCTTTCTGGTTTTCTCCATTTAAAAAGATTCTTTAACGTTGAAATATAAACAAGTAAAAGAGAAAAATACTGATAAATAATGTTGACTTAGCTCTTCTTTAAAAACAGTGTATTAACACTACAGTTTCCTTTATTAGTGCTCAGTAGACTTCAAAATGAAAATTCAGCTTTATTGACTGGATTTTAGTCCACTTTTTTCACCTGCTATGTGTGAGACTCTTTGCAGGCAATGTGAACTATTAGGGTTGAATTTCCCTATCAGTAAAATAGTATCACAGTATTACATTAGGGTTATAGTGAGGATTAAACACAGTATTAAGTACAAATGACAAAAAATTTCAAGTATTTTCTCCCAATGGAAAGGAAAAACCAAATTGCCCACCATTGCTGGTTAGCTTTGAGGTCAGAGAGCTAGGCTGAGTTTATACTCTGTCCCTTATTAACTATATGATCTTGAGCAATAACTTCAACTCTCAAACCTGCAATTTCTTAGTAACTGAGAATACCTACCTCATAGGTAGTTATGTGAAAAAAAATTTAGCACAGTTGCTGGCTTATGTTTAACAAATAGTAATTGTTATTATTTTTATTATTCACCAAATACGTTTTAACTCTTGCTATGTACATGATATTGTGCTGTATAGTAGAGATATAAAAATGAACAAAGCAGGCTGTGCTATGATGTAGTCTATATAACTTAAAAAAAAAGAGTAATTACAAGCTTATTACGAGAAACACTGCCATAGCAGTTGTTTCGAAATGTTATTGAAGAAAGGAGAGGGACTGACTACCTCTAAGTGTAGAAGTCAGGGAAGGCTGCACAGAGGATATTTGTACAAATTATTGAGAGATGAACAAAAGTTTCAAACTAGTAAATTGTGTTTATATTGCTAAGATGTATAAAGAATGCTTTGAGTAGATGGTGCTGAATAGAAATATGATGCACCTATACCAAAATAAATAAAGTGTTCAACTTTGCTTAAAGGAATATTTACAGTCATATAAATAAACCTAAAAACAATTGATATTTTTAGCTTATTGATTATACAGATGTTTAAAATTAGATAACATAATATCTAATGATATTTTAAATTTTATCAGAATAGTTTGTTGCTTTATGATTTCTTTTTGAAATTATTTCTTAATATTTACCTAAAATACCCTTTTCAGCAATCTCTAAACCCCATAGTTTATTATTATAGCCCTAAGAGATTTCAATTCAAAGTTGACTTATAATAGCGGGACATATGTAATATTATTACAAAATTATAACTAAAGAGTCCTGAATTTCTAGGATTATATTTTTTTAAATAGATGGTCACTTTCAGATCATCTACTACAACAGCATTATTTTTATACAGGAAATTGTGGTCTGGAAGAGGCCATATGAAAACCCAGTCTTCATATTGCTAAACTAGTATTCATTCATCCTTCCATTTACTCATGGTTCAAAAGGGCCTAATGCAAATCCTTTTATTAGGTGATATTAAGGTTAAAGTAATATAGATGACAACCATAGTTGGGTTTTCTTCCTCAAGAGGTTTATACTATTATACTAAGAGGTTATACTATTAAAACAATAGTCATTAAAATGTGTTTTACTCTAGGTAAGTTTTTTAAACATTGTTTTTCTTATATATTGTGGTGGAATGGTATTTCTTTTTTTTCAATATGTAGACAAGTTCTGTCAGCTGTTAATGAGCAGCCATGGTAGTTGCTATTTTCATGTAAAAATGTGAATATATTCTTCTGGAAAAGTCCCCATATACAATTATAATAATTATAAGATCTCTTTTATTGTTCTTCTTAGCAGAAATTTAGATGACTGTATCATCTTGTGGAGTCAAATATGTGTCATAAGCATTTATAGTCATTGCCGCTACTTGTTTTAACATAGTGTAGTCAATTCTTCCATAGTATGTTTAATAGCTAATGATCATATTAATAGGATCAAGCAGGGTTTTAGCTTAGTTTATAAAGTAACATGAAATTATGTTTAACTGAAATTGAATATGATGTAGAGCCCCCCCATAATGGCAGCATAAAAGAAAACCTATTTTAATTTACCAGTTTGCAAGTAGAACTTTTTATTGTTTTCAGCTTTAAGGTAAGAGTAGTTAATTCAGCATAAATTATTCATTTTAGGTCAGCAATTTTAATTCAGACAAAAGCAGGAATGTTTAAAAATTTTATCTTAAGCAATAGTTTTTCAAGTAAGCTCATCTGAACTTTTTTTTTTTGTGGTACGCGGGCCTCTCACTGCTGTGGTCTCTCCCTTTGCGGAGCACAGGCTCCGGACGCGCAGGCTCAGCGGCCATGGCTCACGGGCCCAGCCGCTCCGTGGCATGTGGGATCTTACCAGACCGTGGCACGAACCCATGTCCCCTGCATCGGCAGGCGGACTTTCAACCACTGCGCCACCAGGGAAGCCCTCATCTGAACTTTTAGATTGCCCAACAAAAAAGGGAAAACAATATACTATCAGACTTACATCTACACTAACTACAGTTTATTTCAAAAGTCAGTATTTCAGAAGTGATATGTAAAAATTTTGTTTAAAACACTGGACCATAATATGACAAAAACTCTATTGTGTGGAAGTAGCAGTTCTTGGGTGCCTAGTATGTGCCTTTCATTAATAGGCTATTTGGCCACATGTAGCTATATATTTTAAATCTTTTCAACAGTTTGCAAGCAACTAGTACTGTTTTCAAAATTTCTGTTAATACTTTATAGAGTATAAATTTGTAAATTGAAACATTTTTTATTAATCTTCATAAGCAATATCACAGTGAGGAAGTTAGTTTATGGGTGGTTACTTAAGTCTTTGTGGATACAGATATATGTCCATCAGGTATCAGGATTTATTGAACATATTATCTCTGTGCTTAAACGTATGATAAATTCAAAAGAAATTTAAGATACGGTCTCTATTTTCAAAGGAAAATTTGTAGAGATAAGATAATAGAGAAAAATAATTGGTCAATTCTAAGAGAAAGAATTGCTACAGCATGATATGTGAGTGAGGATGAGTTATAGCTGTCTTTAAACATGTGATGTAATATGTTATATGTAGGAGAGACCAAACCTGTTCTGCCATAGGTTGTAGAACTTAGTGTATGAAAACACAGGAAGGTACAAAATATATAATAGAGAAGACTTTTCTAGCATTGAATTTTGTTCAAATATAGACTGTGTGCTTCAGAAAACAGTAAATTCCTAAATCACTAATAAGGTATTCAAGCATAGCTTGATGGACAAATTGGGTATTTAGAAAGCATTAAACATCAGAGTGTTGAAATTATATGACTGTCACTGTCCCTTATAATCCAAAGTGTCTATGAATTTATCCAGAGATCTTGTATATTAATTAATGTATTTATCATCATCATCTATTTTCTCTTGATGTTTGAATTGACATGGACTTATCTTTATGGTTATCTCATTGTAAAGCTAGTGTTAAAACAACCATAAAAGTGGCTGACACTACCATCAAAAAAGTTAGATTGTCACTCTCCTCATCCCAGTAAATGGAAACTTAGACACATAAACATTTTTCACAGGACCATTGCCACACATTTGCCTTAAATTCCAAAAGCTCTCCATTTGAGGATCCAACTCTAGATTGCCTTTTAGGTAGTGTCCAAAACTACAGAGTTATTTTCTTCAAGACTTTCCTTCCTTCCCTCCCTCCCTCCATCCCCTCTCCTTCCCTTCCCTCCCCTCTCCTCCCCTCCTCTTCCTTTCTCTCCCCTCCCCTCTCCTCCCTCTTTTCTTCCTTTCCTTTCTTTTCTTTATTTTTTCTGTCTCTATTTTTCCTTTTCTTTCTTTCATTCTGTTTCTTTTCTCCTTTTTATTTCTCCTTCCCTTCCTCCTCCTTTCCTTCTTTTTATCCATCCATCCTTCCTTTCTTCCTTCCTCTCCTTCTCTTCCTTACTTCTTTCCTTCCTTATTGCTGTCTTTATTTGTTTCTTTCTTCAACAAAAGTTCACTGACTGCTTGCAGGTCACATTTTCTTCTAGTTCCTTATTATACAACATTGAACAAAATGAACCCTGCTTTTTGAGTTTATATTCAAATAGGGAGAAAAAGACAAGCAAATAAATGAATAATTACCTGATGGTAGCAGAGATGTCAGAAGAAACAACTAGCTAGAAAGAGCTTGAGTTTTTCTTGCAAAAAAAAAAGCCTGAGGTGCCTGGAGTTCAGTAGACAAGAAAGAAAGTGCAGATCAGGTGGGAAACCGGCAGGAACTAGACCATATAGGCTCTGAGGCCTAGGTAAAGAGTTTTATTTTAATGTAAATGAGACAGGAAGCCATTGGTAGGTAGGCTCTATATTATCTAATGTAACTTTTTATAAGACATCATTTTAGCAAGAAATTACATAAGAAATTTTAAGTAGGTAGGAACAGGCAGACAAATTAGTAATGTATACGGAGGTGCAATAATGATTGATAGAGATTTTAGAGTCTAAGTCTTAGACTATGCTTCTCAAACTTTAGTGTAAACACAATCACCTTGCAGTCTTACTCAAATGCAGGTTGTGACTTGATGGGATTGGGATGAGATCTGAAATTCTGCATTTCTAACAGACTGCAGGTTCTGCAGATACACTGAATAGCAAAAACCTACATGAGGATTATTATTATGGAGAGAGAGCAGTACATACCAAACAGTACCTGATCTCCATCCACTCTCCATGAGATCATGTTCTCCACTAGAAGAATCACAATGTTGATAAACTATCTCAGATAATATAGTAAAAGCTAAACTTTAATTCTGTAAGAATGACTCTAATGGTGGGAAATTAATGAGTGGAAAGGATATTTTAGGGCAGATGGATTTTCCAGATCAACCTTAATGACAGTAATTAATTCTGTCAACCCTTAGGAATGACTGAGAAGATTACATTAGTTATGATTTTACTGGAAAAAAATCAATGAATGTATGAATAAATGATAAAAGCATTCCCAAATCAAATTTTAACTCATTTATTACTTTTAATTTTTACCCTAAATCTACACCTTAAAATGATTTTTTTAAAGTGTGTTATCGAATAACAGAAAAAACAAGGTTTTACTTTCCCTTTATTTACCATGTTTCAAATCTTAGGAAGTCTGATAGACAGGAACAAAACATAATGAAAATAAGGATAAAAAATTGATTGCCTAATCAAAAATTTTCATGATTGAATAAATAAGCATTATCTTCTATTTTATATAAATGACGAAATTGCACTTGCCCGCTTGAATTCCCATGTCCTTTATGAGAGTAACTGATGTATTGATTTTCATGCATGTTTAGCGTAATAACAGAATAGAAAATTTATGACATTTTAAAATTTAATTACATATGATTTTTGTAAGATACTTTCATTTATTAAATGAACTCTTAGCCTTTTATGTAAGAACTTTGACATTGTTAAAGTAAATACATATTTAACAGATAGGGAACTGTTAACCTTTAGATGGGTGTACTACATATAAATATTGACTATTGCGTTCTTTATCAATATCTTGTCCTTTTTTGTTGTTGTTTTCACTGTTCTCTTGACTTTTTTCCTAATCATATTATTTTGTGGAAAATTGTGTTAATGTTGATATTTGTAGCAACTTAAAAATACATGTCCAGAAATGTATCAATTTATGATTTAAATACATAATTATTTATTGAATATCATCTTCATATTTCATTTTCACATTTCATCACATTTGTGAAATTGTGAAAACATTCATAACAGTAAATATGTTTTTATATTTCTAATTCTTTTACATTTTATTGAATAAGTTATTTTTAGGGAGAAAGAAGAAAAAAAATAATATGTTAGAATGTACTCGGTAACAGATTTATGCAATCTTAAAAGGTATTGGATAAAAATACTCCAAATGCCTGAGGATCTTTATGACAATATCAAGCAGTGAAAATTATTTTTTTCACAAATGACGTATCTGCAAATAATCATTTTAACAGTTTTATTCAGTGCTACTCCTTAAGGCATGCTTTTGAGTTATTCCTTTGCAGAGATTTTAACAACTTCTGATGACCCAGTGTTTTTGTTTTCCTTTAAGTAAGTCTTAGGAAGCATATATCTTTTAGCATTAACTGCAGCCATCATCTTGTAACAGTGATCTTATTTCATAAATTATATTTTTTCAGATTTTCTACCCCACTGTTATGCCCACCAATAATCATTAATCATTTTGATAGCTTATTCTTTATATTAACATATTATTTCTCATATTTTACAGAATGAGCAAACAAGGGGAAATAATAATAATATGTAGAGCTTAAAAGGGGAGTCTTAACTTTAAAGGACAGAGATGGCAATGGTTTTATGTGTAACTGATTTCCCCAAATGGTTATCAGAGCTAATTATTTTGCCTGTGAATGAGATGATCACAATGTGAGCTTTGTGACTTTTAGTATCTTTGTACTTGTTAAAATATTTTGAAGGGGCTAGACTTCCTATTTGTACTCAAAGCTGGTGCCAAAGTGGACTCCTCTGCCTTTTGGAGAATGAAAAAATGGTCCTATATTAGAGACATTTTTATCTTGTTCGGACTTATTTCAGGGTATTTTCACCCACTTTTGCAACAAGCTGCTTCCCTTGCATGTAGTTTTCTAGAGCATATGGCTACCCTGCTGTGCACGGAGTGAAATCACATAATTAAGCTTTACAATTTTAGGAAGAGAAGAACCTTCATATATGGCAGAACAGCATGGTGTTAAGTTTGGGTAGATCATATGGTATATTTTTCTCTTCATATGTAATTGTCATTTGTATTCTAAATCATGGACTATTGTTTTTTAGTGTTGATGCTTGATTGTTTGTTGTTTAAAATAGTCTTCAAATGGTATTTCTTAATAATACCAAATGAGATTAAAGTGTGAGAAATTTCTAAATTGTTTTTATCCAGAGTCCAGAGAAGTTAGAAAATTTTCATTTAGTCGGCTTACATCCGGAGAAGGATGTTGGTGGGGGGTGGCAGTGATCATCAGCTCTCCTGAACTTTACCATTAGAAAGAAATGCAGCCAAAGTTGATTTACTAAAAAGACTGTATGGTAATTTGAGTTTCATCTAGCAGTCGACTTTTGCTACACCTTTTTATTCATCTGTTTATACTTTTAACATAAGCCTTTAAGAAGCTTCACGCCATGGGATTATGTCTGGCACTATCAGTTAACAATTAATGTTATTCAGTATTCAGTATTAAATTCAGTTAGTGAAGCTGGTTCTGCTCCATACTAAAGTAAACCATGCTTAAAATCAGATATTACTGACTACTTAAATTTATCTATTATTAGCATTGCATTAAAAAAAATGAGGATAGGTTATACTAATCCAATCTATTTGTGATTTCCCAGGGCATACAATTGGGAGTTCTGATTGGATATATGGCATGCTGTTATTCATAGTCAGGTGGTGGTGTAGTTGCTAGAATGGGTGTAGTTCAAAGTCAAATGAGTGAATATATTTTAGTAGTATATGTATTGGGCAATCTACAGAAAGGAGGGAAATAATCTCATTTTGAGTGGCTATTTTGTGGTTTAAATAAGACAGTAGGCAGAGTACCTATGCTTTAGACACACAACCAATAAATGATACTGTCCCCTTCTAGAGTCTTTACAAGAAGAAAATATGCTATAGTTACATAAAAATTTTACTGGGTAAAGATATGTGAACAAATTAAGGAAACGATCAGCACAGAGTTTTAAATTTCTTACATAGCTTATTTCCTTAGAAATAAAATATATAGCCTAATGCAATATTGATAGAGAATTATGGAAACAACTGATATATACAGCTGTATTTAGCTCTGTTCATATAGATCTCATGTTTAAGTTGTTACTAAAATAATGTGCAACATCCAGTTTATCTTGGGTTTCTGTTAGTCCCACATTTTTTTTTTTTCCTTGCCAGTTTTACCCTTGTTTCAATTACTCTCCAACCTCAAGACAGCCAATTCACTATCTCCTCTCTCCTTGTGAATTCCTATGCTTCTTGAGGAGATAATTGCTAGAAAAGAACATGAGATGTGTGATCTAGATTTCAAAATATTCCCTAGGAAACAAGTAAGCAACCAATGGTAGAACGATGAGCAACAGCCATCCCTATTTCTACTTAGATATTATCTGTTTAAGTATGTGAGTCATTATAGACAACTTAAGAGTTGATGTTTAATATAGTATCTAAAAAATCAAATTTCTAATGATTTTCTTGTGCCAGTGGTATATCCATTAGTGTCCTTTGGGAAACAGTTGAACATGGGCTAATTCAAGGAAGGTTTACTTACAAAGGGATTATTTCTAAATGAGCTGATGTAAAGGAACCACAAGGGATCATGCAGCTAGGGTAGTAGCAGCTGGGCTGTCACCTTTCCAACCAACTGGGATGAGGGAGGGGAGAGATGTTGCACAGAGAGATATGTATATGTCTGGCATGAAAGGACTGGTAACCTTCAGTTAAGGGCACATTTCCAGTCAACATAATGGGAGGGACCCTGCAGGATAATCCCGATCTTACTTTCCTCCCTCCCTCCATCCTCCTGCTGGAATTCTCCAGAGGATCAGAGAGTCTGTTCATAGAGTCTAGAGCATCTCAAACTTAAATGTTCATAAGAATCACATAGTGGTCTTGTTAAACTGTAATTTTTAATTCAGTAAGTCTGGGATGGGGCTTGATAATCTGCTTTTCTAACAAGTTCCTAGGTGATGCCAGTGCTGCTAGTGTAATGCCAGAGTTTGTGTAGCAGGATGTAGCCTCTGCAGATCAACCTCTGTACAAAGAACAAGGAGGAGAATAGGTCTGGAAAGGCATGTGGACAATATAGTTGGGCTATGAGGAAAACATAGATGGGTTATGATGAGAGTGCTTTGCTGTCTTCAATAGCCATGAATTTAGCAGCATAACCCTGTATCAGATACACTGTCAGAGTCCATCTATGCTTGTTTAAAACAATCCAGGTAGTGATACCAAGCCTTCATGAAAAACTTGGATAAAATATAATAATCTGAAATCAGAAGGATGAAGGAATATTGTTACTTATTAAAGTAATAACATTTTCTGGATATTATATTTAAAATTATTCAGTGTTCTTAAATTTGTAATGGAAGAATATATTCCACTGCCGTCAGTCATGATACTCATGAACCGTGGTCACTCTTATTCAAGCAGTTGGCTTCTTTCCCAATTAGTCTCGTATTGGAAGGCATTACATTGTAGATAAGTGATCTCTGACATTGTGCATAAAACAAATATGTGACATAAAATTACCTCATTTATTTTGAATTAGAAAACATTATAAACTTGCAGGTATATTTTTGTTCTTGAGGTCATTTGAGAAGTTTTGCCTGATCTTCATGTTCTCTAAGGCATTCATGTGAAAGCGAGAGTCATTCTAATCATAAAAAAAAGAAAAAACAGAAAAAAGAAAAATTGAGTATTATCATTTTTCATGTTACACTTTATAGTAAAATTATATTTGGTAAAATTAATTAGTGAAAAGAGAACAGAAATTAAAATAAAACAAGCATGAAATAATTACCATTCAAAAAATATGAGCTATCAAAACAAAAAAGGACATAAGAAAATGATTGAATTGAGTGGATCTTAATATTTAACTGCAGGACTAAAGATGATTAAAAATAGTTCATTTGAAGCTATCAGAAAATGAGGATTGAAATCTAATTAAATTGATGGCTGAGACAGTTTTAAAAGTGTTGAAAGTATTCGTGAACCATACCAATGGTAACTCTTCCCATATGGTGACTTTTAATATGCCAATTATAAGAATCCCTAAAGAGAATATATAAAATCCCACATTTTCCTTATAATCCTGACATTTTACTGCACACCATAACTGTAAGACCTGTTACGCCAAGCATTGCTGGTGCATCTGCTGGTACCTACGTAAGTGTTATGGATTTCTGAAGTTGTTCCATTTCTGGAAGGGAAGAAAGCCCACATACAGAATTTAGCGTCTTTATTCATTAGCATCTACTGTCTCTTAAATAAAAAATAACAAAATTAATTCAATCTAGAAGACCTGTGAAAATTAACAAATTGATTTTATAAAATATGATGTCTCCTTTTCACACTTGCAACTCTGTTCAGTTTTCCAAGTAAAAATTTTAGACTTATTCCTTAGTCTGAAGTGGTTGAAAAGTAAGATTTGAAAGATTTGGGGTCTAGGCTGACCTTGTTACAACTTTGAGATGTTATAGCCTTAGAATCCTCTTTTGTAAAAGTGAAAATGGGCCTGTTACAAGAACACCTTAAAATATGCTGAATAACTACACATGTGTTCATCTAAACTAATATGATTATATATATATGTGTGTGTGTGTGTGTGTGTGTGTGTGTGTGTTTCTATACATTTATACTAAATTTACTATCTTGACCAAAGAATTTGGGGAGGATTATAACTTTATATAAAAAATAAAATTTAAGTTGGAAATCCAGGGAGAGTTTATGAATTTGTATAACATCCCTACACAGTGAAAAAGACATAACGCAAAGTAGTTGAAAAATGTTAGTATAGTGCATCCCCAATTGGAATGACATCTGAAACTGACTAGATCTTAAAATTATAAATAATAATAAAATAACTAACATTTACTGAACTTTTGCCATGTCCTGATTCTTAGAATTTATTGTAGAATTTAAGTATATGGTGCAATGTATAATTGTAAATTTTCTTTCAACTAAAAATAGGGCGTCATATAAATTTTATACTTACATATTCAATATGCAAGAGTAAGTGCTAGCCACAAACTAGCAGGATAGCCTAAGTAGACGTTTAGGACTTAAAAAAATACTGGAGTGTCTAAACCATATTACTTATCTCTAGTGATTTTTAAAAGGCAGAAACATTAGATTTTAGGTAATTATAAAATTGAATAGATACCATTTCTTTTAAAATTAATTGGTCTGTCATTTTAAATTTGAGAATATTTTGGATCTTGCATATCCCTAATATATGTCTTTACAAATGAATTTTCAGTGCTATTGAACATATTTCATTGCACCACTAATTTTCTCATCAAATGAAGGCCAGTATTATTTCTTTTATTTTAACATATTCTAAAATAAAATATTTTTCACAAAGACTCATGAACCACTTACTAATATGCTGTTGAATTTTCTATTATACATTTTTTTGCTGTGTAGTCCAGAAATATGATTTACTTGCAGCATACCTTTAATCATTTTCTAAAATTATACTACAGCAACATTTATAAAGCAAATATTCTTTTCTCAGAAATTTGTATCCAGTGGTAACTCTTATATGAAAGATAGTAAAGCAGACACTACAAGAATACTACCTAGTTTTTCCTGGCATCAGTGTAGTTTCTTGATATTTCTTCTTCTAAGGATAATATGGATGGAGTGACCAAATAGCAGCTTCCATGCTAAATATGTTCTGAAGAAGAGTTCTGCCAGTACAGGATGTAGAAAAAAAGTGTTAAATTGTAGTGCCTTTAGGCCTGTGACATGGAGCCACAATTTACTTTCAAACAAACAAAACTTTTCCTCTGAACATAGTAAAGTACTTTTAGAATCTCTAAAAACATTTTAATCTTTGAGACAGAATTGAGAATTCTGATTAATTAGTCTTATCTGCTTCCTTTGCTCTAAATTCTACACCTAAATACTTACGGGTAAATGAATGAATCTCTTAGGAATGTATAGAGAAGTTAAACAACTTGTTCCGTGTCTTGTGGGACTAGAATACAGGTTTCCCAACTCCTGGTCCAGTGAGAGAAATGTCACAAATAACACACAGTGTTTTAACATTATCTAGATCTATATAAAATTCCTTAGCAAGTGATTGATTATATATTCTAATACCCATGTAAATGGATCTACTGTCAATGGTGAGATGTGCCATGTTCTCAAAATGGAACACACACATGCACACACGAGCACACATTAGTTTTAATAACCAAAACAAAAACTGATGAAATTTATTTTATTAGTATAGTTTATTTATTAAGTATAAAGATAAAGATGATACTTAGTTCAAAATAAAAAATAGGAATTATATAGATAGCATGATGTCAAAAACAGTTTAAAAGAAGAGAAAGGCATTGTACATTTGAGAAGTTGAAGCAAAAATAACAAAAATAAATCAGTAGGATACAAATGACTTTCTCAAAATAAATTATTTTCCTTTTCCCAGGGACCATCATATTCTCACTTAATTGTAGATTTATAATGCAGCTACTACCACTTGCAAGATAAGTTATTGTCAAAATAAATACAAATTTGGAAGATTAAGATAATAAACAGAATGTCTCATTTGTTTTATTTTTATTGTTGTATTTGAATATAATTTAAGTAGAAAATGAAAGGGCTTTTAGATGTTCTGATAACATTTAATAAATAGTGTCAATGTTTTTCTATAGGAGTCCCATACAAATCTAAAGTAGTTTTTTCCAATGAAAAAAATATTCTGCCCACTAATATTAAACATGTCTGTTTCTTCTTTTTCAAAGATAAATGTTCTGAAAAATTACAAATTTTCACTGTATATACATATAGTTTACAAATAGGATAAAAAATTATTGGTGTGTGACTTTTGAGATTATGTAGTGAAGAGTCTATCAATTTTAAAATAAGGAACTTGAAGCTGGGAAATGTTTTATGACTTTAAGTTTTAGAGGCTGGGTGATAGACAGACCACGTAAAGGTCATGTTTTCTAAGCCTCCAAGTGATGGTTGAATTCCCTTTAGTGCATCTGTGTATTGTGGTCAGTTTCCTAATGTTAAAGAATGGCACCAGCGCTTTATTCCTACTAACAGAGATTCTTCAACATAAAAATTAATTCACATGCCACCTGTTTCACAAAAAAAGTGTTGACATTTGAAACAAAATCTAGCAATTTATCCATGTATGTGCATATATGATTAATCTTTATAATAAGGCATTGTAATTTAAATAATTTCAATTAAGTGACTTTAGCCAATTAACCTGGAAGTTAGATGAGGTTTATCAGTCACCATCAGGTTTTTTTTTGTAAGTTTTTAAAATTCAAATTCTTTTTGAAAATAACTGAACAATAATTGATCTGGAAAATAGTACACTTATAATCCTCTACAGTGGTTTAAACTGCTTAAATGAGGATTACAGAAACAAAATGTTTTTCCCTAGTGTCTGGGGCTTACAACTAAACAGATGGATTTGATTGTTGGCCTAGTATATTCCTTTCTGCCAGACATTTTCTATATTATAAAGTATTTTCATTATGCTAAGCATGAGTCAAACCAAAAGAGTAATAAACAAAAATGAACAAAATTGTTAGCATGTGAAAAGTGAAAAGCAGAAGAAAATAAAGGAAAGGGATCTTGGCACATATGTCTACATGTCTTGCATTTAATGAAATGTATTAAAAATTTATTAGAACATACATATTTTTATGTATTTAAAATAGCTTTACACATGAAGGTGCTTCATCTTGAACATCCATTCTTTTATCACTTCTTTCCTTCCTAGTTCATGATAAACAAAGGAAATTCTCCAAACAAAATACCTTTAGTTAAATCAGAATTTACAATATAGCATATATTCATTCAATCATAGTACTACTTGAGTAAAATAATGTTGCTGCTTTTGAAAAACTCACAGTACAGTGGAAAGAATCGACACAAACAGCACACTGTCTTTTAATATTTATAAAATTATGTAAAATACCACAACATATTTTAATATCTTTATGATAAAATAAATTTGACATGCTTATAACTGGAATACACTTGTTACAAAGATCAGGTTAATTTTATAAATTTTATAAGTTAAATATGATCACTAGAAGTGCCATTGCTTGATGTCATGTTGGTACTTAATATACCTTGTAATACATAATATATGTTTTTATGGCATATATTTGAGAATTAACGTTTCACTGATTTATGATTTAGAGCAGCATCTTGCAATTGGTACTTACAGTATTTGTCCTTTCAATTTATTCAAGAAGAGATATGCTGTATGCTCTTTATATTGAAATTATAAAAATATCTAAAGTATGTCTTTCCTGTTTAACATATTTTAAAGTTTTGGGTGAATTTAAATTTTACATTATTTTCTATTCACTCCTTTTTATCTCCTAAAATGGTTATTCTCCTGGCTTTCCATCTTCTGCATCTGTATTACAATTATTTATACTTTTCACTTTTCTTCAATTTAAATTGACAAACAGATGCTTTTAAAAAATAAGGTTAGGGGCTTCCCTGGTGGCACAGTGGTTGAGAGTCCGCCTGCCGATGCAGGGGACACGGGTTCGTGCCCCGGTCCGGGAGGATCCCACATGCCGCGGAGCGGCTGGGCCCGTGGGCCATGGCCACTGAACCTGCGCGTCTGGAGCGCCTGTGCTCTGCAGCAGGAGAGGCCACAGCAGTGAGAGGCCCACGTACTGCAAAAAAAAAAATAAATAAATAAAAATAAGGTTAGGTCCCTTCAGAACCAGGAAACTGTTTAAAACTTCTTGGTCTCAGATGACATTTTCTTAGCTAGGTATTGTCCCTGACCTCACCAACCAAATATCCAAATTTAGATATTTGGTTTTAGGTTATTTATTACATAAACCTAGTTTATACAAACACACTCACACACACACACACAGAGTTGTTTTCAAAATCCTTTATTTCTAGTAACTGAGGTCTTTGACCCTTTGGATTTTTCTTCTTCAATTTTCTCCTTTGGGTTTACAATCTTTTCATTAAAAAAAAAAAAATTAAGAATTCCAGATTTGTGTTAAAACTACTATGAAATTTTCCAACCCCTTTGTAATACTTAAAGTCAAATTTTATAATGCAGAGAAAAGTAGAGGTAGAATTCCTACTTATAATTCATGTTTGGATTTGGAGAATCTAGAATTATGCCTCAAAATACAAAATGTAAATTTTGTTAAAAATAATTTTCAGGCAGCAGGAAAATTTACAAGTGGCAGAACTGAATTTAGAGCAGCCAACCAAATACAACAGTAGGACTAAACTTTAGCTTACCTTGGGGGCTGGGGTGTGGAAGAGAATTATAACGAAAAACATAACTTGAGAGAGATGTAGTCATTCTTTCACTGTAAATAAAGGGCCTCAGATAAAGAATCTCAAAATTGTAAAGCAACTGAGCAGTCATCTAGTCCTAGCTACTTATTTTAAGAGAAGAGACAGGTAAAAAGGCAGACTCTTGTCCAAAAATCAACAACTACTAATTGCTAAGAATCAGGTATCTTAAATCCTACTCCAATGATCATTTTCATTTTTTTATATGTACTATGTATAGATAGTTTACAGCTTTGTATTTCAGTAAGCCTCTACCTCTCTACTTTTGAAGGTAGTGACAAGAAAAAAATCACCTTAAAATGTTTCAAAGGCAGTAAAATATCCTTAAGTTGCATTAATTGGGTACAAAGGCAAGTAAGATTTAGTGAAATGATCATTTTAAACTAAAAAAATCAGTTTTGCTTTTTTCAAATTCACGAAGTGAACAAAACCTAATTGCCTAAATGTTTCAATTTATCATTTCTACCTATAAACCTCATAAAATGCATTATGTAAAAAATTCAAATTGTAATTGAGGAAGCTAAATATATCCCTTGGATTCTTGTTCATGTGCTTTTTTAAAAGAAAATAATTGTTATTTAAATATCTCATTAGATCAGATTACGTAACATTTTTAATTAGTGGGGTGAGGTTTTAATTAAATAGTTTTTCTTTATTTCACTTGGTGTCATTAAAAATTTAAATAAAGTAGAAAGCAGTCTTCTGAACTATATAGTTTGTCCCTTTAAAAATTATATAGCAGCTGTAGTTAATAAAATAATTTATACTTAAAAGGAAATAATACTTTTTTTCCTTCATCCAAAATACTTGAAACACTGTTTTTAAAATGTTCCAAGTTACTTCATTGAATTTGTAAGTTTTTTAAGGCAAATCCAGTCATATCTACTTTAATATAGTACACAGTGAAATATGCCAGCCTCTTCTGATGTTGATTTTTAATATAATAATATCAAAAAGAGTAGCAAGGTATTTTAGATGAAATCCAAAAAGTTATAATTCACTTTCATAAATTTTGTACAATATGGACTGAACATCGATCATTCGCAAGCAATGTGTATGAAAGGAAATGGTTATTGGCAGAAATACTAGAATGTATTTTAAGTTTTTTCAATTATGTCATTTTCTTAAATGTGTCCTAATATTTCAATTAGGCTAAATTACCTTAAAAGTACACTAGTTTATTTTAAAAACCAAGCTTCTTAAATTCATCCCACTTTTATAATGTAACTGTATTTTTATTTTTCTAGTTTAATTTATTCTATAAAATTTGATGAATTCAAATAGTTTATGATAAAGAGTTAATGTTTTGCTCTTCTATAAAAACTGGGTAGTGTTAAAAAGTACCTATACATGTATGCAAGATTCTCCCTATAGTACACTTAAAATCCTTTTATACTGCTTGATATTTTTACTGCTTAGTGATCAGATTGCTATTTTTTTCTTCTTTATTTTCTTCTGGGTACCCTATATCAGGCTTAAGAAAGCAGTTATTTTAACTTGCATAATTCCATGCTAACAAAATTTGTTAACTTGAATTTCATTTTAAACTTGTGTATCCTGATACATGTTTTTGTTTGTTTTCTTAACTAGTGAAAAAGGCCATAGATTTTAAATCTAGAGGATTTAAATTGTTTCCAGGGAAAGACAACAGCAACAAGTTTTCTATCTGTGAGTGTACTCTTTTTTTTGTTTCTTTCTCTAGTGCAAGAGTGAAGTTTGTGGTGTCTGTGTTGTTTGTGTGTTTTATAAAAATGTTTGTGTATTTACCAAATTAACTGCATTAATATTTATATAACATGCATGATTATTCAATATTTTCTTGTATTTAAATGCATATTGAGTTATTGGGTTATTGTGGTAAACTTTGGAGCTCAGATTGTTTCAAAATGTAAAAGAAAAAACTCTTTTGATCTAGCATATTGATAACATTCTAGTTTTCTAATTCTAGTATGTGAGATAAAAAAATGAGTAAAAATCATCAAATTAATGGTTTCTTGTAGGAATTTTTGTTTGAACGTATCTAAATTTCAACATAATTATTTTTCTAAGGAAAAATTTCTTTAAATAGCAATTTTTCATTTAAGGAAAAATATATTTTAATTTGAGTTAATTTATACAAACACTTAAGTCAGATATTTTATAAATGAATTAACTAGCTAATTAATTTTTGTTTTATTTTGAAAATCTCATGAATTGAACTGAGGTACACATATTTATGTGCTGCCCCAATACACAATTTTGCTTAACATTCAGGGATTTATAGATGATCTGAAGTTCATCCATGAATCTCAGATTAAGAGTCATTGAATTTGAATATTCATTGTTATATTACCATATATGAACATAAAATAAGATTTATAAGAAAGCTATGCATTTTTTCAATATAAATCAATAGCAGTTTGTAGAAATACCCTGCCTTACTGTTCCTGCAGATACATATTATAAATTTTAAAAGAAGCCATTCATGACACCACATCTGACTTCTAAAATGCCTTATTGATAATAAATAAGATTAGTTATTTTAAATAAATATTATCTTTTTAGCAAAAATACATTTTTAACATTATTTATTTTTATTCAATTCCAAACCATCTAATGAAATGAGTTTAAAACTATTTCTTAAAAAAATCATTCATTATAGTTATATCAGAAAAGGATTCTACCCACATATTTATTGAGTTGTATTTGTAACAGTAAATGGCACAAATTGAGCAATTACTTCACTTATCAAGAAGCAAACTTGGAGCCTGTTGGTATCAAATATTTTAAAGTGTCCTAATTTTAAAATATGATTTTTCACATTTTGTTAGATTTGAGAATACGAAACCAAAAATAGCGGATATCAGTAGGAAAATGTCAAATTGGGTTACCTGCTTGGAAAGCATTAAACAGTTCATTTCAAAGTATTTAGCTATATAAGTATGACTTATTGTTATATTTTTAGTGTTAAAACATATTTTCAAAATTGATAACAGTTTTTAGGGAAAATAACCTATAGTATTTTTCATATATTAATTATTTGATACATTTCAGAGAGAAAGATATTTTTCCTATACAAGAAAATATAAACATAAAGTTGTTAGGTGAAATTATTCTGACATATCATATTTTATCATGTCAACATGAAGGAAATGATGCAGACTTAAATAATGATGTTTACTACTTTTTTTCCCTAATATTTTGTCTGGCTAATCTATTTATTTGGAAATCTAAGAAGAATTATGGGCTATCACTTTCTTACCCTTTCCTCATTTTGGTTACACAAATGTTATTTTATATGCTTCATGCTTCAAACTTTCAGATGTCCTGGGAAAATTAAGCTATTTATACTGAAATTAAGATGTATTCAACTCTACATCATCAACAATTATAAATATTACAGTATATATAAATGTATCATAGTAATATGCTGTACACCTAAATCTTACACAATGTTACACATCAAAGTTATTCAATAAGAAAAATGTGTATGTAACTTTTTATACTTGGTATATTGTCTTAGTGGACATACATATTATTTTCATTGTTCTTGTACAGTGGTTATGAGGGTGAACAAGAAAGGGAATTTTAGACATAACAGTGTACCTGGGGAAACAAATAAACCCTGATTATATATATATATATATATATATATATATATATTTAATTTAAAGAATATTTACTTTTAAATTGTCAGGAGTAAAGTTAATGAGACAAAAAGAAAAATGTTACTCATAAAGCAAAAAATGTTAATTTACTTCATAATTTTAAAATACATTTTACATTTATCTATTACAGCTTATGTAGGAGATAAAATATACTCTTGTGCTTTCTCATTTTTATTTTTATTTATTTATTTATTTATTTTTGCGGTACGCGGGCCTCTCACTGTTGTGGCCTCTCCCGTTGCGGAGCACAGGCTCGGGACGCGCAGGCTCAGCGGCCATGGCTCACGGGCCCAGCCGCTCCGCGGCATGTGGGATTCTCTCGGACTGGGGCACAAACCCGTGTCCCCTGCATCGGCAGGCGGACTCTGAACCACTGCGCCACCAGGGAAGCCCTCTTATTTTTATTTTTGAATAGAAATAATTCAACTTTCATCAATGCAGATTATTTATGCCAATTTTTTTTAGCAACAATAGCAAGCCAACATTATTTTATTTTCCTACATTTTTTTCTCAAATGTTTAATAGCTAGTTACAAATATATATTCTCTATGGTTGATTACAGAGAAAGTTATAATGCTTTAATTTTTATCATTATTATATATCTGTTATCAAGTAGGCATTTCGGTCTTCATCTCTTTGAATCATTAATTTAACACAGAGCCAAATAATTTTAAAAGGAGACAATTTTTTATCTGACATTAAACTTTCAAAGGAAAAAAAATAATAATAAAGCTTGTGTTCTTTGAAAAAACTATCGATTCAGTCACTAGAACTTCCAGGAGTGAGCATAATTATGGAGGACATGAGCTACACACATTTCCAAATTGCATCTTCCCTTAATAGCACCTTTAAAGTTTAACTAAGAAACAAATTAATAAGAGATTCAGGAAACTGCAGTAGTGTTCATGGGAAGCATTTGGTTGTTTAAATAGCTAATTCAGATTCTTTTTCCTACTTTGGTACCTGAACTCTATGTAGTCTCTTTCCATCCCTCGTTGTTATCAAAGAGAGTAGATTTGCAAATAAAAGAAAAAATATTTTTAATTTAAAAAATAAATTTTTATATTTTAAAATGTTGAATTGAGTGCATTTATTCTTGCCAACTTTTCTACTAGGCTCTTCTAAAATTTTAAGGTGGAATTATAAAGACACTGTGAGCTTTCCATAATGTATTTTTAAAAATTATATCATCTTCTTCAAGTCCATACTTTGATGCATTCTTATTATACATTCATTGCACAATTCTATTTGAACTACTTCTCCATGGCAGCGCCATGCTAGACTAAGAAGGTAAAAAGAGTGAATAAGATACAGTCTCGGTTGGCAAGGATCCAGCATTTTATTGGGAAGCTAAATGAGTTATGTGACAACTCTTTGTAGGATATAAAGTTAGTATAAAATTACATTCTGTCCACATTCATGATGTTGGAGTTCAGAACAAGATCCAAAGCATTCTATTTTATAAGATGGAATAAAATTTTTAAATCTAATATAAAGAAAAATCTAAGATGCCACCAGCTGGATGAGGTAATGTAGAGATGACTTTTAGTAAGATGACTTTCAGGATCTAGTTATTTTTATCTTTAGAGTAGATTATGTGCTATGTAAAATCAGAAGCTTAAGAAGCTTGCTTGTAATAACAATATTTTATTTTGATGTTGACTAATTTTACAGTATTTTTAAGCTAGAATATACAATAATATAGTACATTAATTAAAATTAGTATAGCATATTTTATAAACACATATAATAAATATACTTCAATGTTATAAGAAATGATAATTCATCCAATTTTTTTAATTCTATAAATTCTGCCCTCTCTTTTTGTCACTGATGTGTGAGGAAAAGGATTCATATTGCATTAGTACTAGTAATAATAATAATAATAACATTATTATTATTATTGTCCTTAAAGTTCAGAGCAAAAAGGATATTCCCTGTAGTTATGCTCTTTTCAAGAGGCAAGACCCTGTCCATGTAATTAACTTTTAAAGAGCACTCATGTTCTTTTTACAAGTTACTATTCAAATTGAAAGAAGTAAAAATGATAAATATTTGTCCAGTTGTTTGAATGGCATTACGTAGTGAAAGCAGCTGACTGAATGGATACTAACTTCATTTGAATGTCTTGGCGTCACTAGCTATGGGCAGTTATGTAGCATCTAAATATCAGAAAAATAAGAGATTATATACTTTGTTCTTTATTTTTTATTTTAAATTTTTTAATTAAAGAACACTAAATACATGTATCATGCAGCAGCTCTCCCGTTATCGTTACAATTTAAGTTGGGAAATTTTTCACTATTGCAGATGTCCAAAGACAGCTGTTTAAAGGACACTTTCAAACAGACAAAAGTAATTTGACAATTAAATCATGAGAACTGGGATTAATTAAGTGAACATGGTGAAAGTTATAAATATGGTCTGCATTCTAAGATAAAATATTTGGAAAAGTGTTTTGAATTTTAAATATTGATGCCCTTTCTCCTTTCTGAGCTTTCTGTACAGGATGGAGAGCTCAGGGGTTAAGAGTAGAATTTCTTGAATCAGTCTGCCAAGGTTGAAACCTAGACTAAGGCAGAAAGTGGAAATAGGACTTTAGAAATATGTCTTAACCTCTCTATGCCTCAGTTTCCTCACCTGTAGGAAACGTATAATACAAGCAGCTACCCTTCAGATTTGTGTGAAGAGTAAATGAGCTGATACATGTAAAGGGTGTAGATTAGTTCCTGACACGTAGTACTGTGTCTTAGCTATTGTTAAAATTTATATTAACCTAGGCAATAATGATGATGAAATGGAAAAAATGAAATTTTTTATTATTTTTATTTTCTAATGTATTCACAGACACCTCTATTTTTACCTATAATCTGTGTTATAAATTTAGTATAATAGTGTAGAAAGCCTAAGTCATGCCACTTCTTTTTCTTATCTCTATCGTATGTTAAAAAAGTTACACTTTAATAGCATACACTATAATATTTTCAAAAGTCAGTTATAGGATAGTTCTTCCCATAGAAAAAATACTCATTGAAAACAGTGTACAACACATTGTTTTTAATCAACCTACTAGGAAATATTTACTGAGAAGTCATTAACCCCCATCTAGGCCCTGTGGGAATATTAAAATAATTATGTTTTTCCTTATCTTTATCAAATGTATAATATATTTGTATATATGACTAAGGAATATGAAACTATTAACAGTATGACAAAATAATTAAAAAATTAAATATAAAATTGTTCATGTCATGTAAAAAGAGGGATTAGAAAATCTGGAAAAACATGAGAGTGGGACTTGGGGCTTCCCTGATGGCGCAGTGGTTGAGAGTCCGCCTGCTGATGCAGGGGACATGGGTTCGTGCCCCGGTCTGGGAAGATCCCACATGCCACGGAGAGGCTGGGCCCGTGAGCCATGGCCGCTGAGCCTGCGCGTCCGGAGCCTGTGCTCTGCAACTGGAGAGGCCACAACAGTGAGAGGCCTGCGTACCGCAAAAAAAAAAAAAAAAAAAAAAAAAAAAAGTGGGACTTGAGCTGAGTCTTGAAAATTATATAGAATTTTGATAGCTAAAGAGGAAGAAATGGAAAACATGGAGACCTGGAGAAAACACAAAGCATGGAATAAGCATGGCTAACCAGTAAAATTGCAGAAGAATGAAGAATCTGTTGGACTTGAGTTATGGATGTATATTGGTGGCTAGTGGGTAGTAGAGTTGATATACTTAGAAATCTAGAATCATAGGCTATTTGGACAGTAATGAAAAGTGTGGTTGAGAAAGTTTAGTTCTAGTACTCAAGATGAATTGGAAGAGAATGATAATAGAGAAACAAGCATCAGTGATTAAGCTGGATTTGAGCATGCACATGAAATGACTATGAGAATTTTGGTGGGTTGACCTAGCAGGTCATTGAAGGAGCAAGACGGAGCTTGGGGAAAAAAAATGACAAAACCATATATTTGAAATTCTTAGCAAAGAGGTAATTTTTCAAGCCACAAGGCAAACATAAAATATGGAGAATTATGGGTCATTGTCTTTGAATTTGCTCTCTGTATGTGATATCAGCTAAAGTAAGAGAGTGGCCAAAACAAACATAAGAAGGAACAAAAGCCAGAAAGATAAAAAGAAATTAATTAGCAAGTCAGCAGACCAAGAAAAGCAAAAATATCACATGCTTTGTGTGGATTGGTGAACTTGTAATTTGGCAGCAATAAGGATACTTACTGTTGAGGATATTTAGGAAAGTGATTTTTATAGAATGAAGGGTGCAAACACAAAATTTCCTATCTAATTGAAAATATGGCAACTTTACCGGAGCTATGACTGTTGGGCCATCATCTGATAGTTATCTTGCTACCTAATCAATATGAACAAGTTGACAATCTGAACTAAATGATGCAGAGATCCAGTGGTTCTCAATATTGACTCTACATTAGAATCACCTGGAGGATTATTAAAAAAATCAAACAAAAGCAACAACAACAAAAAACAGATCCACAGGGTCCTACCCAAAGTAATTGCATTAGAATATCTAGACATAAAAGTTAAGCGTCTTTATTCTTTTAAAAAAGCTGTAGAGGTGATTCCAACCCACAATGTAGGACAAGAACCATTTCAAAGTTTACATTTTTCCCTCTCTAGAGTCTCTACCATTCTTTTCTTTAAAATGCAGATAAGTTGATAAAGAGGAAAATAGAACTTGCTCTCTAATTCACTATAAGATTGAATTCATGAAGCAATATCACTCAGATATTTCAGACCTTATCTGGTTTAATGATCTTCCCATTTGAAAAAAAGCGCTGTCTTGGGGAATTATTTATTTACTGTGATCACATTCACTGAAAATATTAATAAATCTTTTTAATAATTCGATGTTCTGAAAAAACTGCTGAAAGTGTACAATGGCTAAGTAAAACACAGTCATGGAAATTGTTAAAGGGTAAAACCCTTATTTTGATTTTCATCATTATATCATAATTCAATGACATGCTTGATAATTTGTGCCACAGTTTTACTTTCACATTGGCAGACTAAATTCTTTGTTATATACCAAATAAAAAGTGGTAATACACTTTTTTCCACAGGGTCTTATTTTTCTATTGCAACTTTAAAAATAATAAGTACCCAAACGACACTGCCCTAACTGGTGGTGACTTCTCTACTGCCAATAATTAATGGAAACTCTGGCACTGATACCCTTGGAGTACATTACAAGAGATTTCACTATTTGATAGTAATTAAAAATAAAATGTTAATTGTTAATGTGTTAATATTCAGATTAGTAAGTCATTGAATAGGAACATGAAACTTACTTTCTTATATGTCCACGAATAGAAAAAATGTTTTTGTCCTCATTATTGATTTATCAAACTATATTTAACGTTCTATATATAAACCATAGTGATTACAATAACAAAATACAAGAATATATTTTATGTACAACTTTAAATGAATATCATCCTTGTTTTCCTAATCATATATGTTTTGATTATTTTTTTCTTTTCTTTTTTCTGTTGTTCCAGTAAATGAGGGAGGTATTAAAACAGCTTCCAATTTATGCCCAGATCCAGGAGAACCAGAAAATGGGAAGAGAGTTGGATCAGATTTTAGGTAAGATTTTAAATTGTTTATTTCATTATTTATTTTGTTAAGGTTTATTTTAATTTTAACTTCAAATATAACTAATAATATGGAGATGAAGACCTGGTGACTTAAAAGTGTGGCAGCTAGATTTCATTGATATGTTACCATTAATAATCTTTCAGTATTTTAAAGTGACTACTCAAATTTATTAGGATACTTTTTGGAGTTTAAATGATTAATCTATTGTCATGTAGTAAGTGAAAAATCATGGGATTTGATTTGAAAGACATTAGTTTGAATTCAACTTCTATTGCTTATTAATTGTCTGATCTTTGGTAAGTTATTCAATCCTGTCTGCCTGAGTTTCCTCTTCTGTAACATGTATATCAAATTTACCACATAGAATGGTGAGTTTCAAATGAGGCACTGCCTGTGAAACCTTCCTGCAAATGTTCTATAAACATTTTATATGTAATTTTTAGAAGTAAATGTAACTTGAATAAGGTTTATCTCTATCTTAAAATTAGTATTTATTTTAAAATTTGAAATTAGTTTACTTACAACATAGAAAATGTATGTAGTAGAATATGGTAGCCATTCACTTACACTATCAAACAATATTTTTTAAAAATCTTGAATGTTCAGTAGTCCTCTGTAACATTTTACAAATGAAAGATACAAAAAATCCTATAAAATAGTAAGTGATAATTTAGTTAACATTCACAAATACTTATTTTCACAAAATATTCATGATATATTAAATTTAAAAAATGATAATGGTTATAGTTACACATACCACACATTTACAATCTTTTCTTCTTTATATTGTTTGTATAAAGGACAAATGCTGTGCTAAAGAATATCCCTATGAATAAAAAGATAGTTCTTATAATAAAGACCTGTGAAAATTTTGTCCCCATGGATCATTCAAGTTAACTTAAAGTTATATTTTGATATACTTGCAGTGGAAAACAATATTAGTTCAATATGAATAAAATTGTAATTTTCTAAAAATTTTACAGAACTTTCTTTAACTAGTCTGATAATTAATATGGATAATAATGTTGGAAAAAATCACACTAGAAAGAAATTTAAAAGACCTGGGAAACTAGTCAGTCTGATCTTAATAAACTAAATGACTATATTAAAAATCAACTAAATCTCTCAACCTCAATAATTAAGTGATATTTCATAGACTGCAGAGTGGTAAACAATTTACCTAGTATTTTTACATGTATTCTTTATTTATTATAAAATGCTATAAGGTGTTTATTATTTTATTCCGACTTTACAAATAAGAAAACTGAAACTGTTTATCCAGCTAATAATTTGATGGAATTGAAATTTGAACTCATTACTTCCTGATTCTAAATCCTGACCCTTTAATCACTATATTACATTATGCTTTGAAACCAAACTTCATTCACATCCCATCCTTGCAGTAAACTTCTTGTCTTCTCCAAGAGTTGGTTTCGTCAGATCTAAAAACAAGGATAATAATACTTGTTTCATGGATTAAGGGAAAGATTACATGAGATAACGTATGCATGGTAGTAATCATAAAGCTTAAGACAAATAAGTATTCAGTTAATTCTAGCTTCTATTATAGTATGATAGGATAAATGAAATAGTTATTAATATTTATTTGGTCTCACTTTTTGCAAAAATATGAGGTTTATTAGAAATGGACTTAATAGGAATATAGTGAGTTAAATTACCTTTTAGTGGATTTCAAATCATAAGATTATCTTACAGTCATGTTTCAAGACCCTGATAGATGTTAGTCATCAAGATGCTCACAGTCAGGCTAAGATGTAATAGAGTCATTATAATTTAAGAACATGCAAAATGTCATGGAGACAGAAGAGGTATGGTATTTTGGACAGCTAGGAGATGAGGGTCACAGAGGCAAATGTTGAGGTAGAAGTATGAAGTATGATTGGAATCTGGTATAGAGAGGAAGAGAAATCCAGAGACCATTTATATGTTTATACATTCATTGTCTACATATATTGTTTGCCTATTATGTACCTGGCTTTGTACCAGGAACAAATAAAACACTTAACAGCAGACATAGTACATGCCCCCCATAGGGCTTCAAATTTAATGGCAAAAAAGACAATAAACAATGAAATGAATCTCAAATTTTAAAAAGTACTGTGAAATAAAAAAATAAAAAATTAAGCTTCTGTGAGAGAGGATAAAGATGTCAGAGTGGGCATCCACCCAGTGTAATTAGGTCCCACTTTCATTGATACCAGAAGAATTTTATGCCTTTAGACTATAGGAAAGGAAGAGCCTCACACTGAGGAAGAGCTTGATGAGCCATTCCAGGAAAATAAAGATTAGGGAGTCTAAATTATAAACTGTAAATTGAAGAAAAGCACAGAATTCAATAGAAAAGCGGTAGAATGAAGTTGAGGAGATGTGGGGAAACCAGAGCTCTTATTCAGAAGAAGCAAATTGGCAGCCATTCTGCTTAATCTGCACTGAAGATACGTTTTGTTTTAAACACACAGTGTTTTTAAAATATGTGAGTCAACATTTAAAAATCAGGAGATTTCACACACACATACACACACACGTGCACGTGCACACACGTTTTTGTATTCTCTTTTTAGATTTGGCAGCTAAAACCAATGTACCTTCATTGCAACATCTACTAGAACCAATTAACAGATGTTCCCTTTAGGCTAAGCAAACTCTCTGGTTCACAGTGGTCACTCCTAGGCTTCTTCACTCATGTAGGTCACCTACCTATTATGGGAAGCTGTAAAGAGTTTTGAGAGAGAGAGCTGATTCAATTTATATTTTCAGTACATCATGCTTTATACTTTAAATAGGTGGATTGAAGAAAACAAGTTTTAGTTAGAAGGCCAGTGCAGCAGTCTGGTTTTAAGATGGTAGAGACTTAGACTATGGTGATAGCAGTGAACTAGACAGACTCAAGGTATCTTTTGGGTCTTGGACACTCAAATTCTCAGTGTCCAATGATATTTTATGTGGAAAGTAAGAAAACAAAAAAGGATGATCCCTAATTTCCTCAGCTTGAACGTCATGAAATTGGGGTAAATAATTATATTTAATTACGTGTGGAAGTCCAGAGGTTTTGAGGGAAAAACATAAGAGTTCAGTTTAGAGATTGTAAACTTCAAATGACTTAGTGATTTACAAGTGGGTATGTTAAGTTCATAGGTGGATATAATTAAAGTTCAGAGATAGCAAGGAAATATCGGTATGTAGATGTTATTAAGAATCCTAAAGCAGCATGAATAGATGACATCAGTTAGACAGTGTAGAATGATGAGAGAATCTATGACATAGTCCAAAGTTCTATGCTATTTCATGATATGATTGATTTTAAGAAGCTATCAGGGGCTTCCCTGGTGGTGCAGTGGTTGAGAGTCCGCCTGCCGATGCAGGGGACACGGGTTCGTGCCCCGGTCCGGGAAGATCCCACATGCCACGGAGCGGCTGGGCCCGTGAGCCATGGCTGCTGAGCCTGCGCGTCCGGAGCCTGTGCTCCGCAACGGGAGAGGCCACAACAGTGAGAGGCCCGTGTACTGCAAAAAAAAAAGAAGCTAGCAAATCATTCTCACGAGTAGCAAGAGAAATAGGCATGGATGAAGTAAGGGAAGGAAGTCCTTTAAAAGGGGTCAGGAATTTTGAATACAATTGAAAATGATGAGGACAGAAGACTGTCTCTTAAATTTGACAACATGAAGGTTGTTGGCAAGAGTGATTTCATTGGAGTGACAAAGGTTGAAACAAATTGAAACAAGCTGAAGAGTGAATAGACAGTTCAGATAGGTAATAGCTTTGGAACATGAAATTGCATAAAGCAGAAGAATAATGGAGCAGTTCTATAGTCATTAGGAAGTCAAAAGAGATTTTCTTTTTAGAGATACAAGAAACCAGAGCATGTTTATTGGATGATACAAATAATCCTGTAGAGAGGAAAATACTGATGATAGGAAAGATTCCTAGTGGGTATAAGTAAAGGAACATAACTTTTTTGGAGAAAATAAACATGATCCCAAGGACAGGAAGAGTGCTCTAGAGACTGTGAGCCACAACTACTGAGCCTACGTGCCACAACTACTGAAGCCCGCGTTTCCTAGAGCCCATGCTCCGCAACAAGAGAAGCCACCATAATGAGAAGCCCACGCACCGCAAGGAAGCCCCTGCTTGCTGCTACTAGAGAAAGCCCATGCGGAGCAACGAAGACCCAATTAAAAAAAAAAACAAAAAAACAGATTTTGTGAAGGGAAAATGAGAGAGCTTATATTTAATACTTTTACTCTGTGAAGGCTGCATCAAGCAAGACCATCAAATTTATATATATATATATATATATATATATATATATATACACACATACATACATGTAAATGAGAGAGAGAGAGATGGGAATGGATGGGAGAGGAACTTTGAGAGAAAAACTGGAAATAGTCGTTACCCAATAGTGGGAGAGCAAGTTTGATATAGAAATATTACCTTGCTAAGTAATTTTGAGTGTCCTTTTGAGATTGATGATAATGAATCTGCCTAGTTATATGATTTCTATCTAGAATTACTAAGCTTCCCAGGTACAAGCATTAAAAGGATTGTGTGAAGGCGTGATAAAATTCAGTGCATTCAGGAAATTTCTAGTGATTCTTCTAGGCATAACAAATAGAAACATGGATGTGGAGCAAAGAAAATTTCAAGCAGAGTTATAGGTTGGGGGTCCTTTACAAGATAAGTGGATTAGATCATCTTTCATGTTCAGTTTCAGCTATAAACAAGACCGATTCAGAAATAGCAGGTAAAATATTTTTAATCTGTTTCAGAAGGGAAAGAAATATTTTTTTGTGTGTTTTAAAAAGTATAAAACGGTAATCATTCTTATATAAAAGGCTATGGGAAGCACCCCAAAGAATAAGAAAAGGGAAAGCAGGTAAAGGAATAAAAATCACTGACAAAAGATATACTGTGTCAGCTTATTTTGAAGCAATATACATTTAGTTAGGGCTTGAATTAACTCTCTGTTACTGGACCCCTATCATTTCAAAGGAAAATTAGTCTCTGTTAGGCAGGTACACGATGAATCACTGCTTCATATGGAAGCAAGCTTGGTTGTTGGATTGAAGCACCAGTCCCTGCCCCATAAATATTAAAACAAACAAACAAACAACAAAGAAGCAAAAAACACAAAAATAACTCATGGCAATCTCTTCTGGTGCCCTTTACCCATTTATCTATGTAATACTCCAGTTCTTTGAGGTACCAGGGCTCACACATTTCTGCAATTTAGCAAACATCCAGGTAGGTGTAAGAAGTCAGTCTCCCCCACTATTTAGTGCCTCTTTACTCACTGAATTATCTTCTTGAAGCCTCCCTCCTAACTGGGTTGAGGTAGGAGTGGGGACCACCCACTCAAATGCTCCAATTCCCTCCAAAGAAATTATACTTGCAAACTTTTCATTAATTGGTATCCTCAAATCTTCTGATACATCCTTCCTGGAGCTAAGCTATGTGTTATTCTAATGATCTTGAATGAATTTTTTTTAATACATCCTTGACAAATTCTATACAAATGTTCTGAAACCCCTCTTTTAGAATGTGTGAGCACGTATCCTCATTTATCAGCCTTGGAGCTTCAGCTAAAACTGAAAGAACCAGAAATGTCTCATTTGTTAACATACTTTTCCATAAATGATCATTTCCAAAGAAGGGAAAATTGTGAAACGAGTCCTATTCCATCTGTAAGTAGGAAAAATTGATGAGGACCTAACCATAGATGATTTTTAAAACGAATGAATGGAAGTTCTAATAACAGAACATTAAACTGTTTATAAGCTGCATTTATTAAGATTTCATCTATAAATGTTTGTGTTTCCTAAATCTTAAAATTATATGGCTTCTAAGATAAGCACACAAATATACATAAATATAAAACAACTTTTGTTTATTGGCTTCTTAGCTGTTAAGAACATGTTTTTCTCTGTTACTCATATCTTAAAAAACTCTACCAAGAAAATTTCTCAAGATTTGCCAATTACCATTGTTAATCTTATAGCAGCCCCTGAATGTATTGGCATAGGATCTAGGGAGAGCAATTCTTATGCACTGGACTAGAATTCAGGTCTTATTTTCAAGTGCAATATTATTTTCTTATAACACACAAAAATTATTTAAGTAGTAGGGTGGCTTTTGATTTTTTAAATTGGAAACACCATTTCCTAGCAAACCAAACTTAAAACTTGGTAGTAATTACAAGCAGCCAGGGACAGGGTGGGGGTGAGGGGCAGACAGGAAAGTAGGAACAGTTGTTTATAGCACCAAACACCACTGATTCTTTTTTTGGGGGGAGGGTTTATTGTTTTAATTTTTATTGGCGTATAGTTGATGTACAATGTTGTGTTAGTTTCAGGTGTACAGCAAAGTGAATCAGTTTCATGTACATATATCCACTCTTTTTTAGATTGTTTTCCCATACAGGCTATTACAGTGTATTGAGTAGAGTTCCCTGTTCTATACAGTAGGTCTTTATTAGTTATCTATTTTATATATAGTAGTGAGTATATGTCGATCCCAATTTTCCAATTTATCCCTCCCCACCCCAGTATCCCCTGGTAACCATAAGTTTGTTTTCTATGTCTGTGACTCTATTTCTGTTTTGTAAATAAGTTCATTTGTACCCTTTTTTTTAGATTCCACATATAAGTGATATCATATGATATTTGTCTTTCTCTGTCTGACTTACTTCACTCAGTATGACAATCTCTAGGTCCATCCCTGTTGCTGCAAATGGCATTATTTTGTGTTTTTTTATGCCTGAGTAATAGTCCATTGTATCCATGTACCACATCTTCTTTATCCATTCCTCTGTTGATGGACATTTAGGTTGCTACCATGTCCTGGCTATTGTAAATAGTGCCGCATTGGACATTGGGATGCATGTATCTTTTCAAATTATGGTTTTAGAGGGAACCTACCTCAACGTAATAAAAGCCATGAACAACAAATCAACAGTGAACATCATTCTCAGAGGTGAAAAAACACTGATTTTTCTTTTGAAGTATCTCTAGAGTCTGAGCCCTCATCCATTGCCACTTCTATTCTTTTAGCTCAGATTTGATTAAATCCCTAACAATTCCTGCAGGCTTCAAGGTTTCAGTGTAATGTCACTCAATGCAATCAATAAACCACCAAAACCATAAATAAAAATATATAAATTGATTGATTAGAATCAAAATGTCAGTGTCCTTTGGTCTGTAAATTCGGAGGCTAAGAGAGAAAGGATTAATTAAAGTACTTTTAAAAGTTTTTGCTTGTGGTTTTTTTGTTTGTTTTGTTTTTTTTACTTAAACATTGCAAAACCTAGTTAGAACTGCTTTGAAATTTGAAGCAGGTAAATTCTCATATGTTACCTGCCATCCTATAATAAAATAGCATTGCCTTTTCTATTCATTTATCTTACACTATTTTATAGTACTCATCACCACTGAAGTAATGTATATGTATTTTATTTTTATGTTTTCTGTCAAGCCCCACTAGAATATTGGCAGTAACAGTCCATGGGCTTTGTTTGGTATAGTATCAACTTCACCGAAAATAAGTTTTAGCCACTCAATAAATACTTGTTTTTTAAACAAATGGGATCTTAAGAAATTTATGAAATCACTAATCTTTCAAGATTTAGAATATATAAAGCACTTTCAAGACAGAACACTAGGTAGGCATATACACAGTTTCACTTCATAATGTATATAAATATTATTTTCATAATATTTTTAAAATACCACAGCAAAAATATTACTTTTAAAAAGGCATACAAAAGCTTGAAAGAGCAAATTAAATACAAAGATGAAGAATAGTAAAAAGTAGAGTAGATATAAGTGAAAGTGAATAAGAAATTAATAGAGAAAAATCCATAAAACCAAAAGGTAGTTTTATTGAAAAGATCAATAAAATTGATAACCTCTAGAGACAGACTAATCAAAGAGAGAGGGAGAGAGGGAGAGAGAGAGGGAAAGAGAGAAAAGAGAGTAAGAGAAGAGATACAATCCACGAATATTAAAGGATAATAAAGAAATATGAGCAACTCTGTGCCTACAAATTTGATAATTTAGGTTATATTGATGGATTTCTTGAAAAACACAATCTATAAAATTCTCACAAAAAGAAATCATCTGAAATGACCTAAAACTATTAAAGAAATTAAATCAATAATTAAAACCTTCCATTGGTGGGAATGTAAATTGGTGCAGCCACTATGGAGAACAGTAGAAACTAAAAATACAAGTACCATATGACCCAGCTACCCCACTCCTAGGCATATACCCAGAGAAAACCATAATTCGAAAAGATACATGCCTCCCAATGTTCATTGCAGCACTATTTACAATAGCCAGGTCATGGTAGCAACCTAAATGTCCATTAACAGAGGAATGGATAAAGACGATGTGGTACATATATATATAATGGACTGTTAGTCACAAAAGAGAACAAAATAATGCCATTTGCAGCAACAAGGATGGACCTAGAGATTGTCATACTGAGTGAAGTAAGACAGAGAAAGACAAATACCATATGATATCATTTATATGTGGAATCTAATAAAAAGGTACCAATTAACTTACAAAACAGAAGTTATAGTCACAAATGTAGAAAACAACCTTATGGTTACCAGAGGATGAAGGGGGGCGAATAAATTGGGAGATTGAGATTGACATATACACAATACTATATATAAAATAGATAACTAATAAGAACCTACTGTATAGCACAGAGAACTCTACTCAATACTCTGTAATGGCCTATACGGGGAAAGAATCTAAGAAAACGATTGTATATATGTATATGAAACTGATTCACTTCCTTGTACATGTGAAAATAACACAATATTGTAAATCAAATATACTCCAATAATTTTTTTAATGAAATAAATTTAAAAATAAACCTTCCAAAATAGCAAGCATCAGGCCCAGGCTGATTCACTGGTGAATTTTAACAAACATTTAAAGAATAAATGATACCAATTCTCTACAATCTCTTCCAGAAAAATAGAGGGAGTACTTTCAAACTCATTTTACGAGTGCTCACTACCCTAATACAAAAATCAAAGACATTGCTGCAAAGGAAAATTTCAAACCAATATGTCCAATGAACATAGATGCAAAATTTTTCAACAAAATATTAGCAGATTAAGTTTGACAGTGTATTAAAAGAAGTATACAGCATGACTAAATAGGTTTTATTCCAGGTATAGAGGGCTGGCTTGACATTCAGAACTCAAGTCATCTCATAAGTGGGCTAAAAAAGAACATATCACCATTGCAATAGAATGAAGAAAAAAAAAACAAAAAACTTTTGACAAAATCCAACCCTCTCAGAAAATTACAAAGAAAAGAGAACTTTATCAATTTGTTAAAGAACATCTACTACTACAAATATGCAGCTAACATGATAATACTTAGTGGTGAGAAACTTTTTCCCAAGATCAGAAACAAAACAAGAATTTCCCCTCTCACCACTCTTTTTCAACATCATACTGAAAGTCTTAGCTAATACACTAAGACATGAAAAGGAAATAAAAGGTTTATAAATTTGGAAGGAAGAAATGAAACAAACTTTTTTTCTTGCAGATTGTATGATTGTCTATGTAAAAAGTTCCAAAGAATCAACAAAGAAACTTGTGGAACTAGCAAGTGATAATAGCAAAGTTTTACGATACATATACAAAAGTTAATTCTTTTTTTGTATACCAGCAATGAACAAGTGGAATTTGAAATTAAAAGCACAGTATCATTTACATTAGCACCAAAAAATAAAAAAGAAAGACAGACTTAGGTTTAAATATAACAAAATATTTTTAAGATCTATATGAGGAAAATGACAAAATTCTAATTAAAGAAATCAAAGATCTAAATCAATGGAGAAATATTCCAGGTTCATGGATGGGAAGAATTAATATTAGTAAGATGTCAAATCTTTCCAACTTGAGCTATAACTTCAGTGTTATCTCAGTGAAAACCCAAGAAAGTTATTTTGTGTCCATCAACAAAATAATTCTAATATTTATGTAGAAAGGCAAAGACCCAGAATAGCCTACATGATATTGAAGAACAAACAGGGGACTAACTCTTCCTCAGGAAGAGGGTGAGGGATGAGTAGGTAAACTCATTTGGGGCAGTGAAACTATTCTGTATGATACTGTACAGGTGAATACATGACATTATGCATTTGTCAAAACCTATAGAATACAAAGAGTGAACCCTAGTATAAATGTGGACTTAATTAATTAAGTGTATCAATATTGATTTGGTTCATCAACTGTAACAAATGTACCCCACTAGTGCAAGATGGTAATAATAGAAGAAATTGTGTTTGTGTGTGCATGTGTGTGTTGGGGGGAAGAAGGGTGCATATAGGAACCTTCTGTACTTTCTGTGCATTTTTTCTATAAATGTGAAATTGTTCTGAAATATAAAGTATTAAAAATGAAACAAAAACATACAAGCAATTTTATATTTTGAACTGAGTGATATATATATCTGTATGCAGGCACACATACATGTGTATGTTTTTTTTTGACTATAATATCATATTAAAATACTTCTCTAGAATACTGGTATAATAAACTCAAACATTTCATTCTCCTGGCATGGCAGTAATTTCTGAGAAGGAGAACTTTAGAGAGAAGGAAAAGAGATATTTCAATTGAGACGTGTTTTTTTGACAGATAAGAACAGCTCCCCCATCTCAGTTTCCATGGCCACAATTGTAGTTAACCCTTTTTAAACATTTTTAGGTAATTGCAATGTCAGCTTTACTAGCTGCAGATTCTTCCTCTTTTCATCCATGTACAAGTTATTATCACATTAGTCTTCCAAAAATATCTGCAACAATGTGTTTTTTCAACTCAAACACGAGCAGAGCTTTCCTATGGACTACTTATTCACAAATTACTCATTTTTGGCATTTAAAACATCTCAAAATATATCCAATGTTGCCACATTTGTCTGCCAACCATATTTTTATGGTGACAAATTACCCTCACATAGTTGGCCTCAAATATGTCTGATTTTCCCTGACTTCTCCGCTTGGTTTTTGTTTCTTCCTCCTGGAATATTCTATCCCAGCATTCTTGCCTGTGTCATCTTACGCATTCTTCAAGGACTCACTTAAAATCCTCCTTCCTAAAGCTTTACTTATTTCCACAATCTGTTACAATCTGGTTAACTCCTCCAGCATTGTGTGTATCTTCATTACAGTACTTAAAATATTTTTTTTCCTTGTCTTGTAGAAACTTTTCTAAGTGTAAAATCCTTGGAATCAGAAATAAGATTATTCATATATCTGTATGCCTGATGAAGGGAGTTCAATAACTGTAGTGAATTGAACGGCTTAAAACAGCAGCTTCAGAATTTTTCCATTAATTTCTCTGATCATATGACCTTATAGCAGGAGTTCAAACTCATCATAAAACTAAATGATTTATAGGCAGCAGTTGCTAAAACAAACACTCTTGTATGCACAAAATAAATATTTTTTAATCACTGAGGAAATATATAAGAAAATCCTTGGGAAAGTATGGCATCTTATAGACTTGTATTTTACTTACCATTTTATGCTTTAATCTCCAAGGTGAGAGTCCCAGAATCTGTGTTTTGAAATTTTAAAAACTTTCTTTCTAATTTGAAATTCCTATGGAGCATAACAGACTTTTAAAGGGAGAAATGCTGCCAAAGAGATATTGAAGCTGCCAGCAGTTTCTATGCTGAAAAATAAATTAAAAATTTAAACGTCTTTTAAAATTATAACTAAATGTCTGGGAAAGCTCAGCCTCCGAGAGTCTTAAGTTTCACAGACTTTACTTCTGCAGAAAAGACCTTGTCTGATACTTTTCCTTTCAAGAGATGTCACCCATTAGGGACATGAATTTGTCTTCTTGAGAGCAAAGAATAATGTTGGATCCAAAATTTGGGTTTTCATTTGGATTATTAAAACACTGGTATATCTTGGGATTGAAACAGCAGGGAATATGCTTCTCATCTGGTAATATTAAAACATGACTATAATGAGGAAAGTCTGACTATCATGATGTAAATCTATCACACTTTTAAATGTGGACCCATCTTCACCCGTTCTCCTAGCATAAGATTTGTAAATATGGTAGTATGCTCATTTATATATCTAACTTTGATAATTGCAAAGACATCATTGATAGAAACTTCAAAGGTGTTCTATCTCTTCCCACAAAATATCTTCTGAAGAATAGCCTACACATGTGGCACTTCCTTCCTCACCACACAGCTATTTCCTAATATTTTGTAATCTGACTTTTTGCATCATCTCTTAAATTACTAATGACTTTTCTATCCCTAAATTAAGTTAATTTTCTCACTGCTCATTTCCCTTGACCCTTCTGTCACCATTGTAATCTCTTTTTGGGGTCTTTAAATGACCAAAAAATATCTTGGTTTCCGTGAGTTTACTCTCTGACCACCCATTTTTCACTCTTTTCTTAAGGAATTCACTTTCTCCTCCCATTCCCTAAAAAATAAACATTCCTCAGTGTTCCATCTTCAAAACTCCCCTCTTCTACTATATATTCAGCTTTAAGAATAGCATTACTTCTGAAGGATTCAGTAATCATGATTTTCCATGTTTCTCTCAGGTCTTTATTATTTTCATTCTTCTGAGATATAGATATTTATTATGTTAACTTAAAACAATTGAACTGGTCTTTTCTCCACAACACATATACATCATTACAAGTGAGAGAGCATGGAATCTGGAATTAGTTGGACTTAATTTTAGATGCCGCCACTCTTTTATTAGACTTAGAGAAGCTTTTTATTCTCCCCAAAGTTCTGTTTCTTTTTCAATAAAAATGGAAAGAGTAACACCAAATTGTACTGTTTTAGTGAAGGACTAGATTATCTAACAGTCATAAAATTGCATAGTGAAGTACCCAGGATAAAGTAAAGCTTTTTCTTTCTTTTTTTTATTTTCTTATGACTTTCCCAGTGAATTCAGATTTTTAAATCTTCACTCTTTCTCCAAATCCTGCAACCTGTTGATTCTACTTCTTCAATCTTGTTAATTATTTTCAATTCATATTGCCTCCATCCTACTTTATACACTTAAAACTTCTCACCATTGCAATTGCAATGGTCTCTTATTCTACTGCAAGATGTATTACACTTGGCTTTCAGATAAAGGTTATTATTATATAGCTACTGAGACATTACCCCTGGATCATAAACTTGTATCTCCCATGGCTCATTGAATTAAGAAATTATATCAGTTATCACACACATACATACAGTATATATTAACTTAAAAGAACTTTCATGTCATTATTTTGTTACTAATTAAAACATTGTATGTGTCAATATCGCTATTTTGCTAATAAGTAAACCTGTATGCCAGATGTTTGCACACTTAGCAGTAATAAAAGCATGCCTTGAACATAGAGCTTATGGCTTGCAATTTGGTGCTCTTCCCACCTCACTTATACATTTGCATTCTAGCATTTAAATTTCTCCTTAATACAGGCCAAACCTAACTTTCTGACATTATATTTCTATTTCTACCATATTGTGTTACAGACTGCTAAATGTGCCTCTTCAGAAAATAAATCATTTTAGTTGTGTGATGCATATTTTTAGAAAGAAACATTAAAAAAAAAAACAAACTACTATTTCCTGAAACTAACCATTTGCTTAAGGCAAACTGTTCTTCCAAATGCCTCTACACTTTATCAGCTCAGTAATTTAGCACATGCTTTTCTCTCTTCCTAGAATATGTTTGACTATAAGAATCCTATCCATTCTTCAAATGGACTTTCTTCTTCCTTGGTTTCCCATAACTTGTATCCATGCTCTCTTGGCTCATATGGCTTGAATGATATTCACTGTGTGCTTCTCTTACCACAGTACTGGAATTTATTCTGTTTTTTTGAAGGCAGCTATTGGCTTATTACATTTTTCATCACCAAGTCAAACAAAAGTTTAGATGCTTAAGGAAAGCTTGCTTAATTGAATTCGAGCATAAGAAGAGCTTGCTGATTTGAATTCGAGTAAACTTGCACTGCAGCCTTCCTCTGGTGTTATGTTTCAAGACCAGTACAATTAAGACTTATCATTACTATCATTGTCTCTGTGGAAAGTTGTTTCTGGCCTCTTTGACAGAGTTCCATAAAAGACATATTACCTATGTCTGAAAACAAAGAGCAGTGAAAGCATAAATACTCTATTGTTGTGTGGGGTCCAGACTGCACAGGACAATATCATCATATTAAAACTAGCTCTAATTTTAAAAAGTCTATTTTAAGTTGCATAAATATATAGAAGAAATAGTAAGCCTAGATTTTTGAAAGTTATTCCAAGTATGTTTATCTAAGCTGATAGGACATTTAGGAAATATGAGTTGTGAAAATGGTTGACATGGTAGGCAATCTTAAAAGAAAACACAAATAACAAACCTTAGTCCTTACACTGTACATACTTACTGAGGAGCTTAGCACTTTATCTATACTTTGTCTGCTTTATCCTCATTGTTTCCTCATTACTGGAGGGGAAAATCAAGCTGTTATTCCAATGTTACAGTAAAAATATTAAAAAGAAAAAGTGATACAAAGAATAGTTTGAGGCTACAAATCATTTAAATCATCATAGTATTTCATTGAAATAAAGTTTAAAATATACATATTTAGAAATGTATCAAAATATTCCATTTAGGACATAATTTTTGATGAATAAAATATGGATAAAGAAAGCATTTCTGCTTGTGTAATGTGGGAATACTTTGTGTATACTAATAGTAATTTCAGATCTATGAAAAATGAGATTGTTTCATGTATTTTATTCTATATATTATTAAATGACAATATTTTGAAAAAAGTTATAATAAAAATATATATTTAAGAATCTCTCCTAATTTGCCAGCAATATGGTTGAGTGAAGGATGTGAGATCACCTCTTCTTACAAAAACAAAATCACAAATAACTGCTGAACAACCATAGACAAAAAAACCACAAAAAACGCTGGAACCTACCAAAAAAGATACCCTATATCTAAAGAAAAAGAGAAGCCAAAATGAGACAGTAGGAAGGGCACAATTGTAATAAAATCAAATCCCATACCTGCTGGGTGGGAGGCCCACAAACTGGAAAATAATTATACCACAGAAGTTCTCCCACAGGAGTGAAAGTCCTGAGCCCCAGGGGCCAGGCTTCCCAGCCTGGGGGTTTGATAATGGGAGGAGGAGCCCCCAGAGAATTTCTCTTCGAAGGCCAGAAGGGTTTCATTGCAGGAATTTCACAGGATTGGGGGAAATAGAAACTCCACTTTTGGAAGGTGCGCACAAGGTCCCGTGTACACCAGGACCCAGGGAAATAAACAGTGACTTCATAAGAGACTGGGCCAGACTAGTATTGGAGGGTCCCCTGTGGAGTCAGGGGGCAGCTGTGGCTCACTGTGGGGACAAAGACACGGGCAGCAGCAGTTCTGTTGAATACTCATTGGTGTGAGCCCTCCTGGAGGCCACCATTTCCTCCCCAAGACCTAGCCCCACCCAATAGCCTGTAGGCTCCAGTGCTGGGACACCTCAGGCCAAACAACCAACAGGGTGGGAACACAGCGCCACCCATCAGCAGACAGGCTGCTTAAAGTCTTCCTGAACAAGGCCCTGCCCACGAGAAGGACAAGACCTAGCTCCACCCACCAGTGGGGAGGAAGCAGACCCTTCCACCAGAAAGCCAACAAAAGCCTCTTAGACAGGCTTATTCACCAGAGGGCAGACAGCAGAAAAAAGAAGAATTACAATCCCGCAGCCTGTGAAATGGAAACTGCAATCACAAAGTTAGAAAAAATGAGGTGGCAGAGGAATATGTCCCAGATGAAAGAACAAGTTAAAACCCCAGAAGAACAGCTAAGTGAATTGGAAATAGGTAATCTACTGGAAAAAGAATTTAGAGTAATGATAGTGAAGATCATCCAAGATCTCAGAAAAGAATGGAGGCACAGATTGAGAAGATGCAAGAAATGTTTAATAAAGACCTAGAAGAACTAAAGAACAAACAAACAGAGATAAACAATATAATAACTGAATTGAAAGATACACTAGAAGGAATCAATAGAGTAACTGAGGCAGAAGAAAGGATAAGTGAGCTGGGAGACAGAATGGTGGAAATCAATGCCACAGAAAAGAATAAAGAAAAAATAATCAAAAGAAATGAAGACAGTCTGAGACCTCTGGGACAACATTAAATGAACAACATTTGCATTATAGGGGTCCCAGAAGGAAAAGAGAGAAAGGACCTGAGAAAATATTTGAAGAAATAATAGCTGAAAACTTCCTTAACGTGGGAAAGGAAGCAGCCAACCAAGTTCAGGAAGCCCAGAGAACCCCAGGCAGGATAAACCCAAGGAGGAACACACCGAAAAACATAGTCATCAAACTGACAAAAATTAAAGAGAAAGAAAAAATATTAATAAGCAACAAGGGAAAAGCAACAAATGACATACAAGGGAACTCCCATAATGTTGTCAGCTGATTTCTCAGCAGAAACTCTGTAGGCCAAAAGGGAGTGACACAATATATTTAAAGTTATGAAAGGGAAGAACCTACAACCAAGAATATTCTACCCAGCAAGGCTGTAATTCACATTCAACGGAGAAATCAAAAGCTTTACAGATAAGCAAAAACTAAAAGCATTCAGCACGACCAGACCTGCTTTGCAACAAATGCTAAAGGAACTTCTCTAAGTGCAAAAGAAAAGGCCAGTACTAGAAACAAGAAAATTACAAATGGAATAGCTCACTGGTAAAGACAAACGTAAATTAAAGGTAGGAAATCATCTGCACACAAATGTATCAAAACCAGCAACTGGGAGAAGAGGGGAGCACAAATTCAGGATATTGGAAATGCATTTGAAGTTAAAAGGCCAGCATCTTAAAGCGCTATTATTTATATACAGACTGCTATATTAAAATCTCAGGGTAACTGCAAACCAAAAATCTACAATAGATACACATACAAGAAAGAAAAGAAAATCCAAACACAATAATAAAGTTAGTCATAAAATCACAAGAGAAGAGAACAAAAGAGGAAGGGAAGAAAAAGACCTACAAAAACAAATCCATAACAGTTCAGAAAATGGCAATAGGAATATACATATTGATAATTACTTTAAATTAATTAAATGCTCCAACCAAAAGACATAGACTGGCTGAATGGATACAAAAACAAGACCTGTATATATGCTTTCTACAAGAGACCCACTTCAGATCTAGGGACACATACAGACTGAACATGAGGGGATGGAAAAAGGTATTTCATGCAATGGAAAGAAAGCTGGAGTAGCAATTCTCATATCAGACAAAATAGACTTTAAAATAAAGACTGTTATGAGACAAAGCAGGACACTACATAATTATCAAGGGATCAATCCAAGAAGAAGATATAATAATTGTAAATATATATGCACCCAACATAGGAGCAACCCAACATATAAGGCAAGTACTAACAGCCATAAAAGGAGAAATTGACAGTAACACAATAATAGTGGGGGACTTTAACAACCCACTTTCATCAATGGACAGGTCATTCAGACAGAAAATCAATAAGGAAATACAGGTCTGAAATGAAACATTAGACTAGATGGACTTAATTGATATTTATAGGGCATTCCATCCAAAAGAAGCAGAATACACATTCTTCTCAAGTGCACGTGGAACATTCTCCAGGATTGATCACATGCTGGACCATAAAGTCAGCCTTGGTAAATTTAAGAAAACTGAAATCATATCAAGCATCTTTTCCACCACAATGTTATGAAATTAGAAAGCAACTACAGAAAAAAAAAAAACTGTAAAACATCACAAGCACATGGATGCTAAACGATATGCTACTGAACAACCAATGGAACACTGAAGAAATGAAGAGGAAAGTAAAAAATACCTAAAGACAAATGAAAATGAAAGCACAATGATCCAAAACCTATGGAGTTCTAAGAGGGAAGTTTATAGCAATACAGTCTTACCTCAGGAAACAACAAAAACAAATAAACAACCTAACCTCACACTTAAAGCAACTAGAGAAAGAAGAAAAACAAAACCCAAAGTTAGCAGAAGGAAAGAAATCATAAAGATCAAAGCAGAAATAAATGAAATAGAAAGGAAGAAAACAATAGAAAGATTAATGAAACTAAAGGCTGGTTCTTTGAGAATATAAACAAAATTGATAAAGAGCCAGCCTCATCAAGAAAAAAGGGAGGGGCTCAAATCAATAAGATTAGAAATGAAAAGGAAAAGTTAAAATGATACCACAGAAATACAAAGGATCATAAGAGACTACTACAAGCAACTATATGCCAATAAAATTGACAACCTGGAAGAAATGGACAAATTCTTGAAGAGGTACAATCCCCCAAGACTGAGCAAGGAAGAAATGGAAAGTATGAACAGACTAATCACAAGTACTGAAATTGAAACTGTGATTTAAAAACTCTCAACAAACATAAGTCCAGAACCAGACGGCTTCACAGGCCAATTTATCAAACATTTAGAGAAGAGTTAACACTCACCCTTCTGAAACTCTTCCAAAAAATTGCAGAAGAAGGGATGCTCCCAAATTGATTCTGAGACCATCAGCACCCTGATACCAAAACCAGACAAAGATACCACAAAAAAGAAAATTATAGGCCAGTATCACTGATGAACATATACACAAAAAATAATCAACAAAATATTGGGTTGGCCAAAAAGTTCGTTCAGGTTTTTCCATAAGGGTTACAGAAAAACCTGAATGAAATTTTTGGCCAACCCAATGCTAACAGTCTGAATCCAACCATACGTTAAAAGGATCACATTCCACAATTAAGTGGGATTTATCCCAGGGATGCAAGGAATTTTCAGTATCTGCAAATCAGTGTGATACACCACATCAACAAATTGAAGAATAAAAACCATATGATCATCTCAATAGATGCAGAAAACGCTTTTGACAAAATTCAGCACCGATTTATGTTAAAAACTCTTCAGAAAGTGGGCATAGAGGGAATATACCTCAACATAATAAAGGCCATATATGACATACCCACAGCCAACATGGTCTCAATGGTGAAAAACTGAAAGCATTTCCTCTAAGATCAGGAATAAGAAATGGTGGGTGAATTTTATCTAAAAAACAATCAGCACAGTTTTGCAGCCCTAACTGTATATGTGTGTCTGTGGATGGACATAAACGTGTCCAAGTAAATACACATATAAATACCTGCTAGAGAAGTACTATAATGTGGTATGAACCCAAGCACTGGGATTCAAGTCAGAAAGCCCACTTTTTGCTTCACATTTACCACCTACTTAAGATGGGAAATTTAGTCAATTATTTAACCTTGGCTTCTATAACTAATAACAAGATAATTAAACTTGATGAGAGCTTTTTGAAATTCCTACGAATACCTGCATGTTAATGATTTATAGTAGATTCTTGTTTGTGATTTTTATTATATATTTGTACGAGTCATATTTTCATATTTTGGTTTTTAAAAAGAACAATCTTTTTTGTCACTATGGAACATTTTTGAACTATTGGATATTGCCGGTAGAACCGGAGCCTAACCATTATGTTATATTCTTCTAATACTGTTTTTTAATCCTTTGCTCAATTTTAGCCTTGGATCAACTGTGCAGTTCTCTTGTGATGAAGATTATGTCCTACAGGGTGCTAAGAGCATCACCTGTCAACGGATAGCTGAAGTCTTTGCTGCTTGGAGTGATCACAGGCCTGTATGTAAAGGTAAAGAACAGTCTTTAAAATAAAAATGCTCTCTTAACACATTTTAATAGTTTGAACTTCATTCCACTGAGTATAAATTTCAGTTGAATCTTTGACCTGTAATTCAGGAAACATTTAGCTCATGTATTTAAGAATATTTATTGAAAATCTGTAATATACAAACCACTGTGTCAGATTCTCAAGGAGTTCCCAATCTAATAATCATATAGCAACAAATTGGAATCTTAAAATATGTAATACAAGGCAGTGGTAACTTTGTTGGCCTTTTTTTTTAATCATGAATTACCATTGATGTGGATATAAATTTTTTAAACCATAATTGCACCTCCACTTGTATGATTTGCCATTTAAATTGCTTATGTGTCCAATAGTAGTGATGTTGGTGGCAGTGGAGGTAGAGCACTTGTTCTATAATTAGTTAATTTAAACTAAGACAAATCAATGAGTGCTCTGGCTTTTCATATTACCAGTAATTGCAGATAAGATTTACTTCCACCACCTTCCTACAAATTAAATATTTTCATATAAATTAAATGAGGCCTCTTCATTCTAAACTTTATTTAGCTATATTTGAAAATGAACACCTCATTCTGGCTTACTGGCTCTCTTGTTGCTTGTTTGTTGCTGTTGTTGTTGTTATTTTTAATAATGACATCTCTGCATATTTCAGTGTCTTAGTACTCAAAATTCCATTAACTCTTCATCTCCCTCAGGGAATATTTTCACTGAGTTGCCACACTCTGTATAGTCCTCTCAGGCAGATTCTGGTGAATAGAGAAGGGATAGATTTGAGAGCTGTCATAAAGGGAAAAAGACAAAGTATTTGACAACTAGTTGGATATGGAAGGAGAAAGTGACAAGAAGGAGTCCAAGTTGATATTCAACTCTATATGAGACTAGAAAAACGTTACCCTGTTAATAAGTATAAAAAAACTGAACATGGAATTGTATAGGAGATTTCATCATAGACTTAATTTTTTAGGCACTTACTATGTGTCAGGCACTGTGCTAACCACTACATATACTTTGACTCATTTAAATCCTCAAAACAAACCAATGGAGGCATTATTATCTCCATTTTAGAAATGAGTATTGTAAGACACAGAGAGATCCAGTCACTCACCCAAGCTCAAATGTCTGTAAAATGACAAAGCCCTTAAGAAAGACTATTCATAGTTTGGGGAGAGAAGCAAGATTTCAGAGCATTAAAGAAGGAATAGAAAATAATAAAATGGAAGCAAATAGATATATTCCACTCACTTGACAATGGCAACCCAGAGTAAGAAGAACAGAGAGCCTAGATTTTTCTCTCAGGTTCAAGTAAGACTTTCATGTCACAGGTAGATGTTTATTCATTACCTTTCTCATTATCAAGGGCTTACAGAAAATGGTACTGATGAACCTAAGTGGCAGGGCAGGAATAAAGATGAAGATGTAGAGAATGGACTTGAGGACACAGTGGGGGAAGGGGAAGCTGGGATGAAGTGAGAGAGTAGCATTGACATATATACACTACCAAATGTAAAGTGGATGGCTAGTGGGAAGCTGCTGCATTGAACAGGGAGATCACCTCGATGCTTTGTGATGACCCTAGAGGGTGGGAGAGAGGCTCAAGAAGGAGGGCATATGGGGATATATGTATACATATAGCTGATTCACTTTGTTGTACAGCAGAAACTAACACAAAATTGTAAAGTAGTTATACTCCAATAAAGATGTTAAAAATATAAAATAAAATTCATAGTCACAATTGAAGAAAAAAAGGTTTACAAAATGCCATATAGTGCAATAGCATTAAAAAAAAACAGTGAAATAGGGATAATGAGAAAATAAGGTAAAACAGTTACATGATCCTAAACAAAAGCTTATGTACAAGTTGGTAAAAAACTTTAAAAAAATTTTTATTGAAATATAGCTGATTTACAATGTTGTGTTACTTTCAGTTGTAAAGTGATTCAGTTATGCATATAAATATATATTATTTTTTACATTATCTTCTATTATTTGTTGTTAACAAGATATTGAGTATAGATCCCTGTTCAATACAGTAGGTCCTTGTTGGTTATCTGTCTTATATATAGTAGTATGTATATTTTAATCCCAAACTCCTAATTTATCTCTCTCTCCCTCTCCCCTTTTGGTAACCATAAGTTTGCTTTCTATGTCTGTGAGTCTGTTTTGTAAATAAGTTCATTTGTATCCTTTTTTTAGATTCCACATATAAGTGATATCATATGATATTTGTCTTTGTCTGATTTCCTTCACTTAGTATGATAATCTCTAGGTTCATCCATGTTACTGCAAATGGCGTTATTTCATTCGTTTTATGGCTGAGTAATATTCCATTGTATATCATCTTCTTTATCCATTCATCTGTCGATAGACACTTAAGTTGCTTCCACGTCTTGGCTATTGTAAATAGTGCTGCTCTGAACATTGGGATTCATGTATCTTTTCAAATTATGTTTTTCTCCTGATATATTCCCAGGAGTGGAATTGCAGGTTCATATGACAACTCTATTTTTAATTTTTTAAGGAAATGCCATACTGTTCTCTGTAGTGGCTGCACCAGTTTACATCCCCACCAACAGTGTAGGAGGGTTCCTTTTCCATTCTGACTGGTGTGAGGTGATACCTCATTGTAGTTTTGATTTGCACTTCTCTAATAATTAGTGAGGTTGAGCTTCTTTTCATGTGCCTGTTGGCCATCTGTATGTCTTCTTTGGAGAAATGTCTATTTAGTTCTGCCCGTTTTTTGATTGGGTTGTTTGTTTTTTTGATTTTGAGCTGTATGAGCTGTTTGTATATTTTGGAGATTAATCCCTTGTCGGTTGCATCGTTTGCAAATATTTTCTCCCATTCTGTAGGTTGTCTTTTTGTTTTGTTTATGTTTTCCTTTGTTGTGCAAAAGCTTTTAAGTTTTAAGTAAAAAACTTTTAAGAATGGCTTACATGTTAAATATGACAGCTGCCTAACAAATTTAAAAAACATAAGTTTACACGAAAACCATTGTCTATGAAATATGACAATGACACAACAAAAGCAAACTTTTTCCTGACTTTAAGATCTGAAATATCTTGCATTGCTTTTTATAAAGTGGACACTGAGTAATAAGTATTGTGGGAGTTACTCTCATCAATGTCCAGGCAATGATAGAACAGTAAACTGTTTAAAGTTGATTTCTTATGATATCCTCCACTCAAGACAAATTATAGATATAAGGGACAAAATTGAAAATCATGGCTTCAAAATGGTGGCATCCACATATCCTGCTTCAGTTTTACATAAATTATATGTGTGCATTTTTTATGGCAAGAGAGAATAGGAAAATAGAGGATAGAGTCTAGAAAAGGAGATTAGTGTTAATGCAGAAACAAAGTCTCACATAAAAAGAGAAATTATAGCCAGATCATGGAATTTAAGGTTTACATAAAATGAGATTGAGGCTATAAACCATCTTTTTTCATTCAAGACTCTCATTTCAATAAAAAGAATGAATCATATTTATTATGATTGTAAATTGTTCAAAGGCAAAACTAATGTTATATTATTTTGTTATTTTTCATAAACCCTGTAGCACAAAGAACAGCTGTGTTGACAAATCTCAAGAACTATTTGTTGAATATTACTGTATGATTATTTTCTTTGATTCTAAGATAGATGATTGAAATATGTATATGTAAACATATACATACATATAGAGAGATATACATATATATTTCATTCAACAGTCATCAGTCATTAGTTGGGAGGTATAAAATTTTAATGTTCAAGATTCATATATTGTTATTATTTTATCTTATTTCTGCAGATATTAATCATTTATACACAAATTTGCTCATTGCATGCAGGGCACATGTGTGTATGGTTTATAAAAAAAATTTGCTAGTAGAAATTACTGGCTGTGGTGTTGGAAACAGTAACGGAGGGGACATGCTGAAATTGTAATTGAAGTTTTAAAGTGACTATCCACTGTCAGTCTGAACAAAGAATAGTTTTCATGTCTTATGGGTGCTTGGACAGAATAAATATGCTTTTTTCTAGACAGCGGCATAAATAGCAGTATCAGTGAACTGCACCTTTGAGAAGTCATTAATATAGCTGCTGTCTATGTATTGCATGGTTGAGCAATCAAGAAATGGTGATTTTTAAGGGACTGAAAGTTCACACAAACAGCAAATTATGAATTAAAAGAGCAATTCAGAAATTAATATTAATGGATTTTACACAAACTCAGACAATAATTTTTGTTCCCTAAATGGGTTATGTATATGAGATATTTGACAGTTTACCATTACAGATACAATTATTCCTTTGTTGGAAATGCAATAGATAATCCCAAAGCTAGAGCTTATGCAAATAAGCAGATTTATGCACATGAATCATATATAGAAAGTTTCAGACATTCATGTTGTTCAAAGAAATAGCATTTATTTGAGAATTGATAATTTGTTAACTAGGAAACTTTTAAGAAAGTGAATCTTGATAAATTGGACAAAAATTTTTTTGACTAATTTTCAGTCAGTATTTATTTAGCCCCAAGAAACGAATGTTTTTGTCTGTTAAGGCACAATGGCATGAGCCATTCATGGGAGTAATGGAATAGGTGATTAAGGCAAGATTAGAAAAGAAGGCCAGAGACTTCCCTGGCGGTCCAGTGGTTAAGACTTTGCCTTCCAGTGCAAGGGGTGTGGGCTCAATCCCTGGTTGGGGGAGCTAAGATCCCACATGTCTGGTGGCTGAAAAACCGAAACATAAAACAGAAACAATATTGTAACAAATTCAATAAAGACTTTGAAAATAGTACACATCAAAAAAAAAAAAAACAATCTTAGAAAAGAAGGCCAAAGAAAAGCAAAACTATTGGAAAGTGGGGTCATCATCAGTCATCCAGTTATTTGTTTATTCACTTACTAACATACTGATTAACTTATTTTGGATTCCACAAGCATTAATGAATGTTAGTAGGTATGCTAGATTAAACACTACATGAGATCCGTAGTATGTAATGGTTTTTATTATTTTGTATTGATTTACAAGGTATAAATAGAAACCTAGGTAATACATAGTAGACTGCTTTGTTTACAAGAGAGGTACAATCCTCTGCAAAATTCAGATGAGGAAGATTATTTCCATGTTTGGAGATGGTCAGGCATTGAGATGGAGGAAGTAACATACAGGCAGAAGTTGGAGATTATTTTCTATTTCAACAGAGGAACTTTCAGCCCCACCCCCTGACCTCTGAGGAAAAGAGAGGGGCTGAAGATTAAATCAGTTATCTATAGCCAGTGATTTAGTTAATCATGCATATGTAGTGAAGCCTCCATAAAACCCCAAAAGGATAGGGTTCAGAGAACTTCTGAGTTGGTGAACACGTGTAGATTTGAAGAGAATAGTGTGCCTGGAGAGGGTATGACAAGTTCCAAGCCCTCTCCCCATGCCTTGCCTTGTGCATTTCTTCTGTCTAGCTGTTCCTGAGTTATATCTTTTTATAATAAATTAGTAATCTAGTAAGTAAAATGTTTCTCTGAGTTCTGTGAGCTGCTCTAGCAAATTAATCCCCAAAAGGGGATGGTCTTTGGAATCTCTGATTTATAGCCAATCAGAAGTACAAGTAACAAACATGGTCTTGCGACTGGCATCTGAAGTTCAAGGAGAAGGTTGTGGGAACCTCCAGTTTGTAACCGATTGGTCAGTAGCGTAGACAACAACCTGGCTTGAGATTGACATCTAAAGTGGAGGGGGACGGGGGTTGGGGGCAGTCCTATAGACTGAATCCTAACCTGTGGAATCTGATGCTACCTCCAGGTAGGTAGATAGTGTCAGAATTGAGTTGACTTGTAGGACACCAGCCTGGTGTCCAACACCAAGAATTGCTTGGTGTTGTGGGGGAAGCTCCAGCCCCCCCCAAGACACGCTGGAATTGGGTCCAGGAATCTGTTTAGTTATGTCATTCCTCCTTTGAAGTGTCTCTGGGAGTACTGCTAAACCGCCACTACCACTGTCACCATTCTGTAGTTCCAGTACTGCATCTGTCTCATTTCTTTTCATTTGGACTACAGTTTATCACACATATTGCTGACATTCTACTCCCATCAAAATCTCACTTTTATTATACCTGAAGAATGTTCAAAGGCCCCATGTTGTTTCTTAATTTCATACTGTAAACCAGTGAAATGAAATAGGCAGGAATATGAATTCAGGTATCAGACTATGCCAGTTTCAATTCCTGATCTTCTACTCAAGTAATCTGCCGTCTTTATAATTATCAGATTTCTTATCTGTAAAAGGAGTGTTATTATATATCAGTGCCTACTTCACAGGGAGTTAAGGATTTGTATGAGGATGGAATGAGGTAATCCATATAAAAGCACTTAGTATATGGGCTGAAACACAAGCATTTATATGGATAGAGGTGCTGCTAGTTGTGGTGCTGCTGCTAATAATTGTTAACTCATCTGATTGCCAAAATCATTCATGACTTATCTCCACCCAGTTGTTTCTTTAACTCTTACCAAACGTATATACCAGCATCTCAGTACTGAACAGAATCACAGCCCTGATTTTTGTATACGTCTGACTTATCCTAAATGAAAACATACCTATTAACCATATTCTGCCCACTTTTCAAAGTCTTATCCAACTTTTGTTTCCTCGAAAAATTCTTTTCTATTTCAATCATCCTTTACCCCCACTTCTTTAACATTATTTCACATTTACTGTCTTTACCACACAATCTAGCATTTAAATCTGTTCTTTTTGATAGTGGTTCCTAATCATTTCATGGGCAGTAGACTTGCCCCTTCAACCAAAACCACCTCAGAAAGAACAAAATAATCAACACTTGTAAAATGCTTGAATTTTCAATAGATCTATTTTGGCTGTTGCCAAGAAGACAGTTACCAATGTGGCCTGTTTATATATTGCCTTTAATTAAATAGAAGGATCATAATGAAGCTCAATTCTTTTCTTCATATACAAAGTAAAAAATGAGTATACAGTTTATATGATAGATAATTGCTGGCCAAACTAAGAGCTGTGACCCTCATTAAACAGTATTTATTTATTCTTATAGTTTTCAAAGTTCTTTTTACAGATATTATAAGTCCCTACTCATATTTTATTCTTCTTCACAATGTTTAGCCCAGTGACCATTATGCCCATATTATTGTGCACATAATAGTTGCTAAATAAACATTTTGAATAAATATTGTAGGGAGATTTAATTAATTAAAATAAACAGTTTAAGAAGATAGTAGTGTGCTGACTGTAATGAGAGGAAGTTGCCCTGGTAGAAGACTTCCTGTTGTGCAAAGGCAATTAGGAAATTTTGCTCAAGAGCAAACCAGAAAGAGCCTGCTGAAATTTATCAACCAGAAACACATATAGCAGGTGTTTTCCTGTAGTTGTTATTGATGCCTTCTTACTTTCATGGAATAATGTTACAGATGAGATGATGCATAATAAGGATGATATTAGCAATTAATAGAGTGACATATGGTGAAGAAGATAGACAGATGGTCTAAATATAGATATTTATCATACATTCCTTTGTCTTGATGGTCATTTTTTTTCTAAAAAACAGTACTTTGGCATTTATTATATAATTTTGATAAGCAAATAAATTTTACTGGGCTCTAACAATGAGCATATTTGAATGATAAAATTACATTTCATGTTATTTGATGGATATGAATAGTGAGGCCTTTATGTGTATCATTTAAAATTTAAAACTACCTAAACAATTAGAAAGTTTGCATTTCTATGGTGTCCTTCCAACAATTTTTCAGAAATACATTCCACACATCTTGCCTATCTCAAAAATTATTAGAAAAATATGCAAATAGTTAGCAAATAAAAGATTCCATTTAGGCATATGGGGGTATGTCTCCGCAGATATATGTGAGAACCTTCTATTTCTATTCTACTTGAATTCATCCAATGCATCCAAATCCTTTTTAATTCTAGAAAGTACCACATGTGATGATTCTAATAATAGCAAGCAAATATTGAATATTTAATATGAATCAGGCGCTACACTAATATTTCTCTCTGTACTAGCTCCTTTATCCTCATACTAATCTGTTATGATGGTGGTAAATTTAATTCCCACTTGATTGATGAGAAAACAGATGAGTCTCAGAGAGGTTTAGAGTGCTTAACCTTACAGCTAAAAAGTAGAAGGACTGAATTTCAAACCCCAGTTTTCCTCACTTCAGAGCCTGTGTTATTTATCACTATGTAATGCAGTGCTGTGGTGCTATCTAGATCTATAAATCTGGCTAAAAGCCATGCTCACACAAAACAAATCTCTCACTGTTGAGGCTATCATATTTAAAAGCATTGTCACACTTGGAGATGTCATGATCTCTTGGAACTTAAAAACATAGGTAAAATCTTTTGAAATCATGTTTCTTTTTTTTTTTTTTTTTTAATCGCTCCCAATTTTGTATTATGGAGACCCTATCTCATTTTTTTTCCTGTTTTTTTTAAGTTTTCAGACTTGGCTTGAAATGTAATGTATCCAGTACTGGAGGTCTTCCGTATTTGGTTTTATCAAGTTATAACAAAGTGCTTTTGTAACACATTTCTGTTCTTTTTAACACTGTTATTGTCTTTAAAGGAACAGTTTTAAGGGCCTGGTCTTTCATCTGTATTGAAAGGATATAGAGATTATCTCTCTGTATGTTACTCCATAAAGCCACCTCTACAGTGCAGAGGAATAGGGAGCAAGAAGTGCTCTCTGTTTTTTTGTTTTGTTTTGTTTGTTCTTTTCACTTAAGGCAACTAAACTAATTGTAAGAACATCACAGTCTTTAAAATTGTTCTATTATAGATATATAACCATATTGTCTCAAAGTCACAGTTAGCAATATTGCAGGTGGCAAGGTGCTAAAATACCATACATTCTACCTTAGTAGATGTGTAAAACATAGAAGCAGCATTGGGTAGAAGTCAGAGAAACTGGGTTTGACTCTCTATTCCATCACTTCCTAACCATGTGACCTGGGGAAATTTAGTTAATTTATTGAAGCCAATGAAGGGTTCTCAATGATGGCTATACTTTAGAGTCACATGGGAACTTTAAAACAAATACGATTTCCTGCACCTACTCCTAGAGATTTTAATTTAATTGCTTTAGTGTGGAGATTGCGCTTAAATCAGAACTCTGAAGTTGAAACCTAAGTACCAGTATTTTTAAAGGGTTACCAGATAAATCTAATGTACAACCAAGGTTGACAATCAATGAATTAATCTAGTCTAGTCTAAACTTTAATTTCTTCATCTGGAAAATGGGGATAATGGTATCTACTCCCACAGGTTGTTGTGAGAATTTGCGGATACAAGCATGTAATTCCTGGTACATAGTTAAGAACATTAGCTGATACAAGTAGTAGTAGTAGTGTCATTATTATTAATTCCTTGCCTATGGCTGTACATAGACTTGGTTCACTCATTCATTTATTCAACAAACATTTGCTATGAATCTGCTATTTGCAAGCCATTCTGGGCTCTGAAGAGAATGGTTAATAAAGCAACCAAAGTTCCTATTCTTGTAGAACTCATATTCTAGGGCAGGAGACCCATAATAACAAATACAGATATAGAGAATAATTGCAGGACAGATACTATGAAGAAAAACTGAGAGAATTATAGCCTATTGTTTTGCATGCAATGGTCAGCGAAATCCTCTCTGAGTTGCTGTTTAAGAAGTGTCCTGAATTGAGGGAGAAAAAATATATGTCATTTGAGGAAACAGTAGCCCAAGCAGTGCAAACAACAAGTACAAAAGTGCTGACGTTAGGTTATTGATATTTCCATAATGCACTTTCTCATAATATATAAATTAAGTTTTCAGTGTCTACTTGGTAAAAGAACAAAAAAACTTTTTTTTCTATAGAGTGACACTAAAATTATTCATTCTTTTGATGTCGCAATAAAATCATTATCAGCAAGGCATAATCACCCCTATTTTACAGAATGAGAAAATGAAACTAATTAACATTCAGTGTCTTATTAGGATCCCATCATCTTCTCTAGAGTTATCGAAATATGCAGTACTGAAGTAATAAAACCGCCTTTTCTTTTATATGTCCATAACAGTAATTATATTTTTACCTATCAGCAAATATTTGAAAACATTCCTAGCTTGTGACTATACTCACTCAACTACACCAAGATAAAATAATATATTCAAATGAATCATGGTAAAGGAGGGGGATACTTAATAATATAAATACTATAAAATTAATGGGAAAAATATATACAGAGAAATGGATTTCAAGTATTAATAATTGACAAGAGGAAATAAAAATGCATATACTGGGCTTCCCTGGTGGCGCAGTGGTTGAGAGTCCGCCTGCCGATGCAGGGGACACGGGTTCGTGCCCCGGTCCGGGAAGATCCCACATGCCGCGGAGCGGCTGGGCCCGTGAGCCATGGCTGCTAAGCCTGCGCATCCGGAGCCTGTGCTCTGCAATGGGAGAGGCCACAACAGTGAGAGGCCCGCGAACCCAAAAAAAAAAAAAAAAAAAATGCATATACTATCAATTCATATTTAATAAACATCTGAAGTACTACATGGATAAAGATCATAAGACTTTTGGAGTGTACATAACCTCGTCTCCCCACATTTCCCCAAAGCAGTAACACACGCACACGCACACACACACATACATGTGAGCAATGGCTCACCTTAACTTAGGAAGTTCGGGTAGCCTTTTGGTTAAGAGGACGGACTTTGGCATCAGATGGAAATAGATTTGATTTCCCACTCCACCCGCCATCTATAGGACCACAGACAAATTATAAGCCTCCTGATGGGTAAAACAGAAATAATTAAACCCATTTCATATAGTTGTGCATACATCAATTTTGAGGCATAATAGCAGAATTTTAGTAGTCTTGAAGCCCTATTTACTTTGACTGGATGCACTTAGTCCTTTTAGTTTTTGCTTCAGTTGGAAAGAGAACAGAACCATGCTAAACAGAGTACAGTCAGCCTAAATTGAACCTGATACCTGGAAAAGGAGAATCTTCTCTGTATAAGCTTCATAGCATTTGAATAATGGCCACACTGCTAGAGATATCACCAAGAAACATCATCCTGTTATAGTATTCCTTATCTCAGATGATAAAATCTAGTGAGATTTTATATCACTAGATATAAAATGTGGTAAGGAATGTTTCCCATCAATATCTTAATTAATTGATGGGTGGCTTTGTGTGAAGGAGGCTCTGTGGCAGAAGGAAGTGCTTCTCAAGCTTCAATATTCAGAGTAATCACTTGAGGAGCTTAATAAAGGCAGACTGTGACTCAATAGGTCTGGCCCAGAGCCTGCAACCTGCGTTCCAAACAGGCTTCTAGGTGATGTTGATGCTGCTGCTCTGCAGATCACACCTTGAGTAGAAAGAGTAAAGGATGGACTATTGGATCGGAAGTTAGAAGTCCAAGGAGGTCTCTTGTGTGGTTTTGGAACCAAGTTCCCTGAGGTAAAAATGGGAAAATCATACTTTTCCTGTTCTCCTTTTTGGAATATTGTGGATGTTAAAGGCCATGATATATGTATATGTAAATGTATACACACACATGCATACATGCATATATATGTGTGTGTGCTCTTAACAGCAATAATTTAAATTAAATGACTCTTCTTATAAATAATAAGATAATGTAGCATCCTTACTTCTTGGAAATCCTCAGCAACAATGCATTAACTGAGTGCTTCTTTTATACTATATCTTTTCTAACTCCTTCTTTCCACCGCCCTCCTCCCAAAATAAGCATACCTATTAAATAAGACATTAGATGGGAAAACAAGATATATAACTCAGGTATTACCTTTCAGCAAATACTTATTGAGCATCTGTGAAGATCACATAATAATGAAACTGAATTTTTCATTCTTTATTATATGCTTTTTTTAAAAATGGAAAACAACAAAAGTTTGAAGAGGATGTAGATTTCAAAAAGTTAATGTGTAGAAATTCCAGGTATTTGAGGAAATCGGGTACCATCTTGATTTCAGGAGCCTCCTGCAGTATTGTGGGTTTAATCCTGAGTATCCTACAATGTGAAATCATTTAACGAAAAAGAATTTAACTTGACATTTTTTCTGGCATCGTGATGAAACTATGTCTATTACAGAGTGGAGAAAAAAGTAACGTTGCCTCATGTTTCTAAAATAGCTTTTTTTATTGCAAGTTTTTTTTTTTTACTCTCTGTGCCAGAGACTTGTAGCAAAGAGATCATCACCTCTAAAATCATTGAAAGAACTGTCATCTACCTTAGATAATGGCAACTTAAACACATGGTAAAATGCTATTGTCACGATGCATTTTTTTTCTTTTTGATGGGAAGAATGTCATTGATGTTTTATTTCTCGCATGAACTTTAATGGGAAATAAATCATTAGTGACAAAACTGTAGTATACTTCTATGACACTAAAAGTGCATTTATAAATCGACAGTTGCTTTTTTGTGTGTTTTTAAAAACTATACTCATTTCACATATATTATACACTTATAAATACATCCTGAAGACAACTTTCTTCTCCGTTTTCTCAGCAGTGATGATCTGGTGGCGTGTCATGGCATATCAGAAGATAGCAGTCTTACATGGGAAACACTCGAGGCCATTTATAAGGATTTCGGTTCTGAGGACCTGTCTTTAAATATATCCTCTTACAAGACTCTCTAGAGGTGGGAAGTGAGGGGGTAGAGTCAGTAAGATCACAGCTCACTTGGATATTTTAGTTTAAATTACTTTTTTAAAAAGGAGTTGATAGAGACTTTATAATTAATACTTTAGATATACGTCTTTTTTTCTTTTGAGGAATTTCAAGGTTTTTTTCACAGGACCAACATAACCAACACACAAGTTATGTTCACCTGCTCATAAGTCAGTCTGAAGATTTCCTGGGCAAACATTGACTCATTGAAGATTCAAGTTAAATGAGAGAAGACAAAAGGCATTCATTTTCATAGGTGCTGCCTGGGAATGCTTGGGCGGATTGAGATATAGAAATTGACAAACACTAGGCAGGTCTGTGTGAGTCACCTCATTTGAGAAAGCCCAAACTGCCTCTTTTCATTTCCCTTGGTGTTTCTCAAGAATACCAGCCAGATCTCTCTGTCTTTAATGATTTGGAAGTATGCCAGCTCATCTCTATTCTGGACTTGGCTGCTGAAGGGAGCATAGAGGCTCAGCTCCATCTGAATCCAAGGGAAGTGAATGGCACAGCTGAATATCAGCAGGGTAATGATGGGATCTCATTGCTTTCTGTAAATCTATCATTTGGGACAGAAATAGAGCAGGGGATTTTCCTGGCATTTCAATTATAAGAATTAGAAGGAAAATGTGAAAAATGTAGGGGCACAGAGAGGAAAGTTTTGGAGAGAAACCCAGAGGCATTTAACCTTCTCTTTTCCCATTAGACAATACAATAATGCCAACTAGATATATGCTTTCAGTTTTAAAACAAGCCATTTCCTAAACGACTTGACTTTCTAAAAATAGTCAGTAAAATTAATTTTTGTTAATTGGTTGTCTTAATATTATGATTTTAATGAGGGAGGAAATGTGTCCAAAACCTCTGTACACTCTATAAATCCTTTTTATCTCTTATTCCAGTTACTGCCTTGGTGACACTTAAAATTTGTGCAGGTGAACATGATCAGGCCTCTCCTTCTGCATCTTACTTCCTAACCTCTGGCCTCTCTGACACATGGGTCGGGAAGTCTGTGAACTAGCTTGACCTTTACACAGATGCTTCCAGAAACTGTAGAGAAGCTAATGCTTTATGAGTCAATCTTGACCTAGAAGGAATATGCGATCAAATGAATAAGTGCATCCCTCTTTCTTCTCCAGTTTCCTCTGCTGTTGTGAGAGGCGTTTTACAAGTTTTATCAGAAGTTTCAAATACCAGTTATTCATATTGGTAGCCTAATAGTATGTCCCTGTCTTGGCTTCTTATTTCTGTCCTGTTTCTTGTTTCTGCTCCCTGGGACCATATTACCAGTTAAACCTCTCACACATGCCTCATACTAAGCCCTTGTGTGAGGCATAGTTTCTGGAAAACATATTCTAAAATGTAATTTTGTGGGCCCCCTTTTGGCACTTTCAGCCTATATCAGATAGTCCCAATCAATCCCTACTTGACCTTTGGCTTGAGGGGTCATATAATTAGATTATCATACTTGAGCAATATTCAGAAATTTATATCTCTAGAGAATAACCTAACAGGAAACTCAAGGATAGCAAACACCTCTGTTTCATTCCTCCCTGGCTCTGTGTATGGCCCCAATTCCAAAGGAAATACTGATTATTTCTCTAACCCTCATGGGCACTGTTTATGCTAATCTCTAGGGAATGGTGAAATCACTGATATGTTTCTAGTAAATAGACATTGAGGTCAATTTCTTCACAAGATTCATAGTTTTGTTTTTATTTGGTTTGGCTTGGCTTCAGTTTTATGTTTTTATTCTTGTTGTTTTGTTTGGTTTGGATTTTTTCTGTTTTATGGTTGTATATGCACAGAGGGGGAAATAGTAGTTGCTGAGATAATTTACTGTAACTTAAAATAGAGGTGAAAATGTCACAGAGCTTCCCACCCAGGAGTGCATTATGAACACATTTTTCACTGACGAACAGGATTGTATTACCAGGTAGAACAGTAACTGTTTGAATTGATTTATGAAGTAAATAAATGTGATTTTATTACTGCTGTTTTCTTTTTTGGTGATGGTCTGCATGCTGTAGGAAATTCATGACAATCCTGAGTTCTTGGATCATGTAGGCTATTTTTCTACGTAAAGAATTTTATCAGTTTATTAGGTAATCAACTGCCTATCCTTTGCAAGCCTCATGATCTTTAAAATTTTATTAAATGCACTATCCATACCATAAAAATAATACGCTGAAAATGTGGAAAGTATTACGCATTGCATATTTGTAAGCTTTAGTCTTCAAGAATCAAGAGATTAAAAAAGTGTGTCTAAGTATTGGTATAAATGGCATATATATATGAATAAGAAATATTTTCATGTATTCAAACATGAAAAAATGACATATTATAAATGTGCACAAGTAATGGTATAATAGTGTTTCTATTAAAATATGTTCATGTGTGCAAATAAAAAGAGCTACAGTGGCTGATCTGAATATATTTTCTCAATAGTATTCTATTATAATTTTACCTTAAAAATAAACCAAAATTGGCAAAGTTACAACTAGTATTTATAGCATACTAGAAAAGAAATTAGACTTTGGCATCTAGCTGCTGTGATTCAAATAAATTTGGGTGAGTAATTTAAATTATCTAATCTCACCTACATTCTTTGTAAAATTCAAATAGTAATAATAATAGAGTAACTAACACTAATACAGAGCTTACTGTATGTTAGAAAACCTTTAAGTATCTCAATTCTTTTCATCCTCTCAACAAACCTATGAGATACTATATTATTGTTTCCCCCTTAAAAATGAGGAAAATGAGGCACAGAGAGATTCAACGATTCACTGTAACCAAATTGATAGTAAACAATAGAGTCAGAATTTGAATCCATGTCATCAGGCTCTGAGTCCACTTTCTGAGCTATAGTTCTCAAAAGTAATATTTATCTCATAGTTGCTGTAGTTTGTTTTAAACTATTAAATGCTATAAAAGAGGTAAAGTTCCTCATATAGTATGTGGTATGTAATAAATCCTCATGACAGGGTTTTTGTTACTGATGTTTGCCATCATCTGTGGGGATTAACACAATGGATTTATACTATGATATTGAAGAGTTGAGCCCATTTCCCAGGATAGGAATTGCTTGAAAGTCAAAGATTCTGCAACACAGAGGGATGGGGACATATCTTGAGCTAAGAACCAATCCATCCATCTTTAAACTTCAAAAATCTGCTCCTTCTCCTTTTGGGAGAAAAAGAAAACAACCAGGAAAGGAATTCAAATGTGGTTACAGCCAGAACTAAAACAACTACACAGTTTAAGGCAAGAAATGTTGGATATATATTTTGGGTAGAGCACTAAAAGGGTAAATAAAATTTGCACATATGCAAATATATTGTCAAACTCAATATTTTTTACTAAGCAATTTGGTTACAGAGCCAAATTTTTATAGTTTTTGTATCAAATATTTGCAGTTACTCTTTTTTTGGGGGGGGGCTGGTATCTTCTTTTTTCCAAATTTATTGAGAAATAATTAACAAATATAATTGTATATATTTAAAGTAGTGTCATGATTTGATATACATGTGGAATGATTATTAAGATCAAAATAATTAACACATCCATTAATTCACATAATTAACTCGTGTTGGGGGGGTGAGAATGCTTAAGATTAACTCTCGGTGACTTTTAAAAAATTAATTGTTTTGGTTTTAATTGTTAATTTTTTAATTTAAATATAGTTGATGTACAATATTATGTTAGTTTCAGGTATACTACATAATGATGTAACATTTGCATTTATTATGAAATGATCATAATTATAATTCTAGTAACCATCTGTTCCAATACAAAGTTGTTACAATATTATTGACTATATCCCTTATGCTATATATTATATCCCTGTGACTAATTTATTATATAGCTGGAAGTTTATATCACTTAATTCTCTTCACCTATTTCACTCTCTTCCCTAACCCCTTCCCTTCTAGTGACCTCTCGATTCTCCTGTGTATCTATATCTGTTTTCATTTTGTTTTGTTTGTTTTATTTTTAGATTTCACAAATAAGTGAGATGCTGTGGTATTTGTCTTTCTCTGTCTGACTTATTTCACAAAGCATAACAGCGTTCAGATCCAGACATGTCTCAAATGGCAATATTTCATTTTTTATGGCTGAGTAATATTCCAATGTATATCTACATACCACATTTTCTTTATCCATTCATCTATCAATGGGCACTTAGGTTACTTTTATATCTTGCAATTGTAAGCAATGTTACAGTGAATGTTGGAGTCCACATATCTTTTGGTTCTTTTTTGGTGTTTTCGTTTTCTTCAGGAAAATTCTCAGAGGTGAAATTGCTGGATTATATGGCGATACTGTTTTTAATATTTTGAGAAACATTCATATTGAATTCCATAATGGCTGCACCAATTTACAATCCCACAAACAGTGCACATAGGTCTCGTTTTCTCAACATCCTTGTCAATGCTTGTTATTTGCTATCTTTTAGATGATAAGCATTCTGAGAGGTGTGAGGAGGTATCACCTTGTTGTTTTGTTATGCATTTCCCTAATGACCAGTGATGTTTGAGCATCTTCATGCATCTGTTGGCCATCTCTATGTCTTCTTCGAAAAATGTCTATTAAGATCCTCTGGGCATTTCTTTTTCAATTGAAGTATAGTTGATTTACAATATTATATGTTAGTTTCAGGTGTACAGCATAGTGATTCAGTATTTTTGTAGATTACACTCCATGATAGGTTATTACAATATAATGGGTATAATTCCCTGTGCTTTACAGTATGTCCTCACTGCTTATCTATTATATATATAGTAGTTTGTATCTGTTAATCCCATACCCCTAATTAGTTCCTCCTCCCTTCCCTCTCCTCTTTGGTAACCACAAGTTTTTTTTATATATCTGTGGGTCTGTTTCTGTTTTGCATATACATTCAGCTGTATTATTTTTTAGATTCTACATACAATTGATATTGTTTGGTATTTATCTTTCTCTGTCTGACTTATTTCACTAAGCATAATATCCTCTAGGTCCATTCATGATGCTGCACATCACAGTATTTCATTCATTTTATGGCTGAGTAACATTTCATTGTGTGTGTATGTGTGCATTTCTTTTTAATGCAGTCATCTGTTGATGGGCACTTGGGTTACTTCCATGTCTTGGCTGTTGTAAATAGTGCTGTTACAAACATTGGGTTGCATGTATTATTTTGAATTAGTGTTTTTTGTTTTTTCTGAATATATACCCAGGAGTGGGATTGCTGGATCCACTTATGGTAGTTCTATTTGAGGAATCTCCATACTGTTTTCCATAGTGGCTGCACTAATTTACATTACCACCAACAGTGTACAAGGGTTCCCTTTTCTCCACATCCTCACCAACATTTGTTATTTGCGTATTAGCCATCTGTATATCTTCTTTGGAGAAGTATCTGTTCAGGTCTTCTGCCCATTTTTTTGATTGAGTTGTTTGGTTTTGATATTGAGTTATATGAGCTATTTGTATATTTTGTATATTAACCCCTTGTTGGTTACATCATTTGCAAATATTTTCTTCTATTCTGTAGGTTTTCTTTTCATTTTGTCAGTGGTTTCCTTTGCTGTGCAAAAGTATTTAAGTTTAATTAGGTCCCATTTGTTTATTTTTGCTTTTCTTTATTTTGCCTTAGGAGACATATCCACGAAATAATGCTATGATTTGTGTCAAAGAGTGTTCCACCTTGTTCTCTTCTATGAGTTTTATGGTTTCAGGTGTTACATTTGGGTGTTTAAAACATTTTGAGTTTATTTTTGTATATGGTGTGAGGGAATGTTCTAATCTCATTGTTTAACATGTGGCTGTCCAGTCTTCCCAGTACCACTTGTTGAAGAGACTGTCTTTCTCCATTGTATATTCTTGCCTCCTTTGTCACAGATTAAGTTACTATAGGTGTATGGGTTTATTTCTGGCCTCTGTACATTTTTTAATCAGATTGTCTGATTTTTTAATGTTGAGTTTTATGAGTTCTTTATATATTTTTAATACTAACATCTTATCAGATATATAATCTGAAAATATTTTCTCTCATTCAGTAGGTTGTCATCTTCTTCTGTTGGTAGTTTCCTTTGCTGTGCAAAAGTTTTTTAGTTGATGTAGTCCCATTTGTTTATTTTTCGCTTTCGTCTCCCTTGCCTAAGGGGACATATCCAAACAGATATCGCTAAAGACTGTTGTTAAAGAGCTTGCTGCCTATGTTTTCTTCTCAGATTTTCTCTGGTCTTACATTGAAGTCTTTAATCCATTTTGAATTTGTTTTTTGATATGGTGTGAGAAAGTAGTCTGGTTTGATTCTTTTGCATGTAGCTGTCCATTTTTTTCCCCAACATCACTTGTTGAAGAGACTGTCTTTTCTCCATTGTATATTCTTGCTTCCTTTGTTGTAGATTAATTGACCATAGGTGTGTGGGTTTATTTCTGGGTTACCTATTCTGTTCCATGGATATGTGTTATCTGTTTTTGTGCTAGTACCATGCTGTTTTGATTACTGTAGCTTTGTAGTATTGTCTGGGAGGATGCTACCTCCAGTTTTGTTCTTTTTTATCAAGATTGCTTTGGCAATTTGGGATCTTTTGTTGTTCCAGATGAATTTTAGGCTTATTTGTTCTTCCTCTATGAAAAATGTTATGGGTATTTTGATAGAGATTGCATTAAATCTCTAGATTGCTTTGTTAGAGTCTTCTGTAAATGCTCTGATCTTTATTATTTCTTTTCTTCTACTAACTTTAGGTTTTGTTTGTTCTTCTTTTTCTAGTTCCTTTAGATGTAAGGTTAGATCATTTATTTGAGATTTTTCTTATTTCCTGAGATAGGCTTGTATCACTATAATCTTCCTTCTTAGAACTGCTTTTGCTGCATCCCATAAATTTTGGATCATTGTGTTTCCATTTTCACTTCTCTCCAGGTACTTTTTTTTACTTCCTCTTTGATTTCTTCAGTGACCCATTTTTGTTTAGTAGCATATTGTTTAGCCCCCATGTGTTTGTGATTTTTGCAATTTTATTTCTTCTAGCTGATTTGTCTCATACAGAAGTGGTTGAAAAAAATGCTTGATATGATTTTAATATTTCTAAATTTGTTGAAGCTTTTTTGTGGCCTAGCATGTGACCTATCTTGGAAAATATTCCATGTGCACTTGAAAAGAATGTGTATTCTTTCATATTTCATCACATTCAATGGACTCTTCTATATATACCTACAAAGTCTGCCTGATTTAATGTGTCATTTAAGGCCAGTGTTTCCTTATTGATTTTTTTTTTTTTCTGGTTGATCTAAGTGTGGTGTTAAAGTTTCCTGCTATTATTATGTTATTACCAATTTCTTCCTTTATGTTTGTTAATATTTGCTTTATGCATTTAGGTGTGCCTATGCTGTGTGCCTATATATTTTCAGTTGATTTATCTTCTGTTGGATTTAACATTTGATCATTATGTAATGTCCTTAGTTGTCTCCTTACAGTCTTTGTTTTAAAGTCTATTTCATCTGATGTAACTATTGCTACCTCAACTTTCTTTTTGTTTCTATTTGTATGGAGTACCCTTTTCCATTGCCTCACTTTCAGTCTGTGTGTATCTTTAGGTCTGAATTGAGTCTCTTACAGATACCATATATGGCTCTTGGTTTTCTATCCATTTAGTCACCCTGTCTTTAAATTGTAGTATTTAGTCCTTTTACATTTAAAGTAATTATTGATTGATGTATGCTTGTTATTTTGTTAATGGTTCTTGGGTTGTTTTTGTAGTTCTTTTTTTGTTCCTTTCTTTTCTTTTGCTCTCTTCACTTGTGATTTGATGATTATCTTAAATGTTATGTTTGGATTCCTTTCTCTGTCTCTTTTTTTGTTTGTTTGTTTGTTTACCTATTATAGGTTTTTGGTTTGTGGTTACCATGAGGTTCATATGTAACCATATATGTATGATTATTTTAAGTTGATGATCTTTTAAGTTTGAATGCATTCTAACCATCCTACATTTTCACTCCTCCTCCCCCTACCCCATGTTTAATGTTTTTGACATCATATTTTTTAACACCTTTTTGTTTTGTGTATCCCTTAACCGCTTATTATGGATATAGATAGTATTACTACTTTTGTCTTTTAACCTTCCTATTAGCTTTATAAGTGGTTGATCTTCTACCATTACTGTATATTTGCCTTTACCAATGAGATATTTTCCTTTTGTAATTTTTATATGTCTAGTTATGGTCTTCTTCTTTTCCTTAAAGAAGACTCTAACATTTCTTGTAAGGTCAGTTTAGTGGTGCTGAACTCTTTTAGCTTTTACTTGTCTATAAAACACTTTATCTCTCTTTAAAATCTGAATGATAGCCTTGCCAGGTAGAGTATTCTTGATTGTAGATTTTTTCCCTTCATCACTTTGAATATACTGTGCCATTTCCTTTGGCCTGAAAATTTCTGCTGACAAGTCAGCTTTTGTCTTATGGGAGCTCTCTTATATCTAATTAGTAGCTTTTCTCTTGCTGCTTTTAAGATTCTCTCTTTATCTTTAATTTTTGCCATTTTAGTTATAATGTGTTTTGGTGTAGATTTCTTTGGGTTCATCTTGTTTGGGACTCTCATTATGTAATGGATGTGGACGTGGATGTCTGTTTCTTTTCCCAGATCAGGGAAGTTTCCATCTATTATTTCTTCAAATATGGTCTTTGCACCTTCTTCTCTCTTTTCTCCTCCTGAGACGCCTATAATGCAAATGTTATTCTGTTTGATGTTGTCACAGAGGTCTCTTAAACTACCCTCATTTTTCAAAGTCTTTTTTCTGTTCGAATTGGGTGATTTTTACTCTGTATTCCAGTTCACTGATCTGTTCATCTGTATTATCTAATCTACTGTTGATTCCTTCTATTGCTTTTTTTTTTTTTCAGTTAGTGTATTCTTCAGCTCTGTTTGGTTCTTCTTTACATTTTCTAACTCTGTTAAACTTCTCATTGTGTTCATCCATTCTTCTCTTGAGTTTGGTGAGCATTTTTATGATCATTTCCTTGAACTCTCTGTCAGGTAGATTGCTTATCTCCTCTTCCTTTAGTTTTTTATTCTGAATTTTTGTCTTGCTTCTTCATTTGGAACTTATTCCTCTGTCTCCTCATGTTTCCTAATTCTCTGTGTTTATTTCTGTGTATTAGGTATATCACTTGTGTTTCCCAGTCTTGGAGAAGTGGCCTTATGTAGGAGACATTCTGTGGGGCCCAGAAGCACACTTCCCTGTGGTCACCAGAGTTATATGCTTACGGGTTCCCTTTATGTGAGCTGCATGAACCCTTCTGTTATGGCAGAGCTGACTAATGTGGACATGCTGGTAGGAAGAACTGGCCCCTGACTGCTGGCCCACTGGTGGGTGGGGCTGGATCCTGGTGCTGCTGGTCGTGTAGGCTGAGGGGTCCTGGGACTGGTGCAGTCAAGCTGGTGGGTGGAGCAGAGTCTTGATGTGGCTAGTTACAGGGACTGAGGGAGCCAGGGCTGGTGCTGGCCTGCTGGTGAGTGGGGCCGGGTCTAAGTGTGGCTTGATGTGGGGTCTAGGGGGTCCTAAGGCTGGTGCTGGTGCTAATAGGCTAGAGGGAGAAGTTCCAAATGGTATTCACCAGCACCAGTACCCTTGTGATAGAATTAACTTCCCAAAATGTCAGCCATCAGTTTTTATGTCCCTGTGGGGAGTCCCACTTTCCTTCTCCAGGATGTCCTCCAAGATTAGCAAGTGAGTCTGACCCAGGCTCCTTTCAAATGACTGTCTTTGTGCTGGGACTCAGAGAATGTGAGATTTTGTACATACCCTTCAAGTGCAGAGTCTCTGTTTCCTACAGCCCTCTGACTCTCCTTTATACAAGCCCCACTAGCTTTCAAAGCCAAACATTCTGAGATTTCATCTTCCAACTGAAGGACCCCAGGCTGGAGAGCCTAAGATGGGGCTTGGACCCTTCACTACTTGGGAAGAACATTTGCAGTTGCAGTTATCTTCCCATTTCTGGGTTGCATACCTAGTGTTGTAGATCTTGACTATACCACGTGTCCACCCTTCCTACCAGTCTCTTGTAATTCCTACTTTATGTTATTAGTTGTGGAAAATCTTTTCTGCTAGTCTGCAGGGCGTTGTCATCAACAGTTACCCTGTAAATAGTTGTAATTTTGGTGTGCCTGAGGGAGGAGGTAAGCTAAGAGTCTTCCTACTCAGCCATCTTGGCCACACCTCTTCTCAGCAACTTTCAAGTATACAATGCAGTAGTATTAACTATAGTCATCAGGCTGTACATTAGATCCTCAGAGCTTATTCATCTTATAACTGAAAATTTGTACTCAATGTTTATTCTAAATCTACATCAGAAGGAAAAATAAAACACAACACTGATATTTGTAATATATAGTAGTTTTGCATTTCTGATTGGTTGGTATAGACAGGTTAGGATTTAATGAATGTAAAAAGTAGAAATCCCTCTAAAATTCTTTAAGATTTATTTTAGCATCATACACTATTCACCTATAAATGTTCACTTAGATTAAATAGTTCATCACTGACATTCTTTCTAGGTTAACGTTCCAGACATAATGTGACTCTCCCCTCCTAAGATGTTGAGTAGGTACTGAGCTTTACATTACCAGTATGCTTACAAGTAAGAAATTAGTTCCTCTAATTATGTATTCATGAACACTGAGAATGCAAATAAACTATACAACCAAAGAGATATTGAGACTATGAAATCTATTGAGAGGAAGGCAACACAAATAAAACATCAGCAACAAAAAACAGCCCTATTGTCATTAATTGTAGTTATATAGCAAATTTTTGTACAGTTTTTAGGAATTTAGCATTTGGATTCAGATAGAGAGTGTTTAATCTCATGCCCACTAGATAACATGAGATCAGGAGGAGTCTTAGCAAGTAAGAAACAGATATTTCAAGTACTTGTCAACTTTGCCAAGGGAAGAGCTTTATCATTACCTTAAGTGTTTCATCATATCCTATTTTGTGATTAATGTTACTTTCTCAAAGTAAATATATAAAATATACACATACAGACAGCTCCAGATATATTGTGCCTCAATTTTTTTTTCATGAGGCTTCTTTTGTTCATCTCCAGTAACCCTCATTCTGCTCCTTGGCATACCAAATCCCTTAGTTTGGTGTCTCAATCAAGACTCTGTTGCCTGAATGTGTCATTCATTTAGTAAACACTTATTAACTGCCTACAGGTGCAATCAAATACTGTGGTAATCATCCTCAGGAGCTTACAGTATACTGAGGGGAAACAAGGCAGTAGAAGAGAGTAAGATAATAATTGGTAATAAATTACTTTATAGAGATCTTTTAAAAAATTGGAAAATGAGAGGAACACTCTGTTTAGGGTGGAGTGGGATTAGGGCTATCAGGGAAATCTTCCCAGAAGATTGCCAACTTAAATCCTAAAGTAACAGTAGGGATTAGGTAAATGATAGGGGAAGGACCCAGAAAGAAGAACATATAATTTGATTTAACAAGATTTTTATTTATTTCTTGAGTGTCCACTCTATTAAACAGCTTTACTATGATAGCTTCCCACTGTAATGGAAGCTAAAGTTTATGCCTTATTTCCATAATTCTCTTTCACCAAAATTCATTGGTAAGTATAGAATAAAAAGAAGCAAAGGAATGAGAAAAAAATCAAAGAGATTAGGTAGAACAAAAGATATCCCTCTAAGTCAGTGGCTTTTAATGGAAGAGAGCAAAATTTTACCACCCAGGGGACATTTGGCGACATCCCAGGGGATAATTTTTGACTATCACAAGTTTGGGATGAATGCTAATGGCATCTAGTGGGTAGAAGACAGGGATACTGCTAAACATCGTGCAATGCCAGGACAGCCACTGCAACAAAATAAATGATTATCTAGTCCAAAATGTCAATAATGTAGAGGCTGCTCTAGAGCACTAAATTTTTTTGTGTCTGGGTTACAATACTTTGTAGCAATTTTTTTTTTTATTTTTAGGTTTCTAACTATAACCTTGGAAAGGAATCTTTAACAGTTTTGGCTAGAAAGATGCTTATACTGCAGTGCATAGACTTCTGTGGCATGTTATTACCTTATCAACTTCACCCTGTTCCAAGTCCCCAAGATTTGCCAGCTAAGAAATTAATCCTCAAATTTATTCTAAGGTTGGTTATTTGTGGGGGTATTGACCTTCTAAACTAAGTACGTGTGCTCCGTTTCTTTCTCTTTCCCTCCCTCCCTGTCTCTCTCTTTCCCTCTGTCTCTCTGTCTCTCTCTCTCTTACACATACGCATACACACACATTGGTGGAAAGTCGGCAAAATATTAATTTAAAATGACATTGAAGGAAGAGACTAAAGAGACATAATTAAATGTAATGTGGTATCTTGGATTAGATCCTGGAACACAAAAAGAACATTAGTTAAAAAAAAAATGATGAAATGCAAAACAGTCTGGAGTTTAGTTAATCATAATATACCAATGATACTTTCTTAGTTTTGATAAATAAATTATGGTTATGCAATATATTAACATTAGAAGGAACTGGGTAAAATGTACATGGGGAGTTTCTGTATGATTTCTATATCTCTTCTGTGAATCTAAAATTATTCCAAAATAAAAATTGTATTTATAATAAATGACATTGAAGAGGAGAATAAAATAAATTGATAAGGGATTTTCATTGTGAAAGCAATTTTTAAATAACATTTTTCAATTAGAACCATTAAAAGTTTGTTGCAATCTTGTAATTGAAATAGTTTGCAATTATGTTTTCAAACTGTTTCATTGAAATCTATTTGTTTTAATTTTGTATAAAAATGAATATGTGGCTCAGGCATTATAAGTCGGGGTCCAGAAATAGCCTATGGGTTTTTTTGGCTAGTATATGTCGATATATTTTAAAGAATTTGACAACATTTGAAAAAATGAAGATTTCACATAAACTTCCCTTGAAAAGTTAGAACTAGCAATCTTGGCCCAAGTTCAGATGTGTCTAAACATTTTTCAGTAGAGGTCTCCTCCTGTATTAAGGGCATTGCTTTCCAGATGGCCACATACACCCTTCTTTTTATATGCCACTCCCAATACAGTTACCAGGTGATCAACTGTATGCCTTTGAGCATGTGATATCTAATTTTGACATTTATATTTCACTCCTCGAAATGAAATAAATATGGGCTTTTTGTATTTTTACTAATTTAAAATTTTTGAGAGATTTAATTAAGCTAATTCACCTGTCAACACATCAGGCTGTAGAAATTATTTCCTAGAGTTCCACTCATGAGACCTTTAACCTGTTTCTGGGGCTCAAAATTTTAAAGTTTCATCCAACTTGTTTCAGTATAGCAGACAAAGGATAGATTAATTTTCCTTTTCTATCCAATGTCTACATAATTTAGGACCAATTTATTGGTCCTCTTTTTTTTCTAATGGTAGCTTTGTGCCAAGGCTTCTGTACTTTATATATATATATATAAAATATTTTTAAATATAATTTTTAGAACTTTGTCTTGGATTAATATAATAATGCCATCCTACCTGCCAGTTTCCTAGGAATAGGAATGAGTTGTGTAAACACAACAAGTGATCTTGGCAGTTGATGTTCTATAGAATCTTATATTTTGTTCCTTGAAATAATTAATAATAATTTTAAAAATATAATTCTTTTGCATAGAGAAATATAGTCTCCTGTATATCATTGTTTCTCATATCCTGGGATTCACTGACTCAATTCCCAGAAGTAGTCTCCTAGTCCTTATTTTTTTTTCTCTCTCTCTTTTTTTTTTTTTTTTTTTTTACTACCTTTATAAAAATCTTGGATGCTACTTTAGAGGAATATTCTACTTGGTGTTGAGCAGTAAAAAGCTTCTCATGAAACCCCATTATTTTGGGAAATGGTTGCCTGTTACATGGTTTTCATACAACCAGGGATTTGTTAAGCCTATTGGTATGAATAAAAAGATTGAGGGGCAAAAGATAGTAAGCCTAAAACAAAGTGGTTTAAAAAAAAGGTTTTTTTTAATTTATTTTTTGGCTGCATTGGGTCTTCGTTGCTGCTCAGGCTTTCTCTAGTTGTGGAGAGCGGGGGGTTACTCTTCATTGCGGTGCGCAGGCTTCTCATTGCCGTGGCTTCTCTTGTTGCGGAGCACGGGCTCTAGGCACACGGGCTTCAGTAGTTGTGGCGCATGGGCTTAGTTGCTCTGCAGCATGTGGGATCTTCCCAGACCAGGGCTCGAAACAGCGTGCCCTGCATTGGCAGGCAGATTCTTAACCACTGAGCCACCAGGGAAGTCCTGCTACTTTAAAAATTGCTTAGCAGCATCACAAAGAGCTAAAATCTAGCCACAGTAACTCCTAACAATTCATGAAAGCATATTTTTAGGATTCAAAGAAAATATTAGAACTTGGTTTGGTTGTAGGATATATTTGGAAAAAATAAATTATTTAATTTTTTAAAACTATGCTATATAATCCAGGTTTTTTTTTACATGTTTTGTCCTTCTTTGCCATGCCTTAAGCCATCTTGTATTAATGAGTCTTTTAAGGGAAAGTGCTTCATGATCTGACTCCTCTTGCTGTAGTAAGTCTCCCAAATATATACTCTCAAGGGCACCCTATACTTTTCCTTTGTAGCATTTTTTAAGATTATTTAGTTAATCTTATAGTTGATGTTTCATGTTTGTCTCTATCCTGATAATGTGAGGTGTGTGGGGAGGCAGGGCCTGGTTTATGACTATATGATCACCAATTCTCATCCTGTTGAGTGATTCGTAGTTCTTTTATAAATAGTATTGGTTGTGTGAATGACTGAGTAAATTAATGAGTGAATAAATAAATATGTTGTGACCCTGCATTAAAACTAAATAGAGCAATATAATAAAACAAAACAAAACAACAACAAAAAAACTTAAGTATATGGGGGAAAAAAGTACATGACTTGACTTTTTCATTCTTGTCTCCAGGTATCTAGTTTTTACTTTCTTAAATCCATTCTGCATTTGGCACCTGGACTGATCACGTTAAAAATATAGACACAGTTAAGTAAAATGATGTTCTACACCTGCAAACTATCCCTTTAGTTTTGACCAAATATGAATAATCCAGCAACTGCCATAGACTGTCATCTATGGCCTTCCTTGAATAGGCATTTACCTCTCCGTCTCCATCTAAAGAATCTCCCCAGCTCCAAACAATCTTAGATTTTCTGTGAATTACATAGTTTTCTTATACACAATATGTTATTTAGTGCCCCTTTTCCCTTGGCCTGGAAGCCTATCCTGAATTTCTGTTCTAAGTTCACGTGTCATAACTTTTCAAGATTCAACTCTGACATCATCTCAAGGATGCCTTCTTTAAACTCCCAGGTTGCAAAAATGTCCACTTTTTATGCTCCTATAACACCTGCTTACCTTTATCTAGCACTTATTACACATTATTAAAATAACCTCTTTGTATCTAACTCCTCAAGGCTTCAAATCCGTTAAAGAAAGGATCCTATCTTATTCATTTCTGCGTGGAAACATTCTAAGTCAATGTTTTGTGTTGAATAAATATCCTCCATAAAATAATTATAACAAATCATCATCAAATATTCATTTGACCTTCCACTAGGTTGAAAGATTGTCAAAAATTATAAGTGATATCCAATTTCCCTGAGACATTTCTTTGATGAATTGCCTATTTTTCTCGCAGTTTAATTGAAGCGTTTAAATTGTAAACATTGGCCTTTTTTATTTCTTATATTTAGGTATATTTCACTTTATTTAATTATTCATCAATTAAAATTTCTGAAAAGTTTTTTGAGCATTTACTATGTGTTATACACTAAACCAACTTCATGTCACTTAGAGATAAAAGAATAGTTGCTGAAATAAAGGAACATAAATGCTTGTAGGTAAACAAAAAGATAAGAGCCTTAAAGCTCTAATACAAATAAGGATATGGGAGAATTAATTTTAGCTAGCAGGTTAAGAGCTAAAAAAGAATATTTGAGATGAAGAAAATAGCATGTGAAAAGCTATGGAAGTAACTTAGAGCATGGTGCATTTTAAAATTACAAATTGTCAAATGAAGTTCCCTGCCTTTTTAGATGTAGATCAGATAGTCTAAACTCTGATTTCAAAGGAGGTCTAAACATTTCTCCAAAGAAGACATACAGACAGCCAAGAGGCACATGAAAATGTGCTTAACGTCGCTAATTATTAGAGAAATGCAAATCAAAACTATAATGAGATATCACCTCACACCAGTCAGAACGGCCATCATCAGAAAGTCTACAAACAATAAATGCTGGAGAGGGTGCGCAGAAAAGGGAGCCCTCTTACACTGTTGGTGGGAATGTAAATTGGTGCAGCCACTGTGGAGAACAGTATGGAGGTTCCTTAAAAAACTAAAAATACAGCTAGCATATGATCCTGCAATCCCATTCCTGGGCATATATCCAGAGAAAAACATGGTTTGAAAGAATACATGCACCCCAATGTTCATCATAACACTGTTTACAATAGCAAGACATGGAAGCAACCTAAATGTCCATAGACTGATGAATGGATAAAGAAGATGTGGTACATATATACAATGGAATATTACTTAGCCATTAAGAAGAATGAAATGATGCCATTTGCAGCAACATGGATGGACCTGGAGATTATCATACTGAGTGAAGTAAGTCAGGCAGAGAAAGACAAATATCATATGGTATCACTTATATGTGGAATCTAAAAAAAAATTATACAAATGAACTTATATACAAAACAGAAACAGACTCACAGACTTAGGGAATGAACTTATGGTTACCAGGGGAAGAGTTGGGGAGGGATAGATTGGAAGTTTGGGATTGACATGTACACACTGCTATATTTAAAATAGATAACCAACAAGGACCTACTATATAGCACAGGAAATGCTGCTCAATATTCTGTAATAACCTAAATGGGAAAAGAATTTGAAAAATAATAGATACTTTTATATATATAACTGAATCACTTTGCTGTACACCTGAAACTAACACAACATTGTTAATCAATGATACTACAATATAAAATAAAAATTAAAAAAATAAAGGAGGGACTTCCCTGGTGGCGCAGTGGTTGAGAGTCCGCCTGCTGATGCAGGGGACACGGGTTCGTGTCCCGGTCTGGGAAGATCCCACATGCCGCGGAGCGGCTGCGCCCGTGAGCCATGGCCTCTGAGCCTGCGCGTCTGGAACCTGTTGCTCTGCAACGGGAGAGGCCACAACAGTGAGAGGCCTGTGTACCGCAAAAGAAAAAAATATATATAATAAATAAATAAAATTAAAAAAATAAATAAAGGAGGTCTAAACTCTTCTAAAAGACTTTTAGTGAATTTCTTACTCATAACTGGAAACTTAATGTCTAATGGTTAATTTTGTCTTTAAATTTCTGATTTTTAGATTATATCTGTTCTACATAAATTCAAGTAGACATTGTCCCCGATTTTATCTAAACAAACAAACAAAAACAATTTTTAAATATGCAGGTGATAACTAGGTAATGACTTGCTTGATTAATCTTCTGGATAATTTAGGAAAAGGAGGGCAGTCTACATCAAAAGTAGCAAACAACTTGAAATTCAATATTACATACACTTATCTGTTAAATTCTTTGTCCAACCAGTTGCTGAAGTGTTTTTCCCTCTGACTTCGTCACTACACACCATCCTCCTACTCACATCATCTTATTCCTTACTCTTCTACTTCCCATTTCTTTTCCACCCTCTTCCCCCACCGGATGGCCTTAAGAACACTATAGTTTCCATGTATGTTGTGCATGATAATTCATCTCATTCTATCCTACCACCTAATTTGTTTCTCTTACTAACAAACCTAGATTAAGTTGGATTTTCTTTTATTTTCATCATAAAGCATGATAAAACATTAATTCATGTAAATCATTTCTGTTACTGACTTGATGCTATATGTGCTCTCATCCTAATACCAATGGCATGTTTCAGTGAAACAAAGCACAAGGAGAGGCTGTATTATATGTAAACATGACCTTCATGACTAGATTAAACTACTCACAGCTAAGAACTAGGAAAAGAAAACAAAAAATTGCTTACTTTTTTTGCGTTGGAAATCTATATGTTTATTTCTCATTTTTAATAGGAATTGCGTTTGCTGGGTTTTAATCAAATTTATCTGATCCTATGGAGTTGGCCCCTTGCTAATTTGAATTCTGTCCCTTTCATTAGCATGTCCTCTTTTTCCAGTTCCCTGCTTTGGGTTCATTTCATTATTATTCCACATTTATATGCATCCTTTTAGTGAAGACATGGATTAGACTTTCATTCTTATGCAGATGACACTAAGATGTATTTGAAGATTAGTCCTAATTGTTACTCTACTTCTGACATTTTATCAGCTTCTCATGAAGACATAGAGACTAGGATGTCCAATTAAATGTTATTAAACTGAACTACTTTCTGATAGTTCCAGACACTGATTTAAATAGGTTTTATCATTCACTTTCAGATGCGTGTGTGTATGTATGTGTGTGTGTGTGTGTGTTTCATGACCAACAGTAAACAATATGAGAATTCTAATTGATTTGAAGAACTGTTTCTATACCTGTTTGTCTGAAGTTTAATAACAGGTCTTAGTTTAATAATTCAACATTTTTTCAGGTAGTTGAAATTATATACGATATTAAATAATTATTAACAAGTAAAATAAGACCAAAATGAAATTCTGACATATTGAAAGCATTATAACCATATTTCAAGGCATTACTTAAATCTACTTTTCTGGGTTTAAGATTGTTATAGAGGAAACTCCAATGTAGAATTTCACTTCATAATGAAAATAACTCTGTGTGCAACTTTCCAAACTATTAGCAGTTTCCTCCCCAGAAAAAAAAATGCAAGAGAAAGATAAATTGTTTTTGAACGTAGTCCTTCAAGACATATGCCAAATATCATGCGGAAGGAGTAAAATTTTGACACTTAAGTCATATATCTGTACCTTATTTAATGCAGTTTATTTTCTGTGTGAAAACTCCACAATTTCTATTTATGTCCATTAAGAAAGCAGACACTAGTTCTGGTGGTATTCTTCTCATTTGTCCTGGTTTCCTTTGTCCACTTTGATAATAAATTTCTACCAAGCCTTATTCATTGTTTACAGCAAATCTTTTCTGATCCCAGTTAAAAATGAATTCCCCAAACCTTTTTCATTTTCAAAGCATTTTTTCTTCATTAGGTTGCTAATAACTTCGTTAAAATTTTTCATTTAATTTATAAAATATTTTTCACAACTTTAAAAATATTTATTTTCTGTTTGAACTAATATATGTTTTGTATCTCCTATAACTTGTCTTAGAAATTTTTAAATTTCTTGAGCCATTTTATTTTCTCAGTCATTTTTTCTCAGTAGATTATTTTATATTCAACACATATACATCTGCCAACATGGGGTGTTTATTTGTTTTTGTTTGTTTTCCTTAGAATGTCCCTAAAGCATTTCCATTCAACCATCTCTAATAGTAATGATCACATATTAACTTTAAAAGATGTCTCAAAAAGTGTTACATGGAAATGAATACCGTGTTATTGTTGTACAAGTTCACCCTCAATTTTTTTATAATGTTTATTCTTTATAAGGATTCTATAAAAGCCATAGGAGAAAGACTCCCAAATTACTAGATAAAGGGGGCCGGGCAAAACATAGAAATAAAACAATTATTTTTTATGTCACTTCATATGAGTAGTCTTTCCTGATCTGTTATCTACTTCCATAGCCTTTCTTGATCTATTACTTTCATAGCATCTCTTAAATCCAACTTTATCTACTAGTTTAGTATTTCTCTTCTCTTCTACACTGTAAATTCCATGAGGGCAGAGACCTTGACTGTCTTCTTTACCTTTCAGTGTCTAGCACAGTGTGTCAAACAGAATAATACACTCATTTAATGTTTTCGGAATACATGAATTTGCAGAATAAGTATTGTACAGCATTTAACTTTCACAAATAAATTAAAATATATCATCTAAAATTAGTATGTAGAATTTATCAGAAAAATTACATTGAAATGTGAAAGTTAATTTTTATTTTCAGTGAACAATTTGATCATTACATTCACTGAACAAAAGTTCTTAACTGTTAGATCATATTTGTTTCCAGATCTGGAACATATTTGATCAGTAAATAATAAAAATATCAATTTTGCTTTGTGACATTAATAATGTATTGCTATAATATCAGTTTAAATTTTATGTTTATATCAGCTTATAATATAAGCTTAATATCAGTTTATATCATAGACATATAAAGTTTTAGGTGCTAGATTCTTACTGAAGTTTACAAAACGATAATGAGTCTGATTTCCTCAAACAACCACCATCGAATATTTCTTATTTATAACATATAGTTTGCTTCACTATCTTGGAATCCAAAATAAATTTACATTTTTTAAATAGTTATTAAATGACTGGACATACTATCACCACTCTCTTTTTCCTCTCCTGAGTCTTAGTCCCAGGAGACAGTCTTTTGGAGAGAAAATAATTAAAATCAATCCAACAAAAAACCCACTTTCTGCTTTAATCAAATATCATAATAAAAACACACGCTATCAACCTTGTTGCAAAGTATAGATAGTAAGGATAGAGTTCAATTACCACTGGTGGTGTTTGGGCAAAGACAGATTAGAAAGAAATTGTGAGTAACGCTTGCCCTAGTTTACCTCTATGAGATCGGGGATAGTTCCCTTTCATGTCTGGGAGGTAACCATACCATGTCTCTCCATGTTCAAGTCCCATTGAATACTAGAAGTTGTCCATCATTAAGTACCAGCACTTATTCAGTTTTAGTCATTTTATGTTTCTCCCTAGCAATATTTATTGTCGTACCTAGCACGGCCCTATCAGAAACCCTAACACAAATAAGTTTTTTGTTGGTATATCTCCCATAGTCTAAGCCATTCTGATTTGGTGAAGCTCACAAAGTTTGGGCTATTCATACTTATTCATTGTTTTATACATTGATTGTCATACCTTATTAGAACGTCTAATTTTCCAAGTTACAAGTTAAGAGTTTCTAGGAGCAATAGAAACTCTACTAAGTTAAAGTTAATGTCACCTGCTTTGTCTATCATGTCTTGTGTAGCATAAGAAATATAGTTTATTCTGTAGTCAATGTCAGGTTATTCTCAGAAATGATCTAATACTATGAGTCTCATCTCTGAATAATAAGAAAAGAGATCACTGTGGATATTGAAAGATAGAAATGGAAATACTTCTGCTAGGGTAAGATCACAATGTTAATTCACAGGTGAAAGAAAAGGGAAATGTTACAAATACATCAGATTTCAAATTGATTTTTTTTTTACTAAAAAATCCATAATTTTCCATGTTTCATACGTCATCAAACCGTTTTAATAAAGCTATGTCTCTGAGATTGGACAGCAAAATAGCTTCCAAGCTCTACTAATCTCATTGCACCTATTGGGAGAAACCATTAAGAGCACAGAGATAACTGCATAATATAGTGTAAAGTCATTGTATGCCTGTCAGAGAGAATGGGTGATATAGTGTAACTGTCTAAGTTTACAGGTAAAAGAATGAGATTCAGATGGTTTGGATTTGCTCAAGTATGAACACAAAGTAAGTTGAAGATGCAGGGATAGTAAAGATACACAAACTACAAAGCTATTTGGACTTCATCATAATAACTCCGTTAAAGACATAGGCTATCGTGCCCCTCATAACAAAGAATTGTTACTTGCTAGAAATCTTCCAACATACCTAAGACACAACCTTAGAGCAGGAGACATAGAGATTAATTGTTCACAGAGCTGTTAGTGAATCCTAGGTGGATGACAATATCCACAAAAGGGTGGTAGCCTAAATTGCCACTACATGCAAAGGAGGTGGGGGAAGAAAGATAGAAACTAGAAACAAAATCAAATCTTTGTTGTGACTCTCATTATTTTAATCATGGTCTCATTCATTCGTTCCTGTATTTAATGAGTATCTACTATGGGCCACACACTGTTCTAGGCCCTGGAGACACCATGGTGAACAAAACCTAGTCCTTGCTCTCATGTAGCTGTCATTCTAATAAGGAAAAGAGACAGTAAACAATGGTATATATATGTGTGTGTACACATGTATGCATGTGTATATACTGTGTGTAAATATGTATATCTCAGTATATGTAGTGTATGAAGGTGATACTTAAAAATCTAAAGTTTACATAGGTTAGTCATATAGATTAGTCAGAATAGACTATTTATTAAGAACTGTTTGAGGAGAAACCTATACAAAGTGAGAAAAAAAGCAAGTACTAACGTCTTAAAGTGGAAACATTCTCACTGTGTTTAAGGAATTGCAAGTAAGTGAGTGGAAGGAGCTTTAAGGAATTTTCAAATCTTGAGAATATGTTGGAACAGGTTCACAATAGTCCCTCAATATTATTAAAAATTCATGAAGATTCTGGAAAGAGAGAGTGAAAGAGATACTTCAGGGTTCACTAGACCCAGAGACCACTATAGACTGGACCCAGCTGGTATATTCCATGCAAAAAGAATATTTAACCTGAGAATTGTATCTTTCTTATTCAACCAAAAAATAAATTTTTTGCTTCTCTTACTTGAGTAGTTCAAACATTATATCCAGCATAAATCTAAATGCCTGGAGGTTACAGTTGAACCAAAACATATTTCATTGTATTTAACCTTTTTCTTAGGTGTTTCTCAAAGCATAGTTAACTCTATGTGCTTGACCTGAGGAAAAAATAGGACTATGGTATATTGATAGAGAGGTTAAGGATTAATTTTGTTTGTTTGTTTTCTGCTACTATACTTATATCATTTTCTTGAAAGGGCATAATCCTCTTAACAGTAGCTCACAGTGTCTCCTTATATATAGGCTCATTTTACTTCAAAAACAAGGCTAGAAAAGGATGAATTAACTATTCTTCTCTACCTTTTTAAAAATATAGGTGGAACATGAGTAAGACATATAGAATATTGTAAAATAACTATATTAGATGAACTAAGAATTAAAATAATCATAGATATATAGACTATATAAAAATTAGCTAATTTGTATCAATTCATTTTAAACTGCTGAAATTGGGATGTTAACATTTTTGTGACAACAAGCCTTCCCATCCAGAACACAACCTGTCTTTTCACTTACACAGGTTTTATTTCATTTCCTTCAGAATGTTTTTTATGGTTCTCTTTATAGAAGTCTTGTACCTTTCTTGCCAAATATGTTTTTCAAAATTACACATTTACTTTGTTGCTTGTGTGAATTGGATCTTTCCATTTGAATTGCCAATCATTATTTTTATAAAAGAAAACTTTAAATTTTCATATGTATATTTTCTTCAAAGCCAGTTTACATGACTCTTAAACATAACATAGTATAAATTGTAGACAAATTATTAACTCTTGAGTTTAGGTAGGCAAATTGCATATTGTAAGTAAAAAAATGATACCTTTTTATTTTGTAATCCTTTCCAAATTTTTCCTATTTATTGCATTACCTAGAACTTCTGAGATAATGTTGAATGCTGTCACAGATTTTGAACATCCATGTTTTATTCTAATCTTTAATGGCAAAAGTTTTCACATTTTATTATATAGTCTAATACTTCTTTTAATTTCATACATTCATTGTTACATTTAGAAAGCTTTCTCCTTTTTCTACTATTTCTGTGTTTCTAAAACTTAAATCAGGAATTTCTGCTTTATTTATCAAACATTTAATAAGCATCTACTGTAATCACATTTATCTTTTACCTTTGTGTTATTAATGCTACATTGAAGAAGAAAATTTGTATCAAAATGATGTATGAGTTCAATATAATTCAATAAGACTACCAATCTTTTTTAAACTTCACAAACTGACATACCAAAAGTTCATGGAAAAGTAGATATTCAAGAATAACAAAGAAAATAATGAAATTGAACAATGATGAGATTTGCAATGTCTATATTAAAAGTGATTAAACAGTATGGTATTTCAGAGAAATAATCATAGATAAGTGAATCAATACACAAAATACCAGTTCAGATCCATGTATGGATTTCTGAGAGAAAGTGGGTGTGGAGCATAACATAACATAGTACATATGGCATTTTAAATTGGTGGGGAATAAAACAGAGTTTGCTATAAATGCTACTGGGAAAACAGATATCCATATATTGGAAAGTATAATTATCTACCCAACTTCACACCATACAAAAATAATTTCCAGATAAATGAAAAGTTTAAATATAACATAAAATTTGAAAGTATGGGAATTAAACATTAGATGGTGTTTTCAACCTTTTCAACTTTTGAAAACCTAGATTTGAAGAAACCTTTCCTAACCAAGACATAAAACACAGCTACCCTAGAGGAAAATACTGACAGATTTACATGTACTTTTAAAAAAGTTTTCAGAGAAAATTAACTAAAAGCAAAGTTTACAAATTAAAAAAAAAAACTGGGAAAATAATTACAACATGCATAAAAAATGGTTAATACTGATAATATGTAGGAAACGTCTGTAAAACCATGAGAAAAGGACAATTGAAACTAGAAAAGTGTACATGAACAGAAAAATCAGAGCAAAAGAAAGAGAAATAACAGTAAAAACTTCTGCTAAACCATACTAATAATGTAGAGAATAGGAAATCAAAATGTTATTAACATATTTAATGTAATGACAAAAACACAAATAGATAATACTATTATTTTGGTGAGAATGTGGAGATCTATTCTCCTTTATACCATTTTTGAGAGTATACTGAAAAAAAGTGTGGAGTAATTTACACATATTTATCCAATTTTTACATCCTCACATATCGTGGCTAAGTAAGCCTGTGAAGAATTCATTCTGCCATGACAGCACAAATATAAAGAACACGTATTAGCACAAATATAAAGATATAGGTACTAAGATCTCCATTCCTGGATTATGTTTTTTAGCTGAAAAAATTAAAACAAACTTTCACTAGCATGTGCTGTATAACAAGCAACCACAAAACCTTAGTGGCTTACAAGATAATTTTTCCTTTCAGTTATATTGTATGTTGGTTGCTATGGGTCAGCTGTTGCAAATTGCTCAAATGGCTGGTCTTCTCATTCCCCAACCCAGGATTAGGGAAACCCCTAATTACCATGTGCTATTCTCATAGTTGAAGGCTGTCAAAAATTTGCAATCCATCCATCAGCTACCGTTGCGACTGTGAAATCTATTAAATAAATCTACATATGCTGACCTAGAACAGTATTCATGATACATGAGGGGAAAATAAGTTTCAGAGGAATATGTATAGAATTAGCTCAATTTCTTAAAACACTCAAACACACAAAAAGCCAAGAATTTTGTAAAAACATGTACACCTACAAAATGAAAATATTTGCAGAAATACAACCTTACTTGTTAAGTGGTTACTCTTTGTTTTGGACAGAAGCAGTCAGGAAGACCAGCATATTTATGGGTGATTCTTACTTGTCATTTTATGAGTGCTTTTTTCTTTATTTTTATGTGAAAAGAAAATCATTTTCAAAAAAGGCAATTTCCCAGTCTGAAACATATTTTTAAGGATTTTTTATCAGCATATAGAGAGCACATATTTTACAGTTCATTTAAGAGCTGTGCCAAAGAACTTGGATATTTGTTCTTTCAGTAAACATTTCTACATCATGAAGGCCAATGCACTAGGAGTTAATGAACAGAGATGATAAACAAGGCCTGTCCACAAAGGACTGTAAGTGTTTGCACATTTTAGAAAACAAAGCATGCCAGAGAATTACCAAGTAGTAAGAGCCACTTGAAGTAGTATGTCCAATTAGAAAGATGTTTCTACTAACTTCAAACCAATCATGTGATTGCTCTAAAATTCTTATTGCTATAAAGTTTGTAAGTATTTTATACTGCATTCTTTATCACATCACTAGCACTTAAACACCTTTATGGATATGCCGTTCAAATGATGTGCTGTGAGGACTACAATCCATTACAGAACCCTGAGTGGAAGAATTGGGAACACTTCCTATAGAAAGAAGTGGCACATTGGTTTAACTTTGTTTAAATGAATAGATTTTCCGCAGGCAAATGTAAGAAGGAATAACATTTTAGCCTTGGAGAACAGCATGGAAAAAGTGGAAAACTATAAAAGGTATATATATTCAAAGAAAAAAAATAATTTATTTTTTTCTGGCAGAAGTTGAGTGTATGACAGTATAAGATGGCAGGAAGTTGTATTGGAAAATAAACCTATATCCTTACAGGAATGATTTTATATTCTATTTTAGGCAGTTGGTAATTTATCCTATAGGAAACAGGTCAAGTTTTTATGCAATTAAGTGAAATAATCAAATTTGTATTTTAGAAAGGTAAGAGTAGTAGCACTAAGGAGGATGGAACAGAGAGTGAAAATGGAGTATAGGAAAGGAGTTAAGTAGCTATATCTAGTCTAGGAAAAAGATGATTATGAAGCACTGGGTATTGGGAAAAGAAGAAAAAGAAGGATAATAAGATGTTTAAGAAGTGCAATACATAGGTCTTGAGGAGTGCATATGTATGCATGGGAAAGAGGTGGAGGGGTTAGTTAAAGTTTTCATTAAACACTTTAAAATATTTCATGGAACTTCCAGTAGACAGAGAAAAAATTTACTCTAGAAATCAAGAGAGATGACAAAATTGGTGATGTAGATTTGAGAGCTGTCAACACAAATGATCATTGTTGCCGTAAAACTGAATTGGAATAACTATTCAGAGAGAGCACTGAACAAAGAGAAAATAGACTGTGAAATAGTTTAATATTATGCTACTTAAAGGTCAGATGGGAAAAAAATAGAACCAGAACACAGGGTATGGAGCATACTATTCAAAGCAAATAGACCTAGAATCAAGAGATTCAGGACTATGTAAGGGACAGCTGAGAATTTCAAAGTTGATCAATACTTTCCATTACTGCTGAGAGATTACATATGTAGAAAAAAATGAAGAGATACTATTAGATTTAGGAGGTCATTTCTGGCATTGTGACAGCAATTTCAACACTGAAACAAGAGAACTTAGACTGAAATACTTTCAAAAGTGAATGGGGGAGAAAAAAATGAAGTATTGAACTTGGAAGACTTATGAGAAGTTGCAATATAATGATCTCACTTATATGTGGAATCTAAAATTGACAAACTCATAGAAACAGAGAGTAGAATAGTAATTCTCAAAAGTGACTCTGGCTGGGGCTTCCCTTGTGGCGCAGTGGTTGAGAGTCTGCCTGCCGATGGAGGGGGCATGGGTTCGTGCCCCGGTCCAGGAGGATCCCACATGCCACGGAGCGACTAGGCCTGTGAGCCATGGCCGCTGAGCCTGCGCATCCAGAGCCTGTGCTGTGCAACGGGAGAGGCCACAACAGTGAGAGGCCCGCATATCACAAAAAAAAAAAAAAAAAAAAAGTGAGTCTGGAGGTGCTAGGTTAAAGGGAACAAATTTCCAGTTATAAGATGAATAACTTCTGAAGATATAATGTACAGTATGGTGAATATAGTTAATAATGCTGTATCACATACTTGAAGGTTGCTAAGAGAGTAGATCTTAAACATTTCTCACTACACACACACATGCACAAGTGGTGATTATGCGAGGTGAATCATCATGTTGTTCACCTTAAACTTACACAATGTTATATGCCAACTATATCTCAATAAAGCTGTAAAAAAGAAACCAAATGTTAAATATTCAGAAATTTTGTGAGGCCTTGACAAAGCTTTGGTAGCCTAAAATCAGCCAAGGTATTTTTACTATGGAAATTGGAAATTGAGAAAAATTTAAAAAAGTGAACAGGAGAGAAGAAAATGGAGTAATGAACATGGAAGACTTATAAGAAGGGGGTAGTAAATGAAAAAGGGAAGGTTGGTAATTGATGTTGAAGGAAGAAAAATACCATTTGTTAATTTTTCCTTATTATAAAATAACAGTTTTATTGTTTAAAATATAGAAGCCAGATACAAACAAGAGAAAATTAAAAGTAACCAATAAATCACCACAAAGTTGTCTAGAATAGATTCATGCTAAAATATGAGCTAAAGGAAAAAAAAAAAACTAGCTAAAAAACACTAACATACTAGAGAGACACAGATTTCATGATAAAAAGATAAGACTTGAAGTTGGAAGACCTGAGCTCGAATCTTGACTATGTTATTTACTAGTTGAGTGATCTTGGACAAGTCAAACAAACTTTTGGGACCTCCATAAACTGATCTTTAAAGTGATTATATGTAAAGTTTTATGTGCATATGAAAATCTATGTTAAACTGTACATGACTTAAAAATACAATGAGTTATTGATGGATTGGAAAAAGATGACTTAGGCAGGATTTTAATGGAATGGGGCAAAAAAATGCATATCAAAAGTAATACCACCAAGAAACTTTTGTGGTGCTCAAGAAGGAAGTCAAGACATATACAGTGTGGTCAGAAACTCTTTTGTTAATTAGAAGAGAAAAGGGTTAGAAAACTGAGGAAATATTATAACATGACTTTTGTGGGAATTTCTTTAAATTACTTCAGTGTAGCTCTTTTTGTAATCTGAATGGCCCAATTCATAGTTATAAGAACAGAAAAAGTAGTTTTAATATTGATGTTTCAATTATGAGTTTTATGCTATTATGCTATTATGAGTCCTAGTGTACTTAATAAATAGAAAGGAAAACACTATTTAAATTGCTAATCAATCCAAAGATTTGCTTCTTCCTCTTTGTAGAATTTTGTTAACACAATATTGAATAAATATAAGCTCTCACTAATTAAACTAACCTATTTACAGTCAGAGGACAATTTATCATGCTTCACACTTTAATTCATAACTAGTTTTCGATTAATGTTTAAAATATGAGCTTGTGAACTTCAGGGTGTAAAAAACACTCTCATTTCGATGTCACATTAGAATGTCATAATATATATTTCAATGTGGTTATTATTATGCAATTTTGAATTTAAAGTCTATTTGCAAGTTATTTTATTGTTATGATTTTGCATGTGGCACGTTCACCTTTTAAAATGCAATTTCTCTTTTAGTGAAGACATGTGGCTCTAATCTTCAAGGACCAAGTGGAACCTTTACGTCTCCCAACTTTCCATTCCAGTATGACAGCAATGCACAATGTGTCTGGGTCATCACAGCGGTGAACACCAATAAGGTAACTGAAAACCATCTCTGGTGAAAAAGCATAACCATAAAGACAAAAACAAAGACATCATGAGGGAAGTGCAGTGAAGAAAATTCACACCTAACATATGATTTCTGAAATATTTCCTACTTATCCATTATATAAAACATAAACTTATATGAGAAATACGGAAAAAATGTTAAATATTGCAGTTCTATCCCAACTAACATATAAACGACAACACATTAAAATTATAAATTAATGTTTTCTGAGACATGCTTTTGAAGGTTGTAAGTATACGTTTTTTTTTTTTTTAAAGAGGCCATAAATAATGGCTTTTCACTTCATATCTTTCTGCTTGACATATCATTCAGGTATATCATGTTTTTATACATAGCTGCCTTTCCTTTCAGTGTTTCTCACAGATCACATAGCTTTTCTTTATTATAAGAAGTTATTAATGTTCTCTCCACTAATAGAGGATTCATATTATGGTACTTCTAAAGGTTGGGTTGTCTTTCTATTTGACTAAAAATGAATAATACATCTAAATATGTACATGCCACAGTACTTCAAAAAAAATTATAATGCTGAATGAACGAAAGAGCAGCTGAAAAATTAGCAAGTTTTCTGTTTCTGTTCTCTCTATCCTGCTTCTCCTTGTAAGAATGTATAGCGAGGACCTAAATAGGAAGAGTCAAAATTCCTCTCAGAATATATGATATCTTATCTGAGTTAGATTAAGGAAAGGTTGGTGGTAGAGTCCATAAAACTGGGTCAGATTTGTAGTTCAAATACTGATTTAGAATTTACCAACTAACAACTTTGATCAAGCTATTTAACCTCTCCGAAATTCAGTTTCTTTATCTATAAAATGTGAGTAATAAGAGCATGTATTTCAAAGTTATGAGAAGTAAGTGAGGTAATGCATACAGAGTACTTAGCAGAGTTAATAAATACTTAAAAAACATTAACTCGTTATTAGATACAAAGTATACTATTTTCCAGACTGTTTTGGGTTTTATGTTCATAAAACAATCATAAGAGTAGCAGGGTTGTTTTAAAAATCAACTCAGTGGTCAATTACACTTGCCTTATAGGAGAGCCCTGGTTTACTACTCATAAGAACTAGGTCAGAAGCCTATGCTCCCCTAAACTAGCTGTATAAACCTTGGGAAAATTACTAAATCTAACTCTTCACCTTCACAAAGGAAATCATTTTACTTACCCAACCCGTGTTGTCAGTTCAATTCAATTCAGCAAATGTTTATTTATCGAATACCTTCTCTGTGCAAATTATGGGTTGTTAAGGAAAAAAAATCATGAACTACTTGAGAAAAAATAAACGCATATTTATTGAATATTTAGTAACATGCCAGGTACCATTCACAGCACTTTTCATGAATTATTTAATTTTAAGACTTCCCTTAATGATAAATAATTTTATGTCTGCATTTAATAAAGAAGATAAATAACGTGTCTGAGATCACGTAGGTAGCAAAGGTCAATGCTGTGTACTTTATAAGATGTGTGTTATTTACAGTGACGTATCTCACACTAAGACATAAGTATCTTATACTAAGATAAGCATGAAGCAAATTCATTGTAAAGTATGGGAGAAACACATTGTATTAATCTTGTATGGAGATAGAAATCTTTTTTGTGTCATAGCAGTTACCTATAATTGTCAGCAAAATGTGGTAATTATCTCCTGCTCGATAAGATGTTTACTTTGCTAAGCTTAACTCATTTTCATTATTGAATTACCTGAAGTTTCACAGAGTTCATCACATTTCTCCTTGCTTTTCTTAACCAATCTACCAAACTTTTATCTATTCTTTCTCTCCATAAAAAAAATCGAATTTATTTTCTAAGGAAGACATAATTACTTTCTTTGCTATTTTTATCAAATAGCTGATTGAGGACATTAATTTTTGATCTGTTGGTTTATATCCATTTTAAGATACCCTGTAAAAATCCAACCATCTCCCACAATTATATTTTACATTGTGGCCCAGTTACTCACACACACACACACACACACACACACACACACACACAGAGACACACACATACATACATACATACAATACTAAAAAATAATTTTCCCTTACTACATGAATGCAATTCTCTGTTTTTGATTCTAACTTGTAATCTATTTTTAAAATACTGGTCATGCCTCACTAAATCAATTTTATGATGCACTACAGGTTATAACCATATATTTTGACAAATAATGTTGGAAGATTTGTTTACATAGATTACCATGTCAGAACTCTTTTGAGAAGACAGTTACTGGCATAAACCACAGGTGCAGAGCTCTCTTAGTTGGTATAAACCCAAATTAACCAAGATACTTAACCTCTCAATATCTATGAGTTTCTTCAAAAATCATTGCTCATGTTTTTCTTTATGTTAGATAACTTAAAAGCAATCATTGGGGAGGGTTCAAGATGGTGGTATTGGAAGATCCTGAACTCAACTCTTCCCACAGATACAACAAATATACAACTACATATGGGATAATTCCCTCTGAAAGGGGCCTGAAAACACAACAGAATCTTCACAACAAAGGGTGAAAGGACAGCCACAAAGGGTAAAGGGACAGTTAGGAGAAACAGATGCAGTCATGCCAAGGAAAAACGACACACCCCAGCCACAGCGATTCACAGTCTGGAAGGATCACAAGGTATGGATATTTTCCTTGAGAAGCAAGAGATTTGAACTTCACGTTAGGCACCCCAACCCTTAGATCCTTCACAGGAAAGATGAGCCCCTAAAACACATGCTTTGAAAACCAATGGGTAATACATCCAGGAAAACTGTAGAACTACAGTGAATGGAAAACTCACTCTTAAAGGGGTCACATGCAGACTCAGTCAACCTGAAAACCAGCACAAAATCACCAGATTGAAAAGTGATTTCAATCACTTGAAAAGGTCAAAGGTAAAGGGGACTCCCTTACTGATCTTAAAGTGTCTGCTGGAGAGGCAGGAACCAGTTGAGATGCTCTTTGGGGACTAAGACACTGGTGGGAACCATTTTTGAAATCTCAGGGTACCTTGCTAATACCATCTCTGGAAAGCACCATTTAGGAAATCTCCATCTAACCTGTTACTGCCAGTGGATGTGCCCCACAAAGAGCTCCACCTACTCCTGTGCCTTGGCCAAGCTACAGAACCAGCTGGGATGTGACTCTGCCCAGCATTCAGCAGCTACCATGACCAGGTCCTGCAGCCAACCATGATAGAGGCCAGCCCTGCCCACCAGCACACTGAAGCAGCAGCAGCTGCAGCCCCTCCACAGCAGGAGAATGCATGCAGTCCACATAGGGGACACCTCTTGAGTGCCTGGCACTTCTGAGCCCTACAGAACATCTACATAAAGTCACTCCTCCAAGACTGGGAGAGGTAGCTGATTTACCTAATACATAGAGACAAATACAGAGAATTAGGCAAAATGAGGAGACAGAGGACTATGTTCCAAGTGAAAGAACAAGACAATGCCTCAGAAAACAAAATAAAGCAGAGTTAAACAATCTACTTTATAAAGAGTTTAAAGTAATAGTCATAAATATTCTCACTGAACACAGGAGAAGAATGAATAGACACAGTGAGAACTTCAACACAGAGACAGAAAATATGAGGAAATACCAAACAGAAGTTATAACTGAACTGAAAAATACACTATAGGGGTTCAAAAACAAGTTGGATGAGGTAGAAGAATGAATAAGCAAGCTGGAAGACAAGTCAATGGAACTCACCCAGACAGAGCAGCAAAATGAATAAAGAATTTAAAAAACTGAATACATCTTAAGAAACCTTTGGGACAAGATCAACAGGAATAACAACATTTGTGTTATAGTGGTCCCAGAAGGAAAAAAATGAGAAAAAATATTGAAGAAATAATGGCTGGAAATTTTCATAATCTGGAGAGGAAACAGACATCAAGGTCCAGAAAGCACAGAGAATTCTGAATTAGATGGACCCAAAGGGACACATAACAAGACACATTATAATTAAAAATGGTAAAAGTCAAGGACAAAGAGAGAATACTAAAAGCAGCAAGAGAAAAACAACCTGTTACATGTAAGGGAAACCCCATAAGGCTATCAGCAGTTTTTTGTTTTGTTTTGTTTTTTTCAGCAGAAATCTTACAGGCCAAAAGGAGTGGCATGACATATTTAAAGTGCTGAAAGGAAAAAACAACCAACCAAGAATTCTGCAATAACATACCCAGGAAGGTTACCATTCAGAATTGAAAGAGAGATTAAGAGTTTCCCAGGGAAGCATAAGCTAAAGAACTTCACCACCACTAAACTGTCCCTGAGAGAAATGTTAAAGGACCTTCTTTAGCCTGAAAATAAACATCAGTAATTAAATAATAAGAAAACAATGTAAAAATCCACTGGAAAAGGTAAATATATAACAAAGGTAGTATATCAATTACTTATAAAGCAAGCATGAGGATTAAAAGACAAAAGTAGGGGCTTCCCTGGTGGTGCAGTGGTTGAGAGTCCGCCTGCCGATGCAGGGCACACGGGTTCGTGCCCCAGTCTGGGAAGATCCCACATGCCACGGAGCGGCTGGGCCCGTGAGCCATGGCCGCTGAGCCTGCGCATCTGGAGCCTGTGCTCCGCAATGGGAGAGGCCACAACAGTGAGAGGCCCATGTACCGCAAAAAAAAAAAAAAAAAAAAAAAAAGACAAAAGTAGTAAAATTAAAATTACAATAGTTAGTTAAGGGATACATAAAAAGATGTAAAGTGTGTCATCAAAAGTATAAAACACTTGGGGAAGTGAAAATATACAGCTTTGGAATGTGTTCAAATTTAAGCTCCTAACAACTTAAGACAAACTGCTATTTAATTAGAATGTAGTATGTGAGCCTCATGATAATCACAAGGAAAAAACATAAAGTAAGTACACAAAAAAATGAACAGAAATTTAAAAATAATGCTAAAGAAAACAACCAAAACCCAAGGAAAAGAGAGAGGAAGAAAAGAACAGAGAAAAACTACAGAAACCAGAAAACAATTACCAAAGTGGCAATAAGTACATACCTATCAATAATTACTTTAAATGTAAATGGATGAAATTTTCCAATGAAAAGACCTAGGGAGAATAAATGGATTAAAAAAAAAAAAAAAAGACCCATCTGTATGCTGCCTACAAGTGACTCACTTCAGGAGTAAGAACACACACAAACTAAAGGTGAAGAGTTGGAAAAAGATATTCCATGCAAATGGAAATGAAAAGAAAGCTGATATGATACTCATATCAGAAAAAGTAGACTTTAAAATAAAGACAATAATAAAAGACAAGGGCATTACATAATGATAACAGAGCCAGTCCACCAAGAAGATATAACATTTATAAATGTATATGTACCTAACATAACACCAAGATATATAAAGCAAATATTAACAGACTTAAAAGGAGAAATTGAAAGCAATACAGTAATAGTAAGGGACTTGAGCACCCCAGTTACATCAATGGATAGATCATCCTGGCAGACAATCAATAAGGAAACAATAGACCTAAACAACACCTTACACCAAATTAAGTCCTTAATAGGTATATAGAACAGTCCATCCAAAATCAGCAGAATACAAATTCTTGTCAAGTGCACGTGGAACATTCTCCAGGATAGTTCACATGTTAAGGGCCCAAAACAAGTCACAATACATTCAAGATTTTTTTTGCCGTACGCGGGCCTCTCACTGTTGTGACCTCTCCCGTTGTGGAGCACAGGCTCTGGACGCGCAGGCTCAGCGGCCATGGCTCATGGGCCCAGCCGCTCCACGGCATGTGGGATCTTACAGGACCGGGGCACGAGCCCACATCCCCTGAATCGGCAGGTGGACTCTCAACCACTGCGCCACCACGGAAGCCAGAGCCTGGTGTCTTCTAGAAACTAAAAAGATGACAGCGGTCCTGTGGCATAGTGGGTAAAGAGAAGAATGTAAGAAATGGAGGCTATAGAGCTGATTAAAACTCGGATCATACAGGGCCCTCTGCGATCCATTCAAAAATGTAATGAGAAGCATGATATCTCTTACTTCATTTAGATATCTCTTAAGTGTCACTTTCTCTCCCCTGAATCACTGACCACCTCCATCTCTATCTCCTTGCTTTATTTTTTTTTATAGCATCTTGTAACACATCGGTATTTGAAGATCTCATATTGTATGGTATTATATTATATGCTGCTTCTTTATCTTTTGTATACTTCCCCAAGAAGGGAGGAAAGTTTGTCTATATCCCCAGCACTAGAATAGCACCTGGTAAAGAATAGGCTCTAAATACAAATTTATAGAATGAATTAGACAAATTAAAAGTTTTTAGGAAGAAGATTTATCTGATTTGTGTTTCAACATAACATCCAAAATTTTCAAAAGAGGCTTATTAATTGAAGTGCAGTTCACAAAACAGCAAATAGTATAAATATCTTTCCCTACTCTTTTCCCAACCGCTTGTCCCGAAGAATATTCATTCATGGACCAGCAATCTTTCTTCCTGGATAACTGGCAAACAGTGAGTTCAGTGGCAAATAATTCCTCTTATACCCTAACTTCTTGGGCTTCTACCTAAATTGCTTACTCAAGAAGATAATTTTGGAAGTACACAAGGTCTTCCATAAATATTAACTGATAAAGATTCATTAACACTTGAAGAAATTACATAAGCAAAAATAAAGTTAACAACAAAGACCATGAATTGAGAAGCTAATATCTTTCATCCTTCCTCTTTGGTATCAAAGAAAAACAATAAAAATAAACTGAGAATGGGAATTAGAATCCACTGTATGGTTCATTATATACAAAAATGTATAGTATCTCACTACCATGTTGTATGTTTAGCCATTTTAAACTAATCTCATTTTTTAATAAAGCTTCAAGTCAAATGTTCTCTGCATAAAAATAGTATAGATGAATAAATGGAGAGATAGGTATTCTGGATCAGACTGACATCATTATTAATGAGTGACAAAACCCAGCAAAATAGTGCTTCTTACCAAATTCACTTTAATGAGACGTACTCATATTTGTTTAAAATTTGTTTCAATATGTACAACCTAACATGTACAAATTTGTAATGAATATCCTCCTAAAACCAGCAACAGTATCTGCAAGCATTTTCTTCAAAATTTGTAACTTAAAGTTGATCATTTATATATATTATGAAATTTAAATTATAACCTCCAGTAGCAAAACATGAATAAATGACAGAAAGAACCAATGGTTTTGTACAGTTTTGTTATAGATTTAATATTTGATGCATTTTTCATTTTGTGTAGTTTCTTCCCTTCAGTGAAACATTTGTAGTGCCATATTTAATGTCATTGTTACATACCAGCAACCCCCTAAAGGGGAAGAGCAGTGCACAAATACAAAAGGCATAGAAAAATAAACAAAGCTGAAAGCTTTTATCGTTCCATCAGTATCTTACTGTGTCTCCAGATTCCCCTCCTGTCTCTAAAATATGAGCCTTTGTAAGAATTGAAACTATTAACCTGATTCTGGCAGCAAAGTGGATGAACCTAGAGAATTCCCTAGGCTGGCACTCCTCATTTTTGAATGGTCTAGTCCAAGAGTCTTGGAATACATCTTCTGTCGTAAAATATATAATATTATAGTGTATAATCCTTCTAGAATATGAGAGATTAATTTCTTCCTCTAAAATGAGATTACTTTCAAATAAATAAATGTTGGGTTTATGTGTATTATATTTAAACCTTTTTTATCTTACAGTATTTGTTTCACAAATTTCATGTAAATTTACCTTTTTACAAAAATAGGCAAATTAGGATGATTACTAATTAAACAGTTATTGAACACTAACTTTCCATGTACACATGTAATACATATCACACACAATACATATCACAAAACAGTAAAATTTTAGGATTATTCTGAAATACATGATATTTTGGACAAATGGGTTGAATATTCTGCTTTGTCTGAATTAGACTATACCCAATAAAATTTGATAAAATAGTCCTATGAGGCATCGATTTTTGAGTGAGCTTTTGACTAGTGCTTCTATATGTATGAAAAGAGAAAAAGGGAAAAAGGACTACAATCATTTTTTTTGGCGGGGGGTGGGGGGTAAAAAATCTAGAGTGAGTCCACTCTTCTCCATCCCTACTTTTACAGCTCAAGTTTAGTCCCTCGATCTCTCTAACTGCCCTACTCCACTTCAAATACAGATCGTTCCTGCTGCCAAAGTGAGCATATGAAAAGCAAATAAAACCCTGTCAGCACACCACTCAAAACTCATTATTTGCTTCTCCTCATTTATAAGATAAAGTTCAAAGTCCTTAACATGATACAGCTCCTACCTCCATTTTTAGCCTTCCTTTTAATCACTTCCTGTTTCACAGTTGATATTACAGAAACAAAAAGAATATTTCTTTCTACTGTGCCGCTTTTTATGCTCTCTTCTACAGTGTTCTTCCCCAGTTCCCATCTTTACCTTCCTTTGCACTGCCTAGGGATTGTCTCTTGGGGGAAATCTTTCCATTTTACTCTTTAATTGGATTGGGCAGCTCTCATCTCTGCCCATGTTAACCCTGTGTGTCCATATCCCCAAGCACTTAACACAGGGTATTGTATTTATCTTGCTTATGTCTTGTCTCCAAATTGGACTGTGATCGCTAAGGTCTGAGACATGTATGAATAAGGAAGCTCTTTAATTATATGTCAAATTGATTGTGTAATATAGCATTACATACATTAAGCTTTGTATGCAAAGCTTATACTTTGTATATTTTGTATTTATGCATTCTGCATTTCCTCACTGGTAAGAAATATACTTGTTAATAACAGAGTGAATTATAGTCATTCTGAAATGAGCTTAATAGAGAAAATATTATTTTCTTCCAGAAAAGATAAATTTCTAGCAGCATAGATTTTGGGGAAGAAACTCTCCTCCTTAAATCACAGTGGGGCTGCCAGAAATAGAACTTCATCCTCAAGATCCATTGTGAACAGATGTCAACATTTATTTTATGATTAGCTAATAATAACTGCCATTTATTGAAGGCCTACTGTATATCAAGCACAGTATGTTCTGTTTTACAAACTTTAATGTAATACCTACTTCAACCTTAGGAATTATGAATTATAAACACTCTTTTATAGTTATGAGACTTCCCCAAAATAATGTAACATTCCATGACAGAGAGAGACTTAAACCATATCTTTGCCTGTACCCTTATATTATCTTGTCTCACTAATGTGATTAGCTTGGTATTAATATTAAAGCATCATTAATTTGTTTAGTTAAATATCATCAAAGCTTCATTTAATTCCAATACTAGTTATATTGGTGCAAATTGGCCAATACAGGGAATTGTGACTGGAGAAATACTAAGAAATTTCATCAGCTTCCAGATTTATTTTTAAGCAAAAAAATACAGACTTTATCATGGAAGATAAAATCGCTTATACAAATCCATGCTTTCTGTATTTTTCCCCCAAGGAATTGACACAATGTTTGCTGCTTGTCAGATTTCAGAAATTATCTTCCCTTGCCATCACTATTTAAAACATGAGGCATACGTGCAACATCAAAGAACTTACTTAGAAGTTATGCTATTGTATATCAGGTATTTGGCAGACAGAAGGTATTTCCTAAGTTGCAGACGTTTACTATGCAAATGCAGAATAGTGTGAAGTTTGAGCACTTGGATTGTCACATCAGGGGAGTCTGAGATTGAATTTAGTCCCATCACTTTTAGCCAAATAAACACAGACAAATTACTGGGCAAAGCATTTTTTAAAACTTAGAATTGAATCTACTGATGTATCCACTAGAATGTTTTCAGTTTAAGTATGGGAAAGATATGGTTTAAATAATAAGAAAATGCATTATTTAGCACAGCATACTACCCAGAGGTATGCAAGTCTCAGACATACAGTAGAAACATCCATCTCTTGGCTCTGGGCATCTCCATGTGTTAGCTTTGTCCTTAAACTACATATTGCAAGATGGTTGCAGTAGCTCTAGTCAGTACATCCAGATCCAGTCACCTCCAAAGCAGGCTGATTCTTTGTGTTCATTTGAGCATGAAGAAATATTTTCCCGAAAGCACCCCACTCCCGGAAGATTGCTCCTCGCCTTCCACTGACTGACCAGAATTAAGTGACATAGTAAAATCTAATCTTATCCATGACAAATGAAATGGAACTGCTAATATTGGCATAGACTCATTAGGAGCCATTCCATGGAACTTGGTATGGGATCAGCAGTCCCTAAAGCATAAGAATGTACACAGAAAGATACATAGCTGAGCAAAATCAATGTCCTGTTCGGAAGAGAAAAGTTCAGAGTGAACAAGTAATATGGCTGTTGGATAAGTAATCAATAGTTTCTGCCACAATCCACCCATTTTGTTATCAAATGTTCATCCAGATGCATAGTTCTTTCCCTACATTCACTTTGAAAAATGTTTACATGAAAAAATGCTGTCTTCATTAATAGAGAAAACCAAAAATCTTAGCCAGTTACATACAACTCTAGTATCTCCAAGTATTGTGCTGGCTTCTCCATTATATCCAGATTTAGTTCCTCATTATCTAGAGGCCTATAGCCAATAGACAGTTATCATCACATCCCAAATAAATGTGATATCCGTCATAGTTGAAACTTCAGGGGTCAGTCATTGGTTCATAGATCAATATCATATCCTGCTGGTTAAGAAGACTGGTGAAGACTACCTTCGATGGAAGGGGGATGAGTTCCTTGATCAGCCTGGAATGTAGCAGAACCCATTTTACCTCACTAGAACTTTACTTTGTCATAGTCGGATACGGCTTCTGGTTCTGACTTGTGGGAAGATTTTTTTCTGTTGGATAATGCTGCCCTAGGACATCAGTGTCATTACATATTACAACTACTGTTGCTTCTAAAACTGGATGTTTCTGCTGCTTTTGCCACCCTCTGCCAGAATCCATGGTTCGGGGAGCTTAGGTTTCATGCCTACACTCTGGTTGCAGTCAATGATGAGGAAGATAACATCTAACCATGCTGGGAAGTATACTATGCTTCCTACCAAGCCTCCTAATTTTGCAGACACGAGGATATTCAGCTTCTGAGTGGCCAAACTAATATATAAATGGACGCTACCTATAGTTTTAGGGTTAAAATGAAGCAGTGCATATGTGGCACTGAGCCCAGGACTCACACAATATAAATGTTTGCCAATTTTAACAAATTTCATGGGTAAAAGATACAAAGTGTATAAATGGGGATTCCACATGACTTCATAAAACATAATGATGGAGAAGTCATGGTTTTAAACCCTCTGTGAATGATGGAGAGAATGACAATTATGAAACATAGGTTCTATACCAGTTCTATCAAAATACCTTGTGAAAACCCATGTCTTAAGCCTTATGGGAAATGGATCTACTAACCATTTAATATTTAATATTATTTACAGATTTCTCACTTCTGGAAAGCCAATGTTAATATGCATGAGATTACTGTTAATTGATTACATTAGTAGCTTAAATTTTTTAACATAGCCCTCAATTAGCAACATCATATAGTAATTTGGAATCGGCACTTTACAAGTGGAAGCCAAGAGTATGGCTTATTTGGTTAAAAAATCAAGACAATTATAAGTTATTTTATATTTAGGGGCATATTTTATTATCACAGCTTTTTCTTCAACAGTCCTATGACCTAAATGCAAGTCATTTTCCCACCCACAAATGATTAGGAACAAATACGAAAGGCAAAATATATGATGTTCCTTTCTCTTCTAATATGCTTTATATTCTTCCTATTTTCCTACTAAATGTTTCAGCCCTACTGCCAACTATATATGTAGAGAAAGTCGTTATATTACACTGATGAGTACTGATTTTTTTAATTACCTTTTCATTTCATTTTCATATTATACAAAGATAAAGGGATGGAAAGTGGCTATTTTCTCCTCCATGTTACAGGAGAATCCAGAAAAAGAAAATTTCACATCACACTCCTGATGTTACTTATTACATTTTTCTATGAAAAAAATGTTTTGTTGTTTTGGTTTTGTTTTTACAAATTACTTTTATACATTCTACTGTTTTTATTTTTTTATTTTTGGAAATATCTCAATGTATCATTTTTGAATTTTACTGTAATGCTTTACTTATGTTAATATCTCCAGCTGAGACCAAAGTAGTTTTTATTCTTTTTATGCATAAATTTTACTTCTAAAGAACCAGTCCAGCACTCCCCTGGTGGAGCAGTGGTTGAGAATCTGCCTGCCGATGCAGGAGACACGGGTTCGTGCCCCGGTCCGGGAAGATCCCACATGCCGTGGAGTGGCTGGGCCCGTGAGCCATGGCCGCTGAGCCTGCGCGTCCGGAGCCTGTGCTCCGCAGCGGGAGAGGCAACAACAGTGAGAGGCCCGCGTACTGCAAAAAAAGAAAAAAAAAGAACCAGTCCAGTAATGACGTTTAAACTAAGCATATAAGAATCAAATTAAAATGAATGTGTTCTACAAATTCAGTCAGACTATTTTAGCTTCTCAGTGATTCATTGTCGTTGAAACTGTTCAAGAATTATAAGTGTCTAAAATTTCAGTGACAGCTCAGTGGTTAAGTGCTTATCTGAAAGTGTATGGATTAGTTAGTAATTAATTCATCACTTAATTTAAAATGAAGTCGAGTTCTCATTGTTGCATATATACATGCATGAACCTCAGTTACAATTCAGGCAAAATAAAATCTATCATTAAATGGGTATCCAAATTTTTTGAGACATGACTAAACAATAATGACTATCAAGGGTTTGGCATAGAAATAGCAATCAACCAGTCACTTATTAAATTCCTAGTTTGTATCTACTAGCCTATTAGACTTTTAAAGCCATTTAATAAGTGACGTTCCCTAATTTTAAATGCAATGCACTCATGGCTCTATTGTGAAATGGCTTGGGGTAAAGTGGATCATGTCATTAATCTTTTGAAAGGATGACAGATGAAGTACTCTGAAAGGCCCTCCCACTGAAATACAAGAAACACATTTTTCAGTGCATTGTTGGTTCACAATAAAGAAAATCTATAAGACTATGCATGCATACCATACAAACACAAGTACAATTATGCATATATAATTAAAAGAAGAATGAACTGAAATGAAAGTAGGAGATGAAATGTAAAGAAAGCTTGGAGATGAAATGTAAAGAAAGCTTGGTTTTCCTTGTGGCAAATGGCAATAAGTCTCTGGAATTAGGAGACTAAGACTGAGGCCCAGTCTCTTTGGATCTACAGGTGAAGAAGCTGAACTTGAAACTTTAGTATTTAGCTAAAAGCCTCACAAGATGTTAAACTGGCACCAGCTTGGTAGTAACCCTTGGATCCAGTTAGCAGAAAATGAATGAAATTATACCCAGTTTAAGACCTTCAAGGTTCTCACAGCTGAAGCCTTAATAAAAATGGGTTTATTGTTAAATATAACTAAACACATAGGAAAACAAGCCACCATGAGTGAGTTACTAGAAATAAGAAACAGTTTCTTCAGGAAATTAGGACATGCAAAAGCCCTCCAGTATATGGTGGAATTTAGAAAGTCACATGCATGCCCATGGCAAGACACATGCTGAGGGAGACCAGAGAAGACCCTAAGCTTTCACCACTATCTGATCTATAGGCTTAATGCAAGCAGCAAGTGAAGGTTAAGACAAAATTATAAATGGTCTGGCTAGGTATTAAAGAATATCCTATCACTGAGCCAGTCCTCAAAGACTGGGAGAGGTCTTGCTATGATCTGAATGCTTCTGTCCCTTCAGAATTCATAATCCGAATGCTCAATGTGATGGTATTAGGAGGTGGGGCCTTTGGGAGGTCCTGAGGGTGGAGACCTCATGAGTAGGATTAGTGTTCTTATAAGACAGACCCCAAAGTGCTCCCTAGACCCTTCTGCTGGTGTTAGGTTACAACAAAAAGATGGCCTTCTGTGAACCAGGAAACTCTCTCACCATACACTGAATCAACTGCGCCTTGATCTTGGACTTCCCAGCCTCGAGAACTGTGATAAATAAATTTCTATTGTTTATACGCCACCCAGTTTATGGTATTTTGTTATAGCAGCCCAAGCATGCTGAAATGGATTTTTTTTAATCTCCTTGAATTTAAAGAAATTCCAGTTAAAACATTGGATGGACACAAGTCTTCAAAAATCAAGAAGAGCAAACCCTGGGGAAGGGAGAGACTCTGATTTCCAGAATTACCATGTTATAATATTCAAATGGATAGTTTTCAGAAACAACAATGAGATCACAAAGTATGCAAAGAAACAGAATATGGCCATTGAAAGGAACAAAATAAATTGACAGAAAATATCCCTGAAGACATTGAGTCATTGAACTTATTAGACAAAGATTTAAAACAACTGTATTAATTATGCTTAAGCAGCATGGACAAAATTAAAGGGAATGATGAAAATGATATATGAATAAAATAAGAATATCAATAAAGAAATAGAAATTATAAAAAAGAAACCAAATAGAAATTCTGGAGCTTTAAACCAAAATAACTGAAATTTTAAAAACCTAGAGGTTTTGAGAGCAGGTTTGATCAGCAGAAGAAAGAATTAGTAAGCTTGAAGATAGGACAATTGAAATTATTCAGTCTGAAGAACAGAAAAAGAAAAGCAAAAAGGTGAAAAAAGTGAAAGGAGCCTAGGGACCTGTGGAATATGAGCAAATGGACCAACAAATGTATTTTATGACTCTCAGGAGGAGAAGATAGAAATAATGGTACAGAAAGAATATTTGAAGGAATAATGACCAGAAAGATCACAAATTTGAGAGAGACATGAATCTACCCATCCAGGAAGCTCAGCAAACTCTATGTAAGATAAGCTTAAAGTGATCCATTTAAGATAAGTTTAAAGTGATCCATACCTAAACATATTATAGTCAAATGGTTGAAAGGTAAAAACAAAGAGAATCTTGAAAGCAGCAGGTGAAAAGTGACTCTAAGTACAACAAATCCTAAAAAATATTAACAGCTGATTTCAAAAAAGAAAAAGAAACTGAGAAGCAAGTGAGACAATATCTTTAAACGTTGAAAACAAAATTTTCAACCAAGAATTCTATATCTATCTGTCAAAACTCTCCTTCAAGGATGAAAGATAAATCAAGATATTCCCAGATAAACAAAAGCTAAGAGAGCACAGAACTAAACCCACCCATCTGTGAGCAATTAATTTTTGACAAAGGTGCCAAAAACATTCAATGGTGAAAGAATACAGGCATACCTTGGAGATAATTGTGTGTTCAATTCTAGACCACCACAATAAAACAAATACCACAATAAAGCGAGTCTCACAATTCTTTTGTAGTATGTATAATAGTTATGTTTACAGTATACTGTAGTCTATTAAGTGTGCAACAACATTGTGCCTAAAAAAACAGTGTACAGATCTTAATTAAAAAATACTTTATGGGAGGTAGGGGAGGGAAGGATTGGGAGTTTGAGATTAACAGATGGAATCTAGTATATATAGGATGGATAAACAAAGTCCTACAGTATAGCACAGGGAACTATATTCAATATCCTGTGATAAACCATAATGGAACAGAATATGAAAAAGAATATGTATATGTATAACTGAGTCACTTTGCTGTACAGAAGAAATTAACACTACATTGTAAATCAACTGTACTTCAATAATTTTTTTAAAAACTAATAAAATACTAAAGAATAAATTTAACCAAGGAGGTGAAAGATCTGTACACTAAAACCTATTAAAACTATTTAAAAAATGCTAACCATAATCTGAGCCTGCAGTGAGTCATAATCATTTAGCTGGTGGAGTCTTTCCTTGATATTGATGGCTGATGAATGATCAGGGTGGTGGTGCTGATGGTTGGGGTGGCTGTAGCAATTTCTTTTTTTTTTTTTTTTTCTTAAAGAATCAATTTTATTTATTTATTTTTGGTTGCATTGGGTCTTCGTTGCTGTACACGGGCTTTCTGTAGTTGCGGCAAGCGGGGGCTACTCTTCACTGCGGTGTGCAGGCTTCTCATTGTGGTGGCCTCTCCTGTTGGGGAGCACAGGCTCCAGGTATGTGGGCTTCAGTAGCTGTAGCACACAGGCTCAGCAGCTCTGGCTCATGGGCTCCAGAGGGTAGGCTCAGTAGTTGTGGCGCATGGGCTTAGTTGCTCCGCAGCATGTGGGATCCTCCCAGACCAGGGATCGAAGCCGTGTCCCCTGCATTGGCAGGCGGATTCCTAACCACTGCACCACCAGGGGAGTCCCTGTAGCAATTTCTTAAAATAAAACATTAATGAAGTTTGCCACATTGATTAACTCTTCCCTTTCACCAGTGATTTCTCTGTAGCAGGCACTGTGCTTTGATAGCATTTTATCCACAGTTGAACTTTCAAAATAGGAGTCAGTTCTCTCAAATGCTACTACTGCTTTATCAAGTAAGTTTATATAATATTCTAAATCCTTTGCTGTCATTTCAACAATCTTCACAGCATCTTCACCAAGAGGAGATTCCATCACATTCTTTGCTCATCCGCAAGAAGCAACTCTCATCTGTTAAAAGTTTTACCATGAAATTGCAGCAATTCAGTCCCATCTTCAGGCTCCACTTCTAATTATAATTCTCTTGCTATTTTCACCATAGCTGCGGTGACTTCCTCCACTGAAGTTTTGAACCCCTCAAAGTCCTCCATGAGGGTTGGAATCAACTTCTTCCAAACTTCTATTAATGTTGATATTTTGCTCTTCCCATGGATCCCAAATGTTCTTAATGGCATCTAGAATGGTGAATCCTTTACAGAAAGGTTTTAATTTACTTTGCCCAGATCCATCAGAGGAACCACCATCTATGGCAGATACAGTCTTACAGAATGTGTTAATTAAATAATAAGACTTGAAAGTCAGAATTACTTCTTGATCCATGGGCTGCAGAATGGATGTTGTTTAGCAGACATGACAACATTAATCTTGTTTTACAGGTTCATCAGGGCTCTTGAGTGACCAGGTGCATTGTCAATAAACAATCATATTTTTAAAGGAATCTTTTTCTTTCCTGAGCAGTAGGTCTCAAAAGTGGGCTGAAAATATTCCATAAACTATGTTGTAAACAGATGTGCTATTTCCAGGCTTTATTGTTCCATTTATAGAGCACAGGCAGAGTAGATTTAGCATAATTCTTAAGACTCCTAAGGTTTTCAGAACAGTAAATCAGCATTGGCTTCAAGTCAGCTACATATACCCTTAACAAGAGAGTCAGCCTGTCTTTTGAAGATTTGAAGTCAGGCATTGACTTCTCTGTAGCTGTGAAAGTCCTAGATGGTGTCTTCTTCCAATATAGGCTGTTTTGTCTACACTGAAAATCTGTTGATTAGTGTAGCCGCATTCATTAATTTTCTTAGCAAGATCTTCTGGGTAACTTGCTGCAGCTTCTGCTGTTCACCTTGTACTTTTATGTTATGGAGATGGCTTTTTTTCCTTAAACCTCATGAACCAATCTCTGCTAGCTTCAGACTTTTCTTTGCAGCTTACTTACCTCTCTGAGCCTTCATAGATTTGAGGAGAGTTAGGGCCTTACTCTAAATTAGGCTTTTGCTTAAAGAGAATGTTGTGACTTGTTTGAACTTCCTTCTAGACCACTAAAACTTCCTCCATATCAGCAGTAAGGCTATTTCACTTTCTTATCATTCATATGTTCACTAGAGTAGCACTTTTAATTTCCTTCAAGAACAGTTTCTTTGCATTTACAACTTGCAACTGATGCAACACGCCTACCTTTCGGCCTGTCTCGAATTTTGAAATGCATGCATTTCTCACTAAGCTTAATCATTTCTAGCTTTTGATTTAAAGTGCGGGAGGTGGGACTCCTCTTTACACTTGAACACTTAGAAGCCACTGTAGGGTCATTAGTTGCCCTAATTTCAATATTATTGTGTCTTAGGTAATAGGGAGGCCCAAAGAGATAGAGAAAGATGGGGGAACAGCCTGTCAGTGGAGCACTTAGAACACACACAACATTTATCATTTAAGTGTGCAGTCTTATGTGGGTGTGGATTGTGGCTCCCCAAAACCATTACAAAGAAACATCAAAAGTCACTGAGCACAGATCACCATAATAAATGTAATAGTAATGAAAAAGTTTGAAATATTGTGAGAAGTATCAAAACATGACACAGCCACAAAGTATGCAAATGCTGTTTAAAAAATGGTGCTGATAGACTTGCTTGACCACAGTTTTGCCACAAAACTTCAATTTGTAAAAAATACAATATCTGCCAATCACAATAAAGCAAAGTGCAATAAGGCAAGGTTTGCCTGTAGTTGTTTCAATAAATGGTGCTTGTAAAATTGGATAGCCACATGCAGAAGAATGAAATTTGATCTTTACTTGCACTGTATACAACAGTTAAATCAAAATGGATCAAAAACCTAAATTTAAGAGCTTAAACTATAAAATTCATAGAAGAAAACATAGAAAAACATTGTATGATATGGGATTTTGCAATGGTTTCTTAAATATGACACCAAAAGCGCAGGAAACAAAAAATAGATAAACTGAACTTCATTACATTAAAACTTTGTGGTGTCAAAGAACACTATCACAAGAGCAGAAAGACAATTCACATAATGGGAGAAAATATTTGCAACTAATATATCTGATAGGGGATTAATATCTAGAATATGTAAAGAGCTGTTACAACTCAACAACAATAAAACAAATGACTTAATTTTAAAAGGGGTAAAAGAGAAAAATAAATAAAAAGGGGTAAATGACTTGAATAGACAGTTACCAAAGAAGATACACAAATGGTTAATAAGTACATGAAAAAATGCTCAATATCATTAATTAGAGAGATGCAATTATATCCACAGTAAGATACCACTTTACACCTACCAGAATGGGTATGATAAAAACAAAACAGAAAATAACATGTGGTGAGGATATGGAGAAATTGGAACCCTTATGAATTGCTGGTGGAAATTTAAAATGTTCAGAAGCTCTGGAAAGCAGCTTGGCAGTTCTTCAAAATGTTAAATATATAACCCAGTAATTTCACTCTGAAAACAGGGATACAAATAAGTACTTTTACACCATCATAATAGCAATATTCACCATAGATAAAAGATAGAAACACCCTAAGTGTCCATCAACAGAGTAATGGTTACACCAAATTAGGTGTATACATACAATGGACTATTATTCAGCCATAAAAAGGAATGAAGTTCTGATACATGCTATAATGTAGATGAACCTCAAAGACTTTTCTTAGTGAAGTAAATCAAACACATAAAGGCAAATATTGTGTTTTTCCACTTATATAAAATATCTAGAATATGAAAATTTGTAGAGACAGAAAGTATGTTGGAAGTTACCAGGAGATGGGGGAAAGAGGAAAATGGGGAGTTATTGTTATGGCTTAATGGTAACAAGGTTTTGGTTTGGAAAACTTCTGGAAAAAGACAGTGATGGTTGCATAGCATTGTGAATATATTGATAATTAATGCCACTGAACTGTACACTTAAAAATAGCTAAAATTGATTTTTTAATATATATTATAGTTAGCACAATAAAAAATAGTAAACAAAAATAGAGAAGACATATAATGTTAGAAATAGAAATAGGACAAGAGTACAGACAACATAGGCTAAAAGAAAGCGAATAATTATATGACAATAAATTTGAAAACTTTTTCAGCATTGACATGTTTCTATGAAAATTAAAATAACTTTTAATCAAGAAAAAAAAAAACAGAAAGCCTGAAAAAGAACATAAATGACAAACATATGAAAAAAGAACTTAATTACTAATGAAGAAAATGCAAAAGAAAAGTCATTTTTTACACCCTCTAGATTGGTAGAAATAATGAAACCTAATGTACACAAGTTGTAGGCATTTAAATTGGTAAAATAATTTCCAAATCATATGGCACAATATTATGAAATATAATTTTTGCTTTGTTATTATCCAGAAATTGCACTCATAAGTACATATATAAGCTAGTACTTGTACATTTGAGCCAGAAAATATTTAAGATTGGTTGTAACCATGTTGCTTTTGATAGCAAAAAAATGGGAACAACTTAATCTCTATTAACAGGCAATTATTAATTGAGAATACTTATATTTAACTCAGTGTAGAACAGGGAAACATTTACTTTTAAATTGTAGCCATGTAAAATTCAGTGTTTTTATATATTCTGCATTTAAACCTGATCAAAACAGTGGCTTTAATTAATGCTAGTAAAAAATGATTTAAAAATCAAGAAATAGACATAATCAAAAATTTGTTTTTTTGTTACGAAGCTAAAAAGAGGGTATGAAATCCCTCATTTTCTTAAGAATTTCTTTTTATGATACCAAAGTAACAATTATAAAAATTAGCTTTTAAATAAAATTTAAAAAATTTTAAAGCTTTTTTTCATTTATTCTCTAGTACTATTGGTAATCTCAGCCATTCATTTTCTTTAACTCATGTTGAATAACACTTTATTATAAATTATTTTTTGCTCAAGCCATGATTATATATAGGATGATATTTATGTAATTTCTTCTTATATGGATTCTTGATTTATTATTCTTTAATATTATATTGGTTTTCTAATTTAAGAATTGCAATTTAATTAAATATGAATTTTTACATAGATATATAAACAATAAATGAATGCATGAGTATATTTTGATAAGAATTAATATTAATTTTTTGTTATGGTATAATGTGTCTCCCAAAGAATTGTGCTCCTAGTTTTGCCAGCAAAATATAATATATATGAGGGATTCTGTTACCAAAGGATACACAAAAATAAACTTGATGCCTTTAAATTTAGTGATCTAGATTCAAATTTAGCTCTAACATTTTTTAAGCTTTACTATTTCATAGAAATAGTATACTCTGTGTTTTTCTGTGCTAGCTTGTAAAAATATATGCAAATGTAACCACTCTTCAGGTACATATACATTTTTATAAAGCCTTCTTAAATTAGATTTGCATTCAGATTCCTCAAATAAGAGTGTCCTATAAACAGAAGCCATGCCATTTCATTGAAAAATTATTACAGAAGATACAATAGAGTAAGTAAAAATTATGTTATAATTATAATGATTGATAGGAATAGTCTCACATGATCTCCTGCCATAGTTTGAAATTCTTATACAGATAATTATAGATCTATAGATATATAGTATGTCCACAGTGCATTTTTGTTTGCTTTTATTATATAATGAAATATATTTGAGATGTTTGTTTCTGTTTATTGCTAGGTTATCCAGATAAATTTTGAAGAATTCGATCTGGAAATTGGCTATGACACCTTGACAATTGGTGACGGGAGCGAAGTTGGAGACCCAAGGACAGTGCTCCAAGTGTAAGTTCTCAATGTTTCTTTCTTGACTTAGCCTATTAGGTCTTTATAAAATTGTATGAAATTTTACTTTTTCTTTTCTTTCATTGATTCTTCCTACTATCACCAACAGAAGAAGCATAGTACCTTAGTTATGATCATCAATCTGCATATAGTATATTTATTAGTCCTTCTTCAGTGGTGCTTAAGGTACTTGATCCAAACACAGTTACTTAGAATCCATTTCCAGAAAGGAACTCATTGGCAAAAGAGGCCTAGGGTGAAATTGCAGAGTGGCTGATTGGCCTTATTTTGGAAAATATCTTTGCCCTCACAGAGTTTTAGAATAGACTGGAAAAAACAATCATGAAATTGATCCCAGAGACAATAATAAAGACCTGGTCATCAAGATCTGTAGTTGAGAGTTTATCAGTGGTTTGACGTGAAGTAGTTAGCAATGAACAGCTCTCAGAGTTGAGCTAATATACTGAAAAGGTTCTTGATGTGAACAAAAAGAATGAACATAAATTGAGAAAAGGGAAATGTTAGGAACTTACCGCCAAATCCTTGGCTATCCATTCCAATAATCTACCTCTGATAGTGGCAAGAAGAAATGTCCAGGGCATGTATATATATTTTTTCTGTGATGAACCTCAAAAGGTTATGATATGCTTTCTCTCAGTATTCCTTTCATAACTGTTGATTTGCAATACAGGCTTTATCAGTGAGGTGTTTCTCAAAAATGGGGTCTTTTGCATCACAATTACCTGGTGCACTTTTTAAAATGTAGATTTCTGGACTCCTCCCATTATGTCTATTAAAGTTTGCTTTATGTATTTAGGTGGTCCTATGTTGGGTGCATAGATATTTACAGATGCTATATCCTCTTGTTGGATTGATCCCTTTAACATTATGTGATGCTCTTCTTTGTCTTTTGTTACAGTCTTTATTTTAAAGTATATTTTATCTTATGTAAGTACTGCTACCCCAGCTTTCTTTTTATTTTTGTTTGCATGAAACATTTCTTTTCATTCCTTCACTTTTGGTCTGTGTGTGTTTAGATTTGAAGTGAGTCTCTTATAAGCAGCATATAGATGGGTCTTGGGTTTTTTTGTTTGTTTGATGATTGTTTAATGATTTTCTTTAGTATCATGTTTGGATTTTTTTGTCTTTATTTTCTCTGTATCTATTATAGGCTTTTGGTTTGTGGTTACCATAAGGTTCATATATAACTATTTATATATGGAAAAGTTTATTTTATGTTGATAGTCACTTAAGTTCAAATGCATTCTACAAATACTACATTTTTATTCCCTGCTTCCACATTTTATGTCTTTTACATCATGTTTTACATCTTTTTATTTTGTGTCTTCTCTCATTATTGTATAGGTTTTTTTTTGAACTTTCGTCATTTAACCTTCACACAGGTTTTATAAGTGATTGATCCACTACCATTACTATATATTTGCCTTTTCCAGTGAGAATTTTAGTTTCATGTGTTTTCTTATTAATTAGTGCCATTTCATTTCAACTTATAGAAGTCCCTTTAACATTTCTTGCAGGGCCAGTTTAGTGGTGGTGAACTCCTTTAGATTTTGCTTGTCTGGGAAACTCTTTATCTCACTTTCAATTCTGAATGATAACCTTGCTGGATACAGTATTCTTGGTTGTAAATTTTTGTTTGTTTGTTTGTTTTATTTTGTTTCAGCACTTTGAATATATCATGCTGCTCCATTCTGGTCTGCAAAGTTTCTGCTGAAAAAATTGCTTCCATTATATTAACTAGTTGGTTTCCTCTTACTGCTTTTAGTGCTCTCTCTTTAATTTTTGACATTTTACCTATAATGTGTCTCTTTGTAGGTCTCTTTGGAGTCATCTTGTTTGGGACTCTCTGTGCTTCCTGGATCTGGATGTCTGTTTCCTTTCTAGGATAGGGAAGTTTTCAGCCAGTATTTCTTCAAATACATTTGTTCCCCATTCTCTCTTTCTTCTACTTCTGGGATCCCTATAAAGCAAATATTCTTGTGCTTGATGTTGTCCTTAAGCTATCCATATTTAATTTTTTTCCCCTTTTTGTTCTGATTGGGTGATTTCCATTACCCTGTCTTCCAGATTGCTAATCCTTCTTCTGTATCATCTTATCTGCTATTGATTCCCTTTAGTGTATTTTTCATTTAATTTATGTTACTCATGTTATTTCATTCTTTAGCTGTGATTGATTCTTTCTTATATTTTTTTAACTCTTTGTTGAAGTTCTCACTGTGTTCATCCATTCTTCTCCTGAGTTCAGTGAGCACTTTTATGACCATCATTTTGAATTCTTTACCAGATAAATTACTTATCTTCATATCATTAAGGGTTTTTTTTTCTGATGTTTTGTTTTTTCTTTTGTTTGGATCATATTTTGTCACCTCATTTTGCCTAATTCTCTGTGTCTGTTTCTATATATTAGGCAAAACTGCTACCTCTATCAGTCTTGAAGTAGTGACTGTGTAGGTGATGATCCTTCTCATTCAACCCTGCCCTAGATCTTTGTTGTCTCTTAAATCTTTTTGGTTGTATATACTGCCTTATTTATTCCTGATTTCCCCTTGCTGTTCAGCATGTGCCAAGATTTGTCAGTGTTCCAAAGAAAGGAATTCAGTGATCACCTAGTTTCAGGCTGATTGGATGCCAGACCCTCAGGCAGAAGCTTTTAAAGTTTGCAAATATATACAGTCCTGAGGGGCTGCACTTGTAATCCCTACTGGCCCCCAAACCTCTCCTCCTCTTTCCTTTCCTTTTCTTTTTAATTTTACAAGAAGTTCTCATAGTACTGTTATTGCAGAATCCTGTAATAACACCAAAGATTTACCTTATGTGTACATTGTAGACCCAATACTATTCCATCTTAGTTGTTATCTTTTCAGGAAAAAAAAAAATCCCTTCTCTTCTTACTTATCTTTATGCATTATTGACCTCAACTTCAACTTCTCTCCTCCACCTACTACATGGATATCATTGATCAAGCACAATTTTGTTGTTTATCTCTGAGCCTACTACAATTCCACTTTGTGCTTCCTAAGATAATGATGGACAAAGAGCCATTGCTTTACATGTTCTGCATATTTGTTTATGTTGTTCAAATTATTTGTAACTCCACCCCCCTAAAAATACTCAGCATTTTTATCAGGATGACGTACCTGGTAGACATTTCACCACGCTAGACTAATATCTTTCAGAAATTATATATAGTTCCTCCTAGATTTCTTTGTGGTTTTGTACCTGATAGTTTGGATTTCATTATACTGTAATGTTGTATTAGAAATTGACATACACAGAACTAATATGATCAGTAAGTATGTTTTTTGGTTGTTGTTTGGGAAGTGCAGTCATCCCTTGGTATCCACAGGGTATTGTTTCCAGGAACTGTCACATATATCACAATCTGCACATGCCCAAATCCCTTAGTCAGCCCTCCATATCCATAGTTCCACATACATGGGTTCAACCAACCATGGATTGTGTAGTACTGTAGTGTTTATTGGAAAAAAAAATCCATGTATAAGTGGACCTGTGCAGTTCAAACCCATGTTCTTCAAGGGTCAACTATACAGTGTTTTAAATAATTGAAAATTACATATAAAAAATCTGAATTTGTTGTTTCTTTCGACAGACTGGCAACACTAGGACTGGATTATCACATGGCAAAATTTGCTGGAACTCTCTTCTGTCCTCTTTAGAGAGCCCATAGGTTCTCATGGCCCTTCAACCTTGTCTCGTTTTTCACTTGAGCATCTAAGAACCCTTGCATTGCCTGCCTGGGCCTATAGGCATGTGACACATGATACAACACAAAATTTGGTTTATTCCTTAAATTTATTATTTATTATTTCCCAAATAACACATGTATTTGTTCCTTTATCTGACACTTTAGAAAAGTTGAAGTTTCTTGGGCATTAATGATAATATAGCAAATTTTGTAAGTGATCCTCACACATTCTGAGACCTATCTTTCTATATGTTTATTTGATAGATCACATTATATGTACTTCAAAAATGAAACTGTAAAACATGTATGTGATGGAACATATTTTCCTTTTTTCTGCTTAAGATAGAGGACTAGATTTCAGGTTTAGATTCTTCAAAGCATGGACAGGGAAAGGCAGGACAGCTAGTCAGTTGACTGAAGAATATTTCTTAAACATCTTTTTTACTATATCTACCACTAAATAAAACTTAGCATTTCAGAATCTAATGAAATAATAGATGTCATCTTGTACAACTAATATCCCAGATCATGGATGCTGTATACTCCTTTAGCCACTGCCTTAAAGAATCTATGAGATAATTAATATCACAAAACTACAAGCAGAAAGGTTATAGACATACAAATTTCCAGTAATCTAATAAGACACAGGAGGAAAATATCAAAATTATTATCTTAAATACCCAACCATTAGAAATGGTAAGCATAAAAGAGTACATTTACTGGGATTAAACAGTAATCTGTACAGTCCCACATGCTAAAAGAAAAAAATAATATTATGTTTGAACCATATAATTTAATCTATCCTAATGTTAAAAAATTATATAGACAATAATGAATTCTGATATACCTGTTGATATTTTCTTCATAGAATAAATTATTGTATTAATAACACAGAATGGTTATTAATTATTATTTTCAAAAGAATACCAAGTTTCCAAATGGATTTCCCTATACTATCATATTCAAAGTTCACATTGAGTACTTCACCTCCAGTGGAAATAAAAATTAAAGCTTTATTCTGTGACCATTACTTTTTAGACTGTTCAATCATTGGATCTAAATTGGTCCCTTAGTGAGAGTGTGGGAGGGCTAAGAGAGAGTAAGAAAGATAATACATTATGTTTAAATAACCAGAAGACTATGAGATGAGCGCATGAGTGCGTGCGCACACACACACACACACACACACACATTTTAGATGCAGACATCATAATCATATATATATTATGTTTTTGCAAAACTCAAAGTAAGAAGAATTAAGGCAATGATATTTACTATATAATTTTAAGCACTAAGAGGAAAACCCCTTTATATTTTAAATATAGCCATACACTTTCTTAAAAATGAACTCTTCGCTAATCACAAGAACCTCTTTGTAAACATGACACAGTCCTTCAGTTTCTGCAACCTTCTTTTAAGAATTTTGACCTCAGTTGCTTCAAAAAGATCTAGTAAAATTTTTATTAGTGGATTTTCTGTGCTTTTCAAAATTCTTATCAAGTGCAGATAATGTCTCTATTTCCTTTTATTTTGGAAGACAGGGTGAATAAATTTTTTAAGTGATTTTTATAATCCTGTGTTGTATGAATTGGATCAAGTAGCAGATGACATGAGAAGTATTGGATAATTAAATGAAAGAAATAGATTCACAATTGATTTTTTTTTTTTTTTTGAGGATGATCCCAAAGTTAGGTAGGCAACATAAGACCAGATAAAGAGCAAATACGTTAATGAAAAGAGGTCTTATGACCTGAATGAATAGTCAAGTGGAAATAGCTGTATTTTACAGACTAAGCTTCTGCTGCTGGTAGAATAAATGAAGAAAAAAACATTACATTTTTCCTTTTCTCACATTCCTGTCATCATATTGTCCCTAGTTTACACAGTAGTTCTATTTCATTACTTGTTATAATTCCTTCACTCTGAGAAGTTGTATTAATTTTGAAAAATCTGTGATTTTTTTTTATATTTGTCTGTCTGTAACCAGAAATGTGTTTCTTAAACCTGCTTTTCTTCCTCAGAACACAATTACACATTTCTGAAAATATAACTTTCTTTTCCTTGAGTAAGTGTGACTACAACAGAACTAGGTAGCACCTACCTCCTAGAGGTGTTCAAATAAAAGCTGTCTAACTAGCTAACAGAGATTTTACAAACTTGAAGTTAGGTCAAAGGTTCCTCTGAACTCTAAGAGTCTGTGATAAGAGAACCTACTGGATTTGTATCTACCAAAGAAGTTGATGTAAATTTGAGTGTACCTGAAACATATTTTTTAATAAGTTTAGCTTTCTCAACAGCAGGCCCACTCATCTGGACATTTACAAGGCTCAGAGTAAGAATACAGATAGAATCTCACATATCAAATGTCTAAATATTAAAAGTTATAAATTAAGCTACATATTGTTAAATACAATATGTCCCATCCTCCTACCTTGACAAATACACTTTCATAACAACTTAGAAGGACAAGTTTAAATTTAGAATTCTGGGACTTGTGTGATTTTCTTATTGGGACATGAAGGTATAGGAAAGTGGTCCCAGCCCCACCCTGCACCTGGCCACCCTCTATTCCCAAACTCAGCTCCATCCTTCACGATACATGTAGACTTCCCAGCCTACACATTCAAGCTGCCACACCTCCCTGCAAACACTGCCCACTGGGTCTAAGAGTACACATATGGGTCATGTGTTCTGACCCTGAGAATGTGGACCTGGAAAAGAGGCCTATGAAGGTTCAGGTAGCAGGAAATTCCAGGGTACCAGGCACCAATGAGTTGTGGAACAGTAGTTTTTAAACAAACTATAAAATAGAAGATTTGTTTTTATTTTTAATTCGTCTTGAAATGATACTTTTACAAAGTGAAAAAAAAATTTCTAGGAAAATGAAATAAAAGCACATATAGATACATTCCAAGTTTTTTTATTATGAAATTCACCAGACAGAATTACTCTTTCAAATTACTCTAGAAGTTTGAAAGATTTACTCCCAATTTCAGTTCTTACCACATTGTGGGCTGGAAATTAGTCTAGGATCTCATAGGTGAAGTGAGCAGGCACATCCCTGGGCAAGAGGTGGGCTACAGAATGGTCAGACGAAGGGATCAGGGAAGGGGCCTATCTTGCCCAAGTTTAAAAACAGTATTGCATGTGGCATGGTTAATGGTCAAGAACGTATAAAAAAAAAACCCAAAAAAACAGTTGAAGGGAATTTATTTTAAATAACGTTCTTCTAATGGGTAAAATTAGTCTCCATTCAGGCATTTTATTTGGCAAACTGTTTACTCATCTGCATGTTCCTTTTTGCTTTTCTCTTAAGTGTGATCCATGTGCTAGAGACTAACTTTCGGCACTAAAACTATCTTTTCAATAAATTTATTTTAAAATATTAAATAGCCGAAAGTCAGAAACATAGTAAAACACAGAAAATATGTTCATTTAACAGAGAGCTGTGTAATCTCATATTTGAAAGTATTTTAAAGGAGGATGAATTCAGCCTATATATTTAAGTTTATAAGTTCTGATTAGTTTAATAAACACAGGATACCTCATTTTTTAAAATATTTAACCAGATAAGGAACATCCCAGCCTATTCTATTTAGGTCATAGGATTGAATTAAGCATTGGAAGTAAATGGTGTTTTCGCTTCCAATTTTCCTTCAATATTTAGATTCTAAAAGTTAAAATCAATTGTCATATTCTCTTCAATAAAAAAATGTATCCATATAGTCATAACATGTTCAACAGCTAAAATAGTCCTCCAAAAATGAATTATGAAAAGCTTTAAAAAATAATTCTTATAATTTCTTCCCCTTAAGTACGAAGTATGTCGGTTTTGCAATTCAGTAACTTATAAATAATCTCAGTGTGCCGTATCTCTTTGCCTTGAAATTTTGGTTCCGAAGAAATACTCATGACACAGTTATAAGCAATAAATTTATTAAGTAACAGAGAATACACTGTAATTGGACATCGTATGCAGTACTAAGTACTCCATATAATTTTATCAGATGAAAATTCCTAAACTTATGTGAATTTAAGCTACAAACTTAAATTCACAATTCAAAGATTTATTGCTTCAGCCATTTGCTGTCTCATACTGTATTGCTTATTTGTGGCCTTTTCTTTCTCACACTCATGCTCGTTAATTTTCTCTCCACTGGACTTAGTTGAAGGGCTTTTTTTTTTTTTTTCTCCAGTTTGAGGTAGGATTTTTCATTCATGGCAGCTTCATGGTGTTATAGTGACAAGTGTCAATAGAGATCAGAATATAAACTTGACCAGTTGATAATAATTCAGATAATGGATTTGAACAATCATGTTAATATCTTTTAAAGACCGTTAAAAGAAGTTTTTTCTCACAGATTGTTTTACATGTGCTATTTTCACACTTATGTATAAATTCGCCTGATGGTAAAAATGGATGTAATAAATTTGAGAGAACTAACAGTGATGATAGTACAATTACAGGCATTGAATACACTTCCAACCCTCATTTCGTCTGCATAAAGAAGGGAGGAGTTGTTGATTACTTGTCCACCCTTCTCATCTGTATGGCATCAAACTGAGATAGTTAAAAATGCATTCTATGAGAAATGTGATTCTCTCTCCCTTTCCTACATTTTCTCTCACACACTTTGCTGTTCCATTAATGGAGTCACAGTAACACTATAAAGAATAATTAAGTGAACACTTGTAAAATAAGAAATAGAAAGAAAACTCTTCTTTTCCAAGATGCTCCTGGAAATTTTATGAATATACATTGATATTGGTTAACATTGTATTTGAACAAACGTGTTACAGAAGGTGAAAAAAAATGTTGTCTTAGATATCCAAACATGGTTCTATCCTATGACTATCAAATTCTGATTTGTCCTGAAAAATTTTATAATGTAAAATCTCATTCTCAGATATATGTTAGTATGGGCTAACAACACTGTTCCCTGAGAACTCTTCTTTTTAATTTTAATTATTTATTTTTTAACACCTTTATTGGCATATAATTGCTTTACAATTGTGTGTTAGTTTCTGCTTTATAATGAAGTGTATCAGCTATACATATACATATATCCCCATATCTCCTTCCTCTTGCATCTCCCTCCCACCCTCCCTATCCCACCCCTCTAGGTGGTTACAAAACACCGAGCTGATCTCCCTGTGCTGTGCAAGCTGATCTCCCTGTGCGATGAGGCTGCTTCCCACTAGCTATCTATTTTACATTTGTAGTATATATAAATCCATGCCACTCTCTCACTTTGTCCCAGCTTACCCTTCCCCCTCCCCGTGTCCTCAAGTCCATTCTGTACATCTGCATCTTTATTCCTGTCCTGCCCCTAGGTTCTTCAGAACTTTTTTTTTTTTTAGATTCCATATATATGTGTTAGCATACGGTATTTGTTTTTCTCTTTCTAACTTCACTCTGTATGACAGGCTCTAGGTCTATCCACCTCACTACAAATAATTCAATTTCATTTCTTTTTAATGGCTGAATAATATTCCACTGTATATATATGACACATCTTCTTTATCCATTCATCTGTCGATGGACACTTAGGTTGCTTCCATGTCCTGGCTATTGTAAATAGAGATGCAATGAACATTGTGGTACATGACTCTTTGAATTATGGTTTTGTCAGGGTATATGCCCAGTAGTGGGATTGCTGGGTCGTATGGTAGTTCTATTCATAGTTTTTTTGAGGAACCTCTATACTGTTCTCCATAGTGGCTGTATCAATTTACATTCCCACCAACAGTGCAAGAGGGTTCCCTTTTCTCCACATCCTCTCCAGCATGTATGGTTTGTAGACTTTTTGATGATGGCCATTCTGACTGGTGTGAGGTGATACCTCATTGTAGTTTTGATTTTCATTTCTCTAATAATTAGTGATGTTGAGCATTCTTTCATGTATTTGTTGGCAATCTGTATATCTTCTTTGGAGAAATGTCTATTTCGGTCTTTGCCCATGTTTGGATTGGGTTGTTTGTTTTTTTGGTATTGAGCTGCATAAGCTGCTTGTAAATTTTGGAGATTATTCCTTTGTCAGTTCCTTCATTTGCAAATATTTTCTCCCATTTTGAGGGTTGTCTTTTCATCTTATTTATGGATTCCTTTGGTATGCAAAAGCTTTTAAGTTTCATTAGGTCCCATTTTTTTATTTTTGGTTTTATTCACATTTCTCTAGGAGGTGGGTCAAAAAGGATCTTGCTGTGATTTATGTCATATAGTGTTCTGCCTATGTTTTCCTCTAAGAGTTTATAGTGTCTGGCCTTACATTTAGGTCTTTAATCCATTTTGAATTTATTTTTGTGTATGGTGTTAGGGAGTGTTCTAATTTCCTTCTTTTACATGTAGCTGTCCAGTTTTCCCAGCACCACTTATTGAAGAGACTGTCTTTTCTCCATTGTATATTCTTGCCTCCTTTATCAAAAATAAGGTGACCATATGTGCATGGGTTTATCTCTGGGCTTTCTATCCTATTCCATTTATCTATATTTCTTCTTTTTATTTTAAATACACACGCATGCACACACACATGCAAACTCTACTTTGTGTTACTATATTTTAAATGAATATTTTCTTTAATATTTAATAAATAATATTCATACTAGATTTATAGAAAAGTTAGCTGTTTTTTATGTTCATATATTATTATCGCTCTCAGCTCATTGGTGCATATGTTTTAACGAGCTACTTTGTTGAAGATATATTATTTTATAACATTTTTCAACAGTTTACTCTTTCAAAATGCCACCTTGGTACAAGACTACTATATGTGATATTTGCCTTGAGCAAACGCTCTTACAACCAGGGACTTACAACTTTTCAAATTTGCTCTTGTACCTTCCCCTGTTAATAATGAAAATCTAAATACCAACCGACCCCATGGGCTAATGAAAGAAGGGAATATACTAAATATAGCAACAAGGCAATATTGTTAGAGATTGATGGCCACAGTATAAAAAGGACTTAGAAAAATTGACCATTCTGAATAATCTTTCACCCTTTATATCAAAGTTATCAAAAACAAAAAAAAAAATATTGGGTTGGCCAAAACCTTTGTTCGGTTTTTTCCCTAAGATGGCTCTAGTAGCACTTAGTTGTCTTTAACTTCATTCGAAACAATTTTGTTAGATTGTATTGTCACAGCTGTCATATCAGTGTGCATTAAAAAAAAAAAACATCAAAATTGGAAAATTTTTGTATAGCTATTTTAATATTTAAGATGGAAGAAAAAAAGCAACATTTTGGCATATTATGATTTATTATTTCAAGAAAGGTAAAAACACAACTGAAATGCAAAAAAAGATTTGTGCAGTGTATGTAGCAGGAGCTGTGACTGATCGAATGTGTCAAAAGTGGTTTGCAAAGTTTCTTTCTGGAGATTTCTCGCTGGACAATGCTCCATGGTCAGGTAGACCAGCTGAAGATGATGGTGATGAAATCGAGATATTAATTGAGAACAGTCAACATTATACCACACGGGAGATGCTATACTCAAAATATCCAAATAGCTAACATACTCAAAATATCCAACTCAAGTGTTGAAAATCATTTGCACCAGCTTGTTTATGTTAATCACTTTGATATTTGGGTTCCACATAAGTTAAGAGAAAAAAACCTTATTGACCATATTTCTGCATGTGATTCTCTGATTCTCTACTTAAATGTAATGAAAACGTTATGTTTTTGAAACGAATTGTGATGGGCAATGAAAAGTGGTTACTGTACAATAATGTGGAATGGGAGAGATCGCGGGGCAAGTGAAATGAACCACCACCAACCACACCAAAAGGCCGGTCTTCATCCAAAGAAGGTGATGTTGTGTATATGGTGAGATTGGAAGGGAGTCCTCTATTATGAGCTCCTTCTGGAAAATGAAACAATTAATTCCAACAAGTACTGCTCCCAATTAGGCCAACTGAAAGCAGCACTTGACGAAAAGCATCCAGAATTAGTCAACAGAACCGCATAATCTTCCATCGGGTTAATGCAAGACTGTGCATGTTTCTTTGATCACCAGGCAAAAACTGTTACAGATTGACTGGGAAGTTCTGATTCATTTTCTGTATTCACCAGGCATTGCCCCTTCAGATTTACATTTATTGATATTTCAGTCTTTACAAAATTCTGTTAATGGAAAAAATTTCAATTCCCTGGAAGACTGTAAAAGGCACCTGGAACAGTTCTTTGCTCAAAAAGAAAAAAATGTTTTGGGAATATAGAATTATGAAATTGCCTGAAAAATGTCAGAAGGTAGTGGAACAAAATGATGAATGCATTTTCAATAAATTTCTTGGTGAAAATGAAAAATGTGTCTTTTATTTTTACTTAAAAACCAAAGGAACTTTTTGGCCAATCCGATATCTTCTTACTGCTCTTATTTCTGCCTTGCACTCCTCCTTGCCCTCCTCCATTACACTCACACACACACACCCACACACACACTCATACACACTCACAATCATTTTAGGTTCCTTGATTGCAGAGATTATTTACTACTCATCTTGGATTTCCCAAAATACCTAACACAGAGCCTGTGTTAACATTGTTAGGTGTGGCATGAATTATAATGGGAGCAGAAAAATTGCTCTACATCAAGACACATCTACTGAAACATGTCAGCAGATGGGGTATCTTTGCAGACATTGGCAAAGACATACCACAAGCAGTAGAGAGCTGTGCAGGTCTATGTGGTGTCAGTGCATTCAGGCTACTATAAAAAAAAAAAAAAAGAAAAAAGGATAGACTGGGTGGTTTATAAACAACATAAATGTATTCCTCACAGTTCTAGAGGCTGGAATTCAGAGATCATGGTGCCAGCAGTTTCGGTGTCTGCTAACAACCTGCTTTCCAGTTCATAGGTGGCCATCTTTTTACTGTGTCCTCATATAGCAGATGGGGTCAGGGATCTCTCTGGGTCCTCTTTTATAAGGGCACAATCACATTGAGGAGCGCTCTGCCTTCATGACCTAATCACCTATCAAAGTCCTCACCTTCAAATACCCTAACATTGGAGATGAGGTTTCAACATGTAAGTTTTGGCAGCAGGGGGACATTTAGTCTCTAGCACCAGAGTTTCAACAGCACTTACTAATACCACATGCAAGAAAAACAATCAAACTGACAGTAGCAATTATCTCATCGTGTGGACAAAATTTGATGCATAGTCATTCAAATGACTTGCTACTGGGCAATAATAAATAAATGCTCTTGGAATTTCAGAATTACTTTAGGCTGCAGTATGAAATAATCTCTGTGACATTTGATTACTAGCAACAAAAATGTTAAATATAAGGGATAGTTTATTTTTATGGTTCATTATTTCTTCATTGTGACGATAGTTACATTTTCGACTGGGAGAACATGGATGATTTTACTAAAAAAAGAAGGCAGTTTACTGTTTTACTTTGGTTTGTTTTGTGAAAACACTGATGGTTTTACTGCAATTTAAGCAATTACTATGGTTTTGTTTGGGGTTTTTCGTGGTTTTTTTTTTTTTTTTTGGCATTGGATTCAATTGGATCAAATTGTCTAAACTAAAGAAGGTTTCAGTTGGTATTTTTCTCTTTTTATCAGGAATATTTGTAATATGGTAGGCATTTTGAAAGTGGCTGTAGGAAAGAAATTAGGACAAAATATAGAAAGAGTATGTAAATAAATACATTAGAGTTCTTCCCACAAAAGCACAGCACTTTGTTAGAATGCTAAATATTGGGTTGGCCATAAAGTTCTTTTAGGTTTTTTGTAAGCAATTATGGAAAACCCAAACAAACTTTTTGGCCAACCGAATATTTGACTGAAGTATCCACAGATGAGTACAAAGATGTATGTGCTGAGGTCTTGACCTTAAAATTCTTCTAAAAACAAGTGTTGAGGGGCTCCCCTGGTGGCGCAGTGGTTGAGAATCTGCCTGCCGATGCAGGGGACACGGGTTCGTGCCCCGGTCCGGGAAGATCCCACATGCTGCGGAGCGGCTAGGCCCGTGAGCCATGGCCGCTGAGCCTGCGCGTCCGGAGTCTGTGCTCCGCAACGGGAGAGGCCACAACATTGAGAGGCCCGCGTACACCTCCCACCAAAAAAACAAACAAGTGTTGAAATAGACATCTTTTTGCATCTGTAATAACTGTTCCAAACACTCTCACACACATTATGTTTTAGAATTAACCAATAAATTAAAACTTCTGAAGTCCAACACCATAAATGAAGTAAAAACCACAATTATTCACTATTCAGTTACCTAATTGAATTAACATTTATGTAGTCCCATCATTCCACAGTACTTCATGTATTTTTATTTTTAAAACTCTATGTTGTTCGTCTAGTATTTTGATCCACTTTCTTTTCTATTTTATTTGCTTTTAAAATTTTGTTTCAGACTTACTGAGGTATAATTCATGAATAAAAATGTAAAGCATTTTAATTTATACAACGTGGATATATGTATACTTTGTGAAAGGATTCCCCCCCATCAAGTTAATTAACACATCTATCACCTCACATATTTACCTTTTTTTTTTTTTCTGGTGAGAACATTTAAGTTCTACTTCTTCTAGCAAATTTCAGTTATAGAGTTCAGTGTTATCAACTATAGTTATCATGTTACACATTAGACTTTCAGATCTTATTCATCTTATAACTGAAAGTATGTACACTTATACCAACCTCTGCCTATTTCCCCCACTCCCCAATACCTGGCAACTCTCTTGTTTCTATGAATTAATACTCTCTCTCTTTTTTATTTTTTTAGGCTCCACATATGTGATTCCGTGCAGTATTTGTCTTTCTCTATATGACTTAGTGTCACTTATCATAATGCCCTCCAGTTTCACCCATGTTGTTGCAAATGACAGAATTTATTTCCTTTTTAAGGCTGAACGATATGTGTGTGTGTGCACGCATAAATTTTCTTGATCTATTCATCTACTGACAGACGCTTAGGTTGTTTCCATAGCCCTGTTATTGTGAATAATGCTGCAGTGAAGACGGGATTATAGATAACTCTTTGAGATAATGGTTTCATTTCCTTTGCATATCTCTAGCAGGAAGTGGGATTGCTGAATCTTAGGGTGTTTCTGTTTTTAATTTCTTGAGGAACGTCTATACTGTTTCATAGGGGCTGTAACAGTTTACATTCCGAACAACAGTGTACAAGGGTCCCTTTTTCTCCACATCCCCACCAGCATTTGTTACTTCTTACCTTTTTGTGAATAGCCATCCTAACAGGTGTGAGTGAGGTGATAACACTTTTTTTTAATTTAATTTAATTTATTTATTTATACAGCAGGTTCGTATTTGTCATCCATTTTATACACATCAGTGTATACATGTCAATCCCAATCTCCCAATTCATCACACTGCCACCCCCAACCCCCGCCGCGTTCCCCCCTTGGTGTCCATACATTTGTTCTCTACTTATGTGTTTCAATTTCTGCTCTGCAAACCAGTTCATCTGTACCATTTTCTAGGTTCCACATATATGTGTTAATATATGATATTTGTTTTTCTCTTTCTGACTTACTTCACTGTGTATGACAGTCTCTAGATTCATCCACGTCTCTACAAATGACCCAATATCGTTCCTTTTTATGGCTGAGTAATATTCCATTGTATATATGTACCACACCTTCTTTATCCATTTGTCTGTCAATGGGCATTTAGTTTGCCTCTATGACCTGGCTATTGTAAATAGTGCTGCAGTGAACATTGGGGTGCATGTGTCTTTTTGAATTATGGTTTTCTCTGGGTATATGCCCAGTAGTGGGATTGTTGGGTCATATGGTAATTCTATTTTTAGTTTTTTAAGGAACCTCCATACCGTTCTCCATAGTGGCTGTATCAATTTACATTCCCACCAACAGTGCAAGAGGGCTCCATTTTCTCCATGCCCTCTCCAGCATTTGTTGCTTGTAGATTTTCTGATGATACCCATTCTAATTGGTGTTAGGTGATACCTCATTGTAATTTTGATTTGCATTTCTCTAACAATTAGTGACATTGAGCAGCTTTTCATGTGCCTCTTCGCCATCTGTATGTCTTCCTTGGAGAAATGTCTACTTAGGTCTTCTGCCCATTTTTGGATTAGGTTGTTTGTTTTTTTAATATTGAGTTGCATGAGCTATTTATATATTTTGGAGATTAATCCTTTGTCCGTTGATTCATTTGCAAATATTTTCTCCCATTCTGAGTGTTGTCTTTTCGTCTTGTTTATGGTTTCCTTTGCTGTGCAGAAGCTTTTTAAGTTTCATTAGGTCCCATTTGTTTAGTTTTGTTTTTATTTCCATTACTCTAGGAGATGGATCAAAAAATATCTTGCTGTGATTTATGTGAAAGAATATTCTTCCTATGTTTCCCTCTAAGTGTTTTACAGTGCCTGGTCTTACATTTAGGACTCTAATCCATTTTGAGTTTATTTTTGTGTATGGTGTTAGGGAGTGTTCTAATTTCATTCTTTTACATGTAGCTGACCAGTTTTCCCAGCACCACTTATTGAAGAGACTGTCTTTTCTCCACTGTATATCCTTGCCTCCTTTGTCATAGATTAGTTCACCATAGGTGAATGGGTTCACCTCTGGGCTTTCTGTCCTATTCCATTGATCTATATTTCTGTTTTTGTGCCAGTACCATATTGTGTTGATTACTGTAGCTTTGTAGTATAGTCTGAAGTCAGGGAGCCTGATTACCCCAGCTCCACTTTTTTCCTCAAGACTGCTTTGGCTATGTCTCCATACAAATTTTAAGATTTTTTGTTCTAGTTCTGCAAAAAAAAATGCCATTGGTAATTTGATAGGGACTGCATTGAATCTGTAGATTCCTTTGGGGAGTATAGTCATTTTCACAATATTGATTCTTCCAATCCAAGAACATGGTGTAACTCTCCATCTGTTGGTATCATGTTTAATTTCTTTCATCAGTGTCTTATAGTTTTCTGCATACAGGTCTTTTGTCTCCCTAGGTAGGTTTATTCCTAGGTATTTTATTCTTTTTGTTGCAGTGATAAATGGGAGTGTTTCCTTAATTTCTCTTTCAGATTTTTCATCATTAGTGTATAGGAATGCAAGAGATTTCTGTGAATTAATTTTGTATCCTTCAACTTTACCAAATTCATTGATTAGCTTTAGTAGTTTTCTGGTAGCATCTTTAGGATTCTCTATGTATAGTATCATGCCATCTGCAAACGGTGACAGTTTTACTTCTTCTTTTCCAATTTATATTCCTTTTATTTTTCTTCTCTGATTGCCATGGCTAGGACTTCCAAAACTATGTTGTACAATAGTGGTGAGAGTGGACATCCTTGTCTTGTTCCTGATCTTAGAGGAAATGCTTTCAGTTTTTCACCATTGAGAACGATGTTTGCTCTGGGTTTGTCATATATGGCCTTTATTATGTTGAGGTAGGTTCCCTCTCTGCCTACTTTCTGGGGAGTTTTTATCATAAATCAGTGTTGAATTTTGACAAAAACTTTTTCTGCATCTATTGAGATGATCATATCGTTTTTCTTCTTCAATTTGTTAATATGGTGTATCACATTGATTGATTTGCGTATATTGAAGAATCCTTGCATCCCTGGAATAAATTCCACTTGATCATGCTGTGTGATCCTTTTAATGTGTTGTTGGATTCTGTTTGCTAGTATTTTGTTGAGGATTTTTGCATCTATATTCATCAGTGATATTGGTCTGTAATTTTCTTTTGTTGTCATATCTTTTTCTGGTTTTGGTATCAGGGTGATGGTGGCCTCATAGAATGAGTTTGGGAGTTTTCCTTCCTCTGCAATTTTTTGGAAGAGTTTGAGAAGCATGGGTGTTATCTCTTCTTTAAATGTTTGATAGAATTCACCTGTGAAGCTCTCTGGTCCTGGACTTTGTGTGTTGGAAGATTTTTAATCACAGGTTCAATTTCATTACTTATGATTGGTCTGTGCATATTTTCTATTTCTTCCTGGTTCAGTCTTGGAAGGCTATATCTTTCTAAGAATTTGTCCATTTCTTCCAGGTTGTGCATTTTATTGGCATACAGTTGCTTGTAGTAATCTCTTAGGATGCTTTGTATTTGTGGTGTCTGTTGTAATGTCTCCTTTTTCATTTTTAATTTTATTGATTTGAGTCCTCTCCCTCTTTTTCTTGATCAGTGTGGCTAATGGTTTATCAATTTTGTTTATCTTCTCAAAGAACCAGCTTTTATTTTTATTGATTTTTGGTATTGTTTTCTTTGTTTCAATTTCATTTACTTCTGATATGATCTTGATGATTTCTTTCCTTCTGCTAACTTTGGGTTTTGTTTGTTCTTCTTTCTCTAGTTCCTTTAGGTGTAATGTTAGATTTTTTATTTGAGGTTTTTCTTGTTTTTGAGGTAGGCTTGTATAGCTATAAACTTCCCTCTTAGAACTGCTTTTGCTGCATCCCATAGGTTTTGGATCGTCGTGTTTTCATTGTCATTTTTCTCTAGGTATTTTTTGATTTCCTCTTTTACTTCTTCAATTATCTCTTGGTTATTTAGTAACATATTGTTTAGCCTCCATGTGTTTGTGTTTTTTATGTTTTTTTCCCTGTAATTGATTTCTAATCTCATAGCGTTGTAGTCAGAAAAGATGCTTGATGTGATTTCAATTGTCTTTAATTTCATGAGGCTTGATTTGTGACCCAAGATATTATATCCTAGAGAATGTTCTCTGTGCACTTGAGAAGAAAGTATAATCTGCTGTTTTTGGATGGAATGTCCTCTAAATATCAATTAAATCTATCTGGTCTATTTAAACCTTGTGTTCCTTATTAATTTTCATTTTGGATGATCTGTCCATTGGTGTAAGTGAGGTGGTAAAGCCCCCCACTATTATTATGTTACTGTTGATTTCCTCTTTTATAGCTGTTAGCAGTTGCCTTATGTATTGAGTTGCTCCTATGTTGGGTTCATGTATATTTAAAATTGTTATATCTTCTTCTTGGATTGATCCCTTGATCGTCATGTAGTGTCCTTCCTTGTCTCTTGTAACATTCTTTATTTTAAGGTCTATTTTACCTGATATGAGTATTGCTACTCCAGCTTTCTTTTGATTTCCCTTTGTATGGAATATCTTTTTCCACCCCCTCACTTTCAGTGTGAATGTGTCCCTAGGTCTGAAGTAGGTCTCTTTTAGATAGCATATATATGGGTCTTGTTTTTGTACCCATTCAGCAAGCCTGTGTCTTTTGGTTGGAGTGTTTAATCTCTTCACGTTTTAGGTAATTATCGATATGTATGTTCCTATTACCATTTTCTTAATTGTTTTCATTTTGTTTTTGTAGGTCCTTTTCTTCTCTTGTTTTTCCCACTTAGAGAAGTTCCTTTAGTATTTGTTGTAGAGCTTGTTTGGTGGTGCTGAATTCTCTTAGCTTTTGCTTGTCTGTAAAGCTTTTGATTTCTCCATCGAATCTGAATGAGATCCTTGCCAGGTAGAGTAATCTTGGTTGTAGGTTCTTCCCTTTCATCACTTTAAGTATATCATGCCACTCTGGTCTGGCTTGTAGAGTTTCTGCTGAGAAATCAGCTGTTAACCTTATGGGATTTCCCTTGTATGTTATTTGTCGTTTTTCCCTTGCTGCTTTCAATAATTTTTCTTTGCTGTTAATTTTTGGTAATTTGATTAATATGTGTTTTGGCGTGTTTCTCCTTGGGTTTATCCTATATGGGACTCTCTGCACTTCCTTGACTTGGGAGGCCATTTCCCATGTTAGGGAAGTTTTCAACTCTAATCTCTTCAGGTATTTTCTTGGGCTCTTTCTCTGTCTCTTCTCCTCCTGGGAACCCTATAATGTGAATGTTTCTGCATTTAATGTTGTCCCAGAGGTCTCTTAGGCTGTCTTCATTTCTTTTCATTCGTTTGTTTTTTTTCTGTTCCACATCAGTGAATTCCACCATTCTGTCTTCCAGGTCACTTCTCTGTTCTTCTGCCTCAGTTATTCTGCTATTGATTCCTTCTAGTGTATTTTTCATTTTATTTATTATATTGTTCATCTCTCTTTATTTGTTCTTTAATGCTTCTATATCTTTGTTAAACATTTCTTGCATCTTCTCGATCTTTGCCTCCATTCTCTCTCCGAGCTCCTGTATCATCTTCACTATCATTATTCTGATTTCTCTTTCTGGAAGATTGCCTATCTCCATTTCATTTAGTTGTTTTTCTGGGGTTTTATCTTGTTTCTTCATCTGTTACATAGCCCTCTGCCTTTTCATCTTGTCTATCTTTCTGTGAATGTGGTTTTCCTTCCGCAGGTTGCAGGATTGTATTTCTTCTTCCTTTTGCTGCCTGCCCTCTTGGTGATAACACTTTTTGATGTCACCCTAATGGTGATATTTCAGGGTTTTTTTAAATCTAATTTTTGCAGCCATCATCATCATCCTTAGTTAATTTCATGTATCCAGAAATGAAGGTATACATCATCCTTGATAGCTCTGCATTAGAAGAAAGAATATTAAATGCATTTATATAAAAGGCAAAAGTTACATACTTGTACAATACAAAAAATATGTTCAAATGTAGGACTATAGTTGTTATTTCTAATGGATACACCCATAATGCCTAGAGTGATTATAAGGAAAATCAGGCATTGAGCATAATTGAAATTTAATAGATCTTCTCTTTTATTTTATATTGTACTTGAGAGCTTGAGGAATATTTCTGAGTGCATTTATTTAGGGCTTTTAAGCTTTTATTCTAGCATGAAGGGACTAACTAAGAAGATTAGAATGCACTATGAATGCTGAGGTTACACAGCTTGTAAATAAACACATATTAAAGAAGTTTTTAATTTAAGTTTACTGATAACTGGTTCAAAAAGTGTATTAAAAACATGTTAAAACTATTTGAAGACTCTTTTCAGAGTTTTTTTGAGAATGGTATAAGACTCCCTCCTCTGTGGCCCAGAAGCACCCCTTATTGTCAGGGATGGGGGTTGAATAAAAAGTTGTCTTAAGCAGTTTAAGTCTAAACCAAGGTCTTTGAAAGGATATCGAGATTGATTAGCTGTTGACGCTGGATGCAAAGAGCAGATTTTAAGTGACATACCCATTGTTGAGAAAATACAAATATTGATATAAAGTCACCTACCAACCCAGTGAATCCTTCCCAGAAAGTAAAGAAAAGAATGAATTAGTTTTACTATTGAAAATGGATTAAATCAGACCATGATGCACATGATAGGCAATCTGCTAAAGAGAATGCAAAAAGAGAAAAAAAACCTAACCCATTTATATAGACAAGTAGATATAATCATTTCACATGTTAATTGTCCTTATCAAAAGAAAAAGGATAGTGCATTATGTTGTTTATAAACCACCTGGTCTCCTCTATCTTTTTTTTTTTTTTTTAAATAGTAACCTGAATGCACTATCCTTGTCTTCTTTATGACAAGAAGGAAGTTATATCCTGAAGCCAAGCACCTAAGCTTTAACTCTCACAGAAACAGGGTGACAGGACACCATCCATCTTCATGTTCACATTTCAAAGAGATGACTCCCATGGCCTCCAAGTGAGACATTCTTGGGGTGCAAAACTGGTAAGAGGTTTATTTAGCTTTGAAAAAATTTACATACATCTGAAAGAAAAAGAGAAAGCAATCATTTGTAATTGTAAGTTTTCTAAAAGAAATGCTAAAGAGAGGTGGGAGGGGAGGAGAGTTATTTTTCCCTTTTGTTATTAGGGAAATTTTGAATTTTTTTTAGATTTGCGTTTGCACTTATAATTTTTCTTTTTGTGACTTTTATAATAAAACTACAATTTTCTATTTATCTCTGTTGCTGTTTCTGCTTTATCTTGGCAATTTGCACTCATCTAAATATACAGCAAGTCCACAGTAAAATACAAAGCAAAGCAATTGTCAGGGTTACAATAAGATGAATTTAAAAATTCAGTGCAATATTAGCCTTTACGTTTATTGTACCAGTGGTGAATGGTTAAAGCACATTTTTGATTAGCAATGGTCAAAATTTTTCTTTCATCATACATTAATTTTACAAACTGTTGTGATGTCTATATTGCTTATACTTTCAAATGATTAACAGTATGAATATTATTTTGTAGTTTCATATGAAATATTACCTAATTCAGTCCTGTGGAGTAGCTTCATTCTGGAGCCTGAATCTAAATTTTTAGCTAAGTGTTTTCCTTCACAGGCCCAGTACATTTCTCCTAGCTCTCATCAATCACATAAGTAACATTATATTTATGAGATGATCTGGGCCCTTCAGTAATTATTCATCTTTCAAAATAATTTTTTCTAGACAGGAAACACAAAAATACTCAGAACCATGATCTAGTATTATTATGAGGCACCTATTGAAGGCACATACTGAACTTACAGTGTTTAGTATACATGACTCTAAGTGTTGTAAGTCTTGAGGACAAACCCAGACTGTGGGCCATTTTTTGCCTGAGTCCAAATCAATAATTGTATTATTATAACAATCAGTTAAATCTACATGATTAATAAGCATCTACTTTTTAAACATATATATGTATATATATATTCTTTTTTATATTATTTTCCATTATAGGTTATTATAAGATGTTGAGTATGTAGTTCCCTGTGCTAGTTAGTAGGTCCTTGTTGGTTACCTATTTCATATACAGTAGTGTGTACATTTTAATCAAAACTCCTAATTTATCTCTCCCCACCCCCTTTCCCCTTTGGTAACCATAGTTTCTTTCAATTTCTCTCTTGTAAATAAATTCATTCATTTTATTCCACATATATGTGATATCATAAGAAATTTGTCTTTGTCTGACTTACTTCACTTAGTATGATAATCTCTAGGTCCATCCATGTTGCTGCAAGTGACATTATTTCATTCTTTCTTATGGCTGAGTAATATTCCATTATATATATATATATTTATATTTTCTATTGTTCTATATATATGTAACAATAAATAAATAACAATAAACAACTATATATATATATACACACACACCGTATCTTCTTTATCTTTTCATCTGTCGATGGACACTTAGGTTGCTTCCATGTCTTGGCTGTGCAGACAGTGCTGCTATGAATGTTGTTGGGGTGCATATATTTTTTCTATAGTTTTCTCTAGATATATGTCCAGGAGTGGGATTGCTGGACCATATGGTAGCTCTATGTTTAGTCTTTTAAGGAAACTCCATGTTGTTCTCCACAGTGGCTGCACCAATTTACATTCCCACCAACAGTGTAGGAGGGTTCCTTTTTCTCCACACCCTCTCCAGCATTTATTATTTGTAGACTTTTTGTTGATGGCCATTCTGACCAGTGTGAGGTGATACCTCTTTGCAGTTTTTGTTTCCATTTCTCTAATAATTAGCAATGTTGAGCATCTTTTCATGTGCCTGTTAGCCATCTGTATGTCTTTTTTGGAGAAATGTCTACTAAGGTCTTATGCCCATTTTTTGATTGGGTTGTTAGTTTGTCTTTTGATATCGAGCGGTATGAGCTGTTTGTATATTTTGGAGATTAATCCCTTTTCGGTTGCTCCATTTGCAAATACTTTCTCCCAGTCTGAGGGTTGTCTTTTTGTCTTGTTTATGGCTTCCTTTGCTGTGCAAAAACTTTTAAGTTTAATTTGATCCCTTTTTTTTTTTTCTTTTTGGCGGTATGTGGGCCTCTCACTGTTGTGGCCTCTCCCGTTGCGGAGCACAGCCTCCGGACGCGCAGGCTTAGTGGCCATGGCTCATGGGCCCAGCCGCTCCGTAGCATGTGGGATCTTCCCAGACCAGGGCACGAACCCATGTCTCCTGCATCGGGAGGCAGACTCTCAACCACTGCGCCACCAAGGAAGCCCTGATCCCATTTTTTAATTTTTGCTTTTATTTCCATTACTCAAGGAGATGGATACAAAAAAATATTGCTGCAATTTGTGTCAAAAAGTGTTCTGCCTATGTTTTCCTCTAGAAGTTTTATAGTATCCAGTCTTACATTAAGGTCTTTAAACCACTTTGAATTTATTTTTATATATGATGTTAGAGAATCTTCTAATTTCATTCCTTTACATGTAGCTGTTCAGTTTTCCCAGTACCACTTGTTGAAGAGACTGTCATTTCTCCATTGTATATTCTTGCCTCCTTTGTTGTAGATTAATTGACCATAAGTGCATGGGTTTGTTTTCAGGCTTTCTATCCTGTTCCACTGATTGATGTGTCTGTTTTTGTGCAAGTACCATACTGTTTTGATGACTGTAGCTTTGTAGTACAGTCTGAAGTCAGGGAGCCTGATTCTTCCAGCTCTGTTCATCTTTCTCAATATTGCTTTAGCTGTTTGGGGTCTTTTCTGTTTCTTTACACATTTTCAGGAGGATAGGTGTTAACTCTTCTCTAAGTGTTCGGTAGAATTTGCCTGTGAAGCCATCTGGCCCTTGCCTTTTATTTGTTGGGAGTTTTTAAATTACTGATTCAATTTCAGTACTGGTAATTGGTGTGTTCATATTTTCTACTTCTTCCTGGTTCAGTCTTGGGAGATTGTACCTTTCTCAGAATTTATCCATTTCTTCTAGGTTGTCCATTTTATTGGCATATAGTTGCTTGTGGTAGTCTCTTATGATCCTTTGTATTTCTGTGGCGTCAGTTGTAACTTCTCCTCTTTCATTTCTGATTTTGTTGATTTGGGCCCTCTCGTTTTGCTTGGTGAGTCTGGCTAAAGGTTTTTCAATTTTGTTTATCTTTTCAAAGAACCATCTTTTAGTGTTTTTAATTTCATTGATCTTTTCTATTGTTTTCTTAGTCTCTAATTCATTTATTTCTGCTCTGATCTTTATAATTTCTTCCTTTCTACTAACTTTGGTTTGTGTTTGTTTGTGTTTCTCTAGTTGCTTTAGGTGTAAGGTTGGGTTGTTTATTTGAGATTTTTCTTATGTCCTGAAGTAAGCTTGCATCACTATAAACTTCCCTGTTAGAACTGCTTTTGCTGGGTCCCATAGGTTTTGGATTGTCATGTTTTCATTTTCATTTGTCTCTAGGTATTTTTCGTTTTCCTGTTTGATTTCTTTAATGATCCATTGGTTGTTTAGTAGCATATCATTTAGCCTCCATGTGTTTGAATAAATATCCACTTTTGTTTATTTATCTGTACCTGGACTGGAAGGAACTTGTATCTCAAAGTTAATCAAGAGGGGCTTCTGTGGTGGCACAGTGGTTGAGAGTCCGCCTGCCGATACAGGGGACACGGGTTCGTTCCCCTGTCCGGGAAGATCCCACGTGCCGCGGAGCGGCTGGGCCCATGAGCCATGGCCGTTGAGCCTGCGCGTCCAGAGCCTGTGCTCCACAACGGGAGAGGCCGCAACAGTGAGAGGCCCGCGTACCGCAAAAAAAAAAAAAAAAAAAAGTTAATCAAGAGACTTTACACCTGTCTACTGCAGTCTTAAACTATGAATGCCAGACTTCTGTGTCTCTTATGTGATAGTTTTCCTGTTGCATCTTCCTTGCAATCAAACTAGTAAACACAACTCTGTGTGTATGTGTGTATGTGTGTGTTTGTGTGTGTGTCACATTTAGTTACTGAGTATCTGGATGTATATCAGTTACTTTTACTTTGATATTATAAAAAATTTGGTAAGATGGCCTCAGTTTTACTCTGCCAATAATTGGATTCTTGGATTTGTAAGACCAGATCATGGTATAAGAGAGAAATTATGTCAGGCCAGTTAAACAGCCAGGGAGGACTTTATTCAAGACTACTGCAATAGGGGCAAAGACTAATGAGATTTAAGACTACTGTTATAAGGAAGACAAACTGAACTCAACTCTTCTGGACAAGGTGGGATGGTGTTTAAATGCTGGGGTGAGCTAGTAGAAAAGTACTGGAAAACTTTAGGTGGGAGATTAGTCAATATTAATATACCATCTGTGTTTGCTAGTAGTTACTTAGCAAAGTTGGGCTTTTCGCTCCCACAGAATCAGGAAAACAGGAATGCTATCCTTTGATGATTTTATTTCAGATCTATGGCTTCCAAGTCCTTGAGAGAGACATTCCTTGTTGTAGAAGATTTACACCTCAAAGGGCAGAGAAAGGATTTACAATTGCAAGTTTTCTAAAGTAAATTCTTCCATTTTCCTCAGTCTTTCCTTCTGGCTTTCCAAATCATTTTTAACTTTACTCTTAGAATGACGTCCATCCAGTAAATACCAGCAATTAATTTGCTTATAATGTGGACCTCCTAAATCCCTCATAAATCTTGAAAGACTGTATTCTCATAAGTATTCCAAATGTGACAGAGATAGTAGTTAAGAACTGCAGGCAACATCCCTGGCTTCCCATATTTTTCCGTCATCAAAGCTAATCATGATCCTGAAGGGATTTTAGAGCCCAATTTACCCATGCTTACTCAATAGAAAAATCTTAAATTTGCAGAGGGTGGTTCATCTAGCTAGTGTTCCAAAAGAGCAGAGCACTAGGAGGGAGACTTTTTATAATTTAGGGTCTCTTACACTACTGTTATGTGGCCGTAAGAACTTCATCTGGTCCACTTAATCTTGGAACTGCCATTTGCATCCCACCCTCATCACCAAATTGTTGGAGAAATATAATTAACAAAAAAATCTCCTGCCAACCCAGTCAATCCTCTCCACAAAATGTAGAAAGAATGAAACAGTTTTAATATTGAATAAGCATTCAACTAGACTGTGATGGACATCATAGGCAATCTGCTAAAGAGATTGCAAAGAGAACTAAATCTTACCCTTTATATATCAGGCAGATACAATCTATTTACATACATGTTAATTGACCATATCAAAAGGGAAAATAGAACTTCTATCTTTATGAAAAGCAGGAAATTAACATCATGAAGCTATATGCCTAGGCTTAAACTCCCACAGAAACAGGGAGACAGGGTGACATTTTCCTTGATGTTCACATTTCAAAGAGGTAACACTAAGGCCTGCAAGAAAGTCATTCATGTAGTGCAAAAATTGACAAGAGGCTTATTTAGCTTAAAAGAGTTACATACGTCTGTAACAAACATTATAATTTATAATTTCAAGTTTCGTAAGAGAAATGCTAGAGAGAAAGGGGAATTTTTCTTTACCTTCTGATATCGGGGAAATGTTTAATTTAATCCTTTTTTTTTTTTTTTAGATTTATATTTACCCTTATACCGCCAATGGGTTGTGGGAACTAGGTAGAATCATGGCCAATAGAACAAATTGGCAGTGGAACGATTAGTCTATATATGTTAGCTGTTCTTTATGAAATACTGACAAACTTATATGTGCTAGAGGTTTTGGGCTGGTAAAAGAGTTCAGGATTGAGATGGATATAGGAGGGTATAATAAAGAGGAATGATTTAATCTCATAATATTCACTATGAGATAGATTGTTGGCATATTTGATATGGTATAGCTGATGCACATCATATAGTTTTAAGCTCTCATGCCCATTTCATAATGGATTTACTTTACTTTCTTTCATGTCTCTGAGCTTGAGTCCTCATTCTTGCCCATAAACCTGTCTCTTTACCATAGCTCAAAAGACTAGTTCTTTTGAACTCATCAATTTGAAAATTGAAAGTTCACATTTCACAAAGTTTTCAAACGATAATGCGTATGTGTATGTATATGAATACATACAGATATACACATATGTTACAAAGGAGAATGTATGTGTTCGTATCTTTTACGTTATAATAATTTTAAATTTACTTTGGCAAGAAGAAAGTGAATATAGTCTAAAATTCTATAATATCTTATAGTATCTTTATATCTCACACTATTCCTTAATATTATTCACAATCCCATAATTAAATCATAATATTTAACTGGGATCATTTGTGATGGATTCCCATAAATTCTGTAACACTGGGCACTGCTGGCATAGCTGTATTGCTAATGCCGTCTGCTGATAATGTTCTGTAGTTTTGGTGGCTGACCAGTGAGCAGGACATTCTGCTGCCATGGTGGCTTCAAGGATACAGTCCTCCATGTTGCCCTCTGCTGGTCTAATTATAGTATAGCCTCCATCCAGGACACTGCTCTCTTAGGGTACCCTTTTTATTAGGAAGGGAAACTTTATACCTTCTCTCCTCATGCAACTTTTCAGAAATCTTCATGGTTCTACCAATAAAGTAGGTAAACACTTAAGAATTTCTTCTTTTAAAAACCTATTTTTTTAGTATGTAATTTAGAAGTCCTAGTCATTATGAATATTTTACTCAGCAGTGAATCCATTTTTTTTTTCTCTTTGTATTCTTGACAGACTTTTCCCCTCAAGATCTTATTTACTCATTTGCTTTCCGGCTTTATATGACCCTTGGCTTCAGTTCAAATATGTGACTAAAACATTATTAATGACAGAGGAAACATTAAGTAATTTCCCCTGTTAGGGTTATAAAATTGAGCATTACTGAATGAGATTATTAATGCCTAGATTCAGTGATGCAATAGCAGAATATTCTTTAAAATAAAATTATTCCCAGTACAACATACATGACATGACTAGCCTGACATCAGTATTGCGAATGTTTATATTATACTCCTTGCCATTTTATTGTTTTGCACAGTACTTAAATATTTTTCACAATGTTTCTTTAGAACAAAGTTCTATGAAACTTGAATGTCAAAATGAAGTACATTCCTGGTGTTAAAAAAACAAGTTAAAGATTTTTATAGATTATTTTTTTCTTTTCAGTTCAAAAAGAAGTGTAAGATTTTCAATGATCTAAAATTTAGTATCTTGGCACTGTTGGTGGGAATGTAAATTGATACAGCCACTATGGAGAACAGTATGGAGGTTCCTTAAAAAACTAAAAATAGAACTACCATATGACCCAGCAATCCCACTACTGGACATATACCCTGAGAAAACCATAATTCAAAAAGAGTCATATACCACAATATTCATTGCATCTCTATTTACAATAGCCAGGACATGGAAACAACCTAAGTGTCCATCGACAGATGAATGGATAAAGAAGATGTGGCACATATATACAACGGAATATTATTCAGCCATTAAAGAGAAACGAAATTGATTTGTAGTGAGGTGGATGGACCTAGATCCTGTCATACAGAGTGAAGTTAGAAAGAGAAAAACAAATACAGTATGCTAACACATATATATATATAGAATCTTAAAAAAAAAAAAAGGCTCTGAAGAACCTAGGGGCAGGACAGCAATAAAGATGCAGACATAGAGAATGGACTTGAAGACACGGGGAGGGGGAAAGGTAATCTGGGACAAAGTGAGAGAGTGGCATGGACATAGATACACTACCAAATGTAAAATACATAGCTAGTGGGAAGCAGCCACATAGCACAGGGAGATCAGCTCAGTGCTTTGTGACCACTTAGAGGGGTGGGATAGGGAGGGTGGGAGGGAGACACAAGAGGGAGGAGATATGGGGCTATATGTATATGTATAGCTGATTCACTTTGTTATAAAGCAGAAACTAACACACCATTGTAAAGCAATTATACTCCAATAAAGATGTTAAAAAAAAATAAGAGGGCAAATACATTTTTGGAAATTGTGGAAATGAACAAAATAAACAAGGAAATGTAGGAAGTATCAAAGAATAAAAAGATAAGCAGATAGACATCTAGAAATGAAAAGGAATATGAAATAGGTGTAGAACTTTCTAGAGCAGAAAGAGGCTCCAGGTCCTAACCCTCCTGTCCCTTCCCCTAAATGTGTGAAGCTACTTCAGGCAAAATCTCCCTGTACCAACAGGCACATGAAGAGATGCTCAACATCACTAATTATTAGAGAAATGCAAATCAAAAGTACCTTGAGGTACCACTTCACACTGGTCAGAATGGCCATCATCAAAAAATCAACAAACAATAAATGTGGGAGACAGTGTGGAGAAAAGGGAACCCTCTTGCACCGTTGGTGGGAATGTAAATTAGTACAATCATTATGGAGAACAATATGGAGGTTCCTTAAAAAACTAAAACTAGAACTACCATACGATCCAGCAATCCCACTCCTGGGCATATATCTGGAGAAAACCATAATTCAAAAAGATACACACACCCCAGTGTTCGTTGCAGTAGTATTTACAGTAGCCAGGACATGGAAGCAACCTAAATGTCCATTCACACAGGAGCGGATAAGAAGATGTGGTACACATATGCAGTAGATTACTACTCAGCTATAAAAAAAAAGAATGAGATAATGTCATTTCCAGCAACATGGATGGACCTAGAGATTGTCATACTGAATGAAGTAAGTCAGACAGAGAAAGACAAATATCGTATGATATCGTTTACAAGTGGAATCTAAAAAAATTGGTACAAATGAACTTATTTACAAAACAGAAATAGAGTCACAGATGTAGAAAACAGTTTATGGTTACGGAGGGTGAAGACAGAGGAGGGATAAATTGGGAGATTGGGATTGACATATACACACTACTATATATAAAAATATAACTAACAAGGACCTGCTGTATAGCACATGGAACTCTACTCAGTACTCTGTAATGACCTATATGGGAAAAGAATCAAAAAAAGAGTGGATATGTGTATATGTATAACTGCTTCACTTTGCTGTACAGCAGAAACTAACACAACATTGTAAATCAACTAGACTCCAATAAAATTTAAAAAAATAAATTAAAAAAATAAAATTTAGCATCTTGCCTCAGGGATATGAAAGATCTAACCTAGTTAAACACATAAAATAGTACTTGTTTATAATAAACCTTGATCACTAAATTATGTTGTTTGTTCTGTTATAACAACACAGTCTTATAAGTTTATCTGACAGTTGTTTGCTTCTAGCCAAGAAAGTATTGAGAAACACATCTGTCTCATAATTTGCATACAGAGGGTATTTTAATAATCAATTTCTCTCTTCTCTGTCCATCCATTTTTAGGCTGACTGGAAGCTTTGTGCCAGACTTGATAGTAAGCATGAGTAGCCAAATGTGGCTGCACCTTCAAACAGATGAAAGTGTCGGATCTATTGGCTTCAAGGTTAACTACAAAGGTAATGATAAATTGCTACTTTGGGAAATATGTTATCTTAATAAAACCAGAGAATACTTTTAAATTCAAGTTTAATTGTATCTATAAAATAAAAGTTTCCCAGCATATAAGAATGTATTTCAACAAAATACTTGCCTCTTTAAATTAACTATAAATGTTGATTTCACTTTTCTTTAAATAAAATTGGTTTTTCTTTCCCTTTAAAATGTATATATTTTGCATACCTAATCTCTCCCTCAGTCCACTATACAGTGCCTGTGCTTTAGGCACTCTGGACTCCTAGCCTTTCCCAGAATAGACAATGTGATTTTATAAACTTTATACAAATTGCCTGGCAAAAAATATACTAATTATTAAATACTTAAATACAAAGTAAAGACTTAATTTCTTAAAGAATCCAGGGTACCAATTATTACTATTTTTATTTTGTAATTCGTCGGTGTATCTCTCAGATCAAATACATGGTATCAGTGTTCAGATTATCAACTCCTATGTAAATTACAGATCACAAAAGTGTTAAATTGCTACTGCCTATCCCAATATTGATAGTTTTGCAGATTAATGATGAATTACATGTGTGTAACACAATCTTTTGTTTTAGTTCCATTTATAAGAGATAGATGCAAACATTGTGAAATCATATCTTTGACACACAATTAATTTTTTAAAAATTAATTTATTTATTATTTTTGGCTATGTTCGGTCTTCGTTTCTGTGTGAGGACTTTCTCTAGTTGCGGCAAGCGGGGTCCACTCTTCATCGCGGTGCACGGGCCTCTCACTATCGCGGCCTCTCTTGTTGCGGAGCACAGGCTCCAGACGTGCAGGCTCAGTAGTTGTGGCTCACAGGGTCTAGTTGCTCTGTGGCATGTGGGATCTTCCCAGACCAGGGCTCGAACCCGTGTCCCCTGCATTGGCAGGCAGATTCTCAACCACTGCGCCAACAGGGAAGCCCACAATTAACTTTTTGTAAAGTCAAATAGAGACAGTGGATATACAGGTATACACACAACGTACATATTAGAAAAGCAATTTTGAAATTCTGACTGAAAATATGTATATGTTATTAAGTTAAGTTAAATTCTATGCTTTAAAAGATAAAAATGTGAAAGAGACCATCAGAAATTTATGCTGCTTGAATTTATTTTTTTTATTGTAAAAGTCATTATTCTCTATTTTATCAATTAAACAATGGATTATTAAGTAGACAGAATTCTATTACTTGCATAATAATAATTTTTAAACAGACTTTATTTTTTCAGACATCGGCTTGCCATGCCTTTGTATCCTGGCACGGGGAAATGAATGCATGATGTTGTCAGGGAGACAGGACACATGCATTCTGTGTTTTTAACTTGAGACTAAATTTGGTACTATATTAATTTGAATAGTTCAGGAAATCTGTATAAATGTCAGTTTAAAAAAAAAAAGGTTAGCCTGATTATGATTTAAATATATTCTTCCTCCATTTAAAATCCACATCTATCCCCAGTAAATAAAACAAAGTTACAAAGTTTAAAGAATGGTCAGCTTCTGTTGCAAATATCTATGTCTTGATTGTTTTCTTTTTCCTTACTTTTCCCCTGTAAATTATAATCCTCTTGGTTTTATTATTTTCTTCACCCTAAGAAATTTAAACTGTTAGAAAGTCTGGAGTGATTTAAACCATAGAAACTGTATTAATCATTAACGACAGTGCTTCAGCAAAGAACGCAGTTATTAAAGCTCACGAACAGTTTAGAGCCGCAGGGGAGACCTGTCGATATTTACAACTCTTGAACTGCTCTCCACTCCACTGCAGTTCAAGAGCTGGAAGTACCTTGTAAAGTAGCACAATTAAACATTATTTTGTTTTGTTTTCTGCCCAGATTTCAACAAATAATTTAAAAATATATGTACTGCCTAAGGATCTGCTATGTGCCAGCTACTGAATGAGTTGTTGAGTATAGAAAGAACAGCCAGGGACTTCCCCTGGTGGTACAGTGGTTAAGACTCCATGCTCCACTGCAGGGGCTGGGGTTGGATCCCTGGTTGGAGAACTAAGATAGGATCCTGAACACCACGTGGTGTGGCCAAAAGGAAAAGAAACAACAGCCGGATATTTTCTCTCTTAGGAAGATCATAATATAGTGACAGAGAAAAATATATCCAACTATCCATATACAGATATCCACCAAAGTGAGATTTGAAACAAACCAACCCAGGAGATTCTTAATGAATAATTCCCTTATTCTTTCCCTCCCTTCAATCTGGTCTCTTTCAGTCTAACATCCACACTGCTAATGATGATCTCCCAGCAGCAGGGAGGTGATCATATTATACTACAGCGTAAAATGTTTCCAAAATTTTTATTGCCTAAAGATGAAGTGCAGAAGCTCCACAGATCTTATCTTCCACCTTTTTTCTCCCTACAATCCAGTTTTCTAAAACGATCCATAATTCTCTGAACCCAGAAAGTTGTTTCACACTTCTCCTTACACTCAATAAATTCTATCTGGATCCATATTCTATTTCTAACTCAGCATCACAACACTCATGCCGTGAGACAATGTTCAAATATTTCTTCTTCTGTGAAGCCTTCCTTAACTCCCCCCATTACAAAAGAACACTTAACTCTGTTTTATAAACGCTGTATTGTATATACTACATAACCAGATGAAATGCATCATATTCATCTTTATATTTCCATTAGCAACCCCCTGCTATATCATCATAGGTAATTAATGATTGTTCAATAAAGCTGAACAAATGAGTTGACCTATATAATATGATGTAATACAGGGTAAAGCATGTCCTCAAAAGTTTAGTTTTCCTACTGTGAAAATCGTGTTTTTGCATCCTCCATAATATAAAATCTGAGCTCAAAGTTGAAGTAGGGTTCATTTTGAGAAGTTTCAAATTTTTATGTGCAGATAACTTTAGCAGCTTCGCCTACTAAAAATAATTTTCATAATTACCATGCTCTCTGTTAAGTAGTCTGTTGGTTCTAAATGGAACATCTGCTAAAAAAACTTTCCAGATTTGATCTAAAGATATCTTTTTCTTATCATCCATAGATTTTGTATGAGATAGCATTAAAAGTGGATCTCCTGTAAATTAAATTTGTGTTTTATTGTACATTTTGTCTTTGAGAGTAAGAGAGAACTTAGCTATAAAACCACTTTGTCATTTTTACTCAAAGGTAAATATTTAGGAAATTTAATTTTTTTCTATGGCTATAAGTCTCTTCATATCCTTTCCTGGATTAATTTTGATTATTTATATTTTGTTAGAAATTTTTCTAGGATATAGATAATAGTTTTCAAATATTGACATTTCATACATAGTTTATTTTTTTTTTTAATTTCCTAAAAATTAGTAAAGATATCTTATCCAAATTATTTATGGCATAAATTAATTCAAAAGAGTAAATACTTTTTCTCACTCTGTTTGCCAGCATCTGCTTTCTTGCTTGCCCAGCAATCCTTCCACTTTTTTCTAAGAGCTGAACTACTTTAGGCTTGATGAACTTTATCTCTTCCACTTCTGTATGGCTCTATAGGTTTGGGCTGAACTAATCAAAATTCCTTTTGATATGGTTAACAGTTTAGGATCTGGGGCAATTGATACAGATTCCAGGTGAAAGAAAATCTCTTTTCTGAGGTGGTATATTAAGGGTTATTTAACTTGGTGCCTACTGGTGGTCAACTTTTGTTGCTGGCAGAACCAGCAGATGGAAAAAATGAAAAACAGTATTGTAGAAAAAATTGAAACTCCTAAGTGCCTGAAGGGAATACTAGACCTTGGTTTTCCAATGGTATAAGGCTGTAAACTTTTCCTTGTTTAAGCCATGGTGAGTTCAGTTTATGTCACTTATAGCTAATTAAGCCCTGATTAACACATTTGCCATCTCTTTGTTATTTAATTCTTTCAACATAGAAAAAAAGGGAAGATCTATATTACAGTTCAATGCTTGCAAAATCAGATATATTTCTTTCTTTATTTTAATTTTTTTTTTTAGGGTGGAAAAACACTATGGATGGGTCCCAGGGACAATGTGTACCCATAGAAAGGAACAGTTCTATTTGAGAAAGTAATATTCAATACATTCTTTACTTTTTTTCAGGAAAGGAAACATAGAAATATTAGAGTTCTGTAAGCACCTTCTACTAACAGTGTACATCCATAATGGGCAACATTCTTTATTAATCTTAGGACCCGTGCCTTACTGCCATTATTTATGTATTAAATTTTGGTCCCAGTTGTTTTTTGTTTTTTTTTTTTTAATTCTCAAATCATATCATGAGATTATTGAGATGTTTTGAAAATAGCATCAATTCCTTGGTTCCTACATGGCTAATTATGACACTGAGACATAATCTTGTTTAGTTATCACTGAAATCATGTTTCAGGTTAATGGAAAAAATATGTAAAATGTTTTTGATTATTTTCTCTTTCTTAAGATTTCTGTTATGAATACTTCAGAAATTGACTCACATATATACAGTCAGTTGATTTTCAGAAAAGGTGCTAAAGAATTCAATGGGGAAAGGATATTCTTTTTTTTTTTTTATGAGTAATACTGAAACAATTGTATACCCACGTGCCAAAAAAAGCAAAAAAACAAAACCCCAAAAAACAAAAAAACCCTCAACCCTCCCTTAACTCACACAGTACACAGAAGTTAACTTGAAATGGATTATAGACCTAAATATAAGAGCTAAAGCTACAAAACTTTTGGAAAAAAAAAAAAAACTAGCAGAAAAGCATAGTTAGCTTGGCTTAGGGAAAGTTTTCTTAGCTAGCAGACCAAAAACATATTATATGCTATGGACTAAATGTTTGTGTCCCCCCACAAAATTCATATGTTGAAGCCCTAACCCTTAATGTGATGGTTTGGAGGTGGAGCATTAGGGAGATAATTAGACTTAAATGAGGTCATGAGGGGGAACCTACATGATGGATTAGTGCCCTATAAAAAGAGACACCAGAGAGCCTGCTCTCTCTCCTCAAGTACTCACAATGAGAAAAGGCCATGTGAGTAAACAGAGAGAAGGTGCTTGTCTGTGAGCCAGGAAGAGGGTCCTCACCGGAACCTGACCATGCTGGCACCCTGATCTTGAGCATCCCAATAGAGAACTTGTATACAGAATATATAATGAATTTTAATAACTCAATAATAGGGTAAAGAAAATAATCCAATTTAAAATCGGTAAAAGAGCTGGCCATCCACTTGACCAAAAAAGAGATACAGATGGCTCAAAAGCATTTGGAAAAAATGTTCAACATCATCATCATAAAGGCAATGCAAATTAAAACCACAAGGAGATACCACTATATACCCACTGTATGGTGAAGATTAAAGGTATTGGCCTGCCGAGGAAGTGGAATAACTAGACTTCAAACACTGTTGGTGGGAACATAAAATGTTATAATCACTTTTGAAAACAGTTTGACAATTTCTTAAAGTTAAACACATGCCTACCATACGACCCAGCCATTTTGCTCCTCGACATTTTCCCAAGGGAAATGAAAGCAAATGTCTATACAAAGACTTGTATAATTATACATAGCATATATATTTTTAAAAATCTCCCCAAACTGGAAGAAATTTAAATATTTATCCATAGGTGAGTATATAAACAGAGTGGGGTACTACTCATCAATAAAAAGGAAAAAGCTATTAACATATGCAAAACATGGATAAAGATCAAAATTATCATGCTCAGTGAAAAGAGCCAGACCAAAAAAAACCAAAAACAAAAACACAGTATATCCTGCATAATTCTATTTATATAAAATTCTAGAAAATGCTAACTAAAACTCATAGTAACAGAAAGCAGATTATTTTTGGGGCATTGGAGGAATTGATTACCAAGGGGCCAGAGAAACATTCTGTGGTAGATAGATAAATGTTCATTACCTTGGCTATGGTAATGATTCACAGGTGTATACATATGTTAAAATTAATCAAACTGCACCTTTTACCTATGGTCAGTTTATTGTTTGTCAGTTATACCCCAATGAAGCTGTAAACAAATTTCTGTGCTAACATTACCAAGTAATGTTTCAAAATGAATACTAATATAAGCTGTTTTATTTTTAATGGTATTATTATTTTGAGAGAAATAAGAAAAAGATTATGAGGAAAATGTTTTGATAGTTTTTGACAAGAGGGCAAGAACAATGTTTCATTTAAAATAGCTTTAAGTAGAAGAGAGAATAGTATATTCTCGGAATTTATTTTTGAAGTGCTTAAGTGGTTGTACTTCGCAGATTTCAAGTTTTTCTTTTTTCTTTTTAGTAGGTTGAGGTATTACAAACAAGAGTGTCAGTGATATAATAGAGATTATAACAAGGTAAATTTATACCCAAGGAGCAAAAGAAGTGCTGAAAATTGCATTCATTTTTCTGTTTTTTCATTAAAACATTTTTAGTCTTAAGAAAGGTGGTACAAAGTAAAAATTTGTTATAATCAATTACTTATTTCTTAATCCTGCTGGTACCTGCCTGAGAAAACCTGACTTGTTCTTGTGAGGGACTGAGTTTTATTTAAACTGAACTCATTCTTTTTTTCTCCAATTATATGAGATTTTAAAATTTTGTTCCACTTATATGATTTTTTCCATCTCTTTATTAGGATATTTCTCCAAAATCACCATTCGTAGAATCCCAAGATTAAGCCTTGTTATATTTCTGATTAGAGTCAGTTAAAAAAAGAATTAATCATATAAGGATATTTATATAGTGGAGATATACAATGGTATCTGGCAAAAGAGCTAATGGTGTGTGTAGGTTTTTGTCCTTTTAGTTAGTACAGTGAAACAAAGATTCTGCACAATCCATCATTACACCCCCATAGTACTTACCACAATTCAAATGGATGGTCCAATAAATATATCAAACTGCAATCTGCCAGAAAGCTCACTGAGATTAATGCTAAACCAAAATGGCTTTCAGTATTAAAGAATTACTATGTTATTAGCAATTGATTCTTAAATATTTAATTTTAAAACTATACTTTAAAGCAGAAAACTAATAATGAATGAATGATAAATAAAGATCTTTAGAGACTTTGTTAGAAATTTATGAATCCCCCAAATCTTCCCACATATTATATTTCTTAATTTTACAATGCTATAAAATCAAATTAGTGAAATAAAATTATGTAAGGCACAGTTATATCATTTTTTAAATTTATAAATATTTCCTATTTCCCCATATCCTGTTCTTTAACTCAAGTGAATTCAATTTAATGAGATCAAAGTCATCTAAAGAACATATTTAGATGATGATTTGACAGACTCTTAAAATGCACTTTGTAAATAATGAAAATTTTTAATTATACTGAAAAATAAACTTTTTAGTTTTTTAGGAACTAAATTATTTGTAATATACGAACATAATATTAGCATGTTACAGAGCTATGTTTCAGTGTTTGTGTGATTAGATTGGAATCTAAGTTCATTTGTGTAAATAACTATTTTCCCCTAAGGTATGCCATGTACATCACTGATTCAATACTTGCTGAAAGGAAGGTTTATCTTTAAAACAACGAGCTTGGACAAAATAGTCTCTGCATTTACTTTGAGTTCTAACATTCTTTTATTAGATTTGGTAAATTAAATATTGATATGTTTATTATACGGTCCAAGAATATTACACTCAATATCCATTCCTTATAGTAAACTGATACGCTATCAGCGGGACATGCTTTGTGTGAGTTCTCAAGATAAACTCCTCTCTCAGAATCTCCTCCAGATGTGACACCTTTCTATCTGGTGGTGGTCTGCTAACACAGAACGAGTGAGCCCCCTTGGATTTTCTCATTATTGTGTCTTTTGAGTTATTTCTTCTCTTCATATCATTTTCATTTTCTTTAAGAAATCTTGTAATCTGTTAAAAGTGTTTCTCTTTCTTGGAAAAACTACTAAGTAACACATAGTATTATATGTGGGATTTTCATGATAACATTTCAATCTGACCTCAGAATAAAGACAGCTGTTAAGTATGACCCATGGAAACTTTACTAGAATAAGCATTATTATTTTCATTGTTGCTTTTTATTAGCTTGAAGGATTTATTCTATTTTTACATTCAATACATCAAGTTTCTTCAGAAAACAACTGCTCCTAAAATATTCAATTTGACTTTATCACAGTCTGCTGTGAGGACTAAGCTTTCTGTTTCTATACCCCCAGAATGAGAATGAGTGGCAGTAGAATATTAAAAGTCATGTCTATTTAAAAATATTCATTGAGTTTCAACTATGTGCCTAGGCATCATGAAGAGGATAGGGTACATAGCAAAAAATAAGAGACTTAGTCACTGCTTTCAGTCTAATGGGACAGACTGACAGTTAACAAATAATTGTAAATGTAAAGAGTGCTAAAAATGAAAGAGAGAATGTGCTTTTGGGAGACTATAACAAGGCACCTAATGCAGGCCTCGAGGAGACCTTTCCTGAGGAAGTGAACATGGACTGAGACCTGAAGCTGAGTAGGAGTTACTGAGGCTGGAAGCTGGACAGCATGACCAGTGTGTATAGATGACAAGTTACATTTGAGGAGTTGTTAGAATTCCTGGATGTGTAGCAGAAATGGAAAGAGAAAAAGCTATGGTGTAGTCCTGGATAAGACTGGAGAGATGGGAAGGAGCAGGTTATGCTTTGCTGCAAAAGACACATATGAATCTGTGAGACTGAAAGATACTCATTTTCTCCATGGAAGCAAAAGATCATTCCACCCACTCCCAGGTAGACAGCTTTTCCAATTTTCCCCTTAGGACAGGGACTAGTATTTACTTAAATAATGGAATCATAGAACATTGAAGCTGGGAGAGACTTTTGAGGTAATTGAATCAATTATACTCATTTCCTCAAAGATGAAGAAATTGAGTCCCATAAAGATCGATTTTTCTCACAGTCATTATAGGCAGTGCCTGAGCCCAAAGTGGAACTATGAGCTATGGCTTCTGAGAGGGTCACTTTCCCCTGCACTACATTGCTTCACACTTCATATTTATCCACAGATCCAAGGTATATATAGTTGGCTGATTGACAAATACACTTTTGTAGGTTGTACAGGGCCTTTGTCAAATAATCTATAATCATCACAATTTCTAATCAAATTAATGTGTCTTTTCCCTCAATGCCAGTAATAATTTAATTTTATACATATTATATTCATGGTTATTCATTGTATCCACCTTAACTGGGGAAGATATTTCAAATGAAAGTGAAGTATCAATGCAAGTAAAAGAATCATTGGGGACTAAAATGTTTTTCCTTATCTGTTATAAGCAGAAGGTAAGATGTGAGATATGTGAGGTATTTATATTTTAGAACTTGATCTTTAATGGCAGAGGAGAACAAAGTTATTTGTTTGATTAAATAAAATCCCAATGTTATTTTTGCTTATCTCAACTGAGAAATAAATCTTGATTAAACCTATCAGAACTAAAGCTATTCAGAATTTTGGAATAGTGCCAATCTGACTGTGTGCAAAGAGGTACCTGTTTATATAAATAAATTGTTTTCTGAATGTTGTACTATATCATTTCTTGGACACAGTGGTAATCTTAACCATTCTCAAACTCATTAGCTTATACAACAATTATTTATTTTCACAAGTCTGTGCATAGGCTGAGGGTGTGCTGATCTAGGCTGAGTTTGAATTCATGCATCATTCATTCTTCTGACACCAGTGCCCTAGACCAGATATGGTGTTTTCTTGACAATGACAGAAGTGCATAGGATAAAAATTCAACCAAACAGACATGTTTAAAGATCTCCTTGCTTCTTGTCTGCTAAAATTCATTGGCCAAATCAAGTCAATTGGCAAGCCCAGATTTAAAGAGGTAGGAAAGTGAATTCCGCCCAAAAAAGTGGGTGAAGAGAGTAAATGTTTTTAAACAATCTAGTTTGCAACAAGTGCTAACTCTCTCTATATATTTATATATAAAGTACATATACATATATAGGCAAAAGGTATATATATACACATATATACATATATATATATATATATATATATATATATATATGTATTACCTGTGCTTTTGTCTGTACCTGGCCACCACCAACCAGATGACTAATGAGCGGTACAGAGGTTACCGAGCCTGATGCCAGCATTGTCCCCAGGTAGCTCCCCAGGAGGAAGCTCAGCACTACAACAAAGCCCAACAGGAAGACAATCCTCGGGAAGGTCAGGAATATACATAAACACACACACACACAGAAACACACATACATACATACATGGTTGACTCTTGGACAACACGGGTCTTGAACAGTGCAGGTCCACTTATACAAGGGATTTTTTCATTAATAAATAGTATGGTACTACACAATGTAGTTGGTTGAATCCATAGATATGAAAACACAGATACAGAGGAACCACGTATATGGAGGAACTATCTACACAAAATACCAACTATAACTTATACTTGGATTTTTTTTACTGCATGGAGGGTAGGTACCTCTAACTCCCACATTATTAAGGGTCAGTTATATATCTTCTGCCCTCAATAAGAAGACAGTTTAGTTTGGAATAAAGTCACATATGCTGATCGTTGCAGTGGTCTAAACAAGATGATACAGAACTGGACAAGGGATGTTACTTCTGAAATGAAAAGTTAAGGATGAAGTGGGGATTGAAGTTAAGAGTTCTCTCTGAAAAGGGAAAAAGAAAACACACCTTAATGACCGTATATAAAAGAGATATAGCAAGAAAATATATAAAGAAATGGAGGTGCTCATAGTAGTCAAAAACCTGCAAAATATATTTTGGCAAGAAAATATATTTCAATGCTGTTGTGTATATTGTTCCTCATTGTAAATATCATGCATGTCTACCGAACTTAAATAACTCCCGTGGTATCTTCATTTCATGTCAACTTTTAACAGTAACATAAGAAGGATTGGAACATCTATAAAAATAATAATAAGACCTTCTATTGAAAGAAAAAATGGAAATATTTTGACAAAATATACCAAATGACTGTTGGCCATCAGGGCATTTCCCATGTTTAATAATAAGGTGTGATGATATTCAGGTATTAAAAGCATGAGCTTTTGAGTCAAACATAGTGTTGAATTTAGGTTTGTTGACTTCTGAGTCAGACAAAGTGTTTATTTCAGGTTTGTTGCCTGCTCATTGGAGACCTTGGGGAAGTGTTTTAATCTTTTGAAGTCTCAGCTTCCTTGTCTGTAAAATGATAAGAATGAGTTTTTACCTTAATGGAATGTTGTAAGAATTAATGAGAAAATGTACTTAAAGTCTTAATAAGCCTTATATTTATAATATTATTATTACACAGAAAATATATCTATTATATAGCTACATAAAATACCACATTTTATAAAGTTTTTATTTTTTCACATCACGTGGATTACTCAAAACATTTCTATCATATTCTGGGAAGTGCAACATTTATTTAGTTTGTCTTCAAATAAGTCAAACATGGAAGAATATTTTAGTGTGATTAAAATAGAACCCAGGGCTTCCCTGGTGGCGCAGTGGTTGAGAGTCCACCTGCCAATGCAGGGGACACGGGTTCGTGCCCCAGTCTGGGAAGATCCCACATGCCTGGAGCGGCTGGGCCCGTGAGCCGTGGCCGCTGAGCCTGTGCATCCGGAGCCTGTGCTCTGCAACGGGAGAGGCCACAACAGTGAGAGGCCCGCATACCGCAAAAAAAAATAAATAAATAAAAATAAATAAATAAAATAGAACCCAACTAGTAATAACAGAATTTGAAGTTAAAAATACATTATTGTTTATGCTAGCACCTTCAAAAATGAAATACTTTGGTATAAATCTAACAAAAAATATATAATACCTATATGATGAAAATTATAAAACTCTGATAAAAGATGCCAAAGAAGAACTAAATAAAGAGATATTCTATGTTCATGAATAGGAAAATTCAGTATTGTCAAGGTATCAGTTTTTCCCAACTTGTTCTATAGATTCAACACAATTCTAATCAAAATCTCAGCAACTTATTTTATGGATATTGACAAACTGATTCAAAAGTTTATATGGAGAGGCAAAAAAGCAAACCAAACAAAACAGAATAGCCATCTCAGTATTGAAGAAGAACAAAGTGAGAAGACTGACATTACTCGGCTTCAAGGCTTATGTAAAGTTACAGTAATCAACACAGTGTGGTAGTGGTGAAGGAATAAACAAATAGATCAATGAAACAGAATAGAGAACCCAGAAAAAAGATTCACTGATCTGTGCTAAGGAGCACAGGGAGTACAATGGAGCAAAGATGGTCTTTTCAACAAAAGGTGTGGAAACAACTGGAAACCTACATGCAAAAATAAAAATAAAAAAAAGAAGGCACAGACCTTACACCCTTCACAAAAATTAACTCGAAATGGGTTGTCAACCTAAATGTAAAATGAAAAACTATATCACTACTAGAAGATAATGTAGGAGAAAATCTAGATAACTTTGAGTATGGTGACGACTTTTTAGATATAGCATCGAAGGCACAACCCATGAAAGAAGTAATAGATAAGCTGAACTTCATTAAAATTAAAAACTTATGCTCTGCAAAAGACAACGTAAAAAGAATGAGAAGATGAGCTACAGAATGGTAAAAAACATTTTGCAAAAGACACATCTGATAAAGGACTATTATTAAAAAAAACACAAATAATTCTTAAAACTCAACAATAAGTAAATTAACAACTCAATTTAAGAATGGTGTGTACCACTACACACCTAGTAGAGTGGCCAAAATCTAAAACAATGACAAAACCAAATGCTTATGAGGATGTGGAACAAGAACTGTCATTCATTGCTGATGGGATTGCAATGTGGTACAACCACTTTGGAAGACAGTTGTCAGTTCCTTACAAAATGAAACATATTCTTAAATATATGATTCTGCAATCACACTCTTTAGTATTTATCTACCAAAATGAAATGAAAACTTATATCCACACAAAGACTAAATATGTATATTTATAGTAGCTTTATTTGTAATTATCAAAACTTGCAGCAACCAAGATGTTCTTCAGTAGGTGAATGGATAAATAAACCGTGATACATCCAGACAATGGAATACTATTCGGCCCTGAAAGAAAATTTGCTATTAAGCCATACAAAGACATGGAGGAAACTTAAATGTGTATTACTCAATAAAGGAAGCCAATCTGAAAAGGCTATGTACTGTATAATTCCAGCTATATCCCTTTCTGGAAAAGGCAACACTGTGGAGATAGTAAAAATCTCAGTAGTTGCCAGGAATTGTGCTCTGAATAGACCGAGCACAGAGGACTTTTAAGGCAGTGAACCTATTCTGTACGATACTACAGTGATACATACATGTTCTTGCACACTTGTCAAAACCCATAGAATGTTTAACACCAACAGTGAAATCTAATATAAACTCTAGACTTTAGATGATGATGTGTGAGTGTAGGTTCATCAGTGTGGTACATGGAGTGGGTGAGGCTGTGTGTGTGTGGTATGGAGTAAATGGGAACTCTATGCTTTCCACTCAATTTTGCAGTCAACCTAAAACTTCTCTATTTTTCTTTAATTTAAAAAATAATAAGTTAAAAAAAAATGAAACCCAATAATACTCCCAAAGATGTCTAGAAACAGTTATAAAATGGCAGTATTTTATATTAATAGAAGTATTTGAAATCTTTTTTTTTTAACATTTATTTATTTAGGCTGCACCAGGTCTTAGTTGTGGCATGTGGGATCTTCCTTACAGCATGCAGACTTCTTAGTTGTGGCATGCTGACTCTTAGTTATGTCATGTAAACTCCTAGTTGCAGCATGGATGTGGGATCTAGTTCCCCAATCAGCGATTGAACCCAGGCCCCCTGCATTGGGAGCTCAAAGTCCTACCCACTGGACCACCAGGGAAGTCCCGAGTATTTGAAATCTTTAGGTGGTTTTTCCCACTGATTGGTTTAATATTGTTTTCTAATTTGGTCTACTATTCAGTTTCCATGGTTACTTTCCAGGCTAGGGGGAAAAAAAAAGAAAATGAAAGAAAGAAAAAAAAACTTTCTAAGGGCATCAGTAGGCAGTATATTCTGGCCAGTACCCTCTACTGTCATCCATATTGATTGTAGGTTTCACAACATCTCATACTACATTAAGTTTATTTCAGAGAAAAACTTTGACTCAAATTTACTTGAAAAAAACACTCAAAATAATAATATTATCATTTCTGCTTGATATATCCATTGTAGTAATAGGGAGATGTAATATTCTGTCTTTTAATTCAATAATGAAATCAAGTCACCAGTTTGGGGCATTTTCAAAACAATTCCTCAAATAGAAGAAAATCTGTTTTATTCTGTTCCTTTGAAGAACAAGAGACATTTTGATTAATCTTTTCATAAATATCTTGCTTTACACTTTTTGAAATAATCGTGTTGTCTATGCTGACAAATTTTATGGTTCTAAATCATCAACAACTAATATTTGCACCCATCTGCATATGAAACTATGCAGATATCTAACTGTTAGATAATTAAATGGACACCCTAAACAGGATGAAATGACTCATACAAATATAAAAATTCAAATAACACATACACTGTAAAATAGAGTATAAAATAAAGAATTAAATTGGCAGCCAATATCTATTTACATTAGGCATATTTTTTTTCTTGTTTATGGTTTGTGTGCTATGAGATTATGTAGGAAGGGAAATATCTTGCTTTTATTTAAGGGAAGAACCTACCACAGCCTGGGAAAGTTTTCTGAATTTTTACACATATTTAAAAGATATTGTATGATCACAACATTTGTGTATCTTTTTCTTTCAGAGGGGGGAAGTACAACATCTCCAAATTTGGTCAGAAAAGATGTATAACCTTCTTAATTTTTGTATTTTTTTTAGCTTAAAATAAGAAAATTAAAGTGGAAACATAAAATACCAACTAATGTGCAAAGGCTGTTTACATGCTAAATCATCAGATCCGAAGCCACAGTTATGTTTAGGGTCCTTTTCCAGAATAAGTTGGAAGGTCAATAAAAATGTAGGATGAAATTTGAAATAAAATAAATTATACTGTCATCAGTCTTTACACCAGTGAATCAGCTAAAAATCCTTACCCATGAGTTTATTTTTCAAATAGCCCTGCCTTAGAATTAACAGACAAAGGCTTCTGAGGGAAACATAATGAAACAATGTAATATAAATTGCTTTAGGACTGAAGCCTAATTTTAAAATTAATTTAAATGTTTATTAACATTCAGGAATATATAATAGGATTTTTGGTCAAGCTCACACTGCCTCAAATCTGTTGCTCACAATGTGTTTTAAGGCAATACTCCCATCACCTTTTGATCTGAAGATAGGAGATCGAAGTCCAACTAAATGGAGAATGCAAGACATCCTACAAAACATGCCTACTATAATGAGATTTGGAAATCTGACCTAGCCTAGATGATGGGATTTGGACAGCAACATACCAAAGATAAATGAAAACAAATAAATTATGTCTTTCTGAAAGACATAAAATTCAACTTCTCATCACCTACGTCTCAGCCAATTTGAAGTTTATATTTAAAAGCTGATCCTATTTTCCTAAGAAAAATAATTTGGTGGAGTGTGTGTGTGTGTGTGTGTGTGTGCACATGCACACAAACGTGTGTATGTATTCAATATTTGGCAAAATTGGTAGGGGAAGAAAACTAAGAAACATGAGTCAATAAAGGAGAAAAATGTAATAATGATAAAAGAATAGTCACATGGGTTAGAACACTGTTTTATTGTATCCAGTGCACTCCTTTTGATAATGTAAATTACAAGAGTATGGTCATTGTGCATACACAGTGCTGCTGTTATGCCTCCCATAGTTTAGATAAGGAGCCAATAGGAAAATGGAAATTGGACTCTCTTACTCTCTAAAAGATAAGCTGGCCTCTGCAAATCTACTCTCTCCATATGTGGCTTACTTGGAACTGTCATGAAAGGCACAGTATTAACATTGCCTGCATACCAATTATACACCAAACATCATGCTAGAAGTTGGAAATATTATCATTTAATCTTCACGTATGCAAATAATTTCAGTATGTTAAGTGCAACGTTTAATCATGTGACTTGAGGTCCACTCAATTGTCAATAATAATCCGTGCATTTTGCTTGCCTCTAACTAGTTCTATAATGAAAAAGTCTGTGAATATTTAAATATATTAATTTATTCACAAACATATTTATATAGCAATATTAAATATAAAAGAACAATGGTTTTAGTTTACTTCAAAAAAACCTTTAATTTATAAATTATTCTTAAGAATAGAAGTAAAAGCTAAGGAATTAAAAATTATAAATGCTTTATTTAGTGATACGTTAAATTATAATTTGTATTCTTCATCCATGTATTCATTCAATTAACATTTGTTCAATACCTCTAGCTTATAGATTTACATTATGAGAGTTGCTGTGGGCATGAACTCTTCTTTTAAGGCAGTCCCTGCCTTGTCAGTTAAGAGGTAGACATAGACATAAACAAATAAAAATGCACTGTCTTGAATGTAAAAATAGAAGCTTGTACTAATCACAGTGATAGCACAGAGGAGAAAGTTAATAATTTGACAAGGGACAAGGTATCAGGGCAGGCTTTAGATAGGAGGTAAAATCAGGTCAACAAAGTTGGAGATGTATGCACATCCTAGACAGAGTAAAGAGCATAGGCAAATATACAAGAATCCTGAAACACCTGGCTGAAAGGGGTCAACTACAAGTGGTTATTATTTCTGAAGCATAATGGCGAGAAGGAAATGGCACCAGCAGATGAGACTAGAGATGACCTTGAGGCTATAGGTAGACTATGAAGGGGTTTAAGTAGTGGGTAGTATTCTATTATTTATATTTGGATAAGATTATTCTGATAATTGTAGAGAAGAGAAATCAAAGGGAAAAGTGAATTAAGCTATCAATCATCCAGAAAAGAGATAAGCCCAAACCCAAAATAATGGCAAAAAAGCTTGTAAGAAGACGGTAGAATCTGGAGACCTTTCTGGGACAAAATTGGCAGACCCCGGCATCTAAACAGATGCTGTGAGAGTAGTGTTGAAATAGAGGGGATAATCAAAGATAACACCCAGCTTTCTGCTTGAGTGACTGGTGAACAGCTGTGACGTTAAGGAAATGTGTTGCAGGGAAGAAGGATCTGATGTAAATGTAAGGGAATAAAATACATTTAGGCTTGTTGCATACAATTTCACTGTGAGACATCAAATTGGAGCTGTTAATATTGCAGCTGGAACTCAAGAAAAAGATCTGTGCTCTTTATTTGGGAGGCTGGTTCTTTAGTATGGTAGACTCTCGTGGGAAGATTTGAAGAACAAGTAGTTACTATCAGCTAAAATGTAGTGATTATAATGTACATTAGTATGCTATAGAATAAGGTCCAAAATCCAGAAAGGCATTTATAAACTCTTGGTAGATTTGGTGGTAATTAGGTAACTGGAAACTCAACAATGCACACAAGTGTCCCTGAGAAAACTGTAAGACATAGGATCATGGAGAGCCACCATAAGCAGGAATAGATATGCTGTCAGGTATCAGAAGTAAATGTCTTATGATGGGTTTGAATGCAGAGAAATATATCGGTATGGAGCAAAGGGGAGAATTAAGGATATTTGGGTTTTCATACCTGATGGCTTCTGTTTTCTTTAAATTAGGAAACAAAGTGTGCTTAGAACATTTACAATAAGAGGACAAGGGGATGAGGAGGGTACCAAGATGAATGCAGCTGTTCTAGCCTCACAGCACCTTAGATCCAGCAGTAACAATAAAGACTGTCCTGCTTTCCTGAAAGCTCAAACGAAATCCTCCCTTTTTTTTTTTTTTTGTTGTTGTTGTTGTCGTATTCGGCAGAAAATACAATATGTTATTATTCTATCCATGATTTCACCCTTATTTTAAACTTAGCTCTAAAATTAAAATAAATTTTTCACAATCAGTTCTTTGCCAAACTTTTTCCAGGCATCTCTTGGTTAGACAAAGCTCTGCTTTTAGTACATTCTTTAGAAGGGCACATGTGTACAATATTCTATCAGTTCTTCATGTTTGAGACTATATATATATACAGTCTATACATGTATAATTTATATATATATATATATTTTTTTTTTAACTTGAAGGACAGCTTAGTTGGACATAATATCCTGTGAGTACATTCTATTCCCTTAACTTTCTTGAAAGTGCTCATCCACTGTTGCCTTACTTTGCATGCTGTTTTGGAAAACTCTAATACGAATCTCATTCTTGTGACTTTGTGAGTTATTTCAATTTACTGCCTGGAGGCCCTCAAGGATTTTTTTTTTTCTTTAAGTAAAAGATTCATTACAATTTTTTGTTTGTTTAAAAGATTCAGTCTTAGAGGTGACTGTAACCATGTTGGCTTTCACTGGCGCTGGTAGATCTAGACTTGAAAGGTCAAATCTAGACTTCAGGCTTCTTTTATATTTGGAAAATTTCTTAGATTATACATGTAAATATACATTTTGTTCCACTGTTTGATTTTCTTCTTCGGGAGTACTAAATTAACTTGTGCTGTTTATCTGTCTTTCATTTCAACTACTTCCGCTTCTGATCCATTTTACTTCTGTATTTCATTTTCATTTACTTGCATTCTTTTTCTTTTTCTTAACATTTTTATTGGAGTATAATTGCTTTACAATGGTGTGTTAGTTTCTGCTTTATAACAAAGTGAATCAGTTATACGTATACATATATCCCCATATGTCTTCCCTCTTGCGTCTCCCTCCCTCCCACCCTCCCTATCCCACTCTTCTAGCTGGTCACAAAGCACCAAGCTGATCTCCCTGTGCTATGCGGCTGCTTCCCACTAGCTATCTATTTTACATTTGGTAGTGTATATATGTCCATATATACACTACCACTCTCTCACTTTGTCCCAGCTTACCCTTCCCCCTCACCGTGCCCTCAAGTCCATTCTCTAGTAGGTCTGCGTCTTTATTCCCATCTTGCCCCTAGATTCTTCATGACCATTTTTTTTCCCATATATATGCATTAGCATACGGTATTTGTTTTTCTCTTTCTGACTTACTTCACTCTGTATGACAGACTCTAGGTCCATCCATCTCACTACAAATAACTCAATTTTGTTTCTTGAATTCTGTTTTATTCCCTGCTTTTATTCAATGTCCTTTATAAAATTTTCATTTGAATCTTTCTCTCTTGGGTGCCTTGTTTATTTATCTTCACTTCTAGTATAATGTTATCATTTTCTTCTCTTTCCTTAGTTAAATCAACTTTTGTTTTATTATAAACTGTCTTATGTCCATTTATAGTCCTACTATTTATTATCTGATTCAATGATGTTTTTAATATCCCTAGTTCATTATTTGAGTATATTTAATTTAATTTGGGGTGTTGTATTACAATTTTATTAAACTGCATGATTGTTTTCAGAGGAAAATTTTATCATCAAAAATGTGTTGATTCCCATTTCTGATTTATCACAGTAGCTTTGTTTAGATGTGGTTTTTCTTATTTCTGTTCATTTCATGGACAGTATTCCTGGTTTGAGAATGCTCTCTTCTGTCCTCTTTTTTACAGTTTCTTTTATGGATGGTGTTGGTGGGGGTAAGAGAAGGATGCCATTTTGTTTCTCTCTGTTTCTTCAGGATTCTTTGTTTTACTTTTTTTTTTTAATAAAATTATTTTCCTTCCTTGCCTCATTTTTTTGTTGAATACTATTCTTTCACTAAATGTGTGTCTCTTTCATGATTATTGCTCTCTGACACTGCTACTTCTAGTCCCACACAATTTAAATCCCCTTCATTCAATCAGTGCTGTTAACAACTAAGCCCAAGTGCTGTGTTTAGTATTTTGACACTTAATGTTTGACTTGCTCTTTCTGGGGATGATTTCACCTGTGCTTTGTTTATGTCCTCTGTGCCTTTTTACTCTTTTTTTTTTTTTTTTAACAGACATTCTTAAGCTTACCTTCTTTACTCTGTGTTCACAGTCATGCAGTTGAACTCTGTAGGAATTTTTTTTCTCTATATATAGACAAGTAGGAGTGCAGTATTCTGAAGGGACAGGTCATACATGGTTTTATTTTCATCCTTGGTTATTTATATAGTTTTCAGGGGCATTGAAGGGGAGATTCAGAAGCAGGCAGCCACCATTGTTCTCCTGACATAATCATATAGTCTTGAGAGTTAGAGTTGACACAGATTTTGCAGGTCATCAGATTGAAAACTGTAACTTACAGATGAGAAAACAGGAGGTTAGAGAAGTAAATAAGTGGTCAGAGTCAAATGGCTGTTTCAGGTAGGATATGACTGAATTCTGAGTTTCCTTACTCTGAATTCCTGTTTTCGTTCCCAATATAGTGTGTTACTTCTAAAAAAATAAATAAAAATCAATAATTTTGACATTGATAGGATACCTTAAATGATGAATGTCAAGATAACAATTGAGTAATAAAATAGTGATAGATATTTTGGAGCTAATTAGGTGAATATTTTCAGTACCTTTATAATGAGTGAGCAAGGCAACACCCAATGAACATGAAACACCATTTACCTGAAGGAGGTGAGGAGTTGTTCTTGTTGTTTTTTAATGTACCTGAAATATGTTGAGAATTGAAAGACTACTTGTATTTCAGTAATATTTGCAATAATTTGAAAACTACAACTGTGCTTGTGTGCTAAGTTATTATTAATAAAACTGTTCCACTTCACTATCTTCAATGTAGAACTTTCTTCTGGTAAAAATCTAATGTAAGTTTGATTCATTGTAGTCATTGGTTACACATGAGAGTAATAGGTTTAAAATACTATGCAGTGCTTTCTGGGTCATCAGTGTTATATATTTCTTTATTTTAGTCAGATGTTCATTAACTGTGGAAGGTTGATAAATGCCAATTTTATGTAAATAAAAACAAAACTATATATAGGTAAATATGTATGTGTATGTTAAACACTTTACAGGTTTATCTAGTTAAATAATTTGTCCTTAATTATGAGAAGATATTATGTAATTTTTACAATTTTTATATGATTCTGATTCTAGCCAAAATAAAAGTTTATTTTATTTACTTTTTTAAGTTGAGGTAACGTTGGTTTATAACACTATATGTTCTGTGTGTACGTTATATTTTGACTTCTGTATACACTACAGTGTGCTCACCAGCCAAAGTTTAGTTTCCATCTATCGCCATACAGTTGATCTTTTTTACCCATTTTTCCTTCACCCCATCCCCCTTTCCCTCTGGTAACCACTACTTTGCTTTCTGTATCTATGTGTCTGTTTTTATTTGGTTTGTTATTTTATTTTATTTTTATATTCTACATATGAGTGAAATCACTTAGTATTTGTCTTTCTCCTCCCTTTTCCCTCTCTTCTCCTTCTGGGATACCCATTATCCTAATGCTGCCCTTCTTAATAGAGTCAGATAGTTCATATAGAATTTATTCTTTTTTAAAGATCTTAATTCTCTCTCCTTTTCTACCAGTATAATTTCTAGATTTCTATCTTCAAGCTCACTAATTCTGTCTTCTGTATGGTCTGCTCTATTTCCAGTGCTTTCTAATGCATTGAGTTCTTCAGCTCCAGAATTTGTTTTTTTTTTTTTTTTTTTTTTTTAGAGTTTCAGTCTCTTTGGTAAAGTATTCATTCTGTTCATTAATTTATTTCTGAGCTCATTGGATTGCCTTTCTTAGTTTTCTTGAAGCTTGTTAAGTTTCTTCATGTCGGCTATTTTGAATTCTCTTTCAGTGAGATTGCAATATTTCATGACTTTGGTTTCTGGAGAATAATCATTTTCTTCTTTTGATACCACATTACTGTGTTTCTTCATGGTGCATGATGAGTTTAGTTGTTTTTCTGCCGGCCCATTTGAAGTAGTGAACACCTTGCTTGTTTAGATAAAACCCCCCGCACTCCCTGCAGCTTGATTTTATTTGCTGGGTTATAATTAGAGGTTTTTCTTTTGTTTTCCAGTAGGTGGCACCATAGCACAAGTTTTTGGTTTCTCTTACCTGTGCTGCCTCTGGTTGTATTTGAGAATCTGCACTTTCCACCCTCTAGGGCATCTGCCAGAGAACTGTTGCCCGGTGGCCTCTTTGTCACTGTTTTCCCTCTGGGGTCATTGGTACCTTGCTGCTGCTGGTGTTGCTAGCATCACTGCCTGGGGCAGCAGGATAGTGGATGTCTCTTCTGCCTGGGGGTGGGGGTGGGGGAGGGGTGATTTTCCTGAGTCACTGGCTCCACTGCTGCAGGGGAGGTGGAGGGGGAGAGCTGGGGTTGTGGATACCTCTTTGGGGTTGCTGGGCTTGTGAGCACCACCACTGCCAGCAGAGGGGCTGGTGTCACATGCACCTCTGCAGCTGAAAGCTTGGGATTGCAGGCCCAACTGCCGCTGCTGCCTGATTCCCTGTGGCCTTGGGTATGGATGTGGCTGGAAGGCCAGAATCGTATGCATTGCCTTCCCTGATGCTACCAGGTTCTCTGGGGCTAGAGGGCTCAGCAGTCTTGGCCATCCGTCTGGTGTCACAGGCACCATCTCCACTGTTCCCCTGGTTCCACCACCTCTATGTGTCCCAGTCAACCCACCTTTAGATGTATGGATGTGTGGAATTCTCCAGTGTTCTGGTATGTTGGGTGGAGACACCTTTGTTGAGTTATGGATGTTTTACTGGTTGTAGATTGAAGGGAAGAGAGAATGTCTTATGCTACCATGATGCTGATGTCACTTCTCAGAAAACTCTTTTGTTGACTCTGAAAAAGTCAAATGAGGATTCATTAAAAGACAGCCAAAACATATGATTAAATGAAACTTCATCTAAAATTGTAATTTCTAAGGTGCAACTCATCACACGTATCGTCAGCAAATTATGTCTCGTGAAGGTTGCAAACATGGAATGCATAATGAACGCTCACAGATATATCTTTTCTAACATTCTTATAAGATTCATAAGATTTAAAATTTAGCACCATAAATTGATGATGAAAAATTTGAACATTGAAAAGTAATTGCCTTTTACCTCTCTGAAAAGTGACTAACATTAAAGTGTTTCCATAGAACAGAAAATGTCCTTTGTGGCCATAAGAATGTCTGCAAGGGACAGTGGTAGGAGATGATGTCACAGAGATAGTTGGCAAAAGTGGAGGGAGCTGTGCTTAGATCACGTAGGTCTTAATAGGGTTTGAATTATACCCAGAATTGGGAAGTCATTGTAGGGTTTTGAGCAGAAGAGTAAACATGTATTTTATATTTTCTAAGGATCACTCTGGCTGATGTGTTGAAAAAAAAAGCACCTTAAGAAGACAAACAGGGAAATTAGTTAAGGGGCTACTGCAAGAGTACAGGTGAGAGATCACTGTGGATTTGAAAAAATTGGTAACTGTGAGAAGAGTTAAGACTGTGAGAAGAACAGGTTCAGGGACAAATATCAAAAATTCTGTTTTACATATAATAAGTTTGAAATGCCTACTGACATTCAGGGAAGCATGTGGAGTAGGTGGTTGTATATACAAATCAATAACTTAGAGTAGAAGTTGCCACAGATGATCTACTGTGTCAGATGCTACTGAGAAATCAAGGAAAGTGAAGGCTGAAAAATGACTACTAATTTGACAGAATGAGTGACTTGACAAAGCATGATGGGAATGACTTTTTTCGTGCTTGGTAGAAGAGGAATTAGAGGCAATAAATAACAGACAACTCTGTAGAAGGATAATAGTTGGAGGGAAATGTGGGACAAAAGGAGGTTTTTGATTGTTTTGTTTTTACATGGGAGATATTCAGCTAATTCTCATGCTGATGTGGATAATCTTGTACAGCGCTACTCAAAATACTGGTCCATAAACTATGTCTGAGAAGTCCACCAAGAGATAATAAGTTTGTGCCAGAATGTAAATAAATGCACCACTTCTTTTATTGACAGCGCCTCACTATGGAGAAAAAAAAAATGTCAGGTGAATTAAACTGTATGTTTAAGGACATAATTCTTTTACATTTGGGGAAAAGTCCTTATTTTGTAGCAGATTAGTAACAAACATTTTGTGGGTTTTAGTTTAGTAGCAAAGTGGGAGGGAGAAAATTGTTGAAACAATAAAGAAAAGAGACATATAGAGAATGGTAGTTGCATCCTGCTATTGCTAGCCCAAGGAACTGCACTGTTTGTTAGTTTTATCAAACTCTGTCCACACCCAGGTTCAATGTGCCATTTGTTGCCTGCCAGGATCCTGACTGATATATTTATCAAACCTTTATTAATGCCTTCTGGGCATCAAACTCTCCTGTCAGATAATAGGTCGATAATTAGGTTAGTTAGCAGATAGACACATAGATAGATAGATAGATAGATAGATTAGATAGATAGAGACAGATAGATATCGATAGATAGGTGTCATTGTAAATCATTTAAGTTTTGGTTGAAAGAAGGAAGAACAGAAACTATGTGAAATTTCTTTGCAAAACACTACCTTCTTACTCCTGGCTGTGCATTAAAACCACCTGGGGCACTTTAATAATATACCCCTTCTCAGGAGACAGAATCTGATTTTATTCATCTAAAGTGGATTCAGAGATTAGCATTCTTAAGTTTCCCTAGGGGATTCTAATGTACAGCCAGGCTTAGGAACTTGTTTAATAAGGATTCAGAGATATAAAAGCCTTGCTGAGTGAACTCCAAGAAATAACAGTATAGCAGAGGGAAAAGGCCGTGTAAATAAATAGCTTCATTCAGTGGACATTAAACAGAAAGGTCATTTATGAAAATAATTTAAATTGATATTATTGATAAAATTATGAGTCCATATTTAAGTAGATAATCATATGCAAATTACTTGGACATCTATACAACTGGTTATTTAAAATAACAGTAATCATAATAGCCATACTTACAATGCAATTAGTAGGTATGAAGCATGAATCTAGTGCTATACTTATATTAACTCTAATATAAACTCCATACAATCCTAATGGCCTAGGTATTGTTACTAACCAGTTTTTACAGATGAGGAAACTGAGGCACAGAGAAGTTAAGTAACTTGTATATGGCCACATAACTATTTTATGTTGTTTCAAACTGCCTTTATGCATTTCTGCTGCCAAAATTAACCACTCTCCCTTTGCAAGTTAGCCCAATGTCAAATCATTATAGTATCATTTCTAAGATGTTGTCTTTTGCTGTCTTTTGCTTAAGCAAACTTAACTTGCTTCCATACTGTCCTCTTCAATTCTTTGTTCATGTACAGCTTCATAATCTCTTATTTTCTCCAAAATTCTTCCTGCACATTTTTTATCTTCTTACTTATTTTTATTTCAGGAATCCCAAAGTTTTCTATAGCAGGCAAATTATCAAAGATTACTCTACCATTTATTGTACATTCCTGTGATATAGGCCCTAATTAATTGTCTATTATTCCTGACTTCCCTTAGTCTTTACAAAAGGCTTGAAAGCTAAGACATTACTTACATTTTGCAGCTGCTTTAAAGGTTCATTATCTTGCCCAAGGTCACAGATCTAATAAGTGGTTGAACTGGAATTTAAACCCCCCAGTTCTAATTCCAGAGTTCTTAATGACTGCAGTTTGCTGTGCCATTAGAAAGACTGATCTCCCAAATTAGAACATAAGTTCTATCTCTTTGGTGCTACTTGTCCTTTTGCATTAAATTGTCCCATGGCCAGAACAAAGTGGCCAACTATCAAAGAAAATCAGCCTTTCTACCCCTGGGGCCATGAAGAGCAGCAAAAATGCTTTATCAGAGCTTTTCTTTTACCATTTACTGTCTACTGTATGAAGTAGTAAAGATGCTGAGTTTTAAAAAGTGGCAGTATAGCCTTCATTAATAAATGTTCTCAGGTATGAGTTGCTGCGACATCTTTGTTTATAGCAGCAACCTATTGATATTTTATAAATATATATATTTTTTTCATCATCAAAATATATCATATAACTTACCAAGTTCAAATTCCTAGAAGATACAAAAACAAAGAAATGCATAGGAAAGCATAAAAAAGAAGTTGATTTCCTGTCCTGGATTTAGAGAGAGATCCTGGGTTTACCTCAAGTGTTATGTTTCATCTGTCTTTATAACTTCTGACCAAATATGTATATATATATTGCAAGTGTACTCTTCTTCTGAAAAATTTAATTGCCATTCATTTTCCTAGTGTGGAGTAACATGGATTAGATTCAAGTCAAGTAGGTTAAATTTTTCTATGTTACATTGTTTAAACTGTGTAAGTTTTTTTCTCACAAAGTAATTCTGTGTCCCTGACTCCTTCCTCCCTGGTGGAGGATAGACAGAGATGAGAACTGTTCTCCATTACAATCCCTACAGAAATGTTTTCATCATAGAAAACTTAGTAAAGGGAAGGCCAAAGGAAATGAGAGCAGTATGGGGTGGGCTAGATAATAGGCATGAAAGAAACAGAATACTTCAGAGAAGAGTTTGTGGTCCAATCACTCAGCCTTAGAGGCAACAGAGAACTCTAGATGGACCACTAGTTTCCTTCAGAAATTATTAGCTAGTGGTACTAGTTCAAGCTTGTAACAGTTCCTGATTTTTAATGAGCATTTGAAAAATATATCCAGGAGATGTGTCTGATTAGAAATAAAGGACAATAGAAAGAGATCCAGACGCAAAGAGGAGAGCTGTCATAAATTAACAAAGTTTTACCAATGAGAAATTAAAATAGAAACTTGGGAACAGGGTGCATGGGGAAAAAAAAAAAAAAAGGCAGCAAGTAAGTACTTAGCCATGGTAAGCCCTTTGAAAATGCTCACTGAGTGAAGAATGAATAAATAGTGAGGAGAGAGAATGGACATATGCAATATAAATTAGGTTGAGAAACTGCAGCCTGTTGCTCATGTGGAAAGCCAGGGACTCTAATCACCTTCCACACACTGGATCGCATTGGCTCACTTTTCAATTGTCCAAGAAAAAATATGTCCTGACTCAGACTTGATTAAAAAATCAGTCTCATACATTCAACCACTTCATGATCGTATTCACCTTAGTGTCATCCTAAACCCCTCACTTTTTCTCAGTCCCCACATCTACTGTTTCACTAATTCCTCCTGCCGCTGCTTGTTACCTATTTCTCAGATCCATCCCCTTGTTAGTATTCTTTCAGCCAGTGTCTCAGTACCTCAGCATTTCACGCCTGGACATTTAAAACATCTTCCCTTCTGGTTTACCTGTCCTCTTCAAACCATCCCCTTCATTGCTCAGAGTAAATATCTGAAATATAAATCTTGCCCAGTTATTCTCTTTCATGACACCTTTACTGTCTAGCATTTATCTCTTGAGTAAAATCCAGTATCTTCATCAAGGTATTAAAGGTTCTCCATGATTAAACCTTAATGACCCTCTTTTCTTCACTTCCCCCATTACCTATCATTCACTATATGCACCAATGATATTTTGTTTCTGGAACAAGTCATGTTATTTTCGATCTTCTTTCCTTGTTCATCTTATATAGTTGTCCTGGAATACCCTTCCATCACATATTATTCAGGAACTTCTGCTCTCCCTTTTATCCAACCACAGCTATACTACGCTTCCCTGAGTCTGAACTATTCTGCACAGATTTGTTTGCTAACCTCTTTTGTAAAGGTACTGTAATTTTCAAATGTACTAATGCAAACAGAAAATATTTTAAATTGATTGTTTTGAACATATAAAATATTAAAAAATATGTTCAAGATTGTAACAGTACAGACTTCCCTACTAATTACTAAAAGGAATTAAGTTGGCTATATTCCACAAATTGTTTTCACCAGTCTTTTGCTATTCTTTTATTTACCATTGTTACATTAACAATATATGTTTTTAAGAAGAATCACCATTGTGCAACAGTATAAAACAAAATATCATCTTCACTGCATTTTAATACCTCAGATAATGATCATTTATATGTGTGTGAGTGTAAATATATATATAGTATAGAACATCATAGTGTAGACTCAGATATAAAGGCAGAAGGGGCCAGGGCTATTGTGCTTATCTTATCATATTTTATCTGTTCAAAGAACAAATAAATATATAAAGACTAAATTATATTAAGTCACTTCTAATGATAAAACAAAAGGTTTCATAAATTTCTTAATTATAGCTACTTAACCATTATTTTATAGGAGAAATACCAAATGAAAAAGTTTTGAACACATAGTCTCCAAATTTATCATTAAGCATAAATATGATAAATTGAAAATTTAAACAAATATATGAAATATACTTTTATTTAAGAGTAAGATAAACTTAGGCTAAATTACTTTTAATCAAAGTACAAGCTCAAGAATTTTTAGAAAAATGTAACTTGTCTTGATACAGAAACTTACTTTTTGGGATACTTTTCTTCTTATTTGCCTTGTTCTAATTTTGATATTTTTATTAAACCTTCAAAGAACTGTATATTGATTTTATATAAAATTATGAACAGCATATTTAAAAATTTTTGCTTATAAATGAAAATGTTCTCTTTACATTCATTCAACAAATCCTTTAAATCTCCCTTAGTAAGCAAATATAACAATGGAAGCCATGAATGTATTTCTGAAAGACGTTTTTCCCATTACTTAGTTCATTTTAACAGCTTAGAACTTGCTAAAATGTCACCTGTGTTACTTCTGTTGGAAGTGTTTCTTTTTTAAAGCCATGTAGCAAAATAAGATATTATGTTGGACCACTAATTATATCTGAAGATATAAAAAGTTTAAACCTTTAGTGAAATTCAATATTTTCAGCTGCCTTTAAATGAGAAGGAAAAGGCTTAGTTGCAATTTTCTAAAATATAGGGCCACTAGCAAGAAAAAAAAGAAAAACAACAAAAATAAAAAAACACAAGAATTTCCTGTGTGGGAAAATCAGAGAAGCATCTATACTTCATAATCCTGTCCAGAGCCCAATGTATATTAATGTAGCACTTTGAAAGTAATATAGTTCCCACATGAAACAGGATTATTCTCTGTACCCCAAATTATATTTCTGTTCATTTGAAAGCAAAATTTGTTTGCACAAATTTCAATAATTACTTAAAAATAATTTAAGTAAAAATAAATTACTTAAATTTACTTAAATTTAATTTACTTACTTAATTTAATTTACTTAAATTAAATTTACTTAAATTACATTTACTTAAATTACATTTACTTAAATTAAGTTTTACTTAAATTTATTTAAATTTACTTAAATTAAATTTACTTAAATTTAATTTAAGTAAAAATAAATTACTTAAAAATAATTACTTTAAAATTATGTAAAAATTGAATTTAATAGAAAACATTTCCATTTTATTTTTTTATTTTTTATTTTTTTGGCCACACCACACAGCTTGTAGGATCTTAGTTCCTCGACCAGGGATAGAACCCGTGCTCCCAACGGTAGAAGCGCAGGGTCCTAACCACTGGACTGCCAGGGAATTCCTTTTATTTTAAATCAAAATAATTAACATATAATAGATACAGTTTTTCTGGACTAAAAATAGAAATAAAGGTCCTTATTTTCAGATACATTATTTTGGCATGTGGATTCAAAGAGTTATGATAGATGACACATTGTTATTTAGATAAAGTGGTCAGGCTATTAAATTTCAAGTAATATTTGTGGTATTAATAAAATATATTGTGGGGACAAAGGAAGGAGAAAAATTCACTGTTCTGTTAAATATATTTGATAGGGTTTTTCCCTATAAAATATATCCCTCACCTCTTTCTTGGACTCCATATCAAATTGTTAATATTTTCATCAGGTTGTACAACAAATCTTTAAGCTCAACATGTCCAAAACAAAGTCTTTACATTTTACTAAAACCTTATTTTCATATTCTCCACCCCTCACCATGATGACTCATCTTCTTCAGAAACTTAAGAATCATCTTCTTCTCAACCTCCCATCCATTCTTTTTCTCAATTACTTGTTTAAATGATCCCATCTCTTAGAAAGAGGGATATACCTTTATCTCATCTCAGCCATTTATTCTTTTTGTTTTTTTACTTGACTCACTATAGTCTTCTAACTGGTCTCTATGTCCCTAGTATATGCCTTCTTCATTCCAAATTTATCTTTATAAAGCATAAATTTGATCATGTAATTTTCTGCTTCACTAACACAAACCAGCCAAAGGCCAACCAACCAATTAAGAAAAACAAAAAACTTTGATAAATCTGTGTGGATTATATTATGTGAAATCAGTTTAGGAAATTAATTTTAAATAATATATAGTAAAGTATAAACTTCTTGGAATGTCATATTGAAGCTTTTATAATTTGCCTACTACTTATTTTCAGTATGTTTACAAACAACATGGAAAACAACAAAGAATCTGGCAATTTAATTAAATGAAAGTCAGATAAAGAGCTCTACTGAATACTTATTTTCTAACTACAAGCAGTTAAAGGTGTTGACACTTTACCTCTGTAGCCCTCAGCACATTTAGCGTAGTACCGTGGACAGAACAGCTGTTTGGTAATAGTATGTATTTGAATGAGAAGTAAAATAATTTGCCCAAAGAACTTAGCAAGAACCTCACTTAATAAAATAGTTTTTAATTCAGAAATATGTGCATAATCAAAGACAAAGAAATGCCATCTGGTGATAACTTACACAAAGCAGCTGCATTAAATGACTTCTACCGCTAATAGAAGGTAAACCAGAAGTTTGGGGTTGACAATATAACTTTTCAAGCAAAAAATCATATTAAAGGTAAATAATTATAAATACACTATTGTTCACATAGTTCACCTTGTTAACTAAAACATTCACCTTCAGGATATTTGGCTGGAGTCAAGTAGAGTTTCACTGATGATACAATGGAGCCAATCTCATTAATTATAACTTCCAAGTGCGATACATACATACACACATGCATGGAATATGATGTATTAATACAGTAGCACTTGTATACAAATGAAACAAATATGAGGGCATGCTCAAAAATGTTTTACCAATACAACTGTATAATCAAAAATATTTCTATATTGTGGTTGTAAACATGTGAACTAAACACAGAAGAAGAAAAAAAAAACTTTTTGTAAGTATTTTTAACAACTTCCTAAATAGCTTTGATACAAAGTTACAGGAGCCAGAATTCCATGAAATACCAATGTCTTACTTTATTTGGGTATGAATAAAATAAGGTAAGATTCATAATGAAAAATATTTCTAGATCTTACCTCTAGTATAGATTTCAGTAGTTTATTTGAAGCCAAAATGTTCAATTCCCAAGTCAGACAGTGAAAGAAAAGGGTGAAAAGATTAAATTAGCTATGTATTTTTTACATATATTCTACATATATTTATAAACATATATGTTTATATGTTTTACAACATATTTATTTATAATATGAAAATTAATTGCAGTCTACTTCAACTAGAATCAGCTTATTTAGGAATTCCATTGGCGATCTCCTTTTTTGTAGGTGATTGAGGTATTTCTATTCAGCAGCACATTTAATGAGAAATAAATGAAACTAGGGCATGGTCCCTCCAGTAAGTGCTACTTGAGTTGGCTCCATGTTAGTAAATAAATTAGAAGAGTGAATGAGGTCATTTGAAGATGTCCCATGGTTAATTGAAACAGAGATTGCATCTACTTCTTTAAAAAAAGACATGGGTGACTTCTTAATCAGCCCTCCACTTTTTTCTTATGGAAATTTCTGTACTAGAAAATGGCTCGACTCTGGGGAGAAATTTGTTTGAATAGTCACACCTTCACAAAGGAGAATATTGTTCAGTACTGAGGTTTTAAAGAAGGAGAGATTTTTTCCAGTAACAGATACTGTTAGCAATGCCTCATAAGACTTTTAAATCAAACACATTGAAATTAGGACTCTCAGGGGTCCACTGAGCCATTCCGCTAAAAGAGCAGCACTGGTCTGACTATTCCTGCTGAAGCTGGAGATTAATGCTGAGATTTGGGAGGAAATATGACTACAGAAATGTAAAAACACTTTAAGTTACAAATTATTTTAAAAACTCATTGAAGTTCAAGAAAAAATATAACAATAAATTATTATTTTCTTAATTTATACAATACTCGTTTGGCCCCCAAACAATGCAATATTCACTGTTAGTTTAATAGGCTTCAATTTCCATTAGCAGTATTTAAATTCCTTTATGTTAATGAATGATCTGCATTTACACATAATAGCTTTTAATAAAAGTTATGGACTAAACCTTTTAGTTATTAATAATCTAATATTTAGGTGTAGTGCTAAGGATAAAAAAGAAAATAAAAACTGACATTTCATTTTGTCCCAGCAAATAACTGAAATTAAGTATCTGTCTGAGATCATCTTAGTCTACTCTAAAAGGAGAGTGAGCAATTCTACCCCCAACCTCTGATTGCTCTTGAAGACCAAAAGGCAGACTTACACTTTCATCTACTTCTGCTAGAAAAAAAGTTTTACTCCTGGAAGTTTTCATGTAGAATCTGCATGTTACATTGGTTATTTGTGGCCATGTCATATTCTTAAATTATTTTTAACAAAATTGATGATAGAATAGTGTCATATGCCAGGGATGGGAGGTATTTGTGGGATAGCAGTGAGTGCGGTGGTTAAGAGTTTAATATTGGAATCAGATGGCATGGTTTGGATTTGGATCCCAATACTTATTTGCAGTGTGACCTTCATAAAGTTACTTACTTTGCTTACATTTCATTATCTGTAATATATGGTTAATAATAGTATCTTATAGTGCCATTGAAAGGAACACATTTAAAGTACTTAGAAAAGTGCCTGGCACATACAACACTAAAATAAATAATAGCTATTATTCTCAGAATAATAATTATTACTATAAGACATAATTTTCCTCAAAAAAAGAATTTCTTTCAGTCAAAATTTTGTTATGACTAAGAAAATTACACAGAATAGCATAAATGTTATTAAGAGCAAATAACACATTTTACAATAATAGTTTGAAAATAAAATCAACTTATGGTGTTCAAATTGAATAACATAAAGAACCCTGTATATTAATCAAATACAGAATGGATATACTATCACAGTAATTGTTATTCAGTAGTTACTCTTTAAACATTGCCAACAAAGATCTTATCATCTAGTAGGAACAAATAAAATTCATAATATTAGTTGTACATAATTCAATACAATGTAAATTTTATGAATCTGTCATTAGGGCTTTCTTTATCATTCTGAAATTGAGTTCTGATCCTAGTAGAGAATTTTTATGTAATATCATAACTAATTGTAATGAAGCTATCACTAACCTTTCAGTAGCGCAGACAGCTTCATCTAGGATAGGTCATCAAAGACAAGTGATATTTGTACCATTTAATACAATGGGCAAAGCCTCCTTTATCTCACAGCTGTTTACTTCATTGATTCTGCCCTCCTTCCTGAAAATCAGAACCAATAGGGATTTTGATTAATTCCTTCAGTTGTATATTTAGGCCTTTATCCCTAACTTGTCTTAAACAAATATATCCACAAGATAGCTAGCTAGCTAGATAGATAGATAGATAGACAGACAGACAGGTAGACAGACTACAAGAATCATGGGTACTTGAAGTAACAAGTCATTCTCGTTCTCTAATAATTCAAGTAAAACATCTTTTCTTAAATGGGAAAAAAATAAGCAAAAAAACTCATTGAGACACTCTAATAAGAAACCTTCTGTCCACCAGTATGATACATTATTATTCATTGTTTCAGTGTACTAAAATTTGCTACAATTTAAAAGTTGAAATAAATAAGTTGGGTGGGGGTCAAAATATAAGATGCTTCCAAAATGTAAAATCAAAAGTAGAATTAAAAACCTCAAGGCATCCTTTCCACAATTCAAAAAAAAAAAAGAATTTTGCATTCCAGTGTAGCATATGCGCAACTCAGAACATGATGTCGAGGCAATTACGTTATTAACTGTTTTCTAAGAAAAGCAGATGGTAAAATAAATTACGTTCTTGGGAATTTTTCTTAGACTTCCTATTTCTAGAGAGCATTCTTCCATGAAGAATTAAAACAGAGTTAGTGAAAGGGCTCCCATATTGTCGCTTAATGGAGAAATGTTTACCTGTCCACATTACCAGTGAAATTTTGCTATTCTGGATTTATTATTTTGGGTAAAAATCCAGTCTTTAAAATAGGAACACCTGAGGATAATTTTAAGTTTTCATTGGTTTTATTTGGGTACCAGAGAAGATAAAGGTCTGCAGCTGGTCCAGACACCTGTTGGGAGTCTGCTCTTATAAGTTTAATGAGCTGTTCTAAAATATGCATTGAGTATAGACTTGGAACAAGTAACCAGTATGTTATACAGGTATCCCCCACTTTTTATTTTATTTTATTTATTTATTTTTTATACAGCAGGTTCTTATTAGTTATCTATTTTATACATATTAGTGTATATATGTCAATCCCAATCTCCCAATTCATCCCACCACCACCACTACCCCAACTTTTCAAACGTTTGCTTCACGCCACTTCATTTTCATGAAAGATCTACATTAGTACCTGTTTTCACTAACGAAAAGAAACCTGAAGAGGATTTTTCACTTTTACGAAAAGAAGTGAAAGATGAAAATGGCGTTCAGCATTGTTTTTCAGTTAGCTGCTGTAGAGGCAGCGTGCACCCTGGGCAGTGAGAGCGACACCACGAAGCTCCTTTCCTGGGAACTACACTCGGCATCTCAGCGTCAAGCTGCCACAGCTTTCAACTATGTCTGTTGCATCTATGCTTTATCTCAATATATTTTGTGCATCTATTAGTAAGATGTGTCCTAAGGTAATTGCTTCTTCGCTTTACTCTCTATGGCTTACAAAGTGTTTCATAGGATTGCTTTGTTTTTGGATAGTGGGGGAAACCTGTACCCCTCTTTTCACATAGCCAGAACACAGTCTTGGACACTGAGGGTTGAAAGTGAAGTGGTACTCCTCACTATTACACCTAAGAAATCACTCACAAAATATGTGTTTCTAATCTCCACAGCTCTGAGCTCTGCTGGTTGAGGTCTTACTTCCTAAGAGGACAAAGGAAGTCCACTAGGGGATGCAACAATTCCGTTTTCCTTGTGGCGGAGATTGTACCCTGACTGTATTCAGCTTCTTAAACCACCCGTCAACAGGCAAATAAAGGATTTACTGTATTGGCTGTGGTGATTGACCCTGATTATAAACGGGAGATAAAGTTGCTGGTGTACCTTGGGATCAAGAAGGAGTATGTATGGAAGCCAGTAGATTTTGTAGGCTGCCAATGAATACTTTGCACAGAAATAAATTAATGAAAAATTACAGCAGATATCAACAGGTTCATAAATGGCTCAGACACTTCAATAAAGATTTTGGTCATATCATCATGACCAGCTGAAGTGGTGGCTGAGGGAAAAATATGAAACACATGGTGAAGAAAGAAATATAGACACCAAAAATGGCTTTGTGAACAATTGCAGGAAAAAAAAAAAGAATGGGATAACTATCAGTATTTTCTCCCTTGCTTTGTTATGGACATGTTTGCATATGTATAGACCAGTTTTTGTTCTTTCTTCTTCTATTTCTCTACAATTTAATATAAGGTACGTTGGTGGTGGTTAGCCTTGTCATATAGGCTTTAAGATGTCAAGAGGCTTTGTGACTGAGCTAGGTGATGGGAACTAACAGTAACTGCTGCGAAAGTGCATCTTTCCTTTGGAGGAGAGAGTAAACATGTCTTCATCTATTTAAAGGCAGACTCCCCTGTTCAGTATTGATTTCTCCAATGGGAGGCACTCACAAGAGACTTTATGGCAAAAAAGAAACAAAAGCTGCTGTCCCTCAACAGGCAGGTGGGTTCAGGGGCTTCATCAAATGGCAGATATATAGTTTTACCAGAGGTTTCACGGCCTTCTCCCTGAAAATTGCCTACTTTGAGGTTACACACAGCTGGGATTGTCAGCAGCAATTCCCAGTGATTCTTGCACTTTCTGATTTACTGAATGCTGGAAGCCGCTTCCCTGTCCTATCACTCTCCAGGCTCTTCTCTGGTTTTGTAAACTTTTGATTTCCTATATTAATCCTTCTTGTCTCAATAACAGAGAAGTTTCTCTTTTCCCATTAGAACTCTGTCTGATACAGTAATTACTATATTTTCTCCTAACAAACACTTGAAATTACTGCTCTGAGGAAAATGAAAGCTTCTCTTCTCAACATAATTCATATCCCTAAAATCTCAGCTTCTCCCCATATTTTGGATAAAACTGAAGGTTTGTGTATTTTGAAAGGAGATCTAAAGTGACTTTTATCTCCACTAATATAATAGCTCTCACTGTGATAGAGGAAGACTAGAGTTGATTACATCCTGACTTAGACCTCCATTCAGCATTTTCTTCTTTTTGAATCAGGTCCCTCCACCACTTTGTACTGTGTCTATCCCGAGTGAACGAAGAATCCAGTGCTCATATAATCTGTCAAATACCAGTATGTATACTTCCCATCACTCTCGCCTACTTTTCAACAGCTTTCTATCAGGTGTGCTATACTTTCTGCATGTGCACCTTGTATTATTCATCAAACTTTTCTCCTATCCAGCCTTTCTCCAACCATACAGGCCCATTCTTCCCAAAACTACTTTAATATTTCAAGATAAGTTTTGGCAATTTATGTTCACTTTCCTTCATAAGGACCACAGACAAAGGCAATTTAGTCAGTTAAAAACTAGATGATTTGTAAGCACAAAGAAAGTTGGGATAGTGAGTGGAACTCTTAAGTCTCAGTGTCTTTAAAACTTCTTATGTATTGGGGGTGAACAAACTCTTTGCTGGTACTACATAAGTTGACAAGGTGTAAAGCGTGTATAGACATTTCCTACGATAACTCCTAACAGCAGTTTATTCGCTCTGCTCCCGTTCTATATAGATCTCCTCTAATACTTCCTTAATGTTCTTTCCACTAACAGGTCATTTATAGAATCATTTAAACGATGTTAGACAGGCAGAGTTCCTGGTGCATAGAGGCTCTTGAGCTGTTTCTGCACACCACTTCTTTTCACATGTTTATAATGAGGCCTTTTTTTTCCCAATTTAATTCAACTTTATTTAACAGCATTGCCTAATTATCAACCATTGCCCTGGAATACAATTATGTTCATCCTTTCCAGAAATAGTAAAAAAGATACATTTCTCCTATAAATGTATTACTTTAAATTTTACTTAGTCTTTCTTTGTAAAACTGAATTATTTTAATTATAAAAGCAATACATGCTTTTATATTAAAAAATAAAGATATTTTTAAAATAACATTAAACAGAAGAAAATATTGGGTTGGCCAGAAAGTTCGTTCAGGTTTTTCCATAATGTGGGAAAAAACCTGAACGAACTTTTTGGCCAACCCAATATCTGTGGCTCCCATTCATCTCCAAACCTTTGCCCCAAAGTAACAGGTTTTTCATTTAATATTTTTATTTTTAATACCACTTACCACCATATCTTTATACCTAAAGCTACACCTCTACTTGTTGATTTATCAGAGTTATGTAGTAACTTTTGACACCAGCAATGAAAACTATGAAATTAATGTGCTTTACTTCTCGTCTATCTTAGCCACTCCATTTTCCAACTGAAATAAGTGTATAGACATTTTTCGTTTTTTTAATTACATATGGTACTTAAAAACTTATTTTAAAACATTTTTATCAAGGAAAAAAAATCAAGGAATAAGTACACATGGTTGCAAGAACTGATGAGCTTATGATAAAAAGAGTACTAATCTCTCCTTCTTACCCCACAGGGAACATTTTAAATCTATTTTTATTTTCAGTTTTCTGGGTGCTGTTACCTCAACAATTCTAGATAAATAAATATATACCTCTATTATTTTATATATTTTTAGATTATATATATATATATATATATATAGACTCTCTGGGGGGAAAAAAAAAAAATTAGAATATCACTCACTTACCCTACCCTCTTTCTTTTCTTTGTCTCCTCCTAATGGGAACCAAAAAAAAAAGAGAACAATGCCTTGAAAGCCAATGAAGAAAGTATATCAAAGAGAAGTGTGTATAACCAGTAGGGTTATATTGCATGATAGGTAATGAGAGAAGGACTAAGAATTTATCATTGAATTTTATAAGATGAAAGATATTGGTGTTTATTACAACAGCAGTTTTTATGGAGTTGTTGGGGAAGAGGTTGATTAGAGTGGTTTTAAGAGACAGCGAGAGGTGAGGAGTTGGAGACATGGATTATTGACTGTTCATTTCAGAAGACTGACTGCATAAAAGACTAGAGAAATGGAGTAGTAGTTGGTGGGGGACACAAAATCAAGAGAAGTATTGTTTTAATTAAAGTTCAGAGAAACACTAGCATTTTGGAACCCTGTTGGGTATGAACTAGAGAGTGAAAAAAATTATGATGTAGTAGAGAAAGGAGAATCGCTGGAATGATGTTCTTTTTTTTTTTTTTTTTTTTTTTTGGAATGATGTTCTTGATTAGGAGAAAACATAGATGATCTAGTGCTCAAGAGGATAGGACATGGTAGGTGGGTAAATAGAATGATGAGAGTCTGTAAAATTTTCTTTTTGATTGATTTGGATTTCTCAGTGAAGTAGGAAATAAGGTTACCACTTGTGACTTTGTAAGACCAGTAACAGAAGATGTAAAATAATTATCCAGGATAATATAGACCCACATCATTACTGCCCATAGGTTACAAATGATTGTGATTTGAAGCAAGATTTCCTTTTGACTGGAAAAAAGAAAAGAAAAGAAACTACTTAGTTTGGAGGGATATAATATTTTGAATAGATATTTTGTAATTAAAAAATAAAACCCTAGGGAGAGTGGGAGGGAGGGAGATGCAAGAGGGAAGAGATATGGGAACATATGTATATGTATAACTGATTCACTTTGTTATAAAGCAGAAACTAACACACCATTGTAAAGCAATTATACCCCAATAAAGATGTTAAAAAAAAAAAGCCAAATAACATTTGCAAATAGAAAAGAAAATTAAAATTACATGTGAATATCTTAACACCTCATACACAGATTAAGAGACTTAATTGATGGGCTTATATTTCAACTCAGTAATTTTTATCCAGGGTACTAGAGTTTTTAAATAAGAATGGAGAGACAGGTTACAGGCATAATTGTGTGTATGTTTTCAGAAAGATAGAATATTTTTAGTAAACATCAGAATAATCTTTTCTTTTTAAACAATAAGAGCTACTACTTTTACTGGTCTTCTGTGAATAGAGCATTCTTTTTTTTTAAACTTGCTTTTGCAATAGAAAAAATCAAGTTGCTTAACACAATAGCATGTAAACCCTGTCATTGGCGCTCTTACCTCATCTCATACTACGCTACCCTTGGATCATTCTATTTCAGCCACAGCGGCCTTTTTATTGTTACATGAATATGCCAAGCACCTACATACCTTAAGGATTTATACTTACTCTTCTCTCAACCTGCATATATGCTTATATTTCATATACTCTCACTGTTAAAAATTTTACTGTCATAAACAAAGCACCTATGCTCTCTCATTTCCTGCATTGTTTTACTTTACAGAACTTATTACCATCAAGAAATGATGTTTCACTTATTTGTGTATAAACTTTCTCCTCCCATGTGAATATGTAAAGCCGGGATTTCAGTCTTTTTGATTTGTTATTCCCAGCACCAAGAATCATGTGTTACATGATAGTCAATAAAATTGTAGAATTGAAAAAAAAAATCAAACAATTAGGTACTCAAAAGGTAATTATTTTTCTTTTTATTATGATTTCTGGCAAACTTAACAATTACACATTCCCTTTTTAACATCATATAAGGCTGTCTTGTGCCATGACTGGATTTTGTTTTGTTTTTGTAACATAGACCATCCTCTGTGTACCTCCTTTTGTGCTTGCAGAAAGCTCATTTTTAGTATCCTCTTTATGAATTGTACTGTCAGGAGGTTTTTTTTCATTCAACATACTTGAAAATTGTTTATGAATAATTATCGCTGGGTATTTTCATTCCTTTCTGGTTTTGATGCACAGTAACTTATTAGTTAACCCTCCGCCCTGAGTATATTCTAATCTTGATGTAGCATTCTATAGTACTTCTCTGTGACTATCAGAGAAAGATTTTAGCCTTCTTTTGGTAGAAAGAAAATTCTTGGCAAGGACTGAGTTTTTAATAGAGCCGCAAATAGACCATCCATTCTCATGTTTGAATCAAAGACAACATGAAACTTCATATATAAAGCCACTCAAGACCCACTCCCCACCTCCCCAGTTTTAGCTACTGAGGCATATTGCTGCCCCACTACCACGTAGGCTACAGTGCTACACAATAATATTTATTTATTGAATAAAATTAATACTAGTGTGTTTCTTTTGTCCCCAAAACTAATTCTAACTTCTAAAGAGTCTTTTGTTGTTATTGTTATTTTTACTATTTCTTCCACAAATCTTTAGGACCTTTATCCAAGGGAACAGAACTGGAGGAGAGTGAGGGCCACCAGTTTCTAGTACAGATTTTGGATTGAGGTTAATTTTTTTTTATCTCTTTTTTTATTTGCAATAAATTTCTGCAGAATCAACCTCAAAGAGGATTGTATATGATACCCTCCTCTGTAACCAACATGATATTTGTATTGCTCTTTAGTTTAGATGGCATGGTAATATAACTAATATTTATTCATCTTACAAAAATTGATAGTGGAAACAGATATGCCCTTCAATTCACAATTTCCAACATATATTTAATTCTGTTCTGGTTGCTTTATTGTAGCATATTCATGTTATTTTTATCTGCAAATTAGAAGAAAAAGGCAATTTTGCTGAAAATATAAATAATAAAACAATTCATTTTAGACATTTTGCTAACAACTGTGTGATAAATAAAAAATCATGACTTATCAAAAGCCCATCCAGAATGTACTGTTTGGTTTCAGTATGAAGCCCCGTACATTTTAACAAAATATTTTACACTATTCAGTTAATTTATTGTTTCCTTAATGATTAACTTTAAAATTCTAACTTTTTTCAAAGCAAACTTCCAGCTATTTCAAAGGAATTTTTCCATTTCTTTTTAGTAAAAAAGTGTAAAGTGTAGTCTACCTCAGTTCTGCCATTAATCCAGTTGTTATCCATTAGAAATTATGTTCAACAGGGGCTGGGAATTTGTCTCGTAACATATAAGAGTGTCTAACTTACTTATAATAGGTAGTCAGTAAATACTCATTGAATGAATAATTTCCTGGCAAACTCAATAGTCTGGATCTTAATTTCCTTTTCTTTAAAAAGTTGGAGTTGAATGGGGATATCCAGGATTAACATTCAAGATTTTATCTGATAAAATTATAAAACTAGTCTAAGAATTTGTTCTTGGACCTGACAACTGAGAAATAAATTTTTAGAATTCTGCTTGTCTATTTAATCAAGGGAAGATAATTAAATTAATTTAATACCAGTGAAAGTGAATTTATCTCTGCAGTAAGCTACTATTCAGCTTTTCAGTTGAAAGTTAGATACATGCTTGTAAAATAGTTGTATACATATAATAAACCATAAATTAAAACATTATCTGACTACATATGCCACAGATTTTTTTTTCTTTTTATGTATTGTCCTAAAATATAATTTCATCCAGGAAAATAGGATTTTTCCAGGAGAAAAATCCAGAAGCCTGAAATTTCTGTCGCTCTTCATTCTTCATCATTATGACCTAATGATGTTATATTTGATAAGCATGTCAGTTCTGATGTGTATTTGTCTCTCCTGAATTGTAAAAAGCACATTTCAGTTACTCAGGCTAGAGATTTTATTCTTTAAACTGTTCACGGTGCCTCTGGCCACACTTAGAATTTAGATTGCAAAGGAATGTTCAGTCTTCCATCTAATAGCATTCAGCCTATTGAATATTTAATTAGTTTTCTTAAAATGGTAAACAGTTGGAAATACTTTCCTCCTAAAGGGACAGCATTCTTTTTCTATTCTCTTATGAAGCTAATATATTTTATTTTAATTGCAATACTTACCATTAACAAAAAAGACTGAACATGTTTTGTCATTTAATTCCTATTTATTTATAAAATATTACTACAAAGAACAGAAAATTGAGTTACTACTGTATGTAACACATTAAAAGGGGCAGTGTAGCCAAGGACAGTAGTATTACTTGAAAGCATGGGCTACATAGTCAAGCCGCACATCTGAATTCTTTTTTTTTTTAATAGATCTTTATTGGAGTATAATTGCTTCGCAATACTGTGTTAGTTTCTGTTGTACAACAAAGTGAATCAGCCGTAGGCATACATATATCCCCATATCCCCTCCCTCTTGAGCCTCCCTCCCATCCTCCCTATCCCACCCCTCCAGGTTGTCACAAAGCAGCAAGCTGATCTCCCTGTGCTATGCTGTTGCTTCCCACTAACTATTTTACATTTGGTAGTGTATATAAGTCGCTGCTACTCTCACTTCGCCCCAGCTTCCCCCTCCCCACCCCGTGTCCTCAAGTCCATTCTCTATGTCTCTGTCTTTATTCCTGCCCGGCCACTAGGTTCATCAGTACCATTTTCTTTTTTCAGATTCCATAAATATGCGTTAGCATACAGTATTTGTTTTTCTCTTTCTGACTTACTTCACTCTGTATGACAGACTCTAGATCCATCCACCTCACTACAGATAACTCAATTTCATTTCTTTTTATGGCTGAGTAATATTCCATTGTATATAGCACATGCTAATTCTTGATTCAACTCTACTAGCTGTGTGATCTTGGAAAAGATCAACATAAACCTCAATTTTTTTTCAGCTTTAAGACTGGGTAACATATAAGATTTATTTTATAGGTAATGAGGTAATACACATAAAACACATAGCATAATTCTTGAGAAAAAATAAGTATTATCTTATTATTATATATTATTGATTGATATGTATATGATCAAAAACATGACTATTGTCAAAGAGCACTGCTTTTAGTTGCATTATGGTAAAACTGTTTAAAAAGCTGTGTGAAATGCACTTGTGGATTTATTCATTTATCATAGACTTCACCGCTAAGTTGAGAATGGAAGCTGAATTGTTAAAACAAGAAGTTTAAAAGGTAAGAGAACAAATGATTAAATTTTTAGGCAACTGACTTAAGAAAAGAAAATAAAGAAAGTATACATGCATACAAATTATAGACCCTTGAGAATAAAATATTGAAATTAGGCCAACTAATAACCCTGCCATGGCCTCTAAGTGTTAATGTGAAAGGAAGAATGACAGTCTCTCATTTTAAATCAAAAGCTAGAAATGATTAAGCTTACTGAGAAGGCTATAGAAGGTCACGACAGGCCAAAAGCTAGGCCTCTTGCACCAGTTAGCCAAGTTGTGAATGCAAAAGAAAGGTTCTAGAAGATAGTTAAAAGTGTTACTTCAGTGAATACCCAAATGATAAGGAAAGTAAAACAACCTTATTGCTGGTAATGGAGCAGGTTTTAGTGCTCTGGGGAGAAGTTCAAACCAGTCACAACATTCTCTTAAGCCCAAACCTAATCCAGAGCAGGGCCCTAACTTTCTTCAAGTCTGTGAAGGCTGAGAGAGGTAAAGAAGCTGCAGAAGAAAAGTTTGAAGTTAGCAGAAGCTGTTCATGAGGTTTACAGAAAGAAGCCGTCTCCGTAACATAAAAGTGCAAGGTGAAGCAGCAAGTACTGTTGCAGAAGCTGCAGCAGGTAATTTAGAAGATCTATTTAAGATAATCAGTGAAGGTGGCTACACTAAATAACAGATTTTCAGTACAGACAAAACAGCCTTATATTGGAAGAAGATGCTGTCTATGACTTTCATAGCTAGAGTGGAGAAGTCAACGCCTGGCTTCAAAGCTTCAAAGGACAGGCTGACTCTCTTGTTAGGGGTAAATGCAGCTGGTGACTTAAAGCCAGTGCTGATTTACCATTCTGAAAATCCCAGGGCTCTTAAGAATTATGCCAAATCTACTCAGTGTGTGCTCTATGAATGGAATGACAGAGCCTAAAAATAGCACATCTGCTTACAACATGGTTTGCTGAATATTTTCAATCCCACTGTTGAGACCTACTGCTCAGGAAAAAAAAAAGTTCCTTTAAAAATACTGCTGTTCATTGGCAATGGACCTGGTCACCCAAGAGCTCTGATGGAGGTGTACAACAAGATGAATGTAGTTTTCATGTCTGCTAACACAACATCCATTCTGCAGCCCATGGATCAAGGAGTAATTTTGACTTTCAAGTCTTATTATTTAAGAAATACATTTGGAAAGGCTATAGCTGCCATAAATAGTGATTCATCTGATGGATCTGGGGAAAGTAAAGTGAAAACCTTCTGGAAAGGATTCATCATTCTAGATGCCATTAAAAACATTTGTGGTCTTCAGCGCTGCCCTTTCAGGGGTTGGGGCTGGAAGTGATGCCAGGCTGAGCAGCAACAATAGTTTTCCACATGCGCGTAGGGTGCCAGCGTCAGGATATTAGAAATGAATACTCCCCAGTCAGTTTTCATCTTTGAAACCTGCATTTTAACGGTAACCGAATTAATTTTGACCTCACAAAGTTACTATGGTATCTTAGGTGTGCCAAAGTCAGCATCAGAGTGCCAAATCAAGACGGCCTTTCACAAGTTGGCCATGAAGTGCCATCCTGATAAAAATAAGAGATCTGATGCTGAAGCAAAATTCAGAGAGATTGAAGAAGCATATGAAACACTCTCAGATGCTAATAGACGAGAAGAATATGATACACTTGGACATAGTGCTCTTACTAATGGTAAAGGACAAAGAGCTAGTGGAAGTCCTTCTGAGCAGTCATTTAACTTCAATTTTGATGACTTATTTAAAGACTTTGTTTTTTTTTGGTCAAAACCAAAACACTCAGTCCAAGAAGTGTTTTGCAGATCACTTCCAGACATGCCAGGATGGTTCCAGTAGACTAAGGCACCATTTCCAGGAGTTTTCTTTTGGAGGTGGGTTGTTTGATGACATGCTTGAAGATATGGAGAAAATGTTTCCTTTAAGTGGTTTTGACACCACCACGAATCGACATACAGTACAGACTGAAAATAGATTCCATGGACCTAGCACGCACTGTAGGACTGCCACTCAACAAAGAGGAAATATGGTTACTACATACACTGACTGTTCAGGACAGTATTTAGTCCTTTTTCTGTTCTCATTAAACCAAACTAGTTGACTCTTCTTCAGGATCTTTGATGCAGAACCAATTTTTTGTGAACTATTTTGACAAGTGCATGATTTCACTTAACTTGACATAGCTATTAAATATATTTAAATTGTTTTTGACAAATTCAGCAACATTCAGTTAGTAGAGGAATAGCTAATTATTAAATTCCCTGATTAGGCAAGGTTCTTTAAGAAAAGATTATAATTCTGCCTGGTCTTTTTTCTCTACCTGCCCTTGGACTTATTAACATGACCAGTTTTATTACCAAGGAAAGAATGAGTTTGCCGATAAATATTTAAAGGTTAAATTTTAAAAGTTATTGTAGATTTAAATTGTGTGAACTTGAATGCTTTTTTTTGAGTGAAACCTTTGCTAATTTAAAATTGTGTGCTCTGTAGCATCTCTGACTCGGGTTGCAAAATGTATGTCAAACTGTATAATTGAGTCGTTCAGCAAAGGATAGCAAGCAGTATCTTGGTTAATTTCTACTGAAAGCTTCAAAAAGGTATGGTTGAATATTTACCACAGAACCATGCAGAAGAATTGGAGTAAAGGAAGTGATTGCATTGCTCATAGACATTTAGACTGAAAGAAAGTTGAAAACTTAATATTGCCAAGAGATTGTTAAGTGGCTAATGATTTTGTCCCTGGCTAATAATTTTGTAGTGGTGAAACGATAGCTGTTTTATACATTTTCTCACATTTCTTTCTTAATTGTTGGTGCTCTAGGTCTTAGTATGAATTTATGTATTTTTTTGTGTGTATGGTTTTTCCTCTTTGCACTCATCTTTAGAGATTAACTAATACCTCATTCTGTTTATAAGAACAGCCAGTAATTTCTGTGCAACCTTATTATGTGCAAAATTTTTAAATCCTAAGAAATGTGTGCTTTTGTTTTCAGATAGACTTATTTCTTTTTTTTCCCTTGAATTTTATTTTATTTATTTTTTTATACAGCAGGTTCTTATTAGTCATACATTTTATACACATCCGTGTATACATGTCAATCCCAATCACCCAATTCATTACACCACCACCACCACCACCCCTGCCGCTTTCCCCCCTTGGTGTCCGTACATTTGTTCTCTACATTTGTGTCTCAGTTTCTGCCCTTCAAACTGGTTCATCTGTACCATTTTTCTAGATTCCACATATATGCGTTAATGATATTTGTTTTTCTATTTCTGACTTACTTCACTCGGTATGACAGTCTCTAGATTCATCTGTGTCTCTATAAATGACACAGTTTTGTTCCTTTTTATGGCTGAGTAATATTCCATTGTATATATTTACCACATCTTCTTTATCCATTTGCCGGTCGATGTGCATTTAGGTTGCTGCCAAGACCTGGCTATTGTAAATAGTGCTGCAATGAACATTGGGGTGCATGTGTCTTTTTGAATTATGGTTTTCTCTGGGTATATGCCCAGGAGTGGGATTGCTGGGTCATATGGTAATTCTATGTTTAGTGTTTTGAGGAACCTCCATACTGTTCTCCATAGTGTCTGTATCAATTTACATTCCCACCAACAGTGCAAGAGGGTTCCCTTTTCTCCACACCCTCCCCAGCATTTGTTGTTTGTAGATTTTCTGATGATGCCCATTCTAACTGGGTGAGGTGATACCTCATTGTAGTTTTGATTTGCATTTCTCTAATGATTAGTGATGTTGAGAAGCTTTTCATGTGCTTTTTGGCCATCTGTATGTCTTCTTTGGAGAAATGTCTATTTAGGTCTTCTGCCCATTTTTGGATTGGGTTGTGTGTTTTTTTAATATTGAGCTGCATGAGCTGTTTATATATTTTGGAGATTAATCCTTTGTCCATTGATTCATTTGCAAATATTTTCTGCCATTCTGTGGCTTGTCTTTTCAGCTTGTTTGTAATTTCCTTTGCTTTGCAAAAGCTTTTAAGTTTCATTAGGTTCCATTTGTTTATTTTTGTTTTTATTTCCATTTCTCTAGGAGGTGGATCAAAAAAGATTTTGCTGTGATTTATGTCAAAGGTGTTCTTTCTATGTTTTCCACTAAGAGTTTTATAGTGGCCAGTCTTATATTTAGGTCTCTAATCCATTTTGAGTTTATTTTTGTGTATGGTGTTAGGGAGTGTTCTAATTTCATTCTTTTACATGTAGCTGTCCAGATTTCCCAGCACCACTTATTGAAGAGACTGTCTTTTCTCCATTGTATATCCTTGCCTCCTTTGTCATAGATTAGTTGACCATAGGTGTGTGGGTTTATCTCTGGGCTTTCTGTCCTGTTCCATTGATCTATATTTCTGTTTTTGTGCCAGTACCATATTGTGTTGATTACTGTAGCTTTGTAATATAGTCTGAAGCCAGGGAGTCTGATTCCTCCAGCTCCGTTTTTTTCCCTCAAGACTGCTTTGGCTATTCGGGGTCTTTTGTGTCTCCATACAAATTTTAAGATTGTTTGTTCTTGTTCTGTAAAATATGCCATTGGTAATTTGATAGGGATTGCATTGAATCTGTAGCTTGCTTTGGGTAGTATAGTCATTTTCACAATATTGATTCTTCCAATCCAAGAACATGGTATATCTCTCCATCTGTTTGTATAATCTTTAATTTCTTTCATCAGTGTCTTATAGTTTTCTGTATACAGGTCTTTTGTCTCCCTAGGTAGATTTATTCCTAGGTATTTTATTCTTTTTGTTGTGGTGGTAAATGGGAGTGTTTCCTTAATTTCTCTTTCAGATTTTTCATCATTAGTGTATAGGAATGCAAGAGATTTCTGTGCATTAATTTTGTATCCTGCAACTTTATCAAATTCATTGATTACCTCTAGGAGTTTTCTGGTAGCATCTTTAGGATTCTCTATGTATAGTATCATGTCATCTGCAAAGAGTGACAGTTTTACTTCTCCTTTTCCAATTTGGATTCCTTTTATTTCTTTTTCTTCTCTGATTGCTGTGGCTAGGACTTCCAAAACTATGTTGAATAATAGTGGTGAGAGTGGACATCCTTGTCTTGTTCCTGATCTTAGAGGAAATGCTTTCAGTTTTTCACCATTGAGAATGATGCTTGCTGTGGGTTTGTCGTATATAGCCTTTATTATGTTGAGGTAGGTTCCCTCTCTGCTTACTTTCTGGAGAGTTTTTATCATAAATGGGTGTTGAATTTTGTCAATAGCTTTTTCTGCATCTATTGAGAAGATCATGTGGTTTTTCTTCTTCAGTTTGTTAATATGGTGTATCACATTGATTGATTTGCGTATATTGAAGAGCCCTTGCATCCCTGTGATAAATCCCAATTGATCATGGTGTATGATCCTTTTAATGTGTTGTTGGATTCTGTTTGCTAGTATTTTGTTGAGAATTTTTGCATTTATATTCATCAGTGATATTGGTCTGTAATTTTCTTTTTTTGTAGTATCTTTGTCTGGTTTTGGTATCAGAGTGATGGTGGCCTCATAGAATGAGTTTGAGAGTGTTCCTTCCTCTGCAATTTTTTGGAAGAGTTTGAGAAGTCTGGGTATTAGCTCTTTTCTAATTGATTGATAGAATTTCACCTGTGAAGCCATCTGGTCCTGGACTTTTGTTTGTTGGAAGATTTTAAATCACAGTTTCAATTTCATTGCTTGTGATTGGTCTGTTCATTTCTTCCTGTCAGTCTTGGAAGGTTATACCTTTCTAAGAATGTGTCCATTTCTTCCAGGTTGTCCATTTTATTGGCATAGAGTTGCTTGTAGTAGTCTCTTAGGATGCTTTGTATTTCTGTGGTGTCTGTTGTAATTTCTCCTTTTTCATTTCTAATTTTATTGATTTGAGTCCTCTCCCTCTTTTTCTTGATGAGTCTGGCTAATGGTTTACCAATTTTGTTTATCTTCTCAAAGAACCAGCTTTTAGTTTTATTGATCTTTGCTATTGTTTTCTTTGTTTCTATTTCATTTATTTCTTCTCTTATATTTATGATTTCTTTCCTTCTGCTAACTTTGGGTTTTGTTTGTTCTTCTTTCTCTAGCTCTTTTAGGTGTAAGGTTAGATTGTTTATTTGAGATTGTTCTTGTTTCTTGAGGTAGGTTTGTATAGCTATAAACTTCCCTCTTGGAACTGGTTTTGTTGCATCCCATAGGTTTTGGATCGTTGTGTTTTCATTGTCATTCATCTCTAGGTATTTTTTTATTCCTCTTTTATTTCTTCAGTGATCTCTTGCTTATTTAGTAACATATTGTCTCTAGGTATTTTTTTATTTCCTCTTTTATTTCTTCAGTGATCTCTTGGTTTTTTAGTAACGTATTGTTTAGCTTCCATGTGTTTCTGTTTTTTATATTGTTTTCCCTGTAATTGATTTCTAATCTCATAGTGTTTTAGTCAGAAAAGATGCTTGATATGATTTCATTTTTCTTAAATTTACTGAGCCTTGATTTGTGACCCAAAATATAATCTATCCTGGAGAATGTTCCGTGTGCACTTGAGAAGAATGTGTAATCTGCTCTTTTGGGATGCAATGTCCTATAGATATCAGTTAAATCTATCTGGTGTCTTGTGTCATTTAAAGCTTGTGTTTCCTTATTAATTTTCTGTTTTGGAATATCTGTCCATTGGTGTAAGTGTGGTGTTAAAGTCCCCCACTATTATTGTGTTAATGTCGATTTCCCCTTTTATAAATGTTAGGAGTTACCATATGTATTGAGGTGCTCCTATGTTGGGTGCATATATATTTATAATTGTTATATCTTTTTCTTGGATTGACACCTTGATCATTATGTGGTGTACTTCCTTGTCTCTTGTAAGATTCTTTATTTTAACGTCTATGTTTTCTGGTATGAGTATTGCTACTCCAGCTATATTTTGATTTCCATTTGCATGGAATATCTCTTTCCATCCCCTCACTTTCAGTCTGAATGTGTCCCTAGGTCTGAAGTGGGTCTCTTGTAGACAACGTATATATGGGTCTTGTTTTTGTATCCATTCAGCAAGCCTCTGTCTTTTGGTTTGGAGCATTTAATCCATTCACATTTAAGGTAATTATTGATATGTATGCTCTTATTACCATTTTCTTAATTTGTTTGCGTTTGTTTTTGTAGGTCCTTTTCTTCTCTTGTGTTTCCCACTTAAAGAAGTTCCTTTAGCATTTGTTGTAGAGCTGGTTTGGTGGTGCTCAATTCTCTTAGCTTTGGCTTGTCTGTAAAGCTTTTGATTTTACATCGAATCTGAATGAGATCCTTGCCAGGTAGAGTAATCTTGGTTGTAGGTTCTTCCATTTCATCACTTTAAATATGTCATGCCACTCCTTTCTGGCTTGTAGAGTTTCTGCTGAGACATCAGCTGTTAACCTTATGGGAGTTCCCTTGTATGTTATTTGTCGTTTTTCCCTTGCTGCTTTCAATAATTTTTCTTTAAATTTTGCCAATTTGATTACTATGTGTCTCAGCATGTTTCTCCTTGGGTTTATCCTGTATGGGACTCTCTGTGCTTCCTGGACTTGGGTGGCTATTTCCTTTCCCATGTTAGGGGAATTTTCGAGTATAATCTCTTCAGATATTTTCTCGGGTCCTTTCTCTCTCTCTTCTCCTTCTGGGACCCCTATAATGTGAATGTTGTTGTGTTTAACGTTGTCCCAGAGGTCTCTTAGGCTGTCTTCATTTCTTTTCATTCTTTTGTCTTTATTGTGTTCTGCAGCAGTGAATTCCACCATTCTCTCTTCCAGGTCACTTATCTGTTCTTCTGCCTCAGTTATTCTGTTATTGATTCCTTCTAGTGTATTTTTCATTTCAATTATTGTATTGTTCATCTCTGTTAGTTCTTTAATTCTTCTAGACCTTTGTTAAACATTTCTTGCATCTTTTCGCTCTTTGCCTCCATTCTTCTTCCGAGGTCCTGCATCATCTTCACTATCATTGTTCTGAATCCTTTTTCTGGAATGTTGCCTATCTCTGCTTCATTTAGTTGTTTTTCTGGGGGTTTATCTTGTTCTTTCATCTGGTATATAGCCCTGTGCCTTTTCATTTTTTCTTTCTGTGAATGTGGTTTTTATTCCACAGGCTGCAGGATTGTATTTCTTCTTGCTTCTGCTGTCTGTCCTCTTGTGGATGAGGCTAAGAGGCTTGTGCAAGTTTCCTGATGGGAGGGACTGGTGTTGGGTAGAGCTGGCTGTTGCTTCGGTGGGCAGAGCTCAGTAAAACTTTAATCCACTTGTCTGCTGATGGATGGGGCTGGGTTCCCTCCCTGTTGGTTGTTTGGCCTGAGGCGACCCAACACTGCAGCCTACCTGGGCTGTTGCTGGGGCTAATGGTGGACTCTGGGAAGGCTTATGCCAAGGAGTACTTCCAGAACTTCTGTTGCCAGTCTCCTCCTCCTCACAGTGAGCCACAGCCATCCCCTGCCTCTGCAGCTGACCCCCCAACACTAGCAGGTAGGTCTGGTTCAGTCTTCTGTGGGGTCACTACTCCTTCCCCTGGGTCCCAATGCGCACACTACTTTGTGTGTGCCCTCCACGAATGGAGTCTCTGTTTCCCCCAGTCCTGTCGATGTCCTGCAATCCAATCCTACTAGTCTTCAAAGTCTGATTCTCTAGGAATTCCTCCTCCCATTGCCAGACCCCCAGGTTGGGACGCCTGATGTGGGGCTCAGAACCTTCACTGCAGTGGGTTGACTTCTGTGGTATAAGTGTTCTCCAGTTTGTGAGTCACCCACCCAGCAGTTATGGGATTTGATTTTATTGTGATTGCGCCTGTCCTACCATCTCATTGTGGCTTCTCCTTTGTCTTTGGATGTGGGGTATCTGTTTTGGTGAGTTCCAGTGTCTTCTGTTGATGATTGCTCAGAAGTTAGTTGTGATTCCAGTTCTCTCGCAAGAGGGAGTGAGAGCAGACTTATTTCTTTAGTTCTGCACTTTTCCATGTTATACTCCATATGAGTATTAATCCTGTGGATATGTATTAAAACTAGTAAATATCTCATACAACTTTGTGTGTGAAAGAAATATAATATTTACAATATGAAAAATATATGTGATTCATGGGAAGAGCAAAACATCACCATTAACAGGAGTTTGGAATAAGTTGATTCCAACTCTCATGGAGGACTTTAAGAATTTCAGAACTTCAGTGGAGGAAGTCACTGCAGATATGGTGAAAATAGCAAGAGAACTAGTATTAGAAGAGGAGCCTGAAGATGGGACTGAATTGCTCCAATTTCATGATATGCTTTAACGAATGAGAAGTTGCTTCTTATGGATGAGCAAAGAAAGTCTTTCTTGAGATGGAATGTACTCCTGGTAAAGATGCTGTGAAGATTCTTGAAATGACAGTAATGGATTTCAAATATTACATCAACTTAGTTGATAAAGCAGCAGCAGGGTTTGAGAGAAGTGACACAATTTTTGAAAGAAGTTCTCTGGGCAAAATGCTATCAAGCAGCATCATATGCTACAGAGAAGTCATTGGTGAAAAGATGAATCAATCGATGCAGAAAACTTTATTGTTGTCTTATTTTAAGAAATGGCCACAGCCACTCCAACCATCAGCAACCACCACCCTGATCTGTCAGCAGCTGTCAAATTCAAGGCAAGACTCTCCACCAGCAAATATTATGGTTAGCATTTTTTAGCAATAAAGTACTTTTAATTAAAATATGTAAATTTTTTAGGCATAATGCTATTGCACATTTAATAGACTGAAGTATAGTATAAACATAACCTTTATATGCACTGGGAAGCAAAAAAAAAAAAAAAAAAAAGGTGACTTTCTTTATTGTGGTGTTTGGTGGAAACGAACCTACATTATCTCCGAGGTATGCCTGGAAGCAGGTTGGAGGAGGAGCTGGCTGGATATGGTTCTCCAGGAAAGAGTGCTGGAATTCTACACAGGTAGCTACTATAAACTCTACCACAATCAAGAGGATAGGAAATTAAGCAGCATCCTCTGAAAACCCTAAGGACAAAGACATACCACTGTAACTAAAGTGAGTGACCAGATAGCCAAGACTGGGAAGCTTCTTCCATTGGAGTTGCTTTTTCAACACCCATAAAGCTTGAAAAGTGATTGCTGTAAAAATGCTGGGAGGTGGGGGCGGCGGGCAGTGCACATCTCTAAAGCCTTTACTTGTCAGCAGAAAAAAATCAGTCAAAAGCATCAGTAGATTGGTATTTTCCTTCTGCCAGATATCTCAAAATACATATAATTGGTATAATTTAATTAGCATACAGAATTATAGCTGCAAGGGAACCTGGTAAATATAGTTTTTACCTTTCTGGATCCTGCTGCACTGAAAAGGTAAATTAGAAATTTGTGGGAATAAACATTGAAAACCAAGTGACCATATCACCACACATTGATTTATTTTCCCTATGAAAAGCAAAATGGTTATTAAGAAAAAATTAGCAAAATTTTCCTGTAGTTCTTATTTCTTTCTCATCTTCCTTTTGTGATTTAGGAGCTAAGCATGTTCTCAGAAGTCATAAAATAAATGCCCTACCTTATCTAGAGTCATTTTGTTTATTAATTATTATTAGTGTATTTCTCAAGGACTATGAAGTTTTTCAGTAGAATATAAAAATATTTGAAGTCTGTAAAAAATTAAAACAACTTCAAAATACAAAAGGGAAACCTGGAATTGACATTAGTCAGTTTTTATTTGGATATCTACACATATTCATTTTATATTAACTTCATTAATTATACAATTTCATATTCAAGAAAAGTTTATTACTATGAAAGCAATGTGTTGGATAAAGTTCTTATTTCCCAAGCATTCCTGAGTATCCATGATGATTTTGAAAAACATCATAGCCAAGTGTAATAAATTATATAGTATTAAAAAGGTCAAAATCAATATTATACAAATCTTACCTTTTAGGGAAAAAATGCATAAACATATTGTTGTGTATTATAATTGGAATGTATGGCATATGATTGAGACTATTTTCTTCCTTTTAAAGAAACACAAGCATACTAACAAATTAAGCCAATTTACAATTTATCAATTTGTTCCACATATGTTCTGCAACAGCTGATCAGGCTCAGCTTTATAAAACTGTGCTCACTTTTGCTCCAGCTACTGTATGTACTGCATCCTCCTTTCATTCCCCAATGCACACCATTTTCAGAGCTATATTTCTAAATCAGAGATGTGGCCAGGTCATTTACCTGCTTGAAAACCTTGAGTAACTTCATAATGTGCCCAGGATAAATACAGGCTCCTCAGTGTGGCTACCTGAACCATTTTCTCTAGCCAGACCTGCCTGTATAACTTTCCTGCACTACACCTTACCCATTCCTGTGTCTGTCCTTGTGTTTGTGATGCTGTCTGCACTTGGAAATGTGTCTTTATTCTAATTTGGCTGTACTTCACCCTTTAAATCACCCAATTCTGTGAGGTTTTATCATATCATCTATGCCCAAAGTCATTTTATTTGGTAATTAAAAACAAGTAACCAACTAAATAAGTAGGACAGAGTAATGAAAACATAATTCCTATACTAAAGACAGTTCTATTCTCCCTTTTAATTCTCCATGTGAAATTATGACTTACTGTCATGACTTTTATAATTACAGTAATTGAATCAAGATAGGTATTTTAAATTTGTGAATGTATTTACTGAATGATAAACACTGTACTTTAGTAACAAGAAACTTTCCTCCAGTGTTCTTCACTTAAAGAAATGAGTTAAAAGTTAGAAATAAATTACTTAGCTTGAATTGTACTATTATAATATATATGCATTAATATATCCAAAAATGACATGGGAATTATGTATTGTGTGTAAAGCATTATTCTTCAAAGACTGATGATATTCATAAACTTCCTTCTGATTTAGAAATTCTTGGATTCAGTTTAGGCTGCCAATGATATTCCTTCAGCAATAATCTTTCAACATAACAAAGACAGCTGTTTGTAGTGTGGACAAATTGCTGCAGTATGTTCAACATGCTGAAATTTCTAAAAGTACATCTGAAACAGATTTTTTATTTTATTTTATTTTTTAAAATTTATTTTATTTATTTATTTTTGGCTTCATTGGGTCTTCGTTTCTGCACCCGGCCTCCCTCCAGTTGCGGAGAGCAGGGGCCACTCCTTGCCGCGGTGCGTGGGTTTCTCATTGTGGTGGCTTCTCTTGTTGTGGAGCAGAGGCTCTAGGCGCATGGGCTTCAGTAGTTGTGGGACACAGGCTCAACAGTTGCGGCTCACAGGCTCTAGAGCGCAGGCTCAGTAGTTGTGGCGCATGGGCTTAGTTGCTCTGCAGCATGTGGGATCTTCCCGGACCAGGGGCTCAAACCCGTTGTCCTCTGCATTGGCAGGCAGATTCTTAACCGCTGCGCCACCAGGGAAGCCCTGAAACAGATTTTTTAAATGCTCATTTCTTTTTAGTTCTCTTCTTTAAAATGAAAATCTTTTCATAAAGATAAATTTAGTCTGCTGTATATAATAACATTGCCTAATAGACCATTTCATATATTTAAGATTCTTTTCAGGAAATGATTTTACTTAGCAGTTATATAATATTTGCTTACTTGTATATCTATTTATATTATCTTGTTTAATCATTTGTTTGTAATGAAATATCATGGCACAAGGGGCAGGTAATTGTTTTACTTGGCATATTCCAGGAGGTATACAAAATTGAACCAAATATTTATCACAGTGATTTTTATTTATATAATGCAAGCATTCTGGAGAAAAAGCATATGGTAAAGACAGTTTATTTTCTTTTTAAAGAAATACATTTTTTAAAGTCCAGTGTACATTTTAAATATTAAATGAAGTGTCGCACTACCAAAGAGCCTTCACAATTTTACATTTTTCTAAAAATCAAAAAGAAACCACATGATATTTGAAAAGGGGAAATTGTTAATTTCAACACCTTTTCATTCCTCTTCCTCTACCTAATCATCCTTCAAGTTGCGTCTCTTGAATCTTGTAAATTCTCTAAAAATGTAAGCATATTAATCTTGTTTTAAAATAAGACAAAAATCAATTGAGGAGATTTAGATAGTATATTTCTTTAGGGTTTCTAAAGTGTAAGTAATTAGTTTATTTTTGCTATCAGACAATAAATGCAAAAATATCTAGCTTAGAATATAGAAAACATAAATAAATAATCATGGCATAGGTGCACAGTCCAAAATACGCTTATGTGTGAAGTGAGTTATCATTAAGAGAAGATTTTTATTATCCAATCTAATTTCATTTTTAAACTGAATTTTTAACTTACTAACAGTAAATTCTTTACATGGATAAGCTTATCAGTGATAATGGCAATGATGTTTTATTATGTATGGCATAACAGAAAGCATTCTGGCACTACCATTTACAGGTTTGGTGGCATTGATAAGTCCTTTATTCTCTCTGAAACATACTTCAGTTTCCCCTTCTGTAAATGGAAAAGACCAAGGAAGCTTGTTAGAATTAACTGAGATAGTCAATATGGATGAAAGCATCATATACACTGAAAGATACTATATAAATATTCTTCTTATTCATATCATTATTTTTTAAATTTTGTTTTAAACTGCATCACATCCATCAATTTCTCACATTAGTTACTACAGTAAAAAGTTTTTGCCTCTTAAATATAAATCCATGCGAATAATTCCAAATGAATCAGTTTAAAGTATTGCTACTTATAAAAATGTACTCTTTAGTTACACTCACTAAGTAGTATGGATCAAAATGATTTAAAATTATATATGGGAGAGATGTCACTGCAGTTTAACTAAATTTTCACAAAAAATTAAAATATCCATTCTGATATTTCCAAAAGGATTCTTTGAAGTTTTTCTGTATATATACACAGTCACAAGAAAATATTAATCCCAGTGATTGAGATGTTATTACTTTGTTTCCTTATTGAAAAGTGACTCAATACATAGCTTTATTTAGAAATCAAAGTGATTCTTCACTAAGACCGAAGTAATCTTTGTATGAATTAAAACTAGTCATTAAGAAATTCTATATCCAGCTCTCCTCCTTTGAAAATAATTGTCACTATGTGTTTTGTTTTTTTTTCTGGGAGAGTTTAAGCTTTAATAACTTTGCCATATCCTTAACAATATGAAGAACTTTTAAACTATTTTCTACTGCAAGTTTATTTGCTTTTGTGTATTAAGATTTGGTTTGCCGTTACTTTCAGCATAGTTTTTGTTCTTTTTTCCAACCACATGTACACATAAGCACTCACACACAAGTACATGTACATGTGTACACACAGGCACTTATATGAATATGTACTAAATATGCCTTTATGTCCACTAGCACCAGGTGCATGTTTTGCCAGGCCCAGTGCAAAATGAAAATGTTGGATCTCTTGTTCAAAATAATTAAGAATTTCAAGATGGCAGAAAAAATAAAGCATTAAACCGAAAGTGAGGCTTTTCTGAGAGTGGGGCCCAGTGTGATTGCACAGGTCACACATCCACTAAGCAGGCCAGGCTGTTCACATTCTCTGCGGGACAACTACGCAATCTTCGTAAGTAGTTAGCCTTCATTTTCATTTCCTTGCTGTTGACTCTGTTATGTATGAGGAGGGAAAATGGTAATAAAATACCAGTTAGTGCTATTAATGTTACTCTATGATCTAGTATAGCTATAGATTATACACATTTTTTTTAACTCCTCAAGAGTAGAATATGGATCATGTTTCTATTCCCTGAACTTGGGTATAGTAAAATCAAACAATTGTCTTTGTACCAGTTAGTAAATAATTTTTCTCATCGGTTAAATTTCTGAAGTGTTACACAGTTAAGTGATAGGCAAGAAAAAATATCTATTTCTTAAAATACAATATCCAAACTGTACTTTCAACCCATTGTACAGACTTCCCTCTCATGGGAAGAAAAAAGCCTTAAAACTTTCTACCTAGCATAAGGACTAAACTCTAATCAAGTAACTTAAGCATCGATTTCCTGAACAGATGTATTTTGTGTATATCCTATTTGCATTAAGAATAACCTGTCAGACATTTTTGGACTCTGGGGATAACAGAAAAGGAGGCACTAATAATGAAATGTTGCATTATACGCCTATGCAAAAATAATTTCAATATGAAAGTGTTACTACACTATTTTATAATTTTAAAAGAATTTTACCAGAAATCTGAGTCCTCTTCAATCAACTGTATATCAGCTTTAGTATATATGCACTAAATTATATGTATATCATGTGGCAGATGGGTATGGATGGGGTAAAGGTAGGAAATTAAGTGGTAACACAATCTTATACCTGAACCTCTTGAAAACAGAAACATATGTCATCTTAAAGGTCTTTTTTTTCCACTATCTCAGAGGAAATTATACCTGTTTTTGTCAAGCCTGTTGATTCCATTGCTCTTCATTTCCTATGAGACCACCCTTCATCAGTTTTCCCTTATTTCACAAATATCTTTAAAAATTTTCACTGGCTTCTTTCATTTTAATTTCTATTCATTCCTCAACCCATTACAACTTGTGTACTCTACGTAAATTGCCTGAATTACTCAAATAATCTTTTTTTGCCTCCTTTTTTTAAAATTATAGACAGATAACATGAGATGTACTCTTGACAAAAATTTAAGTGTCCAGCACTGTCAACTATAAGCACAGTGTTGCACAGCAGATCTCTAAAACTTACTCATCTTGCATAACTGAAACTTTAAACCTGTTGAACAGCAACTTACCGTCCCCCATACCCACCCCAGCCCTGACAGCCACCATGCTACTGTCTGCTTCTATGAGCTTATTTTAGATGCCTCATATAAGTGGAATCATATCCTGTTTGTCCTTCTGAGACTGGCTTATTTCACTTAGCAAAATGTTCTAAAAGTTCACCCAGGATGTCATATATGGCAGGATTTTCTTCTTTTTTATTCCATTGTATGTATATACCACATTTTCTTTATCCATGAATCCATTAATGGACATTTATGGTTGATTCCATATCTTGGCTATTGTGAATAATGCTGCAATGAACATGGGAATGCGTATATCTCTTAAAGATCCTAATTACAATCCTGTTGGATAGATACTCAGAAGTGGGATTGCTAAAATACACAAAGAATGAGTCAAATGCTGGCTTGTTCTTTTGGACTTTTTTTTTGAAAAACAATATTAAGTGCAATAAAATATCCTTCACTTCACATTTGACTTGCACAGTGTGATCACAATGAGAGCCATTTTTGAGAAAAACTACTTAATGGTTTCCCACTTTTCTCAAGGGCCTCTCAAAACTTTGAAATTCAAATATGTCTCTTCTGAGTACCTAGTGTGTTATCATTATTTTGCAAGACTTACAAAATTTACTTTCCAAAAATTTTGCACTAAAGAAGCTATTCACTAGTGTTAAATTATTGGAATTTTTGCATAATAATAATTATATAAGTGGTCAGCTCATTGGAGAATAATTTCGTATTATGGGTATTGCTTTGTTATGTGAAGATTTTTACTGAACACTTACATACCAAGGACTTCCCTGAATAATTGGATGCAAACATCTGCATCTTTAGATCCACTACTTGGAAGGATTATTTAATCAGTCTTTGAGATGCAAACTTCAAATGTATAAAATGGATGGTTAGTCATTTTAAATATTAGTAGACTCTCTACTTCAAAAATGCCAGACTGACATAAGCACTTATGGAACCCTGGGCTAATCTCCCCTCCCCTCAACATTCATCTGCAGCAGTGATACCACAATTTATAAACCAAGGTCAGGTTATATCACTGTACACTTACATGTTCATTACTGATCAAGACTGTTTTTCATCTAGCTATCAATCAAAGTATCATCAGAATGCAATCATAGTTCTAAGAATAGGAGATGAGTTTATACAATAATTTACATTAATAAGTTATCTACTTCAGACACTAAATGTTTTAATCTGCAGTAAAGATCTGCATGGGTGGAAATATAAGCTATAGTAATGGATTCATAAACTCACTACTTGGAAAAGGTCAAGAAAGGTTTTCTTCATTGTTATCTTATTCCTTAACTGCATAAATGAGATATACAGCTAAAGCTTCCTTTAGAATAGTAGGAATTAGTCCTAAGGAATCAGGGTCACTCGTTATGAAGTCTATATTTGGTTTTGGCACATCCAGCAGCTTTATTATGTATCTCATCACTCCCATTTTTCTTTTGCCTCATTGTTGAGGTGACAGTGTAGTTTATTGTTCAAACCAGGGCACTTCTGAGAATGATATGGGATGCTATTAATAACAACAGTGACACCATAGGCATAAACTTAAACTGTCCAGGGCAAGCCAGGACTTACGTTAACCTGTCATAGCACTTTTCCCTTTAAAATTTTTGTGTCAAGTTCTATCCTTTACCTTTCAAGAAAATCTGCCTTTAGCTATGGATCACTTTACAGTGTCCAGCACTTGTCTATGGCCATGGCACCCTGAACACGCCTGATCTCATCTCAAGTGTCAAACATCAATAAGTAATCAATATATTACCTCTGAAAAGCTTCAGCATTTGTAACAAAAGACTAAAGCCTTAAAGAGATGAAGCTCTAGTTTAGGTAATTCCAAAAATCTTCCAGAGAGGGAGTATGTCATAAATGGTGCTAATTAAATGCTTGCTTCTCCACCTATTACTAAATTTGGTATCCTGTCAAGTTCTCAGAAGTTTCCAGAAATAATATGCCCTTTTATATGCAGTGTTTTCTTGTATCTACATTTGCATATGCCTTCCCTTCAAGCAAATTGTGCTAGATACAGAAAGCTGTCCAGTGGTTCATCCAATTAATTATTTCTGCCTTACTTCAAGTCTTATCTCTCCCCTAGATTTTTAGTTCCATTGATGCTTACCTTAACCTTTCTAAAAGTGAGCACGAGGTAAATATTTAACAATATTAAAGTATTTTCAAAACATCTTAAAGAGAAAACAATTAAAATGTGAAAGTAAATTTTTGCAAACGTGATTCAGCTATTTCTATGAGCCTGTTAGATGAACAACCTCTAATTTCTGTCAGGGAACTAGTTGCTGGCATGGGTCCAGGGATTTCCTTCCATTCTTCACTGACTAAAATATGCTCATTCATTTATTCATTTGCCTATTCAATAGAGTTTACTGTAGTCAAGCACTACACTAAAAATATAAACTGTAAGACAGTACAGTTTCTATCTCATAGTCCAGTAGGGGAGATAAATACACAATGTTGAATTAACAATATTATAGAGTTAACCATAACTCTATAGAACAGCAAAGAGAAGAAAATCAAAGAACACCAAATAGGCAGATCTTCACAGAGTTCATAGACCAGTGGAATCCTGAAGTGTTGAGTACATTTACCAAGCAGAGAAATGGAGAAATTATACTGCAAGCTGAGGGGAGTTCTCATAAGGACACAGAAGCACAGAGAATGTGGTGGTCAGGAGGCTGCAAGCAGGCGCGTGTGACTAGAATGCCAGGAACCCATGGTGTGGGCCTGTTAGGCAGATAGGTCAGAATGTGAATGGATCTAGAAAACACAGGAAGGGGTTTTAACTAAGAGTTACCAAGTTTTAACAAAAACATTTATGAAGAAAGCTAATTCTGTTAGCAGTGTAAAAAACATTTGTAGAAATACGGGAAAAAATTGTTGAGGTCCTAAGGGAAATCTGTCAGTGACAAGGGGTTGGCGTTTAACTCATCCAAAAGCAATGAGACCATTTATTCATTCGTTCTACATATATTGTATACTTACATGCCAATATTATGCTAGCTGGTAGGCTTCCAAACGTGAATTAGCTACTAAAGTATAATTTAAACAGAAGAGGACTTGAACACAGTCTGTTTTCATAAAATTGAGATATGGTCTTAATTTCCTGGGTACCTTGGTCCTTAAGGTATATAATTTAAAATTTTAGATTTTGATAGTGCATGGATGAGGATTTGTGTTAAAGTCACACATCTTAACCCACAACTAATTCCTGCCCAAAGAGTCAAAGCTGGGTGATAAATCAATAAAAACAGCAAAAAGTATTATGTTATTCTTGGCAGATTTCTCCACGAGGTGAGTGAGAGTGTGACAGTGATCAATATCAGAGTGGCTGTGTCTGAAACATACATTTTCCTAAAATGACATTGACCCAATAGACCCAGACCTCTCATTCAAGGAGAAAGCTGACCTTAATTTCTGAGCACCTTTTAGCAACCTGAAGGTTACAAGTATTGGTTTACATGTTCTCTCTTTCACCTGGACTATAAGCTGCTTGTCAGAAAGAATTGTCTCTTTATTTATCTTTGTATTTAGTCTAGCACACAACACTGGAACATAAAATTGTAAAATATTTGTCAGTGAAAATTAAGATAAATGGGTATCTGAGATATGAATACAGAATACTTCTAATTAACACTTATTTGGAAAACTCTGATCCAGAATTTTTTTCATTATTAGCAAGATCAGAACCTCCCATTGGGATTTAATATACTCAAGTTGTTTGTTTCCTGGATTGTTGGGGGCAAGAAAAGCCAAATTTACACCTAATTTTCTCCTCCACTCACATTGTGCTTTTCTAACTTTTCTAGGATTTTCTGTAGATGTGTTTGTTTTATTTATCAGCAGACTTAGATAATAACCATTATCTAATACAGCTCATATTTAACTGTAAATAGGACAAGCCAGATTTGTAGAGTAATTGGGATGTTTTAATAGAAAGTATTTGTATTTTTATTTTTTTACTCAAGGATTTCTCTCAGAGTTAGACAGTTTTGTCCCAGAAAACAATTTTTTTTTTTTTTAATTTATGTATGTTCTCTGCCACCACCAGAGGGACTTTCAAAACAAGACACAAAAAGAGAACTGTCCAATGAACTCTTCCTTCCTTCTAAATTCAGGGACCTTTCACAGTACAGCCTTTTCCTTGGAAGCTGTAAACAGTACAAAGGGATGAATATAACACAAGGAGGTACTTTATTAAAAATTTTTTCTCTTATGAATTATCATTTCAAATATAACTATATCCTCAGGAATTTCACATCATTTGTAATTTATTCTTGTTTAGCACTTAACAGTTCTAATTTATTAAAATATTTATGTATCTGAATTCTCTTCACTACATGGTAAACTTCTTTAGATCAACTTCTAATCTTTATTCCCGGAATATTATCTCACAAAAGGCTGGTACAAAGTACTTGTTTGCCAAATATCTGGTGAGTGAATTATTTTTTGCTACTCATATTTGAAAATAGCTACTTCCTCTGGAACAAAAAATATTCACATATTAAATTGATTTTGAGAGGAAGATCTCTTCCAAGTTTGAAAATCATTTAGAAAAATTCAGTATCACTCAAACCACGACTTGGGATTGTTCTTAAAGTATCAAACCTTCTGAGTTAATAATTTAACCATAAAATATTTAATTTCAAAGAGAAAAAAAGACATAGTAAGAAATCAGTGCAACTTTAACTTGTGTATTCATTATAATTTGAGTAATGGTAATTCTTAAAAAGTTTTTTGAGCACTTTCTATTTGTTAAACATCCTTCTAAATGTTTTACATGGAAATACTTTCAATAAATCATCACAAAAACCTTGTGAATTCAGCCCTGACTAGAAGAACTAATGGTCTATCATTTCTTTGATCAAATAACTCACTAAATCATTTGATTTCTGAATAGCAATTGCAGTTCTGCTGCAGAAATCTTATTTTTTATTTTAATTTTGAAGAGATAACAGCTTTCCAAACACTTTAAAATTTCATGACCATCTAAATTATTTTTTTGCCAATTTACTAGTATTTAACATGACCTTAACCCATACCCCCTCCATCTACCTGCTGTCCCCCTCATAATTAACCCCCTTTACTTCCTTTTCTTTTCTTCATCTTAAGATATATTACATATGTATATATATTCTTTCTCTTTCTTGTCTGTCTCCTCTTTTCCTCCCTCCTATTCTTTCAAGACTTTTAGCTTATATACATACATTATTTTCTCTTTCTCTTAAACTGTAAATTATAATGTTAATTTATTTGATCCATTCCTTCATCCCCAAGTAGCCAACTTGCATTTACTTAAGGTTTCTTCCAAAGGTCTGTCTTTTAATTGATTTGTTTTACTGTTAAATAAGGTATTTGTAGCTCCTTCGGGGTGTTCAATAACTTGGCAGTCTTCCATGTAGCCTCCGTAGGCAATATTAAAAGAAAACTCCTGGAGGAATAATAGTGATGAAATGCCCATGCTGCATATGCATTTTCTCATGTCTAGAGTACTCTGGAGAAATTAATTAAGCCTCAAGCACCCCTTTGAGGTGTTATTATTATCTGCCTTTTAGGTGTGTTCAAATCTCAACATGCTCACTAACATTTTTGCCCAGTGTCAAAGAAAAGTGTTAGTTTCATACTAAGATTAGCATTTAATTATTATTGTTTAAAGTCAATATTGTTCTTTTGCTGCTGTATCTCTCACTGGTGTTCTCTCTCTAAATCTTTCTCTCTTTTTTCTCTCTCTGAATAGTACTAACATAATCTCATTACCATATGACTAAAAGCTCTTTTCATAATATATTTACCAAAGTAGTAAATACATATATTCTAAAGTTTTTTAAATTATTTCAATACCAATTACTTTATAATTTACAAATCACTTACCTTTTTATCTCTTTCTCCAGTTTTACTTTTTAAAGTTGTTCAACCCATTTTTGCGTAATTAGGATTTATCCTTATTTTTAATTGTACAGTCTACATTTAGAAGTACTGTGTTCCTATGGACACCAAGGGGGGAAAGTGGTGGCAGGGGTGGTGGTGGGATGAAGTGGGAGATTGGGATTGACATGTATACACTGATATGTATAAAATAGATAACTAAGAAGAACCTGCTGTATAAAAAATAAATAAAATAAAATTCAAAGAAAAGAAGTACTCTATTCCTTAATTAGTAGTTTTATTGATATTAATAGATGATATTTCTTTATAAAAGACTTCAGGTTTATTTAAAAAATAACTAACAAGCACTTATGTGAAAAGCTATATATTCAAATTCTTGTTTATTTAGCCAAAATAGAAATACAAAAACATTTTAAATTGTGAAATAAAGTATGCATCAATCTAATGACCTATTCAATCTGGAGTGGCATGATTATATCTATTTTTTTTTATTTTATATTTTACATTTTTGCTGAATAAGGGGAAGGGCAGTCATGTATTCTTTGGGGGAAGAACTATTATTACTTTATTAGGACATAATATTGTTTACTATATCTACTTCCAAGTATGTTCCATAGTAGGGAAGTGAAGTCATCCTCCTTGAGGGCTAGTTGATGACATTTAAAAGCTCAAACACATTCTTAACTGAAAAAGGGTAAAATAAAACTTATTGTATATTTTAAAAACACATATTGAAAGGAATCCTAACCTTTACTTGATCAAGTGTGAGTTGAGATAAAATATATTTTCTTTTAATATGCATTTAGTTTATTGTAAGATACACATTTGTAAGTTCTTACTAACTACATATAAGGTTACATCGATGAGTTTTAATATCTTTTTTGACAGCCAAACTTTATAGAGTTAACCCTTGCTCTCCTAAGTGAAGATTGAATTAAAATAATTTGTGAAAATTATTGTTTTACATGCAGAGCTTCTAAAATAAATCTATTGGGACAATGTCTATTCTTGGTTAATGTCATCCCAAATTAATCTAATTAAATAAGTACACAAATGTAAAAGGAACAAAACCATTAAAATTAGTGAATACTAGCCTCTTTCAGTATATAATTTCCTCACTCTCTTCCCATCTTAGTTGAAGGAGAACTTAACAGGTTTTGAGGCTGTCTCTGTGTTAAATTAGTTTCTGCTGATACAACTTTATTCTTTGCATCATGATAGCAAGAGAATACTGAATCCGCTCTTTATCTCTCTTGCAGAGTTGGGAATTCAAGGGTATAGCTGAAAAATCAATGCCACCTGATAAAAGATGAGCAATATTTCCATTGTTTCTGCTACTGTCATCACTCCACCAAAAGAAAAAAAAAGTCTTTGAAATTAATCAACATGACTGGACTTCCCATGCACTGACCATGAGTCAGAATTATAGTGGCATTGGCAAAAAGACAAGGCAACATCCCAAACACATTCCTGCTTGTCTTGTAAATTAATATTTGTAACATCATGGACAAGACCTAGACAAGTTTTCAAGGCATAGCCCCATTAGTTCTTGAATAGCACTGACTCCTACTCTTGATATATAGCTTTCAGGATTGACAATTTTCTTTCAATTATCTGACTTGTGGATATACTTTATATTACGTAACTACCTTCAATTCTGATCATTTAATTCAAGTCAATGAACAAGTGTTCATTGAGCATGTTATTGCAAATTGTCACCTGAAGAAATAGGTCAGGAATATTTTTCTGAAACAAAAGTCTCTAATGAAGGTGGCTTGAAAACAGCTATGAAAAAAGCTGTAGCAAATGCGATAGGGATTAGCATCTGATATTACCTTTGTTACCCTGAAACAAGAAAACAACCAGCTAAATGGGTTTTACCAACAAAATGGGTTTATTTGTGAGCAGCAAAGAATTGCAATTTGGTAAAACAAAGGCAAACCACCTGTAGGTCTGGTAAAACAAAGGAGAGGAAGCTCTTTTGTAAAGAAGGTAGATTGCGAGGGGCTATTCTATTGGAGAAAATTGAGTTCAAAGTATAGTGACTTTTCATTGGCTGAGTTGTGACAGCATTTCTTTGGCTGAGCTGTTGCCAGACAAGGAGAAAACCTTTCTTTTTTCTGCTGGTGGTAGTCAAGTAGTGTCGCTTCCTGCCAGTGATGCAAGGTGCATGTCTTTTTGTTGGAATCTGTATTGACCTCTAGGGATACACATGTGAGAAGTCCCTCTTCTGGCCTTCCAACTCCATTTTAGTGAGGTTTCCTAATAAGCCTAAGTTTCTGTAACTTTATAGAAAGTTTTCACAATTCAGGCCGTAGATGTATATTTGAAGAGTTACAAAATAATATTATAACTAGTACAAATTACAAAGATGTATTCAACAAAAACTTTTAAAACTTAATTTGTTGAAAATGCTCTTCTATAAGTGTTGTTATTCTTAATTTGTAAGTCTTCAATGTTACGGTGCTATCTAACACGTAAACTCATAGTGATGGAAAATGAAGCATTAGTTGTAGGAAACCAAGATTTGTATTCATATAATGTACCAATACAGATGTAGAATTCAAAATAGTGCACAGCTTTCTGATGAATATTCTGTGCTATTTGATGTCGTGCCAATAGTATGACTTTTCTCAGTGGGTTATTATTTTTTTTTATTGCTTTTCATCTGTAGATGCAGTCATAGTAGAAATTCAGTAACTCGGGAGAACTTGAAGCACTTACTTCACTTTTAGAGTAGGTCCATCCTCTTAAAATAAGATTACCAGTGACACTGATGTGGCAGCCCAAGACAGTAACATCAGGTGTCTATAATGAGTACTTTCTATTTCATGTCACAAAGAAAAATAATAATAATACCCCAGTGGGATTAATTCAATTACAGGGATTAATTTAATTTATTTTTTTAACTTCCTGAACAGCTAAATAATTAAGGGGTCAGATAAACCTTGATTTGGTGTTTGAGTTTCTGAATAGAAGTTGCTCATCACCCACTGTTCCTTGTTTTCATTTCCTTGGTGTCACCTCCATCCTTAGGCATTTTTACCTGTGTAGCCTCAAGAGCACTGCCAGCAGTTTCCTGGGCTATGCCTGTCCAGATTTATTTACAGTGGGAAATAGCACACCCATTTTCTTGATCAAAGGCAAACCCCAGATTTAGATTATTTACTTGACTTGTGTCATGTGTCCTTCACTGAATCAATTACGTGACAAAGTAACAGACAGTACTAATTTGCTTTAGTCCTGTTAGCAATTCCACAACTAGATTTGGGGGGTGAGAATGGGGTGCAGTCAGCTTTACTTAAATACTATGAGCAAGTTAATAGAAGTTGATTTTCCCATATCAATGTCAGGATATGTTTGCGCACACACACACACACACACACACACAAAATGGGCAAATAATGCTAGGGGGATTTTTTAAAGCCAAAACAAAAGCAGATATCCATTCCCCACTATGCATTACAATATCCATTGAAAAATCAAACTTCAGAACTTATGACTGTCACACCACTATAAGCTGTATAAATAAACATATATACAAACCTAAATGAAGATGACCCATATTAAAACTCTAATATCTCATTTCCTTCACTTACTCCCAACCATCTTTTGCCATCATGCCATTTTGGCCACATAGGAAATGTTATTATTATCACCAATAATTATACTTCCTGTGGCATTTCTACTGCAAGCTTCCAGTCAGTGACCTTATTTCTTCCCTTCTAGCTTTCTTATTTTAGCACTTCGCAAGAAGTATAATCCCAATTTATTGAGAAATCCAATTTATTTTTCTTTAATTCTTCTACTATTCATCATCACTCTCTCATGTTTTGTTTCCATTTTAGCTTCCAGTTTAGTCCTTTATTATAACCAATCTCTTCCGAAACCATTAAATTGCCTTCTTTACTTCTCACTGTTTCTGTAGTACCATACTTATCTAGAAACATTTCAGTCCTGGTTGAAAGCAAATATCCTCTTTCCACAGAACCTGACCAAGTAAATATACTTCATATTCATAACTATGCAACCCAAATGTTAATTTAATATTATAGGATGATGCATTTCACTTGTGTATTAGTTTCTTAAGGACACTAGTTTCTTAGTGTGACAAATTACCGCAAACTTGTTGGCTTAAAACAATAGAAATTTATTCTCTCAGTTCTGGTGGCAAAAAGTCTGAAATCTGGCAAGGCTGTGATTCCTTCAGGGGCTTTGTAAAGAGGAGACGTTTTTCCTTGTCTCTTCCAGCTTCTATTGACTGCCCCAGCTTGTCTAAACTAATAGCCACATCACTTCACATTCTGCCTTCATCTTCACATTGCCTTTTCTGTGTGTCTGTATTATTTCTCTTTGCCTCTCTCTTATAAGGACACTTAGGATGGCATGTAGGACTCACCCAGATAATTTAAGGTAATCTTCTCCTCTCAAAATCTTTAACTTAATTATGTCTGCATATACCCTTTTCCCAAATAAAGTAACGGTTACAAGTTCCAGAGATTTGGGTAGCTTCTTTTTTTTGAGGGGGGAGGATTTAGGGGGGCCTACCACAACTAAGTTCCTTCTTTCCCACACTCTAAGACCACTGTTTCATACCTTCTAAAGTTTCAGATTCCTCACACACATTAGTACCAGTTGATAATCTAATCTCATACTCCGTTAGGAAACTAGAAGCAATTAGTCAGAAACATCTCAGCTTCCTGCCACCATATCTATACAGCTAGTGGTATCACTACCCTTCTTATCTCTCCTCCTTCCTGTGAAATGAGACTGCCCTGCTCCCAGGTCCCTGCTCAAAGACCAATGCCTGTTCTTCATGCCTTCCCACCTTTCGAGTCCTGTACTTTTATTCACTGTTAGTGGGAATATAATTTAACTAACTAACTAACTAAATAAATTTAGCCAATACAGCAAAACAAACCAAAAAAGTTCATAACTTTTTTTTTTAATAAATTTACTTATGTATTTATTTATTTTTGTCTGTGTTGGGTCTTTGTTGCTGCACATGGGCTTCTCTCTAGTTGCGGAGAACGGGGACTACTGTTCGTTGCGGTGCTCGGGCTTCTCATTGCGGTGGCTTCTCATTGCAGAGCACGGGCTCTAGGCGCGTGGGCTTCAGTAGTTGTGGCTCGCGGGCCCTAGAGCACAGGCTCAGTAGTTGCGGCGCATGGGCTTAGTTGCTCCGCGGCATGTGGGATCTTCCCGGACCAGAGCTCGAACCCATGTCCCCTGCACTGGCAGGTGGATTCTTAACCACTGCGCCACCAGGGAAGCCAAAAGTTCATAACTTTTAACTTCATATTTTACTTCTAGGAATCTGTCCCACAGAAATATTGTTTTGCAAAAATAAAAATATGTGCTTGTTCTTCAAAGCATTACTTATAATATAAAAAGTAAACAAACTTCTAAATTCCCTCAGTTTGGAAATTTTTAATAATTAAATTAAAATAAAGTGCAATTAAAAAGAATGTGATTTTGTATATATAAACATGGATGAATGTTCATAATTGTTGAAAGAATCAAACAAGTAGCAAAAGCTGCTTATAGCATGGTATCATTCATGTTCAAAACAAAAGAAAAAACATATATATATACATGTAGGACAAGATCTGAAGGAATAAAGGCATATTAACAGTGCTCATTCATACTGAATGGAAATATACAAAGGGTTTGATTGTGTACATACCTGTTTTCTTTTGTTTTTAACAATTAACCCCCATTGACTCTGGTATATATGTAGTGTATTTTAATTTTTTGTTATTTTTAGTTATTATAAGCAGATAAAATACATCTAACTCAAATATTCTTTGTTCACTGTTTTGGAACTTTATGTTACCTCTGTTTTTTTATTGTTCAATTTCCCAAGTCATTCATCTAATAAATTTACTTGTACTGTTTGGTTGTCATAATCAGTTTATTGTCTTGAGAGCACTTTATCTAATCTTAATGGAGGGAAATTTGGGCTGAACCTGCCAAAACTTAATGCTTCCAAATGATCTGCATTTTCTATCATATGACTACCCCCAATTAACCATAGTGTTAATGCTTTTTTTTTTTTTTTATGATAAATAACAAGAAAATGCTTGTCAGAAAAGGAAATTAGCACTACACCAGATAATTTCAAATTGATGCCAACACAAGAGTTTACCATCTGGAAAATATGACAAATCAAATTCTCAATACTAAGATTTAATGATCTGACTTTTAAAAAATCACCTTTTTGGTTGATTAAATGACTTCACATATAGTGAATACAAATTTTAAACATTTAAAAAATACCATTTAGAATACAATAATCTTTCACTATTACATTTCCTTTTGAATAAGAGTTTACTTTCAGAAAACTAATATAAAATAGACTAATGCTATAGAATCAATCCTAAATTTTAAAAATCGTATGTTGTAAAATAATTTATTATACAGTACCATTAATGTAAAAATGGAAACAATTACATTTTCATTCTATCATTTTAAATTATATATTGGCTGATGGTAAGCATTTTTAAAAAGCCAATTTTCAAAGTGGGAAGGAAAATTATGCCATTTCTACTGAAGTCATTAAGAATCTTGAAGCAGTATATAACACCCTCCAAGAATAGTCCTTGGAGTTTAAATGCTCAATCATCCCCTTTGTTAGTTTAATTCAACAGAAAATATCTTGTTCACATGCTAAACAGGGTTGGAAAGAAGCCACAGAAGATTATGATTGCTCAATAAGAGAGATCCTTTGTGTTTGTGTTATTTAGCTCATAATCTCATATCTGTAGCAGTACAACCAATTAATTATATTCAGTTGGTTGGTGGAAAATCAGATGCAGTCCACAATGTATCTCTCTGACAAATTGTTGCTGGGGATTTTATATACAGCCTTAACATAATATATGAAAAACTCATTGTAAATAAAATGATTCTTCAAAGTAATTATACATTTTTATAGTTTCAGCATGGATCCAATGTATATTTTGAATTAAGAAAATTGCAGATTTAACAGCATATGAGACTTGTTAATACTATCTGTGTCTTTTTAGTTTAGAAATACTACCTGAAGAATAATACAAAACAAATTAGTCAAAGTAGCACGGTCATTTTGTCTTTAATTCTTTATTTCTTTATTTGGTCATAACCAAAATTAGGGAATAAAGTGAGCTTTAATCAGCCATTTTCTCTTGAATTTCATCCTCATTGGTTCTTCTCTTTATCCATTTGATGTAGTATCATTTTGTTGCCTCGTGTTATTAATTAAGCATTAAATTTAATACCATTTATCAAATCACTCTTTTCTCTGCATCTTTCACTTTAATTTAACCAGGGATCTAGTTTTTTTATTATCTTCAATTGCTTTATTGTCTTATCTATGCAAATAAAGGTATGGGATAAAGAAGATTTCAAGATAGTAAAGACTAAAACCTTGCTGGTTGTATGAGCAATGATTCCTCTTCCAAAATACAACCTGAATCTAAACTCCACATCAAATCAACAAATACTGTTGTGTCAGTATACTATGCACATGCACGAGACACTGCTCAGTATTATGCTTACAAAGAATAAGTGACACTCTCTTTAATATCTGCACCTCCTCCAGCTACCTCCCTGTCTTAGCCTAATTGGGTTGTTCTAACAAAAATATTATAGAATGGGGAGCTTATAAACCACAGAAATTTATTCCTCAAAGTCCTGGGGGCTGGGAAGTCCAAGATCAAGGTACTGGTAGATGTCTGGTGAGAGCCTTTTTCCGAGTTGTAGACCGCTGAATTCTCGCTGTGTCCTCACATGGCAGAAGAAGCAAGGTAGCTCTCTGGAGTGTCTTGTATAAGGAGATTGATCCCATTCATGAAGGCTTTGTCCTCATCACTTAATCACTTCCAAAAGGCCCCTCCTCCTAATGCCATCACTTTCATTCTTTTTTTTTTTCAATTTTAATCCTAGGATGAGTTTATTTTTTAAATTTTTTAAATTAATTTTATTAGAGTATAGTTGATTTACAATGCTGTGTTAGTTTCGGGTGTACAGCAAAGTGAATCAGTTATACATATACATATACATATATTCACTCTTTTTCTAGATTCTTTTCCCATATAGGACATTACAGAGTATTGAGTAGAGTTCCCTGTGCTATACAGTAGGTCCTTATTAGTTATCTATTTTATATATTGTAGTGTGCATATGTCAATCCCAATCTCCAAATTTGTCCCTCCCCTCCTTCCCCCACCCCGTTAACCATAAGTTTGTTTTCTACATCTGTAACTCTTTTTCTGTTTTGTACATAATTTCATTTGTACCCATTTTTTAGATTCCACATGTAAGTAATATCATATATTTGTCTCTCTCTGTCTGATTTACTTCACTCAGTATGACAATCTCCAGGTCCATCCATGTTGCTGAAAATGGCATTATTTCATTCTTTTTTGTGGCTGAGAAATATTCCACTGTATATAGGTACCACATCTTCTTTATCCATTCCTCTGTTGATGGACATTTAGGTTTCTTCCATGTCCTGGATATTGTAAATAGTGCTGCAGTGAACACCAGGGTGCACTTATCCTTTTGAATTATGGTTTTCTCCGGATATATGCCCAGGAGCAGGATTGCTAGATCATATGGTAGCTCTATTTTTAGTTTTTTTTTTAAGGAACCTCCATACTGTTCTCTAGTGGCTGTATCAATTTACATTCCCACCAACAGTGTAGGAGGGTTCCCTTTTCTCCATACTCTCTCCATCATAATTATTGTTTGTAGCTTTCTTGATGATGGCCATTCTGACTGGTGTGAGGTGATACCTCATTATAATTTTGATTTGCATTTTTCTAATAATTAGTGATGTTGAGCATCTTTTCATGTGCTTTTTAGCCATCTGTATTTCTTCTTTGGAGAAATGTCTATTTCATCTTGTGCTCAATTTTTGATTGAGTTGTTTGTTTTTTTTGACATAGAGCTGCATGAGCTGTTTGTATATTTTAGAGATTAGTCCCTTGTCCGTTGCTTCATTTACAAATATTTTATCCCATTCTGAGGGTTGTCTTTTTGTTTTGTTTATGGCTTCCTTTGTGGTGCAAAAGCTTTTAAGTTTAATTAGGTCTCAGTATATTTTTGTTTTTATTTTCATTATTCTAGAGGGGGATTGAAAAAGATCATGCTGCCATTTATGTCAAAGAGTATTCTGCCTATGTTTTCCTCTAAGAGTTTTATATATCCAGCCTTACATTTAGGTCTTTAATTCATTTTGAGTTTATTTTTGTCTATGGTGTTAGGGAGTGTTCTAATGTCATTCTTTTACATGTAGCTGTCCAGTTTTCCCAGCACCACTTATTGAAGAGACTGTCTGTCTTTTTTCCAATGTATATTCTTGCCTCCTTTGTCAAAGATAAGGTGACCATAGATGTGTGGGTTTATCTCTGGACTTTCTATCCTGTCCTATTGAGCTATATTTCTGTCTTTGTGCCAGTACCATACTGTTTTGATTACTGTAGCTTTGTAGTATTGTCTGAAGTCAGGGAGCCTGATTCCTTCAGCTCTGCTTTTCTTTCTCAAGATTGCTTTGGCTATTTTGGATCTTCTGTATTTCCATGCAAATTGTGAAATGTTTTGTTCTAGTTCTGTGAAAAATGCCATTGATAGTTTGATAGGGATTGCATTGAATCTGTAGATTGCTTTGGGTAGTATAGTCATTTTCACAATATTGATTCTTGTAATCCAAGAACATGTTATATCTCTCCATCTTTTTGTGTCTTCTTTTATTTCTTTCATCAGCATCTTATGGTTTTTGGAGTACAGGTCTTTTTTTGGAGGACAGGTCTTTTGTCTCCTCAGGTAGGTTTATTCCTAGGTATTTTATTCTTTTTAATGTGATGGTAAATGGGATTGTTTCCTTGATTTCTCTTTCTGATCTTTTGTTGTTAGTGTATAGGAATACAAGAGATTTCTATTAATTTTGTATCCTACAACTTTACCAAATTCATTGATCAGCTCTAGTAGTTTTCTGGTAGCATCTTTCCATCACTTTCAAGATTCAAATTAAACATATGAACTTTTGGAGAACAGAAACACCCAGACCATGGTACACCTCCCTGCTTTGCCACTGCTTTCTTTGCTCTCCATAAATTATTTTGATTATTGGCCCAAATCATTGTCATTGCCTAAATAATAAGAATGTATATTAAGCCTAGGAGGAAGCAGAGGTGATATGCTAGTTAATATCATGTCCTAGCCAACCTGAACAATATTTATATAAAACTGCTAATATCTCTCAACAGGAATTAGTGGCCTGCATGCTCACAACAGTCATGTATAGGTTGCAATTTCATATTTCTTCCCCTCTCATGCCTAAGTCTCCTTTTGCTAGTTAAAAATTAATAAGAAATAAACCTTTTATGACTTGAAATCCAAATTAACTCAAACTTTATAATTTACATAATAGTTGATTGAAAAATGCTTTGAATGGTTTTTTGTCTGTTCTAAATCAGGTATGTAATTTTGAGGTACTATATCTTGATGTTGCAAAAGCAAATAAAAGTAGTTGCTGGTCAGTTCCTTTTAATATATACAAAAAAATGTATTTCAGTTGTGTTAGAAACTAATTTGTATAAATACGTTGTGCAAAAATGATTTAGAGGGCTTCCCTGGTGGCGCAGTGGTTGAGAGTCTGCCTGCCGATGCAGGGGACACGGGTTCGTGCCCCGTCTGGGAAGATCCCACATGCCGCAGAGTGGCTGGGCCCGTGAGCCATGGCCACTGAGCCTGCGCGTCTGGAGCCTGTGCTCTGCAACGGGAGAGGCCACAACAGTGAGAGGCCCACGTACTGGAAAAAAAAAAAAAAAGATTTAGATTTCATGGATTGGGATCTAAATGGCTTCCGTTTGAACTACTATGGGTGAGTTAAGAAACTAATTAATATTCACATGTTTCCCTTTAGTGTTCATCTTATTTTAGATGACATTAATTATATGTCATATCTACCACTAGATCTATACAGATATCAAAGTTTTACCTATTCATGGTATCTTCCTGACTGTTACTATAAATGAAATACCAATGCTTCTACCTAAAGCCAGTTCTTTTACTAGTAAACTAAATCCCACTGCCTCTAACTTACTCCAGAACATTGCTGCAGCCAGTCTCCCCTCTTTCTCCTTCATAATAAAACTTTCTGTCTCTATGGGATCATTCCCATGCTCATACAAACATGGATTTATTTTCCCTCCATAAAAAAGGGGAAAAAAATAAAACTTATTTTGATTCTGCTTCACCTGCTGCCTATTATTACCCCATATATTTGCTTCTCTTTGCTGCAAAATTTCTCAGCAGAGTTTGTCATTCTTGCTTATCTCTGATTTGCCTTTTCTCATAGTCTCTTAAATTCATTTTTTCAAACAGGTTTTCACTACCACCATGGTATTAAAACTTCTTTTGTCAAAGTCAAAAGCATCTTCCACATTGCTGTGTCTAACAGTAGATTTGATGTACACATTGCTGGGGAGGGGGAAATTTCTACCTCTACTCCTTTTGAGTTCTTGTGGCTGGGCTAATAATAAAATTGACACAAGAGAGATTAACAGGAGAAAAAGAAACACATTTTAATTTGTGCACATGGAGGTCTCATAGAAACAGGACCTAAGAAGTGGCAAAGCAGGCAGTTTTTATACTTTTTAGACAAAGAAACAGTGAATTTGTGAGTGGTCAGGACAAAGAAACTTAGGCTTTGAGTACTTAATTAGTTAAATGAGTTTGGTTTTGGGAAGGCACCTTTTACATGAGAGATTTATTTTCTGCTTTCAGGGAGACAGAGAAGAGGGGTAAGAATTTACCTCTTGCAGTGGCCATTTCTCAAGTAACTTCAATTCAAAATAATCAATTTACCATTGAGGCATATTTTGGGGCAACCTGCCCTGGGCCTCAACAGCATCTTACTTGACAAATCAGCAGTATTTAAGTCACCATTAAATGTTCATTTTTCACCTCTACTTTTATTAATTTGTCTTCCAGAACACTACATTCTCTGAGTTCTCTGTCTACCAAACTGTTTCTCCTCCTCTGCCCAATCATGTAATGTTATAGTCCTTTGTCCTATTCTCTTCTCTAACTCACTACCTCGGTGATTTCATCTGGCTGTATATTTTAAATACCATCCATGTGGCAACTCGCATTTCCACCTCCTTCTGGAGCTCCAGACACTCATCTGGTTTCTTGATATTTCCATTTGGATACCTAACAGACTTCCCAAACTCAACTGAATTGATTTCCTACCAAACTGCTTTACCTAACCAGTAGTTGTGGCTCGCAGGCTCTAGAGCACAGGCTCAGTAGTTGCGGTGCACCGGCCTAGTTGCTCTGTGGCATGTGGGATCTTCCTGGACCAGGGCTCAAACCCGCATCCCCCACACTGGCAGACGGATTCCCAACTACCGTGCCACCAGGGAAGCTTGTTAAAAAAACAACATTTAACTGAGTAATTTTTCTTTATTTCTTTAGTAGGTCCAAGTTTATTTTATTTTATTTTTATTTTTTTTAACATATTTATTGGAGTATAATTGCTTTACAATGGTGTTTTCATTTCTGCTTTATAATGAAGTTAACCAGCTATACATATACATATCTCCCAATATCTTCTCCCTCTTGCGACTCCCTCCCACCCTCCCTATCCCACCCCTCTAGGTGGTCACAAAGCACCGAGCTGATCTCCTTGCGCTATGCAGCTGCTTCCCACTAGCTATCTGTTTTACATTTGGGAGTGTATATATGTCCATGCCATTCTCTCACTTTGTTCCAGCTTACCCTTCCCCATGCCCGTGTCCTCAAGTCCATTCTCTAGTAGGTCTGTGTCTTTATTCCCTTCTTGCCCCTAGGTTCTTCATACCATTTTTTTGTTGTTGTTTTTGTTTTTAGATTACATATATATGTGTTAGCATATGGTATTTGTTTTTCACTTTCTGACTTACTTCACTCTGTATGACAGACTCTAGGTCCATCCAACTCACTACAAATAACTCAGTTTCATTCCTTTTAATGGCTGAGTAATATTCCATTGTATATATGTGTCACATCTTTTTTATCCATTCATCTGTTGATGGACACTTAGGTTGCTTCCATGTCCTGGCTATTGTAAATAGAGCTGCAATGACCATTGTGGTACGTGACTCTTTTTGAATTATGGTTTTCTCAGGGTATATGCCCAGTAGTGGGATTGCTGGGTCATATGGTAGTTCTATTTTTAGTTTTTTAAGGAACTTCCATACTGTTCTCCATAGTGGCTGTATCAATTTACATTCCCACCAACAGTGCAAGAGGGTTCCCTTTTCTCCACACCCTCTCCAGCATTTATTGTTTCTAGATTTTTTGATGATGGCCATTCTGACCAGTGTGAGATGATATCTCATTGTAGTTTTGATTTGCATTTCTCTAATGATTAATGATGTTGAGCATTCTTACATGTGTTTGTTGGCAATCTGTATATCTCCTTTGGAGAAATGTCTATTTAGGTCTTCTGCCCATTTTTGGATTGGGCTGTTTGTTTTTTGCTATTGAGCTGCATGAGCTGCTTGTAAATTTTGGAGATTAATCCTTTGTCAGTTGCTTCATTTGCAAATATTTTCTCCCATTCTGAGGGTTGTCTTTTCATCTTGTTTATGCTTTCCTTTGCTGGGCAAAAGCTTTTAAGTTTCATTAGATTCCATTTGTTTATTTTTGTTTTTATTTCCATTTCTCTAGGAGGTGGGTCAAAAGGATCTTGCTGTGACTTATGTCGTAGAGTGTTCTGCCTATGTTTTCCTCTAAGAGTTTGATAGTGTCTGGCCTTACATTTAGGTCTTTAATCCATTTTGAGTTTATTTTTGTGTATGGTGTTAGGGAGTGTTCTAATTTCCTTCTTTTACATGTAGCTGTCCAGTTTTCCCAGCACCACTTATTGAAGAGGCTGTCTTTTCTCCACTGTATATTCTTGCCTCCTTTATCAAAGATAAGGTGACCACATGTGCGTGGGTTTATCTCTGGGCTTTCTATCCTGTTCCATTGACCTGTCTTTCTTTTTTTGTGCCATACCATACTGTCTTGATTACTGTAGTTTTGTAGTATAGTCTGAAGTCCAGGAGCCTGATTCCTCCAGCTCCATTTTTCTTTCTCAAGATCGCTTTGGCTTTTTGGGGTCTTTTGTGTTTCCATACAAATTGTGAAATTTTTTGTTCTAGTTCTGTGAAAAATGCCATTCGTAGTTTGATAGAGATTGCATTGAATCTGTAGATTGCTTTGGGTAGTATAGTCATTTTCACAATGTTGATTCTTCCAATCCAAGAACATGGTATATCTCTCCACCTATTTGTATCATCTTTAGTTTCTTTCATCAGTGTCATAGTTTTCTGCATACTAACTGAGTAAATTTAAAGATCTTATTGGCTTTATTCAGTGATTTATGAATTGGGCAGCATCTGATGTAGTAGATAGAAAGGAGCTCCGAGGAGCTGTACAAAATGAAAGACTTATAGGCAGAAGGGAGCAGGGACAAGGAAATTGTACTAGTCAAAAATACAGATTGGTTATGGTGATGGTTTATCAGGTACATTACCTAACTAGTGCTGATCAAGTAATTCCTGATTGATTGGCTTAAGATTCCATTTCTAGGAGATTTGAAACTGTAATTAAGTCTTGGTTTGATAATGTGGGGCTTAGCAAAAGTGACTCTGTTTTGAGCCTAATGTCTCGTTTTTAACATGCTTTTGTAAAATAAATATGAAATGTCTGTTATTGAAGACATATAGATATAGTGTGGGTATCTATATTTATCTTAGTGTTGATGTATGACTTTGACTTTACACATGCATATGAGAATTCATAAAGCAAATAATACCTGTGTACATGATTTACACAGTAGATTTATTCTGGAGAATTTGAGCATGAATCATGTTAGAATTTTAAGAATGCTTACAAGTAAAAGTAAAATTTGTATCATTTCTTTTAAAATATAAATATTTAGTTTGCCATTTATATAAATCTGCTTTAAAATATTTTCTTGATTAATTTATGGAAAGGTTAAAAATTCTGATTTCAAAAGAGAATCTAAGTTCTAAAGGTAGGATTAATTTAAACTTGTATAATTAAAACTCCTTTAGTTTTTCATCAGACTGTTTTTTTTTATTCAATTATTTGGTGATTGAAAGGCCATTTGGAAGAGTAAAGTAGCTGTTCATGAAAAATATCTTCTTTTTTTTTTAACATGGATAATATATGAAAAAGAATCATGTGGCTAGAAGAGAATTTATGGCTTATCGAGTCTATATTATACGTTAAAGAACTCTACTATAGCCACTCCAAGCAAAAAACCATATATATATATATATATATATATATATATATATATATATATATATTTTATTGTTGTATAATGTAAGAATACTCATGAAGTAAGGGATTATTTAGGCTTTGCATCCTTCACAATAGTCCACTGTATATTTCTCCAATTTTCCTTGTATTTTTCCCACATCCAGTTCTTTTACCACCAAACCTTAATACAAAAACAAAACAAAACCTTTAAAAATAGAAGTACTTTCCAATAAGAAAAAAAAATTATAATTCTGTATGTGGTTGTTGTTGGGAAAACAAAATTAAAAACAAAATCTCCTGCTAACCCAGAAAACCTCACCATAGAAACTGTAGGTAAAAGAAACTGTTTTATTATTTAATAAGCATTAAGCCAGGATCATAGGCAATCCATGAAAGAGATTGCAAAGACAGAAGGACATTTTATACTTTCATATAGTCAGTTAGATATAATCCATTCATACATGTTCTAAAGATAAATGATAAATAGTCCTTAAGTAAATGGACTGGACAGCACCATTTGCCACACATAATTCATCCTAAATTCACCTGTAATTGGAATGACTATCCGTGTTGGCTTTACCCAAAGGAAAAATAAGCCCCTCATATTTTTATGACAGGAGGTAGTTTTTCAACTTGGAGTGAGGTGCCCACCAAAGTTAGGTTCCCTCCTTCCCGCAGAAAGGGGAAGATAGGGGTGCTGTCTTCCCTGATTATTACATCTCAAAGAGATGGTTTAGAGGTTCTTGTGGAAACATCCCTAAACTTTGAGACTGACGAGTGGCTTATGTAGCATTTGAAAAGTTTTATACACATTTGAAAAAGACAGAAAGAACTCACAATTCCAAGTTTTCTACAGTGAAAGCTCTAAGGTAAACGAAGGTGAGAGGGAGTCTCTTCTATTTTCAACCGGGAGAACTAAACCTCTTTAAAATTTTTATCTGCATTTAGACTGTCCCTTCAGTTTCTAATAAACAAGACTTTCTCTTTATTAAGATTTGTTCTGTCCAATGCATACTTCCAATTTCATAGTAGATAGTAGGACAGAAAACCAAAATTCTTGCTTTGAGAGGAAGGATAAACTTTAAAGAAGCTTCAAGAAAGAAAACTAGAATTTTATGAAACTCTTTTCTTTCTTGATTTCAGTACTATTTTTCTGTTTCTCTGAGCTGTAATTCCTACTCAGAATTATGTTGAACTAAATACCTGTCATTAAAAAACAGGTTCTTATTCTGATTTTCTTACTTGTTAATCACATCCCCATTCTTCCAGTAATCCCTGCTCAAAAAGTATACACCCTTTCCCAAGGGTAGTAAGCTGTAGAAACAATTCCCAAGAGATAGTTTGTGAACACATGACTCTGGAGTCAAATAAACTTTAGAAAGTCTGTGTTGCTTTGCAATGTAAAAGTCATATTTATTAGTGGGCCATTAAATAATTTTAATAAGTTAGAATCAGCATTTTTTTCAATAAATAGAATGGAATGGAATATAAAGTGCCAGAGGGTACTGCTTATAGTATGCTCATGGAGTTATGCATTGTTCTATGAAACATATTTTGCAGTTATTTTTATGTGTGTATGTTGGTGTGTATATATAAATAAACTGTACTGGAGTCATTGAAAATAAATTAAGACCGTGCACGTGAAAACAAACAGTGATCATTTATTCAGAGCTTACTGTACCAAGGGAGTCAGCGACCATCACTTGCTTTTAGCAGAAACTTTAAGGCAGTCAATAGAGTGGGAAAACTTTACAGTGAGAGAGAGAGAGAGAGAGGGAGGGAGAGAGGGAGAAGGAGGAGAGGATGAAAGGAAGGGAAGAGAAGGGAAAGAGGGAGGAAGAGAGGAAGGAAGGGAGGGAAGGAAGCAAGCAAGCAAGCAAACCAGGCCTCCAGTTTGCTCTGATGGAAATTATTGGTAAGGGGAACCTGGAGGTGTGCTAGCTAGAAGCAGAACATCTTATCTGATTCATCTGAGCAGCATATTTGGCTTTCTCTGATTGATTCTGAGTTGGAGGTGGGAACAAAAATGACGGAAGTTGGCTGTCTTTGACCAGTTCTGACTGTTCTTGACCGATTGCTGCAGAGGTTGTATTCTGGCTCCCTGGACTTCTCATGTGGGTCAGGTTCTCTTGTCATATATAGTCTGGCCATTTTCCATGTGTATATTCAGTCTACCAGATTAAAAAAAAAAGTTTTAAACTCATAGCCATATACTATATACCCCTTTTAAACTTTCACAATGGAGATTAATACATTAAAGGATTGAAAATTGCTACCTAAATTCATTTAACATTCTCCAAAGTATATCATAAATTCTTTTGACTATTAAGCCCCCTTTTTATTCCAGAATCCTTCTTAACTCAAGGAACCCATGCTTTAGAAAATATTTTTTATAATAATTTTCAACGTTTAATCTTCCTTCTGTACTTCACACTTCAAATAACTCACAGGTTTTATCATTTGTCTTTCACTGGTATTTTTCACCTCTGTTTTGGTCACAACTCTGATACTCTTTACTTTTCTTGAATTATTCCAATGTCTAGCTCCAGATTTTTCACTTGAATCTGCTTTTCTCATAGATTGCAGGTTAGTTTTAAGTGTTACTTCTTTACTCCAAAATCTTTAGTCTTCTCCATTCTCACACTATCAATTCTACTCTGAAAAGATACAAAAAGTTGTACTTTAAAAATTAGTCATTCATCTTACTACTTGAGATGAGTTAAAATTCAGGTAACTTGCAAGAAGTTACATGATAATTCAAATTCAAACTAAAATATATATGATGGATATAGGGTCCTCTCCTGAAAATAGAACTCCCAGAGCTTGAAATATAGACTAAGACAATGGAGAAGTGGTTATCATAGTAGCCTCAGAGACCCAAATTATATGAAGAAATCAGCCCCAGAGACCTAATATTATGTTTTATTTGTTGTTTTCATATCTATCATTAGTGCTCCAAAATGCCTGATTAAATGTTATGTTTATCTCCTTGAGCAAACACCCAGGCCAATTCATCTAGGAGCTCCCCAGTTGAGCACATACTGGTGCTCAATACCTGTTCTTTGACTGAAAGAGCTTATGTGGATAGTCCCAGGACTTAATTCCATAAAGGGCTAATACTATATCAACATTATTATTTTTAGAACAAAAGCCATATTCTGTTCATTTGTTGCACTCTGGATTTTTTCAATGTTGTCTTTTATAATAATAAGAGTGGTTGATTCTTCTTACTTGCTTTATAGATATACCTCCAAATAATTTACATCCTTTGACCATCTGGTAGATACAGTAAGAGCAAGAATGTTTAGAAGTCTTTGAATGATGTTCTTAGGCTAACAGTCATGGTACTTTCAAAAGAAAGATCCATTTACTTTGATTGCTATTATAGTTCAAAAAATATTTTTCTATCCCTGCTTGCAAACTCTTTTAAACATGTAGCTACAGAGATTTAGACAAAAATCTGTATTTCACTTTGGTCTCTCATTCAGTGTACTTCAAAAGAAAATATTTAAAGAATAGATGGGTTAAGTGAGGTTGAAGTGAACAATGCTATACTGAGTCTTATAAAAAGGAATGCTTCCTGATACTTACATTTTTCTGCTCCACTATTAGACTTTAATTCCCAAGGGAGTGAGGTCATGTCTCTTTAATTGACTCTGTAGCATATTTCATTTATTTCACAAGAGATTAGTGTGTCTGCTATGTGTGGAATATTTGGGGGGTGTCCATCATCAAAATGCTTATCAATAGCTTATCTCTGCTTAGAATAAAGTCAAAGGTCCCTCAGAGTATACATAGGGTCCCCTCATCTCCTGTCCTCATCTCTTACCTTACCCTTCTTGCACCCTAACTCCAGCCATACTGAGTTACTTGAATTTCTCCAAATGTGATGTTTCACACTGTCATCCTTTGATCAAACTGTTTCCTCTACCTGAAATGTCACAAACTACCACACACACTATACCGCAACCCCAATCACACACATCCTTGCAGATCTGCCTAATTTTACTTCATATTTCAGTTTATAGAATCATTTTGCCTTTCAACTCCTAAGCAGAATTATTTATTTTCTTCTCATGTTTTGCATATATCTTATTGTAAAACTACATTATTTATCATACTTTTATATGTATCTGCATACTTGTCTTTTCCTAGTAGGCAGTGATAGATTGTCTTACCTCTACATTCCCAATGTTTGGGATATAGTACAATTCTAATACGTTTTTCTTTTTTTTTTTTTAACATCTTTATTGGGGTATAATTGCTTTACAATGGTGTGTTAGTTTCTGCTTTATAACAAAGTGAATCAGTTATACATATACATATGTTCCCATATGTCTTCCCTCTTGCGTCTCCCTCCCTCCCACTCTCCCTATCCCACCCCTCCAGGCTGTCACAAAGCACCGAGCTAATATCCCTGTGCCATGTGGCTGCTTCCCACTAGCTATCTACCTTACTAATATGTTTTTCTTGAATGAACATACTAATAGAGGATTGAATGAACAAATGAAAGAATGAATGTATATAAATGAGTAAGGTCGCTGTCCCTGAAAAAAATGATAATGACACTATCTATAGTTAGCTGGGTTACTGGTTGATGGCATCAACTGATTTGAGATGTTTATTATAAAAATGCCCTTGAGCGTATTACTGGGTTTTGTAATCTCAATCAGCCCTCCTTATTGTCCTTTTGCTACAGACCCTGTACTTAGTTGCTAATTTAAGGCAAATGCTAAGAAAGTCTTTTGAAGGACCCTAAGTATAAACAGTGGGTCAAGTTTTAAGGATACTACCTCAGGGCAAGTCAGGAAGGAGGGATTACTTGTCACTTTACATTTCATCTTCAAATATATAGGAAATGCACTTAACTTTTCAAATCATTTTGAAGTATTAAAACATTTACATTTTGTGGCATAGGTGCTGACGAGAGCATAGTTCATTCTCTTTTACTTAAAAATATGTGTCAAGAAATTTAAAAAATATCTAGATATAGATAGATAGACATAGATATCTATCTATATATCCTGAATTCAGTTATTTGGCAGCTCTTATGTACCATGAGTTCTTTTTGTTTTTGTTGTTTTTTACATCTTTATTGGAGTATAATTGCTTTACAGTGGTGTGTTAGTTTCTGCTATATAACAAAGTGAATCAGTTATACATATGTTCCCATATCTCTTCCCTCTTGCATCTCCCTCCTTCGCACCCTCCCTATCTCACTCTCCCTATCCCACCCCTCCAGGCGGTCACAAAGCACCGAGCTGATCTCCCTGTGCTATGCGGCTGCTTCCCACTAGCTATCTACCTTACGTTTGGTAGTGTATATATGTCCATGCCTCTCTCTCACTTTGTCACAGCTTACTTACCCTTACCCTTCCCCATATCCTCAAGTCCATTCTCTAGTAGGTCTGTGTCTTTATTCCTGTCTTAATGCTAGGTTCTTCATGACATTTTTTTTCTTAAATTCCATATGTATGTGTTAGCATACGATATTTGTCATTCTCTTTCTGACTTACTTCACTCTGTATGACAGACTCTAGGTCTATCCACCTCATTACAAATAGCTAATTTTCATTTCTTTTTATGGCTGAGTAATATTCCATTGTATATATGTGCCACATCTTCTTTATCCATTCATCCGATAATGGACACTTAGGTTGTTTCCATCTCCGGGCTATTGTAAATAGAGCTGCAATGAACATTTTGGTATGTGACTTTTTTTGAATTATGGTTTTCTCAGGGTATATGCCCAGTAGTGGGATTGCTGGGTCATATGGTAGTTCTATTTGTAGTTTTTTAAGGAACCTCCATACCGTTCTCCATAGTGGCTGTACCAATCTAGAAACAATAAATACTGGAGAGGATGTGGAGAAAAGGGAACACTCTTGCACTGCTGGTGGGAATGTGAATTGGTATACCATGTGTTTTTTTTTTAAGGACCAAGATAGTGACATATATCTTTTTGTGTCCATAGTTCCTAGCACAACTTTTGGTACATAGTGGATCCTTAGTAAAAATTGAACTGAGATTAATTGATTATACTAAGTTAGTAAGACTAGCCTTTAAATTCCCTGAACCAGGATACTTCATTATCATCAGGAACATCAAGAAGTGTTTTTTTTTTGTTTTTTCTTCAATTGATTCCTACCTAGTCTCATTAAATTGTTTTGTACAATCAAATAAATGTATATACTAGGGAACTACTGGGTTAAGCATTATTAATGTTCTCAGTTTTGAAGTTGTTTCATTGTGGTGTTTTTTATCTTTTTTTATCTATTTACTTTTATTTCTTTCATTTAATTTAAAAAAATTTATTTATTTCTCTTTAATTAAATGAGAGGATACTTACTCATTTTTGAAAAACAACCTTGGTCCCACTCTCTTGTATTCCAACAAGTTCTCTTGAAAGAGAGAAAGAGGGTGGAGTTATCATTGTTAAGTAGGGTCTTACCCAAAACCCCAGGAAAGCCATGGCCAGAAAAAAGTCTGATAAATAACTGTGTAGGAGGAAAATATTACATAATACGAGTTCATGTAGGTTCCATACCTATTGTCTTAGATTGTTTTTTCATTTTTGTTTTGGTTTTGTTTTGTTTTGGTTTGGTTGCTATAACAAAATACCAGAGATGGCAGAGATGGGGTAGTTTATAAAAAATAGAAATTTATTTCTCACAGGTCTAGAAGCTGAAAGTCCAAGATCAAGGCTCCAGCATGGTCAACATGAGAGTTTTCTTCTTGGTCCACAGCTGGTGCCTTCTTGCTGTGTCCTCCTCACACGTGGAATGGGAGAAGGGGTCACTCTGGAGCCTCTTTCCTAAGAACACTAATCCTATTTGTAAGGGCTCTGCCTTCATGACCTAACCACCTCCCAAAGTCCCCACCTCTTAATGGCATCATCTTTGAATTTCTCCAGAATGCATTCAGACCATGGCAACTGTGAAGGCTTGGAAATTCATTGTATACACAGACATTAACTATAGCCCCCTCAGTTATCCTCCAAATTTGAGACCTGGGCATGAAGGTGACAGAATATAAATGGTTTGCCATCTCCAAATTAATGATATGTCAAATAGCATCATATTTAGAACCAAAGAAAAGCTCATTGTTTTTAATCACAAGTTCCTAATTCTATTGGACATATTAAGGTGTTCAATAATTTTTAAGGTGAAATATGATTAAGAATTGAGTAGGGTTTGTTTGTTTGTTTATTTGTTTTGAGTGCCTCTATTTGCTATACAGTATGCCAAAACAGTATATTATTTAATTACTTGCTGCAAGATGTTCTTCTACACCAGCCCTATGCAAAATGGTAAAATTTGGGAGTCTTTTCTTAGGATAAAAATTCTGGATTTTTTATTAAATGGTTGTAGCTAATCTGAAGATTTTATTTATTTATTTTTTTTAAAAAATTGGGGTATAGTTGCTTTACAATGTTGTGTTAGTTTCTGTTGTGCAACGAAATGAATCAGCTATATGTATGCATATATCCCCTCCCTCTTGGACCTCCCTCCCACCCCACTCCCATCCCTTCCATCTAGGTCACCACAGAGCACAGAGCTGAGCTCCCTGCACTATACAGCACGTTCCCACTAGCTATCTGTTTTACACATGGCAATGCACATACTTTTTAATGTCAGTGTTTTCATCATGATTGTAAAACACTTTACACATTATTGCAAATATGTCCTTCATTACTTTGCCTGGGAAGTTATAGCTTTCCATCTCAAAATCTCCTTAAACGTTGACTGTAGTCTCATTTGTCTGAGATCCTTGAAGGTGAGACGGAGTTTAACTCACAAGGTCTTTTTTAGCTGCATGTTTCTATATTTTACTACCTTTGTAAGCCTGTTGCTAAGGTAATGAGACTCCCAAGAGGCTTCTTAACAGTAAGTATCAGCAAAACTGCAAGCTTTACAGATCACTTTCTTTTAACCTACACCGTTCCTCTGTGAAGTATTTAAATTACAGTGTCAACTGTTGTCAGGTCAGAGATTGATTAATGAGGACTTCCATGTCACTTTAAGGCCAGATGTTAGTTTTTGGCTGGAAATCTGATTGAATTTAAAATTAGAGTCTATTACTTTAGGCATCAACGATCAAAGTTATTTGATCACTAAAAAAAGGTGTTGAAAGAGTCCTGCTCTACAAATTTCAACCACTGCCATTTAAACCTTATTTCCTATTTTATTCTCAACTCACTGCAGGAGAGCCTTCCCAAGTGCTCTGCTTAAGTTTCATCTGACCTCCCACCCTCATTTATTTCAGTACCTCTTCTCCAGTTTCTGATTTCTTTGCCTCCACAGTAGGGAGAAACAGCAGAACCAGGTTGCTACTCCATGGGTGCCAGCCTCTTACCCTGGGAATGGATACTCATTCTGTTCTCTCCAAATTTAGTTGTGAACGATGCACAGTATTTAGGTGACTCCCACCGGAGGCAACATTTGTTAAAGAAATCTCAACCCCACTTTATATTCCAAGAAACAAAATATCATAAGATAATAAAATCCAGAATCAGTAGGATGCTAACTAAGTTCTTCTGGTGTTGCATTGAGTTTTCAATGGTAAGTTGTATTCTATCAGTCAGGAACAATGCAGGTAACAAATGGCACTTTCACACTGGCCATGTGTGGGCAGATCTTAAGGAAACCAACAAGGGGCTATGCAGTATCCATGGCTGGTGACAGTGGGGAGCCATTATCACTTTCGTAGAGCTCAGAGGACTGCTGTATGGAGAGGACAGCCTGACATAAGCGTGCCTTTCAGTAAAAAAGAACACAGCCATTCCACGTTGATCCGGCAGAGAAGAAGATGGGGGAAAATACCTCTACTGCACTCTCCTCCCAGCCTTCTCATCTTCTCTCCTGCCAGTGTGGTCTGTTTCCGGACCACTGGTTACACAAACAGAAAGTCGAGTAGTATAGGAGCCTGTCTATTAGGGGTCGATGTGGTTCAGCCTTTACTCCCAACCTCGGGGCACAAAACTCTGGGCAGTAGAGGGTAAAGAATTGTTCTTGAGGGGTAAACAAAATATCTAGCACAAATTTCCTGCAATTATAAGACAACTATAAAATTTAAATCATTCAAAAGACATAGCTGGAATGTGTTACTCTATGATTTTCTGTATATATAGTTCTCTATGAGAATTTGTGATTGCCTATATCGTGTACTAATAGAACCACATACTTTTGTATGCTAATTTTTATTACCTTCCTTCTTTCTTGATATATTCTACAATGATTCTTGACCATCGGGCTCTGAGAGAAGGTATAGTGCATAAGTACTCATATTCTGGAACCACCATCTGCGTTCAAATTCCAGGTCTGCCATTTAAAATTGTGTCACTCTAGGCAAGTTACTTATCTCTTTGGTGTGCATAGGGTTGTGTCAAGGTTAAATGTAACAAGTGCTTAGACCTTTGCATAAATGATATATGAATATTTGTCATCACTGTGTGTATAGACACTTGAAATGTGAAGCAGAATAAAAACTCATGGGAAGAGACAAATGAGTGAATAAATTATTATAGTAAAATGTATGGACCAATGTAAGTATTCCTAAGGCCTATAGAATCCCAAAGAAGAAGTAAGTTGACTATAGTTACAAGCTCAGGGCAGTCTTTATGGAAGAGGTATAGTGTGACCTTGAGAGACGTATAGGAATTTCCCCAGGTGTTACAAACTGGCTGTCTTCTGTCCCAGCTGAGATGTCATGCCTTAGGTCATGTAGGTGTGAAAGGGAACAGCGAGTGTCTTGACATGCCTGACACTTTGGAGGCTAGTAGGAAAATGGTGGCAGACTGGGTAGGAAAAACAGGAAAGGCTTAGATCATAAAGGTCTTCCATAGTAAGGAATTTGAAGAGATCTGAATAGTTTTAAAATCACGCTGGTACCATAAAGGTGGGATTGGTGTGTTGAAGCATTCAAGACAAAAACCTCTCTTAAAATTAGTGTTTCTGTCTTTTCTGCTCCAATACTGGAATCAAGTTCATATGTTTCTTTCCTGCATTATTCCAGTGCCTGGCTCACAGTATTCTCTCCGTCCTTTCTCTCAAGAAACATTGAACAATGGAAAAGAGTGTGGTCATTGGCGTCAAGTAGATGTTGAATAGAAACTCAGTTGAGCTATTTCTACATATTTGACTTTGGTTAGCCTCTCAGAACCTCATATTTTCACCTATAGAATAAATAGTGCCTTGCTCTCAGTGTTGCAATAAGAGATACATGAGTAAACAGAGTTATAGTATTTAGCAAACCTCCTGTCAAATAATAGTCTCTCAATAATGGCAGCTAATAATCTTATCGTTCTGAGACCTTTAGATAGCCTAGTCCCTTACCTTGTTTACTAATTGTTTGCCAGTTTTAAGTCATTTATCTTAGCTTTGGTTCCCTAGGAAACAAAGGCTGAGGAGAAGCTTATGGACTAATGAGGAGTGCAATTACAAAATAGCAAAAGAGTAAATTAGAAAATCAGCATTGATATAGCACTACCAAAAAATTCACAACCTCATTCAAATTTCACTACCCCAAAATGTCTCTTTTTCCTTTCTTGTCAGGATTCAACCCATGAAGCTTCAGTGCATTTACTTGTTGTGTCTCTTTCATTTCCTTCAATCTGAATGAGTTCCTCATTTTTTCCCTGTCTGTCATGACCCTGATGGCTTTAAAGAATACAGGCATTTCATTCTGGAATATGTCCCTTAATCTGGGTCCATCCAATCTTTCCTCATATCCAGACTTCAGCTATGCATTCTTTTTTTTTTTAATATTTATTTATTTATCTGGCTGCATCAGGGTCTTAGTTGCAGCATGCGGGATCCTCCCACGCGGTGCAAAGGCTTCTCTCTAGTTGTGGCACGTGGGCTTAGCTGCCTCACAGCATGTGGAGTCTTAGTTCCCTGACCAGGGATCGAACCCGTGTCCCCTGCATTGGAAGGCAGATTCTTTACCACAGGACCACCAGGGAAGTACCCTCAGCCATGCATTCTTGACAGAAATGATGCTCCTTGTTTTAGTGCATTGCATCAGGAGGCAATGTCAGTATAATTCACACTGGTTATGTGATCCTTGGTCACCTAGTAAAATTAGTGCCTTCTGGGTTTTTTCATGGTAACATGACCAGTTTCACCTTTTGGATTCTCTTCACCAGAATCCAAAATCTCTGTGAGGCTGTCAAATGTTGATTTTTTATTTTTAATAATTCCACATTTTTTTAACTGTCATTCTACATGGAGACAGAGTGTTCTCTTCCATTTATTTACCCATTTATTTATATTAGATGGATTTATGCACTTGAATTTTATTCAATTAGTTGTAATCCATCATTATCGTTGTTTTGATGATTAAGCTGCCCTAGAATGGCTAGTGTAGCTCCTTCAGGCTGACCTGTATGTCTTTTCGATGTGTCCCCATCATTCTTTAAGCACTTTTCTTGACAGAACAAGTGTTCCAGTTTTGTCTTGTACTTTTCCTTGACCAACACTGGAAGCAGACTTCCTGGTTCCCTTTAGTGAAGAATGGGATTTGGACACCAAAATGTGGGCACTCATGTACTTGTTGCTATGAGTACTTATTGCTTTTAGTACTCAGTGGATGAGGCTAGAAAATATATGTGCATTATGTGTGACATAATACACACAGCCATCTCTATCTATGTATATCTATATTTTAAACATTAATTAACACCAATTTCTCCAATTTTAGTTCAACCCCTCAGAATTTTGTAGCCTTCCCTTTTTCCACATCCCCTTTTTGATAGTGAGAAGTCTAGTTACCCTTATCCTCAATACATTTATGATTTGCACAGTCCCATAATATATACTTAATCTTACAACCTTACTGGCTGCTTCCTTGGCCTTGTTTCTACTTGTTTGGCCTCTAGCCACACTGTCACTTACTTGACCTCACTACCTCCTCAACTCCTGATACCACCATCACTGCCTCTGCTATAGGCTGAATATTTGGTCCCCCTAAAATTCACACGTTGAAACCTAATCCCCAATGTGATGATATTTGGAGGTAGGGCCTTTGGGAGGTGACTAAGTGATGAGAGTGGAGCCTGATAAATGGAATTAGTACCCCAGGAGCTCCCTTGCCCCTTGTCTACCATGTGAGAACACAGCAAAAAGACATATGTCTGTGAACCAGGAAATCGGCCCTCTCCAGATAGCAAATCTGCTGACACCTTAATGTTCGACTTCCCAACTTTCAGAACTGTGAGAAACAAATTTCTGTTGTTTACAAACCACTCAGTCTATGGTATTCTTTTATAGTGTCTTAAATGGACTCAGACAGCCTCCTAACCCCACCCAAGCCACCCCACCTAAAGAAAGGAAAGGGAAAAGACTTTGTATCTTTTCTGATACTGCTCTTCTCCTTCCACCTGGGATACCTTTCCTTCCTTACTCTCCCCAGTTCACACAGTGAAACAACTCTAAGATAGTTCAAGGGTCGCCTCTTCTGTGAAACCTTTACCAATTTGCCAACCACCGATTCAGGGGGACTTTGCTGTACCTCCTTTGTGCCCTCATTTAAGGCATGGGCTACATCTTATTTGTCTTTATACCCCTAGTGGCTAGTATTATTTTTGAAACATATTAGAAACTAAATAAATGTTTCATAAGTGGGTAATTAATGAATGGAAATTTCTTTGCAATAATTTGGTGATTAAGACTTTAGCTTCAGACAGACCCTAAACTCTACTATTCATAAGTTTTGTGAAATTAGGCAAGTTAACATCTTGTCTGTTTTGGCTGTTATAACAAAAATACTATAGACTGGGTGGCTTATAAACAACAAACATTACAGTGTGGAAACTAGGAAGTCCATGATCAAGGTGCTGGCAGATTCAGTGTTTGGTGAGAGCCTATTTCCTGGTTCACAGATGGCTGTCCTCTCCCTGTGTCCTCACATGGCAGGATAGGCAAGGAGCCTTTTGAAGTCCTCTTTTATAAGGGCAGAGATGCCATTCATGAGGGCTCCACCCTCATGACTTAATCACCTCCCAAAGACTCTACCTCCAAATATCATCACATCAGGGATTATGTTTCACCATACGAATTTTGGGGGGACACAAATATTCAGCCTATAGCATTAATTAACTTCTCTGACCTTTATTTTTCTTGTTAGTATATGGAGATGACAATAGTTCCATCATATGGCTGTTATGAGGATTAAATTATATAACAAATGTGTTTAAAAAATATTTTCACAATGTCAATACAATTTCAATATTCAACAAATGATAGCAGCTATTATTAATAATTGATTTTTTTACAAAACTCTATTATAACACTGATATGTTGCATATGAATTATTTGTTCAGATATTAGTCTTGCCTCCTGGATAGAAAAAAAATTTCAAAGGCAATGATATACAGTAGGTATGTGTTTATTTTCCTTACTGCCTATTGTCTTTCAGTCTAAGAGAGTATTGCAGCTTCAAAATTACATCTTCATTTGAAAATATATTCTTAATTTAAAGAATTTTGTATTAAAGGAGTAAAGAAAAATATAAGGTTTCAAAATAGTATAATAGAGTAAGCACTTATTCTCAATGCTAACCCAAAGATGATAGAAAACATATTAAAAAGAAATACACTGACACTGAAGAATAGGAAGAGAACATTTCATTTATTATAAGGCCATAGGGGATCTCTGAGATAAATAAATATAAATAAACATATATATATATATATATATATGGAATATAGAGATAAGCTGAGAATTTCATAAACCAATGCCTCCATTGGCTGCTGTTGCTGTAGCTTCTGCCAAGGAAGCCATTGTTCATCAGGGCCAGAAGCCACCACGGAAGAGGCCACTGGCAATCCTGAGAAACTGTAGTAATTGCTACAGAGGAAAATATTTCAGCTACAGAGCCAAATGCCCAGACATGGAATCAGAGTCAAACGCAGTTATCAAGAGGGGTCTTCATCCCAACTCAGGATGAAGACCATAAAAGTGGACTGCACCACAGATCAACAGAGGAGATAATTTATACCTAGAAGTATGACATGATTCTGACATTAGAAGAAATAAGCCTGAAGTTTACAGAAGCAAGCAAATAAAAACATTTATTTGACAGCTTGTTCAAAACCAACTAATTTGTTCCTCCCCCAAATAAATTCCTCCTGCACTTTTCATCATAAGTTTGACAACCATTATGATTCACCAAATATATTTTCAAATATGCTGCTTCAGAAGAAACTTTAGTCTGCTGCTCTTGAAGCACACTTCTGCCTGTACCCAAGGAAACAGTAAAAAGAAAAAAAAAATTGTACTAGATATCCTTACAAAAATAAAGGGGGGAATTGTATCCATGAACAAATAATAGGAGGTTATGAAACAATAAAAAGTAATAAATCATTAAATATTCAAGAAATGATAACATAATTTTTCAGTATATAGGTTGAATTAGAATTAGATAAAAGTACCCAGTGAATTAATAAATTTGAATTTATAATATATATACATATTTTACATGTATAATACTTCTAGAATGCAGAATAGAGAATTTTTTAAATGAAAATTTGAAAGATCAAGCAACATGAAGGCTAAATCTGAAAGTTCTGATGTTTAATGTGAAAGAGTTCCAGAGAGATGAGTGTGTATACAAAATAATATTTTAAAAGAAATAATGGTAACAATTTCTTAGAACTGAAAAAAAAGAAGTTACAGGTTATTTGACAGCAGAAATCTATCAAGTACCAAGTTAAAAAAAAAAATTTAAGAACCAGTACCTAGGTAGATGATAGTGACATTTAAAAACAGCAAGTCTAAAAAAGAATCCTAACAACTATGGGAAGGGAAGAGAGGGAGCAGGGAACAGATTAATTACAAAGAGAATTAAAATCAGTTTGTTATATTTTTTTATCAGGAATACTGGATGGATAAAAGACCAGGGAAAAATATCTTCAAAATGCTGAGGGAAAATAATTTTGAATTAAAATTCTATACCTTACCGATTATCACTCAATTTTGAGGGCAAAAGAAAGACATTTCAGTTGAAGAATAACCTAGTCTTTCAATAACAGAAACAATTTCAGTAAGGTATAAGAGGAATAAAATTTTCTGAGCCTAACAACAATGTCATGCCACCATCACCTAGCACTTTAGCCCTGCTATTCCCTGCTCATCATCCCAGCCCCCACCAGAGCATCCATCACCTTCTAAAATAACACTTTATTTATTATTATTTGTGAACTTCCAATGGAATATACACCACCGAAGAGCAGGAATTATTGTCTGTTTATTCATTGATCTAGTCCACATAGTACCTAGAAGAGAATCTGGCCCATCATGGGTTCTCAAATAAATATTTGCTAAATAAATTGAATGACACAATGCGGTTTGAACTATGTAAGTGAGCTTGATTCAGCTACCAGGAAATGTGGCAAAATTCATACTCTGGAACTTTAACAAAGTTCTTTTTTTTTTTTAATTTTTTAATTTTATTTTATTTATTTTTTTTATGCAGCAGGTTCTTATTAGTTATCCATTTTATACATATTAGTGTATATATGTCAATGCCAATCTCCCAATTCATCACACCACCCCCGCCACTTTCCCCCCTTGGTGTCCATATGTTTGTTCTCTACATCTGTGTCTCAATTTCTGCCCTGCAAACTGGTTCATCTGTACCATTGTTCTATGTTCCACATATATGCGTTAATATACGATATTTGTTTTTCTCTTTCTGACCTATGTCACGCTGTATGACAGTCTCTAGATTCATCCACGTCTCTACAAATGACACAACTTCGTTCCTTTTTATGGCTGAATGATATTCCATTTTATATATGTACCACATCTTCTTTATCCATTAGTCTGTCTATGGGCATTTAGGTTGCTTCCATGACCTGGCTATTGTAAAGAGTGCTGCAGTGAACATTGGGGTGCATATGTCTTTTTGAATTATGGTTTTCTCTGGGTATATGCCCAGGAGTGGGATTGCTGGGTCATATTATATTTCTATTTTTAGCCTTTTAAGGAGCCTCCATACTGCTCTCCATAGTGGCTGTATCAATTTACATTCCCACCAACAGTGCAAGAAGGTTCCCTTTTCTCCACACCCTCTCCAGCATTTGTTGTTTGTAGATTTTCTGATGATGGCCATTCTAACCAGTGTGAGGTGATACCTCATGTAGTTTTGATTTGCATTTCTCTAATAATTAGTGATGTTGAGCAGCTTTTCATGTGCATCTTGGCCATCTGTATGTCTTCTTTGGAGAAATGTCTATTTAGGTCTTCTGCCCATTTTTGGATTGGGTTGTTTGTTTTTTTAATATTGAGCTGCATGAGCTGTTTGTATATTTTGGAGATTAATCCTTTGTCCATTGATTCGTTTGCAAATATTTTCTCCCATTCTGAGGGTTGTCTTTTTGGCTTGTTTGTAGTGTCCTTTATAGCTGTTAGCAGTTGCCTTATGTATTGAGGTGCTCCTATGTTGGGTGCATATATATTTATAATTGTTACATCTTCTTCTTGGATGGATTTCCATTTCCATGGAATATATTTTTCCATCCCCTCACTTTCAGTCTGTATGTGTCCCAGGTCTGAAGTGGGTCTCTTGAAGACAGCATATATATGGGTCTTGTTTTTGTATCCATTCAGCAAGCCCCTGTCTTTTAGTTGGAGCATTTAATCCATTCACATTTAAGGTAATTATTGATATGTATGTTCCTATTACCATTTTCTTAATTGTTTTGGGTTTGTTTTTGTAGGTCCTTTTCTTCTCTTGTGTTTCCCACTTAAAGAAGTTCCTTTAGCATTTGTTGTAGAGCTGGTTTGGTGGTGCTCAATTCTCTTAGGTTTTGCTTGTCTGTAAACCTTTTGATTTCTCCATCAAATCTGAGTGAGATTCTTGCCAGGTAGAGTAATCTTGGTTGTAGGTTCTTCCCTTTCATCACTTTAAATATGTCATGCCACTCCCTCTGGCTTGTAGAGTTTCTGCTGAGACATCAGCTGTTAACCTTATGGGAATTCCCTTGTATGTTATTTGTTGTTTTTCCCTTGCTGCTTTCAGTAATTTTTGTTTGTCTTTAATTTTTGCCAATTTGATTACTATGTGTCTTGGCATGTTTCTCCTTGGGTTTATCCTGTATGGGACTCTCTGTGCTTCCTGGACTTGGGTGGCTATTTCCTTTCCCATGTTAGGGAAGTTTTCGAGTATAATCTCTTCAAATATTTTCTCGGGTCCTTTCTCTCTCTCTTCTCCTTCTGGGACCCCTATAATGCAAATGTTGTTATCTTTAATGTTGTCCCAGAGGTCTCTTAGGCTGTCTTCATTTCTTTTCATTATTTTTTCTTTATTCTGTTCCACAGCAGTGAATTCCACCATTCTGTCTTCCAGGTCACTTATCCGTTCTTTGCCTCAGTTATTCTGTTATTGATTCCTTCTAGTGTATTTTTCATTTCAATTATTGTATTGTTCATCTCTGTTTGTTTGTTCTTTAATTCTTCTAGATCTTTGTTAAACATTTCTTGCATCGTCTCTATCTTTGCCTCCATTCTTTTTCCAAGGTCCTGGATCATCTTCAGTATCATTATTCTGATTTCTTTTTCTGTAAGGTTGCCTGTCTCCACTTCATTTAGTTGTTTTCCTGGGGTTTTATCTTGTTCCTTCATCTGGTACATAGCCCTGTGCCTTTTCATCTTGTCTGTCTTTCTGTGAATGTGGTTTTGTTCCACAGGCTGCAGGACTGTAGTTCTTCTTGCTTCTGCTGTCTGTCCTCTGGTGGATGAGGCTGTCTCAGAGACTTGTACAAGTTTCTAACACAGTTCTTTTAGAAATTATCAGAGAGGGTAGACAAAATTAACTAAGGTCATATAATTTCAATTTGACAAATATAATAGCAAATTGAATTGAATATATTTTATTGATTTATCCTCTGTGAGGCTGGATATACTTATACTGAATATTAAAGCAATAACATTAGAAATCAGCAACAAAATGATAGCCTAGACCCATACATTTAAAAACACCTTAAAATTATTTATGAGTTAAGGAGGAAATCAAAATAGAAATTACAGACTATTTAGAAGTGAACAAAAAAAGCTCTAAATATCAAAACAGTACTCTGAAGAAAATTTATAGACTAAAAAACATTTTTTTAAGGAAACAAGAAAGACTGAAAATAAACTAATATAAAAACAAACCCTAAGACTTCAGCTCAAGAAGGTGGAGAAAGAATAGCAAAATAATGCAAAAGAGAGTTGAAGGTGGAATCCAAAAAGATAAAAATGAAAGATGTTTAAATACAATCAAAACAATGGAATTGATTAGCAAAATGTGGTTCTTTGAGTAGACTAGTAAATTTGATAATGTTTTTTAAGTATGAGGCAAAGAAAACTGGAAGACTAATCACAAATAAATAGCATTGGGAGTGAGATAGTTTATGACATCTTTGTAAGGAGATATTTAAAGGTTTTGTAACACAATTCTATTACTACTAAACTAACTTTGGAAAATTGCACTTCTCTAACATATATATGTTGCTAATATTGCCTCCCCCCCAAAAAAATAACTTTAATAGTAAAATAACCCTAGAAGATATTGAAATGGTAGTCAGATACCTATCTCAAAATTATACCAGGCTCAGTCAGCATTTTTGGCAAATTGTCACACTCAAGGGTCCGATTTTCCTGTTATGCAAACTAGTCTAAAAGACTAGTGAATGTTGGAAAATTGCTAACCTCTTCCCTTGATATTCAGTCTGTATAGGAACAGCACAAGAAAAATGATAGACCAATGTCACTATGACACAGATAAAAACAAATATCAAATCAAATGAAGTGTATTAAAGAAATCATTATAACTATGTTTTCTGCTAAGGATACAAGGACATTCAAAAATATCTCCAAAATTATTGTTTGGTTCAAAAAACAGCAAGTTATAGAATATATTGACAGTATAGTACAAGTTACTATATATATATATATATATATATATAGTATGAAAAGCAATACTACCTAGATTTTGTAAAGAGAATTTGTACGTTTACAAAAATACAGATGTTTATATTACATAGTACCTATATATGTGTATTATTATAAAAGCATGCATAAAGAACTGTAAAGATACACAACAAATTGGTGCTAGTAGATTACAGAAGAACCCGGAATGTGTGATTGTTGGAGTGTCAAGAGAGACCATAACTTTATCTCAAAGTTTTATTTTTTAAATTTAAATTAAATTTTTTTTTGCTGTTGTTTGAAGATTACTGCATTAATGTGATTTCATGTAACTAAAAACCAAAACAATTACCACAATAATCTACAACCGACATTCCTAGATTCACAAGGAAGATCCCAGGTATTTGGAGTTTCCTTGAGCACATGTTGAAAGGGTGTTTTAATGTGCTCTTAAGAGATTTTTTTTTTCAACCTCCTTCAATTTAATTCATCCACAAAACATTTGTTGAGGAACATATATGGGTAATTTGGAATGAAAAATTGATTCCTGACGTAAGTAGCTTTTTGGGGAGTCTAATTGGGGAAGTAATTCAACCAACAGGTACTAGGAAGAGTGGCAGATCCTGTGTGGAGGGTATTCACTGATTGTTTTAGGAGCACATAGGCAGAGAATATCACCTTGTGTCCTGGTTTCTATCCAAAGATTTCCTGTATCATGTACAGATTACGAAAATAAGAAAAGTTTTTGAGATTTGGGGAAAATACATATGTATATTTATGTGTGTATGTATGTAGTACAGACAGATAATCTGAATCTTGTTCGTAGTTGTTCTGTTAAGAACAACCGCATTAGCTCCAACAACCTGTTTCCCTATCTACAAAATGAGAGAAATGCACTAATTGTTCCCTAAAGATCATTTCCTCAAATCATGTCCATAACAGTAGTAAGAGAAAATTAAGATTGGAGAACATTTTCATCTTTTGCTCTGAAATATCTTGGCCATAGAGAGTGTACATATCTTAAATTTGCTGTATGGATATCATATGCCTGAAAGCCTTGAAATCTGACATATCATTTATTTTTACAGAAATTGAAAAAGAAAGTTGTGGTGATCCTGGTACACCCTTATATGGAATTAGAGAAGGTGATGGATTTTCTAATCGTGATGTTTTAAGGTTCGAATGCCAGTTTGGATTTGAATTAATTGGAGAGAAATCCATTGTTTGTCAAGAGAATAACCAGTGGTCTGCAAACATACCCATCTGCATCTGTGAGTACCAAATGCTTTGCTTCCAGATAGCATATGCTACCCTGTCCTTGCATATAATTGCTTTTGTAATTAATTGCAAAGAACTGGAACTGTGTAATTATTTTTGAATGAGTAGCACTTTTCAACACTATCTTTAACAAGTGTGCTTATGCCAAATTATAAATTTCATTGCAGATTTAAATAAAGTTAGCACAGTTCACTTGGTAATGGCAAAGTATATTTTACATATGTCCTCATAACACTTTACTGGTGGCATTTTATACTTTATAGATAGAATACTTCTTATGGAAATTATACATCTGAGCTAATTCTATTAGGCTCATTTATTTTAACAAGGTAGTATATGCTTATTTGCAATCAGAGACACTTAAAATATTTAAAGCTTATATTCTATGTATAATGAATGCATTAACTTATTTTTTCTTGTAGATGCTCACACTAATGCCTGCTTAAGTGCCATTTATTTATATTGCACAGAATAAAATTCATTAATGTTTGTGATATATATTATGCTTGGATTAAAATAATGTGTTTCTTCAAATACTTTAAAGCGTCCCAATTTAGCTGCAACAAAAATATAATTTGTTTTATCTGTGGATGCACTTTTAGGTTAAATTAAATACTATCTTCATTACCAACAAATACAGCTTACCAGGTGTGAATGCAATATTGAAAATTTTACATTAGTTTTGTTACAAATGATAACATATAAGCTCATAATCATGAAAGTAAAAAATAATTTTCTTGTTTTAAAATATGACTTTTCATCTGTATCCAACTTGTAATGATCATGCTTTTCATTTGTGAAATCCTTTATTCCCTACAAAGGCATTAGCACAAACTTTACTTCAATATATAACTGTTTTCTAAAAAATTTAGCAGTTTTCAAGACCTGCATTTTATCTGAATTTTAATTTGTGCTGCAAAACACACATTTTCCTTTATTGAAAATGTTGATTATTTAACATTTTTAAACACATACTGAGAACTTTTAAAGTGAGTGGAGGCCAAACGTTTTCTAATATTATCTTTTTTTCCTCTGTGTAATAAATCATTGTTTTTTAATCCTTCCTCTACTTTCTAAATGTTCTGTGTGAACCTTTAAATCATATTTTTTAAAAGCTAAAAAAATAAATCTGAGGGGAAATAAAGACCAACCTTAGTATGGTATGGGAGTTCTTATTTAGTTCTTTTTCCAGCATTAGCCCCTAGTGGCAGCTATCATAAGTGTTAATTCATCGCCTTATCTGTGTTATAAGCTATCAGAGCATCCCATGGCCATGGTAGGAGTGAAGTTCACCTAGTTACTACCCTCACTCCAAGTTTTCTCCAGGTTGTATTATCCCAGTTATGTTAATACCTACATAATATTTGTGTGTGTTTGTTTTCAGTCATTTCGTGAGCATTATTGTTTTCTTTGGAAATGTCTATATACTTCTCCAATACTTTTTTAAGCATAGAAACTAAAACTTTGCACTACACTCTAACATGGACATGATAAATGTCAAAATAAATTGCTGTTATTACTCCAATTATATTTTTGTGCATATTTAAACATACAGTAATTCAAAGTACTAGTAGCCTTCCTTAATAACATATTTTTTTTCTGTTTTATAAGATAGATTATATTGTTTAATATTTTTTTTAAACTGCTAATTGATAATTATAATTGTTGGCTGTGGCAAAATGAGGTAATTTGAATTATTTGAGGTAATAAATTTGAAAATTTATTGTTTTTTATAATCTTCCTACTTTAACAGTTCCTTGCCTCTCTAACTTTACTGCACCAATGGGAACAGTCCTTTCTCCTGATTATCCCGAAGGGTATGGAAATAATTTAAATTGCATCTGGACAATAATCTCTGAACCAGGGAGTCGGATACACCTTTCTTTCAATGACTTCGATCTGGAATCCCAGTTTGACTTCCTTGCTGTTAAAGATGGAGACTCTCCAGACTCCCCAATTCTTGGAACCTTTACTGGGGCTGAGGTGCCTTCTCATCTTACTAGTAACAGTCATATACTACGATTGGAATTTCAAGCTGACCACTCAATGTCAGGACGTGGCTTTAACATCACTTATAACAGTAAGTTTAATTTTTCCATATAACATATTTCTACACATTAGAGCTAGAAAGGAATCATACAAAACAGCTCTCTTGTTCCACAGATAGGAAACTTGAGCAAGTCATATACATAATTTGTATCAGGGACAGTCTTTCAGCCCTTGATTTCTAACCATATTTTTACTTCTTACTGTGTCATTTCTCTTTGTGAGAGGCCTGATGTTAAGGAGATATATATTAAATATAATTATTATATCATCAATATATTAGCTTATTCTATTAAATCTTATAAGCATAATCTCAAACCTACTGTACATAACATATTTTGCTCTGTTATTGGTATGCAAACATAAAAGGGGGATAGAGCATTCCTTCAAGATATTCATATACCAGTAGAGGATTTTAAACAAATAATGACAACACAGAGTTATAATTCCAAAGACAAAATTAGCTAGACTATCAAAGTATCACAGAGAAGGAAATTACTAATTCTGGGCAGTAGGTTACTGAGCTGACTTAGCAAAGATGCTACGGGGGGAAAATACCTTAGTGATTAAGAATATCAGCTCTAAGGTCAAACTATGAAACTTCAAATCTTGGTTTTGCTACACTTTTAGGTTTAATAACAGAGCCTTAGTATTCTCATCCATAAAGTCATACTGGGTTTTTGTAAGGAGCTGTCGATGAAAAAAATAATCAGTGGTCAATCTAAGAAAGAAATGAACATTTTTTTTCCAAGCCAACCTGTGGATTATAACCTGGGAGACAGTCTTTCAGAAAGCTCTGAGGACTGTTCCACCTGTTAGAGGTCAAAGCACAGTTATGTAAGTTTTTGAGACAAAGGGTTATAGTCAAATGACCTATTAACAGTTTACACAATCCAGATCTGCACATCCAAAGCAAGTAGTGGGTCATCGTGATCCCTTATGACATTAAGAAGGACTGTTATCTACTAAGGAGGTCTGATTAATGCAGATGAACGATACACACTAAAGAGGAAGGAAGAAGCCCAAGAGGGCAGAGAAAAAATTTATGTTTAAATTTTCATCTTGCCATAAAATATGAATTTTATTTAATCAGAGTAAATAAGGTAATGCATGTAAATAATTCAGCATATATACCTAATAAATACTCAATAAACATTAACAGTTGTTGTTTAGTTGTCTTCTGAAGTATTCCCTTGTCAATTCTTATTCTATTATTGTATTTATTACATTGCTTTAGATTTAAGAATTCTTCGAGGTTATTTAGCTATTGTCTATCACCCATATTTCTTGTATTTCAAAAGGATGCATATTATTTTTCTGAAAATAACGTGGTGTAAATATAGCAAAAAGATGAATCACATAAATGAGAAAAGTTAACAAACTTAGTAAGTTAACAAACTTACTTAGTTTTAAGTAAGTTAGTAAGTTAACAAACTTACATACTAATGCTTCCGTGTGCACATGTTTTACCTCAAGCTGTAGAATGCTAGTGATTTTTATTGTTTTCTTCAAAGTTACCACACTCTGTCAGATTCTGACCAACTTGATGAGTTATTTAAGTGTCACATTATAATAGGATTTAATTTCCTGCTCTTTAAAAAAGCACTGCACACCCCTCACCTTCACCCTTGCCCCAGCCCGTTCAGTGCTGAGCTTTGTCAATTAATAACAAAATGCAGTTATTGTCTTTTCAAAGTGACACTCTTAGTGAACATTGTCACTAATAAGTTGTCAACATGTAATTGCACATCATTAAAGTTGAATTAGCTGTGACATGTGTCAGAGAGACATGCTGTATAAAATGGTTGCTTTATCTGTAAGTCCCTTTTAAAATATTTCATATATATGTATAAATATAAACACATATACATTTATCTATTTACAGTTTTATGTTGTCTTAAATGCATATATATATATATATATATATATATTTTTTTTTTTTTTTCTTTTCTTGCCACACAGCTTGCGGGATCTTAGTTCTGCAACCAAGGATTGAACCCCAGACCCCACCAAGTCCTAACCACTGGACCACCAGGGAATTCCCTTAAATGAATAATATTTTTAACTTTAATATTTATGGTATCTTGAAGGTATTATGGAAATATGCCTCTTGTTCCTTGTTCTGTTTCTCTAGTAAATAATTTAAACCATTGTATTAAAATTCTTATATTCAATGCTTCCTACTGCTGTTTTTTTCTGAAAAATTTTCCAGCAGGCATTATGTGTAAGAGCAACCAGGGTTAATCGATACTGAGCTTCTTAAAAGCACAGCAGAAAACAATAATTAGAAATAAGTGTACCTACAAAATAGATTTTATATATTTTAGAATTTACCTTAATGTTATTTTATGCTGTTTAACTTAAAAATGAGGAGACTGGATAATACAATTATATAATTTATGAACAGTATCACAGTGATGATTTAGTGAAAAAATTTAAAATAGCTGCATGTACCCATGCAGTATGTATATAATATTAAATTGTAAATACCCCTTAAAATATGTTTTACATATTTAGACTTTGCTACTTTAAATATTCTTCCACTTATATTATACTAATTTAAACATTTATAATGCAAATTTATAAGGCTCATGTAATCTATAATCTATGAGAAATTTAAAGTAAGCACATTGTCCTTACACTTCTGCTACTTGCTGGGACGGGGCTAAATACGCATCCTGGGAGATACAAGGTAAAATAAGATAGTGACCCTGAACTAAAGAGCTCACATTCTCTTGAGAGACATGAGACAAATAATCCAAGATACAATATGTTGTGGAGAGGGACTTCCCTGGTGGTCCAGTGGGTAAGGCTCTGTGCTCCCAATGCAGGGGGCCAAGGTTCAATCCCTGGTCGGGGGACTTGATCCCACATGCATGCTGCAACTGAGTCCACATGCTGCAACAAAGATCCCGTGACCAGGTGCAGCCAAAATAAAAATAAGTAAATATTAAAAATATATATGTTGTGAAGAAAAAATTTAAAGCCAGACCAGGAGATCCATTTCAATACTGTCTCTATGATCTGAGGCAAGCTACTTAACTTTTTCTGAATCTCACATTACTCTTTAGAGTAAATGGCTATACTTTGCTCATCAGGCTATTCTAAATGTTAAGTGAGGTGACAATATATCTAAAGCTCCTATCACAGTGCCTAGAACATGGTGTTTGCAAAAGAATTAGCTCTTTTCCCTTTTCCTAGATGGCAAAGACTAAATGATATATGGAAAATTATAGAGAAATTGTAAGACTTTCATAACTAGATTGAAACCTTTCACTTTAATACTCACTGTGAGATGATCTCTTCGTTCCAAACAATGAATCACAAGAAAAATTTTCAAAGGGACATAGTCAACCTGCTCTGTATCAGCCTGCTCTGTATTCACGTTAATTGGAATTCTGTCCAGCTTATACTGGATATTTTTGATTAGATAAGGCAAATGATTTCAAGAAATAAGCAGAAACAATTCTATTTTGAAATTTTGTAATTGTAGAGTGTAGTTCACATTTTAAAACAACCACATCCATTACACATCAGAGAGAAAAAGGTATGGTCAGAGGAGAGCCTCTCTCTCTCTCTTTTTTTTTTTTTAAATAAAGGCTTTTCTAGAAATGAGCATAACCATTTTAAAAATCATTTTTTCTCACCCCCAATACACAAGGGTCTGTCTCATACTGCTAGTTTGTGTGTTTTTCTCTTTTTTTGCTGTTCTCAAGCATTTGGACATAATGAGTGTCCTGATCCTGGAATACCAATCAATGCAAGGCGGTTTGGGGACAACTTTCAATTAGGAAGTTCGATTTCAGTTATTTGCGAAGAAGGATTTATTAAAACCCAGGGAACGGAAACAATTACGTGTATTCTTATGGATGGAAAAGTGATGTGGAGTGGACCAATTCCAAAATGTGGAGGTAAGCACAATGGTCAGTGCAAAATACAATTCCATCGTAACTATGCACTAGAAACCATAACAGGAAATTCATTGTTCTACCAGGACTCTTGTAATCTTAAAATATCATTTAGCATTATACTTTAGACATATAGTATGTAGTTAAATTACACGTTTAATATTTATTTTTATTTTAATTTTTAGAAATCTTTTAGAAGCTCCCTTTAAAAGGAGCTCTTATTAAAAGATACACATTAATAAACAGTAGATATTGGTTGCATGTGTAGAATACCTTTAATATATTTCATAGTTACAGCTGAGTATATTTTATACTTTCCAGTCATATTTTTCTTGGTCTTTTAACTATTCATGGTATAAATTGAATTTATTTTTTTAAAAGCATTAACTATTATTAATCATAATAAATAAATTTATGCTAAAGCACCCATTATTTAAAATGTATAATTTTTGTAGACATAGTTCACCAAACATTTTTTTTTCAGTTTTGATTTGCCCAATGAAATGCAGTCAAGAAAGTTCAGGACAAAATATATGTGTGTTTTATGTATCTATATATACATACACAATGTTTGGAAGTACCTATATATCTTTGAATATATATAGTCGCATAAAGTCACAAATTATATTGGTAAGAAGGAAGGATGATCATCTTAAAGCTAAAACATATCAAGTATATAGCGTTTCAATATAGAATCTATAAGAGCGTTGGGGGGGTTTATTTAGAATTGTCACAGTAGGAAGTAACATTCTGAATTCTATTTTTCTCCTACTCTAAGGTTACACATCCATTTTATTTTAAAATATATAAAAGGACTTTTACTAAGACAGATGAACTAGGGCCATTAAACACCCTTTAGTAGATCACCATGTAGTGATTAGGTGACAATTTTAAGTGGTTTCTTCTTTTTCTTGCTTTCCCAGTTATTCTTGTTAGCTGTGCCCAAACTGACATTAGAACCTTTGTTTTCTCAATTTCTAGCTGGTAAATTGAGAATATTTAATATATACTTTCCAAAACCTTTGTTTTCTCAATTTCTAGCTGGTAAATTGGGAATATTTAATATATAACAGACAATTGAATAATACAGCTATTACTTATAAATGTTGAGTTTCATTGAATTGAACATTTTCATAATATCTCATGATGAAGTAATCCAGACCATGCAATTAAGTTTTCCTCTTAGTCCCTTCAATTAGCATCTCCCTCCTCTTCTAATCACCTTCTCATTTGTAACATCAGGGGGCTGAACTAGATGACTTCACTGTTCTTTTCCAAACCTCAAATATTATGGGCTTAGTAGGGGTTACCCTGACAATGGCTATGACTATGCTATTATGTTTAAAAAACATAATGGAGTTGCACAATACAGGACTAAAATAAAAAGAGAAAAATGAAAGTAGTGTTAAATTTTTTCCATCATAATTTGCCCTGGAGCTCATTCGTTCTTTTAACCATAGTTCCCGACCTAGACTTGGGGAATCAGTCAGGAAAGCCTACATTAGTATTTGAAGGAAAAGTAGGAGATAAAAGTTTATTTCAGGCAGAAGACATAGTACTGGTTCAATGTGACTGGAGTGAAGGATAGAGGGACAGGGTTTGATGAATACAGAGACCTCTGAAGAATGAAATGCTTTGTAAAGAGTGCTAAGCAGATTAGAAATTATCCTATGGCAACAGGAAGCCACCTTAGTTGGAAGTGACATGACCTGAGCCTCTCCCTCCCCTGCACGGGGAGTTACAGTTTCAGTGGACAGGCAGAGACTACCTCCAGATAATTGAATCTCATTGGATTCTCACTTGCCTAACTTGGGTGTTGGTTTAGGAGTTGCTTGGTGCCTAGCTGCATGGGGTGGTGAGAATAATGAGGTTGACATTAACAAATCATTTGATGAATTGCTGCTTTATTTGAGAGAGCAATTTCAGTGAGATTTCTCACCATGAAAAATGAATGGTGTTTAACTTTTAAAAATAAATGAAACAAAATATTCAGAACTAAGTTGGCACAGGCCAGTAGGCCTTTCAGACATCCTAGAGAGAACTGTATAAAGGAGAAGAATATTTTTTTCTGCATATGTGAGTGGAATTGCATGCAGTTGGCTGGCTCACCTGCCAATTTCTGGATCCAACACGAGGTAGGAACATCACCAAGGATAAGGCTGGAGCCAGGGAAGGCAGAATGGTAGTGGGCTGGAAGCGATCATACAGTGGCACTTGCCAGATTACCTGCCACATCCCAGGCTGTGTTTTGATCCAGGTTCCACCCAATAAAGCAGACTGATTTCAGCTCCTGTATAACTAACTCTGGTGGGTTTCATTTCTAAGACTCTGATTAAGGTTTGTAAAGATTTCCTTTAGTTTTGCCTGAATTCTACTTAGGTACTAATGAGAAGAGCCTGAGACTAGCTGAGGAAAGCTTGTTTTTCTCTTCCTGTTTTCTTTTTCTTCCTTCTTTTTTTTTTTTTAATCACACCACTTCCTCCCCCATTCCCCAAGCTGCCACACAGCCACTCCAACTCACGCAAAGAATTATGTCTGGAAGCTCTCTCTGCCTATAGTCTTTGTTCTTTAGACCTTCCATATTTTGACAGAAAAGTTTTGCTTATTATTTATTATAGTTTTTCTTTTGGGGCTCTCTCACAGCTTCCAATATATGCTTAATATTTTAGCTAAAACTTTTTTATTATCATCGTATTAAACACTTTATATAGTGAAATATGTACATGTTTATGTATTCTCATTAATACAAATAACTTTCTACTTTTATTTTCCTCACACAAAAAACTCCAAAATCAAATGTATTGTTAAAAATTGCTAATATGCATGGATTGCTGTGTGTTAAAATTAGAAAACAGAAAGAATTGGTTTTAATCAGAATTTATAGAGCAAAGGAAGTCACTATAAAATGTTTTGATAAGAAAACCCGGGGCTTCAACTCATTTAAAGATTGCCTTCTCCCCACAGCTCCTCTCTGTCACAGTAGTGTAGAAGTTTAGGCATATTGGCAAATTAGTGGTCCACCCACGTCAACCAGTCTTCAACCCTAAAACTGTGGAAAATCTTTGAGAAAAGTGAAAAGAAACTTTTTGTCTGCCATAGGCCTTGAATAAGGATTCTTCAAACCAAAAGGGAGAAATGAAATCACATATGTTGCAGTTCTGTGATCCCATAGCTGAACTTAGATTTATTTCGGATAGCTTAAATACAATTGTTAACAGAATTGGGTTATACATTTTATTCATTGACCTGAAGTTCAACACTGATACATTAGCTAAGGATAGATTTAGGCTATCTTTGTGAAAATTTGAACCTTTTTCTTTAGAATGGGGTGATCGAATTTCCTCATAAGGAAGAAAGATTTGATGCTTTATAAAGTCTTATAATCTTTCAGTTTTGCTAATTGAAAACAAAATACATTAATTTTTATAATTAGCATTGAAACCATTCACTTTGAATTCCACAAACTGTCTGCCTAACTCAATTTAGTAACAATAAATGACTCTTTCACCCACACCTAGACAGTAGCCTGAATATAACTGGCTCTATAGGGCCAGTCTCTGCATGGTGACTTCAAAGACACATCCTAAAACCATGAAGAATAGTGTGAATGGTTATCATAGGCCTCCTTTAATGGGCTGACACAGGGATTTTCATGATTTTCTACCTAGAAATCTTCCTAAAAATCTTCTTCCTCTTTCTCCACAAAAGCTTCCCACTCATAGCAACTGCATAAACACTCTCCTTCTCTTCAGCTGTAGTCCCCTCACATTCATTCTTCACACAGCCCAAGCACCTTATTGGGCACCTTGTGAGCGTCCTCCGTAAATTCAGCCCTCGGGAAGTGCAATTTTCTTATAAGAATCTTTCCCCTTGGAATCCCTTCTTTCTTCACTCATTTTCCTTCTTTTTATGTGATCAGAATTCCTTTCAGGGACCTCTGAGGGCATTGCCAGGCTCACCCACATGTATCCTTCAAAGTTGCTTCTATCAGCCTTGGTTCTAGGAAATTTGGAATAGGGAGGGAAGGGACAACCCTAACTACATTTGGATTTATTTCTCACTTCACCTGTGTGTGTGTGTGTGTGTGTGTGTGTGTGTGTGTGTGTCTCCTGAAACACAGGTAAGATGGTGCTTTTACTCATTTTTCTCAAAGGACTAGTGGGCTACTAGATTTTCTTTACTGCACCAAGCAATGCAAACTGGAGTCAGCCCTTACCCACAAATCCTGGAATCCTTTTCTCACACAGTAAAATCCCATAGGATTTCTAGTCACTGGAATATTCCTTGTGACTAATACTGCTACATAGAAGGCAACATTTAAGGTATAATATTTGACCCACTCAGAGGGGTTTCCTTAGTGGCTTTAGGAAACCTACTGGTCTCTGCCCACCTATTATCTTCCTGTCCAAGGGCTAGCTCCAAAGGATTGAGACATACCTGCCTTATTGTCCATACCTCAAGTGATCTGAGCATCATTATTTGGCCTTCTGTCTTCATTGTCTCTTTTTACCATTTATTGTTTAAAGTCTATTTTGTCTGAGACCTTCTTTCTTGAGTACAACCATCATTAACTTATTTTTCTCAGCTTTGATTCACTTTATCAGATGCATGAAACCCTTTGTAGTGGGGAACGAGTCTATGGTTAGATGGTAAATTGGCTTTAAGTCTGCTCTGTCATGAACTTTTTACAAGTGCTTCTGGTCCTATCTTTTGTTCGTACCTTTTCCTAGCTATCTTGTTTTTAAATATAGCTGTGAGTTTACTGCATATCCAGAACATATTGTTCCAGCACTTGCACTCAGCTCAAATTCATCTGGATACTTATGTCCTCTAGTTTGGTGAAGCCAACTGCCATAAAATGGAGGTTTTGATGGATCTGAGTCCACTAATAGATCCAAATGCCCAATGTCATAACCTCAGATGCTTATAAGAGCTAGACGGTAACAGAAATAAATTACATGAGCTGAATAAAACAGGCTATCTCACAAGCAGTGAGCACTGTTATCTAGAGTCTTCTGTTTTAAAAAGCAGGACAATTGGGCAGACATTATTTTCTGTCTCTGTTGCAGTCATATAAGGAAACTGTTCCTGGATATGAGGATTTATTATTCATTGGTGAATGTCATTATAAAAAAAATGCTACCTAATTATACTCATGTAGACTGAAGGATGAGAAGGATTTATTTGCAGACCAAAAATGAGAGTGGGAAAAAAAAAAAAAATGAGAGTTGGGTTAAAATGTATTCATTATTTCTTTATAAAATCTGAAATACATGCCATTTACATTTTAAAATCAAATGTTCCTTAATAAAGTTATAAAATTTTTTAACTGTTCATGAAAAATGTTGGATGAATCTAAAAATTGTATATTTTATTAAATTTCATTTTAATAAATATACTACTCAGGATCATTTTAGTCTCTCTTCCTGGTTTCTCTTCATTTCTATGATCTCTGTTTGTATGTGTTCCAGAGCTAGGTCTTGAATATTTTCTCCTATTTCCACTCACTCTATTCATACTTTTCATCCAGTCTCCAGCTTTAAATAACACCTATGTGTTGATGGCTCTCAAATTTACATTCTTCTACTTCTCTGTCCTGAAGTCCAGACTCATCTATTCAACTTCCTCCTCAATATCTCCACTTAGATGTTTAATAGGCATCTCAAACTTAGCCTGTCCAAAACTGATCAGATCCCCCCGGTCACTCCAAACCTGATACTGTCACAGACTTTCTCTATCATCATTAATAGCACTCCATTCTTCCAGTAATTCAGGCGAAAACTCTTGGGAGTAATTCCTGACTCCTTTCTTTCTATCACAACCATACACAATCCGTCAGAAAAATCTGTTAGCTCTACCTTGAATACCTATATTCAAAACCCATCTACTTCTCACTTCCTTAACTGCTGACATCCTTGTTCCAGCAACCATCATCTCTGGCCTAGATTACTGCAACAGTCTTGTAAGTGGTCTCATTGCTTCTGCCCTTTCTCCTATTCAGTTCTGTAGAAACGGTTTGTTATTCAGTTTACCCATGCCCACCACTTAGTTTCTTCATAGTTATTTCTCTTATGGGACTCAGAAGGCCCTGATACGTATATACTATCTACTTCTCTCCTCCTTTTTACCTGGCTCCTTGTCTCCCATGCCCTCTTCACTCTAGCTAGCAATGCCCTCTTTGATCTAAAGCAATCCCCTCAATAAAAATGGAAATAGAATGTTGGCCTTCTGGATTACATGGTCGTGTTCTTGAATATAATTAGGATGTAATACATTCATTGAACTGCTTTATAGATAAAGAGGGTTATATTTAATAAAATACATTGGAAGACTTGGGTGAATGCTGTTGGCTCAAAGTGGTTGATTTAATTAAGATGCTGAGTTAAGACTAACTGAAAGAAAGTTTTTCCTTCCTTGTGAAGATTTATAATAATTTCTAATATTGTTATCATTGTAGCCTCCCTGAGAAGAAAAACAGTGAAAGCAAAATGCATGACTAACAAGGTATACAGGCAAAGTTTCCTGTTACTTTGGGAATGACAACTTATACCATACCAGCTAAGGAGAAAAATGTTGCAGTATCCCTGTCCATAAAAAATTGAGGTCCAGATACCTCCTTTGTGGCTTATTAAGTGGGTTCTAACTGACTCATTTCTCTCAATCATAACCTCAGATATCCCACTCCCAGTTTATATAAGCAGCAAAAGAAAAGTGAGGGAAATTGAGATCTATATCTATCTATCTACCTACCTACCTACCTACCTACCTAAACTGTTGGAGTCAAAAGTTGTTCATCTTTTCCTTTATCTCCCCATAGGAAGGAGGATGCTAGTCTCCTTCTCTTCAAGCCAAGTTAAGGGGAAGGACTCTAAAAGAATCCCTCATAAGGGAATGTAGTTGCCTGTGAAAAAGAGGAACTAGAATCGCCAGGTGGATATCTGATTATACAGTGTACTTGCTGATCTGCCTTCTATGCTGAATGAACAAGAGAAAGAAAATTGCTCAAAACTGGCAGATTAAAGAGAGGGAAAGCTGGCTAGTTGAAATCATTTAGCAAGTCAATGATGTGAGCTTCCTCTGCATCAAATGAATACCAAAGAAGGTACCCTGGCTTAGCCACTTGGTAAAAGAAACTCAACAACCAGACACCATAGGATGTACTGTCAGGGGTGAAAGCAGGGAGGTAACTGGAAAAGGTTGATCTTCTCTTCTATCAGGAAATTTCCTGGTAGAAGTGAGAAGCCACCCTTCTAATTCTTGGCCTTTACAAAGAACTCATTTATTATCCTTATGGAAAGAGCAAAACATTTTCCATATCTGACAAATAGAAAATCTCAGGGACCAGTTAGAGTTAGTGAGGAAACAGCAACAGTCAGGAGAGGACTGTGACAGCACACTTTTCCTCATTTTAGCCCTAACACCCCACAGGAAAAAGGACCTAAAGGGAAGAGGAAGGGGACATGCTGAGAAAGGATACAGCATCTTCTCTGCTCCAACTGCTGAAGCGAATGGAGGAATGAATCATCAAGTGCTGGTCCTCCATCAGCACCCTCCTCCCCATCCTCCAAGGTGCTCAAAGATGCACCTTGGGTGGGTAGGTTTAGGAAATAAGACAGAATTTTAAATTGGATTGGACCAAGTTTTTTAATACTGTAAGTGATGAGAATTTTCAAGGATGTGCCCAACACTTCTTTAAGGAGAGGGAGATTTGTCAGTGCATGTTTGAAGGCAGTAATTAAGAAAGAAGGAAGGGAGGGAGGGAGGGAGGAAGGAAAGAAAGAAAGAGAAAGAAAAGAAAAGAAAGAGAAAAAGAGAGAAAGAAAGAAACCAATTTCTGTTTTCATTCCACCGATTTCAGAATATTCCATAAAATGCCTACTCAAGCAAGAAATTCCTTGCCGTCAGTAGAGAACTCCCTGCATAACTATGGCTTAAGTTCCTTTTTACTGTAATGGGATATCTTAGAGAATTCCTTGCATGAATAGGATGGGACTAGGGTCCCTGGAGAACTGTTTGACAGCAAGGCTGGACTTGCATGCCAATGAACTTCCCCTTTGAGGATAAGGACTTTTCTCTTGAATCTCAGCCTCAAAGGGAAGGAAATCCTTCTCATTCACAGACGTTGCACTCTCTGGAGGAAGTTTGTTTGAGGGAGCAATTAGAGTAACAGTCTGATGCATAGATCAGAATATATTGTGGTTCTCATAGAGAGAATGTGTGTTCACACACATATACCTATTCATGTCTAATAATAGACTCCTCTTTTAGTTACATATTAAGGTAGTATTAAATTCCTAAAGGACTACCATAGGGAAAACTAATAGCACTCTGCAGGGTTTTGCTCCTAATTTCTGTGGAGCTGGGTAGGGGAAGGGTAGAAGGGGTTATAGAAATGGAAAGAGGTTTAGAGCTGTGATTGCTTGTGTGCATTCCTGGCACTTTAATTCCTATGTTTCTGACTTTCTCTTTTTATCCAAGAGAGAGAGGCAACTTGTTTCCCATAATTTTCTTTGAAACATCATCCAGTGTGTTGAGGTTAGACAGAGCAGGTGATTACTTACCACACCTATAACCAACCATAAAGCAAGTTTAAAAATTTAAAAAAAAAAAAAAAAGGAAAGAAATGGAACCTTCATTGTTTATAATCCCCAAGATCAAAACCTAGCTCTTCTTCTGGTCCTCAATTCCCTTCTGAGCACCTAAGTGCCACTTCTCAGATGAAAGAGCACCAAAATTCTGAAGCATTTTTATTCAAAAGAATTTTAGCTGAATACAGTCTGAAACACTTCTGACTCTTCATACATATCTTAAAGCATACTGGGTATTTTGAATTCGTCCATTCTGAAGCAGGAGGGAAGGGGGCAGGGCACAACCTTTGAAAGAATGACATAGCCCGAGGACATGACATAAACTGATTAGGACCAAATGGGTACAAGATGGCGGACAACTCAATTTCCACTAGACATTGAGCCTCAGTATACACTCACTGTAACACATCAGCAAGCTAAATGACACACCCACAGGCACCATGACAGTTCCAAGGCCAAACATAAGGATCAAAAAGTGGGCAGTGGCCCAATTCCTGGAAATCTCCTCCCCTTCCTGAAATAGCTGGAATACTCCTCCCACTCATTAGCTTATGAAATTACCCACCCCTATAAAAACTGACAACCCCATACCCTGGTGCCTTTCTCACCTTCTGAGATGACCCACACTCTGTCTGTGGAGTGTGTTTCTCTCTAAATAAATCCACTTCTTACCTATCACTTTGTCTCTCACTGAATTGTTTCTATGATGAGACATCAAGAACCTGAGCTTCATTAAGTCCTGAAACCAGGTGGGTGATCTCAGTTGGAAGACTGTGGGTTTTGGCCGGGTTCAAGTCCCAGCTATGTGAGTGCAAGTCCCAATCAGGGTTTTGGCCAGCTTTGAGTCTTGGATGTGTGGGTTCAAGCCCCAATCAGGCTTTTGGCTGGGTTTGAGTCCCAGCATGTGGGTTCAAGTCCCAATCTGAGGTGCATGGTTTCAATTCTACTCAAAGTAACACAGAAATGAGTCGTCACTCCAATGAAAATTATTTATAACAGACTTTCTTCAGGCCTTAGAAAAATGAAACAGGATAAATGAACTATTTCTACTTTACCATTTATGCTTTGTTTTCATTATTTAAAATGGGGAGAAGTTAGAGGCAACAATCTGTATTTCACTAACAGATGGAAATTACCTCTTTATCCCAGGAACCTGAGTGATTATCCAGGAGCATCTTGGAGCTACAGACTAGCCATATCCTCTTAGATTTTGTCAGCTTGGTCTGTGGTCCAAGAGCTATAAAATGACCTGAGGGATTGGAGTGGAGTGAGGGTTTTGTTAACAACGCCCTCTGGGTCCTACCTTATAATTACTAGAAGTGTGTTCTGGGAATCTGCATTTTAACAAGTTTTTAATCTAAACTTACCTCTAGGTATCTGCAAATTTTTAAAAGTAACCACTGCATGAAACCAAAAGTTCCTCTCCTTATTTTCCACTAACTATAAGCTTCAGAAACAAAAAACTACTTGACTTTCCCTCATACATTAGTATTGTTGTCAAACCTAAGTTTGTGTGCCCGATGCACAGTGAGGCCAAACAAACCAAAAAGTCAGAGTTTGGAGCAGAGAAAGGTTTATTGTAAGGCCAAGCAAGGAGAATGGGCAGCTCATGCTCAAAAGTCCCCCAACTACCTGATGGTTTTCAGGGAAGAGTTTTTAAAGGCAAAATTTGGAGTGAGAGCTGCAGGGTGTGTGACTTTCTTCTGATTGGTTGGTGGTGAGGTAACAGGATGGTATTCCAGGAATCTTGTGCTCAGCCTGGTTACCATCCTGCACCTGGGAGGGGGCCTTAGTTCCAGTAGAAGAACTCAAAGATGCATTGTTATGTATACCACTTGGGGAGGAACCAGGACCATGCTTTACTGCTGCACTATTGTTTCTTGACTGCTTTTCCCTTGTGTCTCCATCTCCTCACTTCCCAGACTAATAACTCTTTGAATCTGCCCTTTGGAACTCAGGGAAAGTCTAGGAGGCTGAAGCTATTTTCCTACAAACAAGGAATTGGGTATATGGAGAAGCTTTTGTACCAGGGAGGGTGCCACAGCATACTGCTTGGTTTCAGTATTTCTCACTTTATTCTTTCTCTGCTCTTTCTGTCCCTCTACCCCTATCTTCTATTCATTTTTTTTTTTTAATCAAACTCACCTCTGACAAAATCTCCTTCAAGAACTCTTTCTTAATGCCCTTGGGATGTCACCTGTCTCTCCCCTACATTTCCAGCCTATCTGGCTCAAGCATATATTTATTCTTCATGTTAGCTGTGCCTGTCTTCCTTGTAGAAACTGTGGGTCTCATGAGGACAGATATAATGTCATATAGGTTTTTTAAAAAATTTCATCACCTGGCATAGTATCTTATATACATCAAAAGCTAAATAATTTTTTGAATTAATAAATATATGAATAATAAATTAATGTCAGGGAAGCACTTAAAATTGTGTGGTTAGAATCTCAAATTTACATTAAAAACTTTGGGTTGAATATTCTATCCCCCTAACTATCCATTTGTCTTCATTAAACCTATTTTAAGGAGAATAGATATGCTTAAATAAATATCTCTCTTGGAAAATTAATCCAATACATCTATCATGGAAGTCGTTTCTAACTTGGAATTTGAAGATTTGAATTTGAATCTCACCTCTGCTACTACCCAGATCTGTGTTTCTCATCAAGTCATATTTTGATAATTTTTTTCCTTACCTGCAAAACTGGCATAAAAAAGAAACAAGCATTTTTATGCTACAAGCTTATTAAAGTAATTAAGTTAAGTAATGTATATAAAAGCATACTCTAAACTGGAAAGCATTATGACTGTCTTAGTTGGCATAGCAGAAATGCCCAGCTGTTTACCTTTAAGCTCTTACCCCATTCATTATACAGAGTTGTAGGTAGGAAATAGCTCTCCAGCTGAGGGACTTCATTTCACAGCCTCCTTTGAAGTTAGGTATGGCCAAGTGAGTAAGTGGAAGTAACGTAAATAACATCCAAGCTGTGGTCCATAAAAAGCATACACAGAGTAGTCCTCTATTCTCTGTTTCATTTCCTGCCAGCTAAAATGGAAATGACTTCCATGGCAACCTAGAAAATCGCCTGCTGAAAATGGCTGAGGCTTTGTCATCCTGGGTCTTAGGAGACTAGAAGGAGCATGGCTGTCTTGCTGATAGGCACGCTTCATTGTACTGTTACATGAGTGTATCAAAGAAAAATTTCACCAGAGTTAAACAGGCAAGGAAGACTTTTTTCAAGACTATTGCAATAAGGAGGAGTGATTGAATTCAAATGCACTGAGGGAAGGTTTGTAAGGGCTGAGATGAGCTAGTGGTAAAGTAATGGAGGAAGTTGGGTGACGGGTTGAGAGTCTTAAAGAAGCCTGTTTAAAGTTTAGTCAAGATGAAGGCCATTTTGGTCAAGTGAAAAATAAACTACTGTGTTAAGCTACTAAACTTTAGGTATTTATTTATTTTACCAGCTACAATCATCTGAATTCACACACAGGAGAGAGGAAGACCCAAACAGAAATAGTCCATCCCAGCCTTGCCCCATTGTTATGTTATAATGCATAATGGTCAGTACCTACTTAAATTGTATTAAATTAAAATATTTTTTCAAAGGTTACATCTTAAACCTCTTTTATTTTCTTCTCTAAGTATTCACCTTAATCTTTCACTTATATTGAAGTCTTAACATCAGCCTATGTTGAAAATGACACATAATATAACTAAAAGCTCCAGATTCTATTTTCTGTTGTTTCTTGTGATATTTCACAGACCTTTTAGCCTCAATATTGAATCTTATTATCTTTCCATATAAAATTCCTTCCTGTTTTGTGTTTCCTATTTTGGTGAATGGAATTGTCTTCCATAATGTTGTACATGCCAGGGGCCCAGTGACCAATTTAGACTCTTTCATCTTGCTCTCTCATTGCATGTAATCAATAAATGCTTTTGAGTCTGTCTCCTAAATATCTCCGTATTTAGCCCTTTCCTGTTACCACCATATATCAGAATCTGATTATACCTTCCTAGATAATTGTGACAGTCTCCTAATTGATCGCATCAACTCCAGGTACTCTGCTTCTAGTTCATTGTACCTGTAACTTTCATTTAAATGAAAAATGTATTATTTGTCTATATATGTTTATGTAGCCTTTGTCTACAATTTTTTTTACATCTTTATTGGAGTATAATTGCTTTACAATGGTGTGTTAGTTTCTGCTGTATCACAAAGTGAATCAGCTATACGTATACATATATCCCCGTATCCCCTCCCTCTTGCATCTCCCTTCTACCCTCCCTATCCCACCCCTTGTCTACAATTTTTCATTATTCTATGGTTCACTTTCCTTAATATAGCATATCAGGTCCTTTTTTTTTTTTTTTTTTGGCCCACACTGCATGGCATGTGGAATCCTAGTTCCCTGACCAGGGATTGAACTCATGCCCCCCGCAGCAGAAGCATGGTTTCTTAACAACTAGACCACCAGGGAAGTCCCATTAGGTCCTTTTCTACTCTTCTTCCTTCATCTCTCATCACTTCTTGGTTCCCTAAAAAAGGTAACTGGCATTACTCAAAAACATGCTAATTCAGCATTCTGCTCTTAAGCACATGCTGTTTCTTCCGTTTACAATATCCTCTCTCTCTTTTTCTCCTGGTGAATTCTGACTCATCCTTGAAGACTCAAATTAAATAGAATCTCTTCTGTGAAGCCTTAATTCCTGTCCTCTTCCAGACCCCTTGTCCCATGGACATATCTTTCTTATATAATTTATGACATTATTACCTTTTATGATTATGTTTCTGTGTTTGCACATGGGCAGTGTGATAAAAGGAAAAAGAATACCTTAATTACATTTGTAAAGAAGTTTCTAGAGTCAAATTACCTCTGTTCAAATCCTTGCTAGCTGATGTGCAAATTATTTAAATTTTCTACACATCAATGTTCTTACCTACATATGTGGTTGGATTATTTTGAGTATTACATAAAATAATACAAAGGACTTCTTACATAGTGCCTGGCACCTAGGAAACATTTGATAAATGTTAGAAGTAGTACAAATACCACGTGGGCGCACACTTGACACACAATTGTTTGCTGAATGACTGAAATATGAATGAGTAAATGATGAATGAGTGAATAGGACTTGAAAATAAATCCCTGTATCTTGATCTCCTTTCTGTTTTCCATATGTTCCAAGTTTCCTTTGTTCAGTCAAAGATACTGTCTTTTACAGAAGTCTTTCTTAAACTACAGAATGTTTATACTTGGAGGTACACAAGCTTTTAGGTGTTATATGTATAAGCATTTCTTAAATTTCAATAGGTACATATTTTTAGGCATTATAGAAAAATATAACTAATACATAAAAGCAATGATTTTACAGATATTTTTGCTTAGGGCAAGTTTAAAGAAATCATTTAAGTTAAAATAAAAGTAAGTCTATTTAAAGAAAATCATTAATTATACAAGCAGTACATGGATGTGGCAAAATTGTAAGGTTTGGGCAATTAACTTTATTGCCTTTCTGTTTGTATTGTTATTCATGTTATAGTTAAGGTTCTCTTTACAAATTCAAATCTTTGTTATTTTTATTACCATTAGTTATTTTAGCTTTCCAAAGCTTTCTCTTTTTCCTTTTTCTCTTGAACGTTTTCTTTACACTTGGTGTCCCCTTATTTTGTCCTGCACTTTGTCCCCTCCATGTTCTGCTGCTGTTGCTCCACCATGGCTTTTCTATGAACATCCTCCTGCCATGTTGCTGCTAGTCACTGTGATCATGAGGCTTTTCTCGACTGATCTGCACTTAGCATGTTTCTTCGCTTAGGTTTCACACTCTCTTGGGGAGGCTGTCTCCATACTTTTGAGATAATAATTTTGTAAAGTTCCAACCCTATGTGTGAGAGAAAGAAGCCAGTTCAGAATGTAGTATGTTAATTAGGAGAAGACTCACTTTGTAGCAGGGTCACTATATGGGAAAGTCCTTTCAGGAAACAAACAGTCACCACATCTTTATGCTACTCCTTTCCTTTAAAGCTCCTTCCTAACTCTGCCTCTCTAACATGTTGGACTGAGGGACCAGCTGAAATGCTTCTGGGTACTCTACTTTTTAATCTTTAATGGCCCATTACTCAATTGCTAATTTTATGACTGATTACCTCTTTCAATCATGATTAAACTGAAGTGCACAGATACTTTCCTAGAACAATTTGAGTTGATAACATATTGGGATTTTTCTATATTTCCAGGACCTTCACTCACCAAAATACTTTACTCTGTCTTTTAAAATATGGTAGTTTAAATGACTGTTATGCACATAATTTTATTTTTGAAATACATAATAACCCTACAGGAAACCTAATTATGAGTCATCATAGCAAGGAAGAGTAAATAATCCTCATCAAAATGGTCTCCTTTGAAAGCTTTTTAAGAAACAAAATCAAATTCTACTAAGGAAGAAAATTTAGTTTTATATGAAAACTCTTTCTCATACAAATAACAAATTTTGGCAATTTCACAGAAAATATTTTTCTCAAATGGACATTTTGTAGTAATGCTTGATTCCTAGGCCAATTTATTAAATATTTCTTATTTTATTTGGGCTATATCAAATTACTTAAAGAATGAAAAAGTGTAAAAATAGTGTCTAGAACAATAGGTTTTAGAAATTCTGTAAGGTAAAACTGAAATAAACAAGTAAACAACAATGACAAAAATATAAACACATGAGATAAAGTTTAAATGGAAAGAATTAAAGAAAATAAAAATATAACGTAGTAAGTCATTGGGAAGGGTCTCTATCTAATGTGTTGAAAAGCCGTTATAGTATACATTTGAATATTTTTCTTTCCAAATAATTTTCAATAATTCAGATACTCTTTGCTTCATTCCCCACCCCCCACCCCCCACTTTGTATACCTCCTGAAGGTATAGAACAGGCTAATGTAGCTGGGCTGCAGAGTGAAGGGGAGAAGTTTGGAGTGTAGGCTAGAGTGTAAGGCAATAGCTAGGGTCATTCAGGGTCTTGTTGGTCAACACAGAAAAATGCCATTTAAAAGTGTTTGAGGTTTAAACAATTACTCTGGCCATAGTGTGGAGGATAGTTAGCATGGATGAGGAGAGACCAATTAAGAGGGTCAGTTAGGAGGGTTTATACCAGAGATGAAATTATGGTAATTTAATCTGGTAGCTATAGAGATAGAGAAACAAGACTGGGCTTGAGGATGGATTGGATATGGGAATAAATAGTAAGGATAATGGAAATATGAAAGATGACTACTTCTAACATTCTGGGCTATGCAAATCTATGGATGGTGGTTTCATTTACCAATATTGGAAATAATGGGAGAGGACTGGTTTTGAGGTCCTATTTTGTAAAAACTGACTTGAAAGTACTTTTGAGGCTTTCAGGTCTTATGAACTTTAACAAGTTGTTCTTTCAACTTGGTTTATTTCTCTTCAAAATGAGGTGCTTACACTAAATTACCTTATCAGTACCTACTGGGATTAAAATGCTATGATTGTGGTTTCAATTGTGTATGAGTTTAGGGGAAAGCAGAAGATTAAATTCTTGAAATGATAAGCTGGGTTGAATCTGATGTTAAAGGGAGAAGAGATCAAGGTACCTGTCTAGGAAAGCAAATGGTATGATGAAACTGTAAATTGAAGGACATTATTCTGACAGCTGGATTGAAGCAAGAGAGAAATTAGCAGATGGGAAATCAGAGAAGAGACTGAATGAATGAAGGCCTAAAATTGTAACAGGGAAGATCGAAGTTTTAGACACTGTATAGCATGAATTAACAGTTTTTGATACATAAATCAGAAAATAAAAGACAGTAAAACTAACAGCTTATATTTTTTTCAAGTTTTGAAAATGATGGAGACACAAGAACGTATTTAAGGGATATAATTGGGAGACTTGAGTTTATCTGACATGCTGAGTGTGTAACTAAGCCATATTTCAAAAAGTAAATTACTTTTTTTAGGGAAAATAATCATTCAATAATAGAATGACTGGATGAAATTTTACTTTCAAAAACAATATTAAATAACATTTAATATGTACATGCAAAAATTAATTTTAAAAAATACAGTTAGTACTAAAAATATTTTCTGCAACTTGTTCTAAAATTTGTGTTTTTTCTTGTTCTCTGATTTTATTTTTCAGCTCCATGTGGTGGCCATTTTTCAGCTCCCAGTGGATTGATTCTCTCACCAGGATGGCCAGGATACTATAAAGACTCTCTGAATTGTGAATGGGTGATTGAAGCTGAACCTGGACACTCTATCAAAATTACATTTGAAAGGTCTCTGCAAATATTTTTCTACTTAAAAAAAAAATTGTCTAAAAGAATAGTTGAGATTCTGCATTTTACTTTCCATATTAATGTTTAATTTTATTACAGTAGTCAATTGTTGGACATTGAGTGTTTCAGAATGTTTGCCCCTTTTAGCCTTTCAGCCTATTTTCAAGTTAATTTTCTATTTCTTTAATGCTCTATCAGTATGAATGAAATGTGTAAGATGGACCTTTTTTGATTCATATATATGCATACTACTGTGATATGAACCTATGACCTATAACTTAGTAAGTTTAGTCGTCCTATACTTTGAAGGGCCTGTGGATTCTGTTCTGCTAGATTCCGAAAGGCAAAGGTGCTGTAAACACACTTGAATTGATACCGTATTGCAGCCTAAGACATTTGCTTACACATACTACCTATACCTATATACCTACACTTACAGGTCCTTCAGAAAAATGGCTGCGTCAAATTAATGTAAATTAATGATTGGTCAGTCAAGTTTTTTTTTCCTTAGGATAATTAGTATTACTGATCAAATAATCTATATCCTAAAAGATTATAATATTGACTATTAAAAATTTAAAAGAATGAATCTTCTGACTTGTGATTGGATCACTATTCTGAAATCCAAATAGAAATATCTATATAATTTTTCAATTATATTGTTGACCCCTCTCATCTCCCAACCTTTTCTTAAAAAAAAAAAAAACAGAACTCCTGTAAACATTATAGTAAACATATAAATATATATATAATTTCAGCAAAATTATGCTCTGATGATTGAATTTTATAAATATAACATGATCTTTCCCTGATTAAAGAGTTCCTTCATTGAATTAATCTATTCATGCTAGTGTAAAAACTTGAGAGGAAAACAGATTCTATTTTGACAGATATAAAATATTTAACATTTTACATGAGGTCACTCTGCTTTATTATGACCTACACAACTTTACTATGACTATATTAGTTTGCTAGGGCTGCCATAACAGTGTAACAGACTGAGTGGCTTAAATAACAGAAATTTATTTCCTCATAGTTCTAAAGTCTAGAAGTCTGAGATCAAGGTGTCAACAGGGTTGTCTTCTGTGGTTTTAGTCATTGGCTAATAGATGGCTGTCCTTTTCCTGTGTCCTCACATAGTCTTCCCTCTGTGTGTGTTTGTTTCCTAATCTCTTATAAGGACACAAGTCATGTTGGGTTAGGGTCCACCCATATAATCTCATTTTACTTTAATTACCTCATTAAAAGACTTTCTCCAAATACAGTCACATTCTGAGGTACTAGGGAGTTAGGCCTTGAACGTATAAATTTTAGGGGGACATGATTCAGCCCATAATAATAACCTACACATTAAGAAAATGGTTTTATTTAGAATAATTTGGCAGAGTTTTTGTTGTGATGTTAAAAACATATTCTTTATTCAGTGGTTGACATAGCCTGTGTTGCCATAGTAATTTTAGAGAAGCTTGAAAAGCATCTTATTTATTCAGAATCAAATCTTTGTCAGGTAACATTTTTCAATTAATGTGGGACCCAAATTAACCAACCTTACTGTATTACACAGAATTCTACTTGGTTTCGAGTATACCATGTAACATAATATTACTGGATCATATCATTGAATAATTTAAAAACTTATACTGATTTGTGTCAATAAGACAGAGATTTATAATGTATTTTTAATTTGTTAAATTTAGAGTATCACATTTGAAGGATTAGCATATCTGTCAGGTTATCACAGTTGATCTCATATTTTTTAAAACTGCATGTATTATAGGTTTAAGTACATGATTTTAGTATTTCCAGTTTTGAACTTAACATTATTTTGTATCAGGAGTTATGATGTTAAGGTAATTAAAACATCTTATATTTGCATAATTCATAACATTTATATCCATATAATTCTCACTGATCATCATCCTTCAATATCTAAATAAAGAGTTGAGCCCCATCTCAGTTACAAAGGTAAGTCTAGGCCCTGTTTATATTTTCAGAGCTTTCCTGGGGATGCTTTTGTTCACTTCTGACTTTGAATTCCTGCTTTTAGACTCATCTCTGTTGTGAGATCCAGAGGCTGCTACCCTTTCTCAACTCCTTAGTCTGCTCTTTATTTGGATCACTTGCCTTCATTCTCACAAAAACCTTAGAACAAGGGATAACCAAAGAGGATTATTACACAATCCAGAATAATTTAAGATTAAATAAACCTTCACTGTCCTAAAATTTTCCTGGTAATTCCCATCATTGGAACGATTGCATCTCTCTCTCCAGTTCCCTCTCCTTAGTCCAGACCCTTCCCCATCTCTATCTAGTCTTTTCCCTATCAGGATCTTCAGTCCTCATTTCCCTACTCCCTAGTCGCCCACTCCAGTATGTAAAGGGTGAGTCTCAAAGTACCTGCTACTTAAGCAGAGCAATTTAGCTATTTGTTGCTCTGAGCTCCCAACTCGGTGATGGATGGGATGATAGGCATGAATTTTGCCTTTCTTTCCAAACATGCAGATTAAGATTTTTTTTCCCCTAAATCAGAAATCAGTTCTACCAAGAATTCACCCTTTCTCCACCTCCCAGATGACTCAAATTGTAGCCAACTTTAAATTTCAAAAAAAAGTTATATTCAATTTAGAAGCATTACATAAGCATAAAATAATATGAGGAAATTGTATTAACAAAGTGCATTATTGTATTAAAAAGCATTCCCTGTTTGAAAATGATAGTCATTAACCATCACTAAATAAATAACCTCTGATATCCTTCAGCCTTAGGTAGGCTATCTATTGATAGAATTGCCTACCTGAGAAGCAGTTAGATTGCAAAGCAATAGTTGTAATTCAGAACACCACACCTGTGACTTTTGATTTTCAACTTTTATTTGGAGTCACTATTTTCTCTGCCCAAAGTTCTTAATATGTATGGCCTATCTCTCCCAACGTGTAGTTACATGGACCTCTTTGCTATCTTGTTTAGATACCATCAGATTTCTCCAAAGTGAATTAATGTGCACTGTACAGGCAGTGCTCGAAGTCAGACCATTCCAAATTTACCTTCCATGGGAAAAAATCTTTCCAGCCATTTTTTTTAAACATCTTTATTGGAGTATAATTGCTTTATAATGGTGTGTTAGTTTCTGCTGTATAACAAAGAAAATCAGCTATATGTATACATATATCCCCATATCCCTCCCTCTTGCAAATCCCTCCCACCCTCCCTATCCCACCCCTCTAGGTGATCACAAAGCACCAAGCTGATCTCCCTGTGCTATGTAGCTGCTAATTCCCACTAGCTATCTATTTTACATTTGGTATTGTATATATGTCAATGCTACTTGCACAGTTCGTCCCAGGTTACCCTTCCCCTTTCCCATGTTCTCAAGTCCATTTTCTGTGTTTACGTCTTTATTCCTGTCTTGGCCCTATATGGGTTAGCATATGGTATTTGTTTTTCTCTTTCTGACTTACTTCACTCTGTATGACAGTATCTAGGTCCATCCACCTCACTACAAATAACTCTATTTTGTTTCTTTTTATGGCTGAGTAATATTCCATTGTATATATGTGCCATATCTTCTTTATCCATTCATCTGTTGATGGACACCTAGGTTGCTTCCATGTCCTGGCTATTGTAAATAGTGCTGCAATGAACATTGTGGTACATGACTCTTGTTGAATTATGGTTTTCTCAGGGTATATGCCCAGTAGTGGGATTGCTAGGTCGTATGATAGTTATATTTCTAGCTTTTAAGTAACCTCCATACTGTTCTCCACAGTGTCTGTGACAATTGACATTCCTACCAACAGTGCAAGAGGGTTCCCTTTTCTCCACACCCTCTCCAGCATTTATTGTTTCTAGATTTTTTGATGATGGCCATTCTGACAAGTGTGAGGTGATATCTCATTGTAGTTTTGATTTGCATTTCTCTAATGATTAATGATGTTGAGCATTCTTTCATGTGTTTGTTGGCAATCTGTATATCTTCTTTGGAGAAATGTCTATTTAGGTCTTCTGCCCATTTTTGGATTGGGTTGTTTGTGTTTTTGCTATTGAGCTGCATGAGCTGCTTGTAAATTTTGGAGATTAAGCCTTTGTCAGTTGCTTCATTTGCAAATATTTTCTCCCATTCTGAGGGTTGTCTTTTCTTCTTGTTTATGGTTTCCTTTGTTGTGCAAAAGCTTTTGAGTTTCATTAGGTCCCATTTGTTTATTTTTGTTTTTATTTCCATTTCTCTAGGAGGTAGGTCAAAAAGGGTCTTGCTGTGATTTATGTGAAAGAGTGTTCTTCCTATGTTTTCCTCTAAGAGTTGTATAGTGTCTGCCCCTACATTTAGGTCTTTAATCTATTTCTGAGTTTATTTTTGTGTATGGTGTTAGGGAGTGTTCTAATTTCATTCTTTTACATGCAGCTGTCCAGTTTTCCCAGCACCACTTATTGAAGAGACTGTCTTTTCTCCATTGTATAGTCTTGCCTCCTTTATCAGAGATAAGGTGACCATATGTACATGGGTTTATCTCTGGGCCTTCCTGTTTCGTTGATCTATATTTCTGTTTTTGTGCCAGTACCATCTGTCTTGATTACTGTAGCTTTGTAGTATAGTCTGAATTCAGGGAGTCTGATTCCTCCAACTCTGTTTTTCTTTCTCAGGATTGCTTTGGCTTCTCAGGTCTTTTGTGTTTCCATACAAATTGTCAAATATTTTGTTCTAATTGTGTGAAAAATGCCATTGGTAGTTTGGTAGGAATTTCATTGAATCTGTAGATTGCTTTGGGTTGTAGAGTCATTTTCACAGTGTTGATTCTTCCAATCCAAGAACATGGTATATCTCTACATCTGTTTGTATAATCTTTAATTTCTTTCATCAGTGTCTTATAGTTTTATGCATATAGGTCTTTTGTCTCCTTAGGTAGGTTTATTCCTAGATACACTATTCTTTTTGTTGCAATCGTAAATGGGAGTGTTTCCTTAATTTCTCTTGCATATTTTTCATCATTAGTGTATAGGAATGCAAGAGATTTCTGTGCATTAATTTTGTATCCTGCTACTTTACCAAATTAATTGATTAGCTTTAGTAGTTTTCTGGTAGCATGTTTAGGATTCTGTATGTATAATATCATATCATCTGCAAACAGTGACAGTTTTACTTCTTCTTTCCCAATTTGGATTCCTTTTATTTCTTCTTCTTCTCTGATTGCTGTGGCTAAAACTTCCAAAACTATGTTGAATAATAGTGGTGAGAGTGGGCATGCTTGTCTTTGTTCCTGATTTTAAAGGAAACGGTTTCAGTTTTTCACCAATGAGAATGATGTTGGCTCTGGGTTTGTCATACATAGCCTTTATTATGTTGATGTAAGTTCCCTCTATGCCTACTTTCTGGAGAGTTTTTATCGTAAATGGGTGTTGAATTTTGTCAAAATTTTTTTCCTGCATCTATTGAGATAATCATATCGTTTTTCTCCTTCAATTTGTTAATACGGTTTATCACATTGATTGATTTGCATATATTGAAGAATCTTTGCATTCTTGGGATAAACCCCACTTGATCATGGTGTATGATCCTTTTAATGTGCTGTTCGATTCTGTTTGCTAGTATTTTGATGAGGATTTTTGCACCTATGTTCGTCAGTGATATTGGTCTGTAGTTTTCTTTTTTTGTGATCTCTTTTTCTGGTTTTGGTATCAGGGTGATGGTGGCCTTGTAGAATTAGTTTAGGGGTGTTCCTCCCTCTGCTATATTTTGGAAGAGTTTGAGAAGGATAGGTGTTATCTCTTCTCTAAATGTTTGATAGAATTCACATGCGAAGCCATCTTGTCCTGGTCTTTTGTTTGTTGGAACGTTTTTAATCACAGTCTCAATTTCAGTGCTTCTGATTCATCTGTTTATATTTTCTGTTTCTTCCTGGTTTAGTCTCAGAAGGTTGGGCTTTTCTAAGAATGTGTCCATTTCTTCCAGGTTGTCATTTTATTGGCATAGAGTTACTTGTAGTAATCCCTTGTGATTCTTTGTATCTCTGCATTGTCAGTTGTTAGTTCTTCTTTTTCATTTCTAATTCTACTGATTTGAGTCTTCTCCCTTTTTTTCTTCATGAGCCTGGCTAATGGTTTATCAGTTTTGCTTATCTTCTCAAAGAACCAGCTTTTAGTTTTATTGATCTTTGCTACTGTTTCCTTCATTTCTTCTTCATTTATTTTTGATCTGATCTTTATGATTTCTTTCCTTCTGCTAACTTTGTGGGTTTTTTGTTCTTTTTATAACTGCTTTAGGTGTAAGGTTAGGTTGTTTATTTTTTTTTGATTTTTGAGGTAGGATTGCATTGCTATAAGCTTCCCTCTTAGAACTGCTTTTGCTGAGTCCCATAGGTTTGGGGAAATCGTGTTTTTATTGTCATTTGTTTCTAGGTAGGTTTGATATCCTCTTTGATTTCATCAGTGATCTCTTGGTAATTTAGTAGTGTATTGTTTAGCCACCATGTGTTTGTATTTTTTACAGTTTTTTTTCCTATAATTGATATCTAGCCTCATAGCATTGTGGTCAGAAAAGATACTTGATACAATTTCAATTTTCTTAAATTTACCAAGGCCTGATTTGTGACCCTATATATGCTCTCGGGCTTCCCTGGTGGCGTCGTGGTTGAGGGTCCACCTGCCGATGCAGGGGACACGGGTTCATGCCTCAGTCTGGGAAGATCCCACATGCCGCAGAACAGCTGGGCCCGTGAGCCATGGCCGCTTATCCTGCACGTCTAGAGCCTGTACTCCACAATGGGAGAGGCCACAACAGTGAGAGGCCTGTGTACCACAAAAAAAAAAAAAAAAAATATATATATATATATATATATATATATATATATATATATATATGTATATATGCTCTCTCCTGCGGAATGTTCCATGAGCACTTGACAAGAAAGTGTATTCTGTTGTTTTTGGATGGAATGTCCTATAAATATCAGTTAAGTCCACCTTGTTTAATGTGTCATTTAAAGCTTGTGTTTCCTTATCTATTTTCATTTTGGTTGATACCTCCATTGGTGAAAGTGGGATGTTAAAGTCCCCTACTATTATTTTGTTACTGTCGATTTCCCCTTTTATGGCTGTTAGCATTTGCCTTATGTATTGAGGTGCTCTTATATTGGGTGCATAAATATTTACAATTGTTATATCTTCTTCTTGGATTGATCCCTTGATCATTATGTACTGTCCTTCTTTGTCTCTTGTAATAGTCTTTATTTTAAAGTCTATTTTGTCTGATGTGAGAATTGCTACTCCAGCTTTCTTTTGATTTCCATTTGCATGGAATATCTTTTTCCATCCCCTCACTTTCAGTCTGAATGTGTCCCTAGGTCAGAAATGGGTCTTTTGTAGACAGCATATATACAGGTATTTTTTTTTGTATCCATTCATGGGGTCTATGTCTCTGGTTGGAGCATTTAATCCATTTACATTTAAGGTAGTGATTGATATGTATGTTCTTATTACCATTTTTTAAATTGTTTTGGGTTTGTTTTTGTAGGTCTTTTCCTTCTCTTGTGTTTCCTGCCTGGAAAAGTCCCTTTAGCATTTGTTTTAAAGCTGGTTTGGTGGTGCTGAATTCTCTTAACTTTTACTTGTCTGTAAAGGTTTTAATTTCTGCATCAAATCTGAATGAGATCCTTGCTGGTTGTAGGTTTTTCCCTTTCATCACTTTCAGTATGTCCTGTCACTCCCTTCTGGCTTGCAGAGTTTCTGCTGAACGATCAGCTGTTAACCTTATGGGGATTCCCTTGTATGTTATTTGTTGCTTTTCCCTTGCTGCTTTTAATATTGTTTCTTTGTATTTAATTTTGATAGTTGATTACTATGTGTCTCGGCATGTTTCTCCTTGGATTTATCCTATATGGGACTTTCTGCACTTCCTGCCTTTGTTGACTATTTCCTTTCCCATATTAGGGAAGTTTTCAACTATAATCTCTTCAAATATTTTCTCAGTCCCTTTCTTTTTCTCTTCTTCTGGGACCCCTATAATTACAATCTTGGTGCGTTTAATGCTGTCCCAGAGGTCTCTGATACTATCCTCAATTCTTTTCAATCTTTTCTTAATTTCCACTATTTTATCTTCCGATCACTTATCCATTCTTCTGCCTCAGTTGTTCTACTATTGATACCTTCTAGAGAATTTTTAATTTCATTTATTGTGTTGTTCATCATTATTTGTTTGCTCTTTAGCTCTTCTAGATCCTTATTAAACGTTTCTTGTATTTTCTCCATTCTATTTCCAAGATTTGGGATCATCTTTACTCTCATTACTCTGAATTCTTTTTCAAGTAGACTGCCTATTTCCTATTCATTTTTTTGGTCTCGTGGGTTTTTATCTTGCTCCTTCATGTACTGCATATTCCTCTGTCTTCCCATTTTTCTTAACTTACTGTGTTTGGGGTCTCCTTTTCGCAGGCTGCAGGTTTGAAGTTCCTGTTGTTTTTGGTGTCTGCCCACTGTGGGTATGTTTGATTCAGTGGGTTGTGTAGGCTTCCTGGTGGAGGGAACTGGTGCCTGTGTTCTGTTGGATGAGGCTGGAGTTTGTTTTTCTGGTGGGCAGGACCACATCCAGTGGTGTGTTTTGGTGTGCCTGTGAACTTAGTATGATTTTAGGCAGCCTTTCTGCTAATGGGTGGGGTTGTGTTCCTGTCTTGCTAGTCGTTTGGCATGGGGTGTCCAGTGCTGAAGCTTGCTGGCCACTGGGTGGAGCTGGGTCTTAGCATTAAGACGAGATCTCTTGGGAGAGCTCTCGCCAATTTATTTTACTTGGGACCAAAGGGTCTCTTGTGGTCCAATGTCCTGAACTCGGCTCTCCCACCTTAGAGCTTCAGGCCTGACACCCAGCTGGAACACCAAGACCCTGTCAGCCACACGACTCAGTCTGCCGTCCTGTCACGAAGTCGCCTGAGGTCCAGGCGTCCTGTCAATGTCTCCTCTCCTTGGGTCCCAGAGACACCTTAGGGGCCGCCTCCTGTCAGGGGCTTCCAGGTCAGGTGCAGTTGCCTGAGGGCTGGGCGTCATATCTGAGTCATGCAGGACGCTGAGCACTAGCCTTCTCTGCACCAGAGTGTAGCGTTGGGGGCTTCGGCTGGCGTTTGTGGCCCAGGTTACTGCTTCCACCCAGGTTTACATGTGGGCCTCAGGTTTACAGCTTCAGGATTCTCCAAACTTTTTTCTTTTCCTCTGTGCTCAGCCTAGTTCCACTTGGTCATAGGGTGCTGCGTTCAGAGGCCTCGCCCACTGCACTTAAGACCAGAGTTTCTCGTGGGCACAAAAGCATTTCTTTCCAGTTCTTGAAGATTGGCTCTATTAGGTCACTCTTCTGATTCTCAGCAAGGCTACTCACTGCTCCAGTAGACAGCTCATTCCAGCCATTTTTATAAGATGCATCGCTAGAGAGAAAAACCTTTTAATTTCTATGCATATGGTTTACCTAGTACTCTTTTCTCTGCCACTTTCTTATTCTCTTATCTGTTTCCTGAGACACAGATCTTTTAAGTTAGGCTGGAAGCAAGAGGGTCAAATTGAAAAGTGATTTTCACTGTTAGGGTTTGTGCAGAGCAACAGAAAACAGTTCTGTACATTGAACCATAACAGGCCTGGGGTGAGAAATGATTCTCAGAGTCCAAAGATTTTGGCTTCTCCCATTAGCATCACTGAATAGGACTTGTCAACTGTGCCTCTTTTCTTAATCCCTAAGTTACGTGCTCAAGTATATTACAAATCTCCTAGCTCCTTCACTTCCTTGATACCAATAATTTTTTTTTCAGCTGTTCCTTGTTAATTAGCCCAAACACTGGAAGAATCAAGAGTTAGAATGCTTTATGTATTTATTGATGGTATTTTCACTAACTTAGACAAGGCACAGCTGTTTCAGTATATTTCTTTTGAATCATACTTTCTGTAACTAAGATAAATAAAGTCCCAAATTCTTTTAAATGTTCTAAACAGAAATGTTTGTTTGGGGGTTTGAATCCTCCATCTGCCCTTCACACACACACAAGCCCATAAGATTCTTGAGTTTGAGCTATTTGAAGGGAAAATTATTTTAAAATCTTCCATTTCTTTTTTATCTAAAGACCCTTAAGGGTGTGTGATATTGCTTTAGGGCTGCCCATACTCTATGTTCTCTGTCAGAAACTGTTTTGTTTAAAGTAATTCACATTTAAAAACAGCTGTTATGTGGTTAGAAGTAGCTCTGTAGCAAAACAATGAGCAACAATGTTCATCAAGTTAAAAATTATGAGAATTTTATCCATTAGGTGGTATCATAAAATAGTCACTTAGAAATCAGAAATATGTACATCTAACACCTCCTTATTTAGTGACCTTATAATATCTTGGTGCATCATTTCCCCCTTAAGATTGTTTTGAGAAAAAGATATCATCTTTAAAGTATCCATCAATAATTATGTTCTTAAAAAAACTAGTTCCCTTCTGATTTCCAGCTGAGCTCTTATAAGGACACTGGTTGCAAACTCTTTAATAGTTCCTCTCATCCTGAGAATATTTTTTATAGAAGTTATTTCCAAATAATGGATTGTATTTATTGCAGAGCAACATCATTTGCTTTCTACTATTCATGAATAACCTAAATTAATTAGGTTGAAAATGAAATTTAAAAAATTAGATAATATAATTAAGGTGGCTACATAGCTATTTTGCAGGGTCTTTTTATATTCTCAAATGTCATGATTGCTTAGAATTAATCTACAGAAAAAAACCCACTAAAAACGTCACAAATATTTAGCCATTAGTTGGCTTCTTGAGATTATCTCAAGTAGCTTAAGTCAATAAAATCTTAAGAATTACAATTTCCTATCAAATGCACAACAAAATAACAACACCACCAACGGACATTTGTGTTTTCATTGTTTATCTCTTCTTAACATAGCCAAATTGTTGTCTTATTCTCAGATTTGCAGAGGAATTTTTGCTTTGTTTCTTCCCTCACTTCTTAAAGTTTCTCATTATATGGCAGCTCCTAACTGAATTCATTTTACTAGTAATAATCCTAAACCTGTCTTTCTAGTCACTTTCCTGCCCTTATCTCCTTGTCCACAAGCTATCAGTATCAGTCTTCCTGAGTGCAACTTTTAAAATGAGAACTATTTCAGTTTAGTCAGAATGGTTTTGGATTACACAAAGAACATTTTAAAAAACACCAGAAATTGAGTAAGAATAGATTCAATTTCATTTTTAATATCATCTAGTGGCTCCATAACATTTGTTTATGATAAACAATAATGTCAAACAAATGAACACTAGATTGAGGCAATTCATGAGAAATTTGTACAACTATCTTAAAATACAAAGTGAAAGAGATTCAAATTATTGTGTAACTCTATTCCATTTCCCCTGTTATTATAATGTATTTTTATTGTTCCTTGAGGCAAATCTGTGATGATTTTCTTTTCAAAGATTCACTCCTACTGAACAGTGTTCTCTGTATCACCATTTAATGTTGCTATTCTATTAAGAATTAAGTCTCTTTATGTTTCAGTTCAAAGTAATCCCTGACTCTTCTGTGCACTTTAATTTGGTTGTTATCAACTGACTAGCTATCAAAGTGAAACTCCAATTTCAATACTACAATAGGGGGGAGATTGGTTCAAGATAGCAGAGAAGGACGTGCTCTCACTCCCTCTTATAAGAACGCCAGAATCACAACTGACTGCTGAACAATCATCAACAGGAAGACACTGGAACTCACCAAAAAAGATATCCCACATCCAAACAGAGGAGAAGCCACAATGAGACAGTAGGAGGGGCACAATCACAATAAAATCAAATCCCATAACTGCTGGGTGGGTGACTCACAAACTGGAGAACACTTATACCACAGAAGTCCATCCACTGGAGTGAAAGTTCTGAGCCCCACATCAGGCTTCCCAATCTAGGGATCCAGCAATGGGAGGAGGAATTCCTAGAGTATCAGACTTTGAAGGCTAGCAGGAATTGATTGCAGGACTTCAACAGGACTGGGGGAAACACAGACTCCATTCTTGGAGGGCACATACAAAGTAGTGTGCTCATCAGGACCCAGGGGAAAGAGCAGTGACCCCATAGGAGACTGAACCAGACCTACCTGCTAGTGTTGGAGGGTCTCCTGCAGGCATGGGGTCTGGCTGTGTGTCACCATGAGGACAAGGACACTGGCAGGAGAAGTTCTGGGAAGTACTCTTTGGCGTGAGCCCTCCCAGAGTCTGCCATTAGCCCCAACAAAGAGCCCGGTTAGTGTTGGGTCACCTCAGTCACTCCAGTGCTGGGTCACCTCAGACCAAACAACCAACAGGGAGGGAACCCAGCCCCATCCATCAGCAGACAAGTAGATTAAAGTTTTACTGAGCTCTGCCCACCAAAGCAACAGCCAGCTCTACCCACCACCAGTCCCTCCCATCGGGAAACTTGCACAAGCCTCTTAGATAACCTCATCCACCAGAGGGCAGACAGCAGAAGCAAGAAGAACTACAGTCCTGCAGCCTGTGGAACAAAACCTACATTCACAGAAAGACAGACAATTTGAAAAGGCAGAGGGCTACATACCAGATGAAGGAACAAGGTAAAACCCCAGAAAAACAACTAAATGCAGTGGAGATAGACAACCTTCCAGAAAAAGAATTCAGAATAATGATACTGAAGATGATCCAGGAAAGAGAATGGAGGCAAAGATCGAGAAGATGCAAGAAATGTTTAACAAAGATCTAGAAGAATTAAAGAACAAACAAACAGAGATGAACAACACGATAGCTGAAATGAAAAATACATGAGAAGGAATCAATAGCAGAATAACTGAGGCAGAAGAACGGATAAGTGACCTGGAAGACAGAATGGTGGACTTCACTGCTGCAGAACAGAATAAAGAAAAAAGAATGAAAAGAAATGAAGACAGCCTAAGACACCTCTGGGACAACATTAAACGCAACAACATTCACATTAAATGGGTCCCAGAAGGAGAAGAAAGGACCTGAGAAAATATTTGAAAAGATTATAGTCGAAAACTTCCTTAACATGGGAAAGGAAATAGCCACCCAAGTCCAGGAAGTGCAGAGAGTCCCATACAGGATAAACCGAAGGAGAAACATGCTGAGACACATAGTAATCAAATTGGCAGAAATTAAAGACAAAGAAAAATTATTGAAAACAGCAAGGGAAAAATGACAAATAACATACAAGGGAACTCCCATAAGGTTTACACCTGATTTCTCAGCAGAAACTCTACAAGCCTGATGGGAGTGGCATGATGTACTTAAAGTGATGAAAGGGAAGAACTTTCAACCAAGATTACTCTACCCAGCAAGGATCGCATTCAGATTCAACAGAGAAATCAAAAGCTTTGCAGACAAGCAAAAGCTAAGAGAATTCAGCACCACCAAACGAGCTCTACAACAAATGCTAAAGGAACTTCTCTAAGTGGGAAACACAAGAGAAGAAAAGGACCTAAAAAAACAAACCGAAAACAATTAAGTAAATGGTAATAGGAACATACACATCGAGAATTACCTTAAACGTGAATGGATTAAATGCTCCAACAAAAAGACACAGGCTTGCTGAATGGATACAAAAACAAGACCCATTAATATGCTGTCTACAATAGACCCAGTTCAGACCTAGGGACACATTCAGACTGAAAGTGAGGGGATGGAAAAAGATATTCCATACAAATGGAAATCCAAAGAAAGCTGGAGTAGCAAGACTCATATCAGTTAAAATAGACTTTAAAATAAAGAATGTTACAAGAGACAAGGAAGGACATTACATAATGATCAATGTGTCAATCCAAGAAGATATAACAATTATAAATATATATGCACCCAACATAAGAGCACCTCAATACATAAGGCAACTGCTGACAGCTATAAAAGAGGAAATCGACAGTAACACAATAATAGTGGGGGATTTTAACACCTCACTTACACCAATGGAAAGGTCATCCAAGCAGAAAATTAAAAAGGAAACACAAGGGCTTCCCTGATGACGCAGTGGTTGAGAGTCCGCCTGCCAATGAAGGGGACATGGGTTCGTGCCCCGGTCCGGGAAGATCCCACATGCTGCGGAGAGGCTGGGCCCATGAGCCATGGCCGCTGAGCCTGGGCATCCAGAGCCTGTGCTCCGCAATGGGAGAGGTCACAACAGTGAGAGGCCTGTGAACTGCAAAAAAAAGGAAACACAGGCTTTAAATGACACAATAGACCAGATAGATTTAATTAATATTTATAGGAATTTCCATCCAAAAACAGCATATTACACTTTCTTCTCAAGTGTGCATGGAACATTCTCTAGCATAGATCACATCTTGTGTCACAAATAAAACCTCAGTAAATTTAAGAAAATTGAAATCATATCAAGCATCTTTTCTGACCACAACACTATGAGATTAGAAATCAATTACAGGAAAAAAAAACGTTAAAAGCACAAACACATGGAGGCTAAACAATACGTTACTAAATAACCAAGAGATCACTGAAGAAATCAAAGAGGAAATAAAAAAATACCTAGAGACAAATGACAATGAAAACACAACAATACAAAACCTATGAGATGCAGCAAAAGCAGTTCTAAGAGGGAAGTTTATAGCCATACAAGCCTACCTCAAAAAATAAGAAAAATCGCAAATAAACAATTAACATTACACCTAAAGGAACCAGAGAAAGAAGAACAAACAAAATCCAAAGTTAGCAGAAGGAAAGAAATCATCAGTTTCAGAGCAGAAATAAATGAAATAGAAGCAAAAATACAATAGCAAAGATCAATAAAACTAAAACCTGGTTCTTTGAGAAGATAAACAAAACTGATAAACCCATAGCCAGACCATCAAGAAAAAGAGGGAGAGGACTCAAATTAATAAAATTAGAAATGAAAAAGGAGAAATCACAACTGACACTGCAGAAATATAAAAGATTATAAGAGATTACTACAAGCAACTCTGTGCCAATAAAATGGACAACCCGGAAGAAATGGACAAGTTCTTAGAAATGTATAACCTTCCAAGACTGAACCAGGAAGATATAGAAAATATGAACAGACCAATCAGAAGTAATGAAATTGAAACTGTTATTAAAAATCTTCCAACAAACAAAAGTTCAGGACCAGATGGCTTCACAGGTGAAATTCTATCAATCATTTAGACAAGAGCTAACACCTAGCCTTCTCAAACTCTTCCAAAAAATTGCAGAGGAAGGAATACTCCCAAACTCATTCTGTGAGGCCACCATCACCCTGATAACAAAACAAGACATAGATACTACAAAAAAAGAAAATTACAAACCAGTATGACTGATGAATATAGGTGCAATAATCCTCAACAAAATACTAGCAAACAGAATCCAGCAAGCCATTAAAAGGATCATACACCATGATCAATTGGGATTCATCACAGGGATGCAAGGATTCTTCAATATACGCAAATCAATCAATGTGATACACCATATTAACAAATTGAAGAAGAAAAACCACATGATCATCTCAATAGATGCAGAAAAAGCTTTTGACAAAATTCAACACCGATTGATGATAAAAAAACTTTCCAGAAAGTGGGCATATAGGGAACCTACCTCAACATAATAAAGGCCATATACGACGAACCCACAGCAAACATCATTCTAAATTGTGAAAAACTGAAAACATTTCCTCGAAGATCAGGAACAAGACAAGGATGTCCACTCTCACCACTATTATTCAACTTTGTTTTGGAGGTCCAAGCCACGGCAATCAGAGAAGAAAAACAAATAAAAGGAATCCAAGTTGGAAAAGGAGAAGTAAAACTGTCACTGTTTGCAGATGACATGATGATACTATACATAGAGAATGCTAAAGATGCCACCAGAAAACTACTAGAGGTAATCAATGAATGTGGTAAAGTTACAGGATACAAAATTAATGCACAGAAATCTCTTGCATTCCTATACACTATGGATGAAAAATATGAAAGAGAAATTAAGGAATCACTCCCATTTACCATTGCAACAAAAAGAATAAAATACCTAGGAATCTACGTAAGGAGACAAAAGACCTATATGCATAAAACTATAAGACACTGATGAAAGAAATTAAAGATTATACAAACAGATGTAGAGATATACCATGTTCTTGTATTGGAAGAATCAATTTTGTGAAAATGACTATACTACCCAAAGCGATCTACAGATTCAATGCAATCTCTATCAAATTACCAATGGCATTTTTCACAAAACTAGAGCAAACAATCTTAAAATTTGTATGGAGACACAGAAGACCCTGAATAGCCAAAGCAGTCTTGAGGGGAAAAAATGGAGCTGGAACAATGAGACTCGCTGACTTCAGACTATACTACAAAGCTACAGTAATCAAGACAATATGTTACTGGCACAAAAACAGAAATATAAATCAATGGAACAGGATAGAAAGCCCAGAGATAAACCCACGCACCTATGGTCAACTAATCTATGACAAAGGAGGCAGGTATATACAATGGAGAAAAGACAGTCTCTTCAATAAGTGGTGCTGGGAAAATTGGACAGCTACATGTAAAAGAATGAAATTAGAACACTCCTTTACACCATACACAAAGTAAACTCAAAATGGATTAGAGACCTAAATATAAGACCAGACACTAAAACTCTTAGAGGAAAACATAGGCAGAATACTCTTTGACATAAATCACAGCAAGATCTTTTTTGATCTACCTGGTAGAGTAATGGAAATAAAAACAAACAAATGGGACCTAATGAAACTTAAAAGCTTTTGCAAAGCAAAGGAAACTGCAAACAAGACGAAAAGACAACCTTCAGAATGGGAGAAAATTTTTACAGACTAATCAATGGACAAAGGATTAATCTCCAAAATATATAAACAGCTCATGCAGGTCAATATTAAAAAAAAAAAAAACAACCCAATCAGAAAATGGGCAGAAGACATAAATAGACATTTCTACAAAGGGGACATACAGATGGCCAAGAAGCACATGAAAAGCTGCTCAACATCACTAGTTATTAGAGAAATGCAAATCAAAACTACAATGAGGTATCACCTCACACCAGTTAGAATGGGCATCATCAGAAAACCTACAAGCAAGAAATGCTGGAGAGGGTGTGAGAAAAGGGAACACTCTTGCACTGTTGGTGGGAATGTAAATTGTTACAGCCACTATGGAGAACAGTACGGACGTTCCTTAAAAACCTAAAAATAGAATTACCATATGACCCAACCATCCCACTCCTGGGCATATACCCAGAGAAAACCGTAATTCAAAAAGACGCATGCACCCCAATGTTCATTGCTTTGCTATTTACAATAGCCAGATCTTGGAATCAACCTAAATGCCCATCGACAGACAAATGGATTAAAAAGTTGTGGTACATATATACAATGGAATATTACTCAGCCATAAAAAGGAACGAACTTGGGTCATTTGTAGAGACGTGTATGAATCTAGAGACTGTCATACAGAATGAAGTAAGTTGGAAAGAGTAAAACAAATACTGCATATTAGCACATATATGTGGAGCCTAGAAAAATGGTACAGATGAACCAGTTTGCAGGGCAGAAATAGAGACACAGATGTAGAGAACAAACGTGTGGACACCAAGGGGGGAAGTGGCGGGGGGTGGTGGTGGTGGTGTAATTAATTGGGCGATTGGGATTGACATGTATACACTGTGTATAAAATGGATGGCTAATAGGAACCTGCTGTATAAAAGTTAAAAAAAAACTCCTAGGGCTTCCCTGGTGGCTCAGTGGCTGAGAGTCTGCCTGCCGATGCAGGGTACAGGGGTTCGTGCCCCGGTCTGGGAGGATCCCACATACCGTGGAGCAGCTGGGCCTGTGAGCCATGGCCACTGAGCCTGCGCATCCGGAGCCTGTGCTCCGCAACAGGAGAGGCCACAACAGTGAGAGGCCCACGTACAGCAAAAAAAAAAAAACACTCCTAAAAAAATATATATTTTGTATATATATTGTAGTATATATATATATATATATATATATATATATATACTACAATAGACTGACTACCAAACAATCAAATAATGGATTCACAATGCGTAATTGCCTGATCATTTTTTTAAAGGACATAGTATATTCCTGTACATTTACTACTCTAAATCATATTATTGGAAAAGTTATTTTTAGACAAATACAATATATTCCAGGTTGCAAAATAAAGAGTAAGATAAACTTATGAAATCCGTTCATTTTACTAAGCCTTGCTTAATAGGATGTAACAGTGGTACAAATCTAAAAATATTTCATTTGTCTTTCTTAAATAGCATTAAATTATACATTTTGACTACTTTTGTGCCATGTTTATATTCATATCGGAGATTTTATAATGAAATAAAGTTTCTAATTTTTAAATGTTTCTTTCAATTTTTTTTACCAGGTTTTGAGTTTTATTTGTTTTAGTTTTATTTTTCTGAGGAATAATGTAGTTTAATCTTGTAATACTGGAAAAGACTGGTAGGTATGATAAAGTTATTATCTGAAAATTGGTGGACATTTCAAGTTATAATTATTTTTAAAAGTGTACTGAATATAACTAGTTGCCAAAAAATGTGTTGGAAGATATATTCTAAAAGGGTGAGAATTCATGGTTAGTACTGAAGTATCAAAGCATATTGAGTGCTTTTTTGATAAAGTTGATAACAGCCCTAGAGAAAAGAAAGTATTGTTTTCTTTAAAATACATTCATTCTTTCATTTATCCAATAAGTACTTACTGAGTGTCTACTATATGCAAAACATCAACAAAAACAGAAACTGTCTGAACTCATGGAGCTTATCGACTCTTAATGGAGACAGCTGTCAAACAAGCAAACAACTGTGATTGGTGTCACAAAAGGCACAATAAATTGTGTCAATATAGTAAAACTAACCTACATTGTGAGGTCAGGGAAGGGCTTCCTGTAGACCAATTTAAGCTGAAAGCTGAAATATGTATAGGAAAACTTTGGTGAAGGCAGGAATAGAATGTTCTGGGCTGCAGTTTCATTATGGGAAGTGAGTAAGATGCTCAACTATTCATGATTCCACGTAGATGTTTTTCCCCCAACTAACATTTCTGATCCAGATTCAGACTGTGGTATACTCTTGAAGTGCAAGGAAGGAATGCAAAATTTTATTTTATTATGAATATGTTATACATGTTAAAAGTAGCTCTGTGTTGAATACAATTTATAAAACAATTGTATCTTTTAAAAAATTGAAAACAATAGCAGCAACAACAGCCAAAAATCTAAATAAAAATTGTATAAAAAATGTAATGGCCAAAAGAGATTTATCAAAAATCAAAATAAAACAACTATATGAAGCAGAGGTCAGATTTGAAGTATACTGTTAAGACGAAATTCTGATGATCTGATTGAAGATAAATACAGTAATCACATAGTTTTCCATAGAAATGAGGAAAGCAAAAGAAAGATGACTGCAAAAACATGCTTGGTTAATGAAAAGGCCATTTATTTACTGAAGATAATCTGTAACATTTGAAAGAAATCTTACTTGCAAACAACAAGTATGTATTCATACTTTTTAAATGAAAATTGTCCATAGTAATAAGAGCTTATAACTTTGGTATTCTTAAATGGTGGGGCCTTAAATGATATATAAGATATTAGAAAAGCTTAAGAAAAGTGTATATAAAGCTGGTAAAAATTATAAATAATAAGTTAAATAGCAATCTAAAGTGTTATTTTCCTATACAGTGTTATTCTAATAAATATATTTTCACATATGTCTCTTAACCGTAGATTTCAGACTGAGCTGAATTATGATGTTCTGGAAGTTCATGATGGGCCAAATCTTCTGTCACCCTTGCTTGGATCTTACAATGGCACACAGGTGCCCCAGTTTCTATTTAGTAGTAGTAATTTTATATACCTTCTATTTACAACAGACAATAGCCGTTCTAATAATGGTTTCAAGATTCATTATGAAAGTAAGTAATGCCAACATGTTTTTTGATCTCCTTACTCTGTTTTCCATACTTTTGGTATTACCATTGTATCATTAAGAGAACTAGGAGATTTATTAAAGAAAAGAAGATCAAAGCTTTACTTGACCTATGAGAATGCTAATAGGTTACAAGGTGTGTGTTTTAGTAAATCCTGTATTAGATTTTTTCCAACAATATCTATGTAATATCATTATGAAGGGAAATACTAAGGAAACGTCAGAAATAGCAAATAAAAAAATCTTTAAAAATGAGTTCATATAATCATTATTTGTGCTGAAAAGCCAACAATAGGCAGTAAATGGCAGCCTAAGATGTATATGAACATTGACACATTCTTTTAGCATTTACTTCATAAATTCAATCATACTTTTATATTTTATTCATACTCATTGCATACATTTCCATTAAAAATATTCAATTTTATTATTTTGTATGAAGTATTGAAAATTATATTAACAGTGAAAAGTAAAATACATACTCATATATATGCAGGTATGGCTAACATAACTAGCCAAAGGCTATATATTAAAACAGGCTCTAATTCACAGTGTTGGAATCAGTTTAGAATAATTTCACTTAAAATACATTTTGTTTAAGAAGTCTAAAATATGTCTGATATTTTTTTAAAAATTGATGCTGGTATACGCATAGAAACGAGTCTCTGTTTTGTTTATAAACATCTGACATATTTAAATAAATGTGGTTGTATTGTATATGATGTATGGTTGCATACATATATATAAACTCACATATGCACACATTTTCATCTAAAAATACATTGCCATATATCTTTTCATGAAAAACAGTTTTGGTGAATGTATCTAACAGTACATTTAAGATTACTGCAAGATATCTTTATATCAGTTTCAGATAGATATTATATCACTTCTTTTTATATTCAAGTCTCCTATGCCCCCTTCCCCCTCAGGAGAAAATTTCAGCATTTAAAATTTGTAACTTTATATCCCATGTAGGGTGTCTCTCTTCAGTAAATCTGGTTGGGCGCATGGGTTTTTTAAATTGTTAATATATATTTATAGCTATTTTCTTTTTAACCTTATCCACAATATTATTTAATTATATTAACTTCCCTTTATTTAGAGCTTTGTGGCATGGAAGTATATTTCCTAAACATTATTGTAAAATGCAATGAGAGGATTAACACATGCTTGGGAATTCAAATGAGTTTAAAGGACTTTAATTGAGATCTTTAGCATTTATTAGTTAAAGCTGAGTCAGAGTAGTCATTTTTTTTTTTTTAAATCTATTTCAAAATTAATTTTCACTAGCAATTAATTTGTATCAATATGCTAGAATGGGCAGACACCTTTTTCGTTTTGTCCATTGTTCTATCCTATGCCCGATATATCACATTCAGTCCCACTTCAACCAAGGTATGTGGTTGTAATCATGTTCTCAGACACAGGATTATTTTAAGGATTAAGTTAAACCATCATGCAAAGTGTTATTAAAAGTGTGGGGATTTTCAGTAAACAGACCCAACAGATTTAGTTCAGATTCTTGCTAAAACTGAACTAAGTGGGCCAAGGACAGAGCCCAAGGGTCAGACCTAATCATAAGAAGGACTTGGAGGAGCCTAATAAGTTTAGCTAAGGCAGAGTCTTTATTTACAGACAGCAAGTTTGTCATTTATAGGCCCTGGTGAAATAGTCAAAATTATTATTGAGGGCTAGGGCCTAAATGGTAGAGTGGAGGCTAAGAAATGCTGAGGTTGATGAGAGGCACAACAGACATTGATTTTGGTCAAATCTGTCCAGGAGGCAGTGATTTTCAATTTAAATTTGTTTACAAAAGATCGTTTTCTTTCATTTTTATTCTAATTAGTCTTCTGCTTTACTTAGTAACATCTCAAACCCTTTCCTACCAAGAAAACAAATAAAACACTTTTTTTGTTGACACTTTCTTAATAAGTTTCTCAAGCTGAAGGGAACCAAACTATCTTCTTTAAATAAATCATTCCCATGCCTCAAAATCAGCAGAGTAAAACTTTAATTATTATACTACTTAAAACATTAAAAATGCATTTGGTGTTTGGTGAATTTTTATTTTAATAGAATCCATTAAAAGAAAAAACTTGATCTCTCCAGTTGAACCAAAATTTTATGGGAAGGATTTCTTGCAATGCTACCAGTGATTGCACTCTAGAATTTTATTTTATTCCCTGTCTTGGGCACTTTTACCCCTTATGTCTTCCTCTCAAAACAGGAAGATTATGAAAACTGTACCAATAAGATAAGATTATTTATCGTTTACAAAACACATTAAAATAATAAAAATAACTCAGAATAGACTTTCCTTTTTTTGTTTTAGTACAATCCCCCAACCCCAAGGGGGTTTATTATGTTGTATTTCTTGAAATACAGATGTAATCATGTTTCTTGGATATCTAAATATTACATAAAACAAGACAATGATAAATGGATGCAGAACAAATCCATAGACACAGATACCAATCTCTGAAGACATATTTAGAGCCTCCTAAAGCAATCAAATGGAGTTTTAATAATAAAACTAATTTCATAGAATTATTTTAATGACCAAATTAGGCAAATTTTGCAAACATTTTAGAGTTGTACCTGGAATATAATAAGTTCAAACATTAATTTTTGCTATGATTATTATTGTATATGTGTGTATATATATATAATTTATAATACAAAGTTTGATAGATAATTGTACATTTTCAAGTTTTTATATAACTAATGGCCTGATTTTTTGGTCCTTGTGGGTAGGAAATGTCAAAAAATTTGTTAAATAAACTGCTAGTTTTTAAAATAAAGCTATGGGCACATTAATTTATTTGTAAAAATTACCACTCACAATTGTTTGAAGGAATGATAATCAATTTCAGCGATTTGACTCTCATCACGCTTACTCTTTTTCATATTCCCTTTGTTTTCCAGGTGTTACAGTGAACACCTATTCTTGCTTGGACCCTGGCATACCTGTACATGGTCGTCGCTATGGTCATGATTTCTCCATCGGATCTACTGTTTCATTTAGTTGTGACCCAGGATACAGGCTGAGCCATGAAGAGCCCCTTCTATGTGAGAAAAACCACTGGTGGAGTCATCCACTTCCAACATGTGATGGTAAGAATTCATTCAATATGCAAAATAAACTGATTTATAAACCAAAAAAAAATCAACATAATCTTGTAAAATGTGAGGCTGAACATAAATATAAGTATTTCATATGTTTAAAAGAATATCTTGAAGTATGCCAATTTTGTTATCAAACCATTAATAAAGAAACAAAAGAATGAATATTGATAATCAGCCAAACTTACCCCATGCCTAAGGATGCTATATGTATTTTTAAAATGTGTTGAGGTAACCATTTTAGGTGCCCATTGTGTGCTTCGGGTCCTTGAAAAAATAGCATTGAAGGTGTCATGTTGGTGTCAGATGAATGCAATGAAGAGATAGAGCATTTACCTCCTGCCTGAAAGGCAACATGTACTAGTCCAAATTTTACCTAGCTACGCAGCACTGTGGCAATGTACCAGACTGTCCTGTGGTGGCAAGTTCCTGGCTATAGAAAATATTATACCAGTGTCCTTACCTCTTCTTTGTTTCTGTGGAGACTAAGTCAGCAATCCTTCATTTTTCAGAAGACACATATGAAAATACGGTGAAAGAAGCTGCTTTCCTATGATTGGGAAGTGCTTGCACACTTGCTTTATAAAAACACACACAATGTAAATCTATTCATTATTTAGTTCTGGGCTTTAATTTTTATTTATAACACTATTCCTAACTTTTATTATTTTGCCAAGTGGAAGATTAAGTTTGTCATTTCATAATTAAATTTTCAAATACTGTCAGTGCCATCATTTTTCTGTAACAGCTTTAGGTCAGTTTGTTTTTTTGCTTCTTTGTTTATTTATTTATTTATTTATTTAATTCATTTATTTTTGGCTGTGTTGGGTCTTCGTTGCTGAATGCAGGCTTTCACTAGTGGCAGTGAGCAGCGGCTACTCTTCGTTGAGGTGCACAGGCTTCTCACCATGGTGGCTTCTCTTATTGCAGAGCATGGGCTCTAAGTGCAGGCACATAGGCTCAGTAGTTGTGGCTTGCAGGCTCTAAAGCACAGGCTCAGTAGTTGTGGCACACGGGCTTAGTTGCTCTGCGGCATGTGGGATCCTCCAGGACCCATGTCACCTGCATTGGCAGGTGGATTCTTAACCGCTGCACCACCAGGGAAGCCCAGTCAATTTGTTTTTATAACGAGGTTTAAAAGAATCATCAGCACTTCTTCCCTGTATTTGGTACAATACCATTTGTAATAGCGTTCTTGTGGTTGTAAGTGACAGAAACCCAACTCTAACTGATTTTAAAAAAGGAAATCAGAATTTGTTGTTCAAAGTTTCAAACTTAGAAAAGGTATGGGTGGCATACTTCTCATTGCTAATTATAATCATGAATTCAAACATTTTCAAGGATATCTCTATTTCCATCTTGGCTTTTCTCTCTCTATTGGCATCATTCTCTTTAACTGCAGCCAGGCTTTTTCCATACGGGAAGTGGAGAATACACTCTCATGAAGACGGAAACATGTAATCTCGTATTTCCAGGATCAGAGGAGAATGAGAGTTCTTCCTTGTTGTTCTAATTAGAAAAATCCCAGGAAAGGTCTCTAATCAGTCCATAATTATACTCGTAACTGTAGAAAAGGAGAAGCACACTTTACGATTGGCTTTCTCCAGGTCCTGTGTCCATCCGTCCTTGTGGTTGGAGACAAATGATTGTGGTGTAAAGGTACTATGTTTGTCAGGTCCTGGTGAAGCCACATGATTGGCATGCGTAAATTCACCGAAGTAAAAAGGTGTGGCAGCAATGTTATCAGAAGAAGCAGGAGAATAAAAATAATGTCCAAGTATACCAGCATGCTTAAATATTATTAATAATAAAAATGAGTGTATCTAGTTTTCCTGGGAGCAACATAGGCCCTCATCATCTCTTGTCAATGCAACTTCTGTCAACCTTAAATTCAATATCCAACTACTTCAATCTAACCTCCTTTCTTCACACTAAGGGTATTTCATGCTCTATCCCATGTCAAAAAATGCTTAATGGCTCTCTGTTTCCTAGGAATGAAAGTCCAAATTATTAATCATGGAATTCATGATTCTTAACCATGTGTCCTCCTCTTTTGTATCCCCATTTCATTCTGAGCATAACTGGACAAGGGCTAACTTATATATTTTTTGAATGTCTGAGCTTTGTATAAAGCCTCTAAAATTAACTGAACTCAATTACTTATAACTAGTAAACTGATTTGATTAGGGTTTTCCTTCAGTTTAAACATTTTCCCCGGAGGCAGCTAATCTAAACTTCCTGGAGTTAAAGGGAGGAGGAGTGAATAAACAGAATTGATTTTCCAGATCCAAGAGTATAACCTCCATTGGCCTAGATTGCCTGGATATTCAAGGTACAGCATGCCTCACTTTTATACACATCAACTCTTATAGTTTCTTTATAGCCCATAGTTAATTGATTCACAAAGCACACTAGTCAGTGAGGGTTGGTGGTGATAATAATAATAATAGCTAACATTTAATGAGGGTTTACCATGTGCTGGTACTGCTATAGGTGCTTTAGGTATATTAACTTGTTTTATCAGAATAACTCTATGAGGTAAGTGCCATTATGATCACCACTTAACAGATGAGAAAATTAAGGCAAATAGAGATTGAATATGTTGCCCTGTGTCATCCCACTAGTTAATGGCAGAATCAGGATTGAAACTCAGGCAGCCTTGATCCAGATCCTGTGCACAAGTCTACTATTACACGGCCTCCTGCCCACATTCTCTGCAATAGTAAAGTACTGAGATTCTTTAAAATGAAGAGTACAGTTGTAGATTTTTTATTCTTTCCTCAGTGATGCCACATGTTTAAGAATTTTGTATAAAAAATACATATAGCTGTTTAAACAGTTTATGGATATTCTGTACTCCTTGGAATATGTGACTGAAAAATAGGACTTTTTTTTTAATCTAACATGTTATATGGACAAATACTTTTAATTCAATTCCATTTTTGTGTACTTAGGTTTCTGAGTAAAAAAATGATCTTACTGAATTTATCTTTTTTCATTACTGAAACCTTGAATCTTGACCCTCAAGTGAGAAATGATTCAGTTAGATTCTATGTTATTTAGTAAATTTGCTATCTTATCTTTCACCGTGCATTTCTTGAGGGGTCTCTTTACTTTGCCTTTGATCTCTTAGGTCTACTCTTCAGAAAGCAACCAGAATAATTATTTTATAAGTTAAGGCAGATCAGGGCACTCCCCTGCCCAGAATCTTCTATCACTTAACATCCCAAGAAGAACAAAATCCAAAAACTTTTGCATGACCTAACTGCCCCCAGGTAATCTGGGCCCTGACTGCCTCCCATACCTCATCTCTCACAAGTTTCTCCCTTGTTCATGACAGTGCACTCCAGCTACACAGGTCTCTGGCTTTTTTCAAATGTTGAGAACCCTTCCCTCACTCCTCGCATTCCATCCTTCCAACCCCCCTCTCATTTTTTCCTTCTTCCTGAAATAGGATTCATATAGTCACATGTCCTTCTTCCTAAATTCACTCAGTCTCCACTTAGAAGTCATCACTGACAACTCCCCATAAAAGAGTAATCCCTGTCATGCCACTTATCTTTTCCATCATAGTATTTACCACTCTCTAACATTATGTATTTTTTGTCTGCTTTTTTTTGTTTGTTTTTGTTTTCAAAATGTAAGTTCTATATGGCAGGGACTTTGTTCACTGTTATGTCCTCAGTGCCAAGAATAGTTCAGTTCCCGTCACACAGTTGGTGCTCAATAAATCTGAGTTTAGTGAAAGCATGAGCAGACTATTCTTTCCAGCCTTTTGGGAATACTTACTTAATTTTGATTTTGCATTTTTATTTTCTGCCCTTTGCCTTCATCAGTGTTTTTTCATTTCCACTAGAATGTCCTAGCCCTTTCCAACACTGTTTTTACCAAACTCCTAGTCAATATTTTTTTGTTGTTAATTTGTCTCCAACTTAATCTTTTTTATATATGTTTTTTTTCCAATTTTATTGAGATATAATTGACATATAGCCCTGTATAAGTTTAACGTGTTCAGCAATAATGAGTTGACTTACACACATCATGAAATGATTATCACAATAAGTTTAGTAAACATCCACCATCACATACAGATACAAAATTAAAGAAATAGAAACAAAGTTTTTCCTTGTGATGAGAGCTCTTAGGATTTACCCTCTTAACAACTTCCATGTATGACATACAGAAGCACTCATTATGTTTATCATGTTGTACCTTACAACTCAGTGACTTGATTTGAGTCAACTTAAGGTCATGGACTCTGGAACTAGAATGCTTGAGTTCTCTCTGTGCCTGCTTTCTCATCTGTAAACTGTGAATAATTATAGTACTTTTCTCATAGGGTTGTTATGGGGTTAATTGAGTTAATAAAAATAAAAGTCTTCAGAGTAGTATCAGTCACATTTCAAGTTCAATATGAGTGGTCATGTTTTTGCTAAAAACGAGTGAGTAGTTGCAATTTTATCCTGTTTTATTACAAAGTAAAGTACAAGTATTTTCATATTTTCAGTTTCATCTTTCAAAAAAAAAATAAGAAGAGAAAGAGACTTAATCACACTCTTTCCCATTATTTACTGTGAAATTCTGTCAGTTGAGTCAGTTCCTTTCAAGGCCTTTATCCAATACTAATATTCTCAAATAACAGAAACTTCTACTGTGTCATAAAAATGCACTGTATATTTTGTCATCTGATTATAATCTAAGTAACAATATAAATTTTCATTAAAAATATATGAGTTACTGACCATTTCTCCTAACCATTTTAATGTGTAATGGTTACTGAACTTTATTCATTTATCTGCAGAATGTTCATTGCCCACCTTCAACACATATGGTAGGTGCAGCTTGCAGACAGCAAATTTCTAAGAAATTAGCTAAGTACAGAAAGAAGGATATTTTAAAAGTAGCTTTATTTGAAAGAATGTTGATGAATAGAAGAACTTTCCCTCTACAACTGGTACACCTACCAAATACACACACATGCATGCACAGGAGCACATGTCTGATGTACTTTCTAAAACTTCACATTTCTCTTTTTTGTTATTTTTTGTGTTTAATTTAATTAAATAATTCAACTCTCTTAATTTTAATGCTTCTGTTCACTGATTTTTACTCTTGCTATATGAAACATACTCCTTTTAAATAGAGATTGTAGGTTTTAATCCAGTAGAGCATTTTCACTCATTACATTTCACTCAACAAATTCATAGCATGTTGTATTGTTAGGTTTTTTTGTCGGACTCTCACAATGAAGAATAAAATGAAATATAGTGTCTCACAATGGAGAATAAAATGAAATATAGTGTATTAGGAACAAATTATTGTATGTAAAAATAATCTAATGAAATAATAAACAGTTCTCTGTCAAGAAGCAGAATGAATCACAAGGAAAATTTTAAAAAGGTCAACTTAGCACCATCAAGATACAATGGAAATGGTATACCTAGCCCTTAACTTGATCACAAAAGCTCAATGAGGCTTTTTTTTTAATTGAATGAAAATTGAAAGTTTCAGTAAGAATAATCACCAATAAAGGTCTGTGCAGGCTCTAAACAGGAGCCTAGGCTTCCAGACCATGAATATTATTGTAAATGTCTTAATAATAAATGAAATTGGAAGCATAGCCTTATCTTGGTCTCAAGAAGGTGACCTATAAGACAACTTCAAGTGAGGTACTAGTCAAGACCTTCTTTTATTCCTTAGTGAAGTAAAAGAAGTAGCAAAGGGAAGAGTGTTCTGTTTTTTGTTTTTTTTTAAAAATTAATTAATTAATTTTTTTTTGGCTGTGTTGGGTCTTCGTTGCTGTGCGTGGGCTTTCTCTAGCTGCAGTGAGCAGAGGCTACTCTTCATTGTGGTGCACAGGCTTCTGATAGGGTGGCTTCTTTTGTTGCAGAGCACAGGCTCTAGGCGCAGGGGTTTCAGTAGTTTTGTCTCACGGGCTCTAGAGCACAGGCTCAGTAGTTGTGGTGCACGGGCTTAGTTGCTCCACAGCATGTGGGATCTTCCCGGACCAGGGCTCGAACCCATGTCCCCTGCATTGGCAGGTGCATTCTTAACCACTGCACCACCAGGGAAGCCCCAAGAGTGATTTTTAATTGTGTGTATATTTATGTAAATCTAAGCCTTCTTAAATACTTCTAGGAACTGCAGACTTACTATTTCTAGTCAGGTCAGTGTAGAATAGCAGCCAGATTGCCTCAACTCTTCCTTCTCAGCGTTGCCACTTGGAAGAAATCATGGAAGACAATAAAGCCAAAACTCACTTTTCTGGTATCCCAGAGAAGTTGAGCAAGGATCAGAGCAGATAAGGCTGTATGTTGCATTCACAGTTCTTACTGCTCTTACCCATGTTGCCCATGTCCAAGAGAGTAGACATCTCCAAGTGGAATAGAATAAGGAGTCAACTTTTCTCTGCTTCCACGAGAATGTACATTCTTACCTGACTATATCTTTGTTTCCTTTAATTTTTAATACTGGTAAAATTATCTGGCATATCATAACCACTGATGGTAGAAGGCATTGTAAACTGTCATTTATTCTAGAGTAAATGAACACTGAATTAAATTTCAATTTCTTTGACCTCAGTTCATAAACATTTATTTAGTTTTATTATCTTGGAGTATTTACTTAAAAATCAATATCCTCTCAGAAACCCCTTTTTGTTCATGATATTTCCCAGAGAAATGTACAAGTGCAGAAGCAGCCTTCAAAATTTTGGTTTACTTCACTGTTTTAAAAAGAATTCTATGAAGAATGACATATATCCCTTTAGGAATCTAAAATAAATAATTTTGTATAATTAACAATTTGTTTTCTTAAAGCTTAGTAAAAGAAGAACTGCTAAAGAATTAATTACTCATGTTTAATTTACAACCAATTTATGCAAATGTTGCTTATAATTAGAAATGTGTAAGATAAGTATGTACTTCAAATGCAAATGTGGAAAGTTGACCTAAATTCTCCTGGGGCCAGTATTAATTCTCAGACACTATTACATATCTTTTTCTTCTCTTTGCTGCTGCAAAGGACGAAATGATTTCTTAGTATTGGAAGAGGTCTTTACACATTGCTGTTATTACCAGGAAGTAACTTAAGCAAAAATAATCAGACTCATTCTATTTTAAGAGAGATTTGTTCAGCCTCTGCCTCTCTAACTATGCCTGATCAGATGACTACATTTCTTTGTATTTTCAGCATTATGTGGAGGAGATGTTAGAGGGCCTAGTGGAACAATCTTATCACCTGGTTACCCGGAATTTTATCCAAATTCTCTGAATTGTACGTGGACTGTTGATGTAACCCATGGAAAAGGTAGTTTGCCTCATACAATGATAATGGGCTATCTTCTGAATTTTCATTGCATCTATTTTTATTTCATTGTCCTTTACAATGTCATTTTGCATGAGCAAAACCAGATCAGTACTAAAATATGCTAACACAAAATTCAATTTGAGTAACTGCAGGAGAAGATTATATTTACTTTTCTATAGTATTATACTCATGTTTTTGTCAGAATGGTAATATGAGATATTTATTTTCTTTTGATATATTAAACTAATGTTATTTGGAATTTTCATATCAACAGAATCTCACACAGGATGGCTTTTGTCTCTGGCACAGTGGGTTGATTTCAAAAGTTCAAAGGGGAATAGGCAGATACTCTGAAGTGCTGAACCAATTGTAAAGCAAACAGTACATGTTTATATACACTCGTTTTTAAAATGTTTATGATTATTTATTATAGCTATATTTCCTGTGTAAATTTATAACCATTCTAGAAATATCTGTCTCAAATTTTCTGTCGGAACTGAAGTTATATCTCACATAATTGAATGAGAGTATAAAATTGCACTATGCATATGGTAGATGTTAATAAATGTCCTTTGAACAAATAAATGAAATTCCTTGTAGTACTAAGTATGGTTTATTCATGCAATACAACCAAAATAGTATATTAGCAATATAAGTAGTTAAGGCAAAAACTTGACACTGGGAAAATGGGCATTCTAATATAACAAAACGAAAATGGATGAAAATTATTTACCTGAAAAAATCTACATGCTAATCTTTTTAAAAAGAGTTAATTTATTCATGATAAAAACTGCTTTGGAGAAGTAGTTTTTGTTTTAGCTCTATTCTTATATTATTCTTATTGGTTTTTACTATTACATTGTACTTATTAACTTTACTATAGAAGATCTAAAATAACCCCACCCACAAAATCCTAGCAATGAGAAGGTGATATTACAATTTTAAAAATTAAAGCTTTATTTAATAATTTGAATTCATTGTGTTTTTTACACAATGTGTTTTTACACTCCTGTTCAACTATGTGAGATATATCTGCAGTTCTGATAGAATATTTGAGATACAAATGAAGTTTGCCTTTATTAAAATTATATATCCTTTTATTGACAGTGAGGATTATATAAGGATTGTTATTTTAATGAAATTAAATATAATTGAGAAAAAAATGCTGTTAAAATGAGTATTGTGGTATTGTACAGCAGGAATGAGGTAGAAGACTTTGTAAACTGTCATTTTTGTTGTTCTCCATAATGGAAGACTCTTTGCTGGACGTTAACCAGAGCATCCAGTGTTATTATTATTTCAGTGTGTAGTGGATTAATGGAGTTTAAAATAAGCTTCCTTGTATTATACAAGAAAATGGAGGGCTACGTACTGCTTGCTATGTAAATAGAGGTTTAATTAACACTTAAGGTTTTTCATCTTCACAGATTGCAAGTGTTAATTAAATCTGTATTTACATGGCAAGAAATGCAGATTATATGCTTTTCTTTTACGAGCCAACAAAATTGTTTGGAAGTACAACTATTCCAAAGTGTAGCCAAAGTTATGTGAAGGATAATCTCTTAAAGTTTGGAGAAATTGTCAAGGTAATATAATTTAACCTCTCACCCAGCACACACAGATGCGCACATGCACGCGCACACATGTGTCAATGTGTCACCCCCTCAAGGTCATAGTTAGTGTCATAACTAACTAAAACCTAGATATTCATGATATTTTGACTTCAAGCCCAAGTTTTTTCTTATATTTCTGTAACACAAATTGCCTTAATAAGGCTTCTTGAATTACCACTTTTATGAGAAGGTACTATGATGTTGAAACCACTGATTTTTTCTCACTGTTCTTCAACACCCATTGCCCTATTAAGATTGTATGTCTTTGCCTGTCCACTTCTTCTTCCTGAAATGTCTATCCCAGGGTTGCTATTCCACAAACATCTGTTCACTTTTGAAGGCCATTGCCTTCAGAAGCCTCTGCTGATACCTTTGACAAACTACCTCTATTTCTATGCTCTTGTATTGACTCACATTAATCACTTTTATAGCACTTAGCATAATGTTTGAACTTTTATTTTATGTATCTTTTTCCCTCAGATAGACCATGAGTTATTTACAATCTTCTAATTTTTTTTATATTCCATAATGCCTATAATATAGTAGGTTCTTAGTATCATATTCTTATTTGGATTAATTGACCTTCAGCAGAAGGTCTTAAATTGTTTTGCTGCAGTGAAAACAGATTTTATTGCTTAAACTGTAATCTGATAAACAGAGGCTTACTTTTATAAAGTCGCTGACTAGGACAGAGTGACATGAAACCAATTTACTTTCATGTTGAAGGATTAAACAATAACGATAGCTAACGATTGCTGAGTACTTCCTCTGTGAAAGCACTGTGCCAAGTCATCCCCTATATTGTCTCATTTAAACTTCAAGACAACCCTATTAGGACCCCATTTTTCAAATGGAGAAAGTGTGTCTCAGAAAGACTATGTATGTAATACTTGACAATGGGCTTATTAGCATCACTATCTAACAGAATTTTTAATTTTCCCGAGTATTAATTCAGTGCATATCAGAACAACCACATTTTTCTAAGAAAAACATGCATAATGAATTTTTTCTTCCTTTTTTTCCATCTGTTCTTGTATTACCTGCCTAGTTTTTCTTAGTTTTAGTCTCTGATTGAAATCAAATTGACTTAATGTGAATTTCCATTCATTATTTTGTAAACTTAGATATCAGTTAATCTAGATGGCAGAGCATCTTCTCCTTGCCACATTGACACCTCATTCTCATTTACATCTGTCTAGTGTCAATTACCACATTTACACTGAAGAACATTTCAAAGACTGACTTAATTTCTGGACCCCTCCTAAAAAAGGCTCATTGTGGAGAGAGAGAGAAAAAAAGAAGGGTTACATTTTTTTAAATTTTTATTTATTTATTTTTTTGCGGTATGCGGGCCTCTCACTGTTGTGGCCTCTCCCGTTGCGGAGCATAGGCTCCGGACGCACAGGCTCAGCGGCCATGGCTCACGGGCCCAGCCGCTCCGCGGCATGTGGGATCTTCCCGGACCGGGGCACGAACCCGCGTCCCCTGCATCGGCAGGCAGACTCTCAACCACTGCGCCACCAGGGAAGCCCCAGCTCTATGTGTTTTACTGATATAGTTTATAAGTCTAATTTTCATCTTTTCCTTAATAGGTGTGCAGTTCAATTTTCACACCTTTCATTTAGAAGACCATCATGACTACTTACTGATCACAGAGAATGGTAGTTTTACCCAACCACTGGCACGCCTGACTGGTTCAGAACTTCCTTCAACAATCAATGCTGGTCTCTATGGAAATTTCAGGGCTCAGTTGCGCTTCATTTCAGATTTTTCAATATCATATGAAGGATTCAATATTACATTCTCTGGTAAGAAAACAAGTTTAAAAGTCAGATTTTTAAAAGTATGAGCATAACTTTTGTTATGTATAACAAAACAGAGAGAGAAAAAAAGAGAAAAGAAATAAAGAAGAAAACAAAGAAATTATCTGCCAACAAATTTTAATGAAACGTTGAAATGCCTTGAAGATTGTCTATAGTAATATATTAAAGGGAACCTTTAAACAATAGCAAAAAATAAATCAATTCATTAAAAAGTTTAATAGAAATACAATAAATACATTTCTTTAACTTGCATCCTGCAGAATTCTAACAGAGAAGAACTTGCTAAAATGCCAGTTGAACTTAAAATGGAAATTCATACATATATTTAAAGTTTCAATTAGGCCATAAATGAAATGTTAGTTAAACCAGTGATATTCTAGTTTTGTGTTTCAGAAAAAGGCATAGTTTATAGGCCAAGATTAAGACAAGCTTAATTTATTCATTTGCAACTAGATGATATAGAAACAAGTTAATATGGTTATTCTTTTATTCTAGAATAACCTCATCTGTAGGCAACATTATAACTTGGATTACAGGAAAAAAATTATAAGACCAAAGTGAATAAAAATGTATTCTTATTAGTTCTACTTTCTAGTTAAATGGAGTAGTGAAAGAGAATACAGAAACAAATTAATAAGTAAATCTTATGCCAACCTACTAACATTAAATTTATATTACAATTATACATAATTTTATAAATGATATATAATTTATATAAATAAAATCATAAAAATACTAACCTCATCCTTCAACAGTTATTCTAGTATTTACATGAAAATACTTGTCTTCTAAAATAATTAAGGTATTTCATAGTGATAGCAAATGAGCATAATCAATTTTAACCTAGAATGTTAAAAGTATATCCAAATAAGTTTTTTAAACAATAAAATAATAGCTCATCAACGTGAAACAGTCCCTCTTGTTCTCCACTGCAATTACATACTAAGCATGTGCTCTGGAAATATTTTTAGATAAGCTACTTCCTCTTAGGACTGTATATAAATTATAATATTGTTGTTTAATTAACTCTACTCTCTCATACCCTGAAGAGTGTTTAACTGTTCATTTTCATGGTGCTCATTCATTGCTTGAGGAATTTTTCTTGTATAAATCTATAATATACTATTTTCAGTTTATGAGCACTTCAGTCTTACATAAACCCTTGCATCTGAAGTGACATGTTTTTCAGAATATGGATGAATTGAATTTCTTGTATACTAGAGGCACAAGAGCCTTTGTCATTTAGACTATAACCATTAAGTAAAAGCCATTTCAAAATGCAAATCATTTCATTCTAAATGGCATTTTGCATTTGAAAATATGAATTTATTATGCCATTATTATAAGTCAAAAATTTATGAAATGGAAATTTTCTAATGCAGAAGAAAAAATACAAGATAAATAGCTACATTTTCAATGTATCACTCAGAAGGTGACATTTTCTCACCTGTATTGAATTTCACACATAAGAGCATTCATTAAATTAGTAGACCTTTCACAAAAGAAGAAAATTATGTGTGCCATCAGCATATACCCATAATTTTACATATAGTAACTCTTAAAATGTATGGCTGGCCCTAAAAGCATCCATTTTGCAAATAGGAATATACCCTTAAAGGTTACTACTAACATTTTCTTTGTTCTCTTCATCCAATTACAGAGTATAATCTGGAACCTTGTGAAGATCCTGGAATTCCTCAATATGGTAACCGAATTGGGTTCAGCTTTGGGGTTGGCGACACTCTGGCCTTCTCATGCTCATCAGGTTATCGTCTGGAAGGGACGCCAGAGATCATCTGTCTTGGTGGCGGCCGACGAGTGTGGAGTGCACCTCTGCCAAGGTGTGTGGGTACGTGGTCAGCTGCTTTCATTTGCTTGTATGTGTAGTCACTGTCCATGGAGTTGCATGGTTATACACCCTTCGTTTTTTAATAATCTGTTGAATTTCTTCATTTCTTTCATATTAGTTATTTCAGTGTTTTTTCCACTTGGCAATCTGATATACCTCAATTACCTTCTCAACTGTTCTATTCAACCAACCATGCTTCTAAATTTGTTTTCCGATGATGAGAATAAGGAATGAATAGATAGACAGATAGATAAACATGTAGATGACAGAATCATATTTTGAGAGCTTACAGAAAATTGCATTCTTGTATTCTGTTAGTAGATGATTTTCCATGACTTCCAACTGAAGTTTTGACAATATTTTATAACTTAGAATTAACATGTAGGAAACATGATTACAAGGGAAAATAATAATTTAAGGACCATCAAGGCAAGTATTGACTCAGTATGTGCCATCTATAGAATTAATCTGTTCTGATAGATGAATTAAGATGGGAATTCATTTCACGTGAGATAAAGAATTGCAATAAATAAAATATTGAAAGTTTGGAGCACCACCTCAACCTTTGGAAATGAATATTTTGACTGATAAATTAAAAAAAAAATCTGTAGAGAAAATGAAGGACTTTTCACTAGGACTTAAAGTCATTTTTATTTATATTAGGAAATAGAGAGGCAAGAATTTCTTTAGGTCATCACCCATTCAGTGGTTATCAGTACTCATTTTTACAATAGAACAAGATGCAAAAGATCATTTTATTATTTCATAAAGCTCTTAAAACTCTCAAAAGCATTTAATTTGAATTTAATTGTAAATTTAATGGTGCATCACAGATCTTTGTAAGTTATAATATGCTACAAAATCAGGCACAGTGGTAAAGATTTGATCTGTGGTTTAAGAATTTGTCCTTTTTTCTTTTTTTAATGGAGGCAATATACCCCACAGATGAAAATGCAAATGGAGAAGAGGATACTGTCTATGACTTATTCAATATATTGTCCACTGTTTAGAATGTGGTGGGAATACCTGTGGATCCCCAAATCTAGTAAAAAAAAAATTGATCTTTCAAGTTAATAAGTTTTATAGTGATGAGATTGTTTTCACAGCCCCTAAGGGTTATATAACAGACAAGCTGATATTCAACAGGTGAAATTTCTTTTTAAAAATCATAGGTTTTTATAGAAATGGCACAAGCAGCCACAGAGGCTGGGAGGTGATAAGTAGTCATACTCTCAGAGCATCTTTTCCAGGAAGACATATATAGTCCTTCTGTTTTGTTTTTATGTTTGGGCTTTTGGGTTTTTTTGTTTTTTCTGCTGTTGCCAGATTTGGAATTCCCCTCCTTATCTGAATTGCTCCCATTTCCATTTTTCTTTGGCGTGAATATTAATGAGAACCTTGGGAATAGTCCAAATGAGGGCTACAGAGTGCCTGGATTTATATCCTGGTCATTTGATATTGGGTTAATTCACTTTTCTAAACTTCACTTTTCTCATCAGCAAAATGGTTACAACATTTTGCTAATGTTAGTTATGAGGGTTAAAGAGATTAGCCATGCCAGTCAGACACCTAATACAATCCCTGGAATATAGGAGGGGTTCAGAACTTAGATGCTGTTATAACTCTTATTATATTGAGAATAATCTGCTGCCTATCCAACCCGCCGATCTAGTTTATAAAACCAATTATAGTACGGAATGAATTCCATGTTATAAAACACCAACCTTTATTAGGGTCTACCTGGCTCTTTTATATATGTATTTACCTCATTTAATTCTTACTATAATTCCGTTATTGTTATTCCCCCCATTTTTCATCAGAAGAACCTAAGTCTTAAGAGATTTTAAACAACTTTCCCGAGATCGTCAAGGTTGTATGTGGCAGAACCGTGATTTGTATACAGTCTTTCTCATTCTGAAACCCAAATTCTTTTCATTAGGTTGGTTTAACCTCAAAAAGACTGAGGGAAAGGTAAATCTCAAAGAATTCTAAGTCACAAAGAGTTGATTAATATTTTCTTTCAAAGTACCAGAAACATACCAGGATGTTACACAGGCTGAGAAGAAAGTGTTTCTATCTACATTTTTAAGGTTTACTCCACTTTTAAGATAAATTTTAATAAGTACGTTTATGAAAATCTGACTTTACAAAACAAGTAACTTCAAGTTCGTTTTGTTATATTAAAGTATTTCTTTGAGAGTAGGTTTATTCGTGCTTAAATCTTTAGTGAGAAGTATAACATAAAATCACCCTATGGACAAATTTAGAAAACAAAGTTATTGCCATGGGAATTTTCCCCTCATTTTAAAATTAACTGTTCTTGCTTTTAAGCTTATTAAAGTATACAATTAAGTTTACTGTCCTTAATAAATTCCACTGTAGGTATACATTTAAGTTACAAGATAGGGTGAGAAATATTTTCAAATAGTATGATTTTTAAAAAATTTTATTTCTCCAATTTTCTTTAAACTTTTCTTCACTCTTTTGCCTATGCATTAAAACAAATATATTCCTTTTTGCATTTCTGGTTCCATATATGCGTATGTATATATTTCTTATTTTGTTACCTTTTCAAAGTTCACAATCTTCAGTCACATAAAATGTGCATTATTTGTAACTATTCATATGAACAGATGCAGTTTTAGCAATGCTAGTTTATTTGGACAGATTTTATCTCTTCTTAGATTCTTTGTGCTTTTCACTTCATATATCTCTAAAGCCAATTCTCTAGTGCATACTTGTTTAAAAACATCGTTTAGTACTCAGCATCGCCAGGCTCATAGAAAGCTTATGTTACAGAGAGTGGCCAAATTATGAGTAGGTTGTATTCCAAAAGTTTGTTTCTGCTTCAATTATTTGGAATCTAGGTGGTTTTTCCTTGGTACAAGGTTGCAAACAGTGCATTCCCAGAACAAATCATAGATGAGACTTAAAATTTTGTGTCATGTGTAAAACTAATACTAACATTTACTAAAATGACTTACGTATACCTAGGTTATGTAAGAATGTGCCTGACTCTGGACATAAGGCAACTGATAAAGCAATTTTTGGAAACTTACTTTTTGTTTATTTTTTACTATATATTTAATGTTGATCCTATATTTAGGGTGTAAATTGGTTAGTGTCTTCCAATCTCTGTTGGTAGAATTTGGTGAAAGTTACCTTGATTCTAGATGTTAGATGAATAATAAATAATGTTTCATTATTTATAATGTTTTCCTGAGAAACCTCTGCATTTATGTTTTAAGGTAATATTTTAACAAAATGAGACAATATAATAACACCATAATATTGTTTTTACAGTCTATAAAAGATTATATTATGTACCATTCCAAAAATTCACCTATGCTTTGAAAGTAGGTTTAGAATAATGATTTTATCAGTGAAGATACAATGTCTATAAAAAACTCAAGGTTTCACACAAACTCAGGGGCATAGCCATGCCTAGCACAAGTTCTGAGTCCCAGACTTGCGCTCCATTAACAAAAGCACACCGCTGTCTTTGACTGGCAGCTTCAATAAAGTTGAGAGGGAATCTGGTCTTAATTACAGTTGATACATGGCTTCAGAAAACTCCTTAGGCTGTCATCTATTTCAATCAGAGGAAATTTCTTCTATTGTGACCCATTTATCGGGGGTTGCTTAAGTGCAGGGAAATTTTTAATTTTAAATTATTTTGTTGAAGTATAGTTGACATACAATATTATATTAGTATGAGGTGTACAACATAGTGATTTAACATTTATATGCATTACAGATTGATCACCACGATAAGTCTAGTAGCCATCTGTCACCGTACACATTTATTGCAGTATTCCTTATGCTGTACATTGCATCCCTGTGCCTTATTTGTTTTATAACTGGAAGTCTGTACCTCTTAAACCCCTTCATCTATTTTTCCCACCCACCCCTCCTCCCCCTGGCAGCTGCCAGTTTGTTCTTTGTATCTGTGATTCTATTTCTGTTTTGGTTTTTTTGTTTGTTTTATTTTTTAGATTCCACGTATAAGTGAAATCATATGGTGGTTGTTTTCTTCTCTCTGACTTATTTCACCTAGCATAATACCCTTTAGGTCCATCCACGTTGTCATAAGTGCAGGGAAATTTGTAGAGTCAGGAGAAGAATCTTGATACCAGTAGAGATTGTAACACCCACTCAGTAACAGGGATTCTTCTCTCTAAGAAGTGGTCTCCATTGCAGGCAGATAGTTCATATTTACTTTTCAGACTTTCCTAAGCTATGTGATCTTTGGAAAGTTGTTCAGATCTCTCTCCTGCCAAGTTTTCTCAAATGTAAAATGTGGATAATTACATCCATAGTGCAAGACAGCTTATAGCTCTAAGCAATAAAAGATATGTAAATCATCTAATTTACCACTCAACAAGTGACACTTGCTCAACAAACCTTAGTCCCTTTTCCTTATGCCTGCAACTCTCTTTACCACCATTCGTTCTCTTAAGGGCCATGATGACTGAGTGGTGAACAGTGATTTTCACCAACCAGCAAGAGAGGAAAGGGAAGAAGAAAAGGAGGAGATGAAAAATTTTAGTGTGCCATCAGCAGCTGAGTACTTCATACACGTAATCTCATTTACTACTTAGTGATCAAGATGAAAGTTTTACCTTTAAAAAATGCATATATATAATTATGTCTTACATTTTGAAAAAGATAAAAATAATAGGTAAAATGATATTTCAGTGGATATATTTTATATTTAAATGATTATCCTGTAGCTCCACATTGCTGTGGATATGGATATCTGGTCACATTTTTAAGTTGCAATCAAATATACAAAAAAAAAGTATAAAAAAGTTGATTACTTTGAAAATGAGAAACACTGACTTGTTTTTGTTCAAAAAATAAGTACCTGATTTCCCTTTCTAAAGTTCATATTACAAAAAACACAGGCATTCCCATTGTCATCTTTCTAAATAAAAAAAAAAAAAACCCAAAAAACTTGCATGTCTTCATTAAGCTTCCAAACATACCAGGAACCATGCCAGGTCATGTTGCAAATAAACTAGGAGCTAATGAAAGCATTTTGTTTTGGAAAGTAAATTAGCAAGTTAAATATTAGTAATGATTTGTCTTTAGGCAAGAGTCCACACATTTTAAGAAGTCCATACATTTTGAAGTCATTTTAAAGACATTAATTCATTCATCCTTATAGTCTATTTAACACATCTACTTCTATTTCTAATTTTGTGTCATCAATTTTTTATCTGACCTTGGACAAGTAACAACATCTTGCCTTAATCATGAGTGAAATGAGAAAAATGATAACTCTACATTACACATCTACATATTTTTCTCACTTTTCTAACTTTCTAGATGATATATACTGATGGTTACTTATTATTTAGTTTTAAAATGAAGGTCAAAAATAAGAGAAACAGGTGAAATGTATACGGGGACTCTCTGTACTATCATTATAACCTCTTTGTAAATCTAAAACTATTCTAAAATGAAAATTTTATTAAAAATTCAAAACAAGAAAGGATAAATTGCACTTGAAGAGACAGTTCATCTTTAAACAAAAATTCTGTTTATTTCATCTCAACCTCTGAACTCCCTATACTAAAATTACATACCTCAGATACCCACACATGTATGTCAAATATGACTGATTTATCAAGTTAATCACCATTGTAGATACACAGTGCTGTAGAAAGCAAGTTATGATTAAGAGATTTCACTAGCTCTCAGACACTACCATTAATTAGTTGGGTGACTTTAAGCAAACATCTTAATTTTCTGTGCTTTTCTTTCCTGGAAAGGATAATGCCAATATGAGTTCTACTCAACCCAAATATTTCTTGTAAATATAACAAAAAATAATAGATAGAAAGTTTCCTTTAATAAATTACATACACAAATGTATATTTATATTTTTCTTATATAATTATGAGTGAGTGCATTTTCTTGATTTGACAATATAAAAAATCTATAATATCAATAATAACTTATACTTTGATGCTTTATAGTTTTTAAAAATAATTTCCTGCTTCCAAGCTTCAGAAGTAAGCAGAGGAGGTATTATTCCTACTTGACAGCTGAAAAAATGCTGTTACAGAAAGGTTATAAGTAATCAGTGAAAGGTTATGCCAGAAACCAAGTTTCGAACTTTTTAGATTGGTGTTGTGGTATACCAGGTGGCATTTCTCTATTACCTTATTTATTGATGCACTATTTTTAAAGACTACCATTTTTTATGGAATAGACCACGGATGAGTAAACTTTTTTTTTTCTATAAATGCTAGACAGTAAATATTTCAGGCTTTGTGGTCCACACAGTTTCAATGACAAATACTAAATTCTGCCATTGCATTGTGAAAGCAGCAATAGATAATACACAAATGAATAAATGTGTCTGCTTTCCAAAAAAACTTTACCTACAAAATCAGGCAAGAGGCTGGATGTGACCCTCAGGCCATAGTTTGCTTATCTCTGCAGCAGAATTACCAAGCTTAGTCAACTTAAATATCCCCTTTGCATCTGGAAATTTACTAGTCATTCATCTCTAAGAAGAAAAGATCCTTTTTCCATTCTCTATGTTTTTCGTTGTGGGTTCTTTTCATTAAAGCAGCACATAATTCAGTTATTTCTAAGGGATTTCTAATGTGTTTTTTTTTAATCTTGTTTTTAACATATTTATTGGACTATAATTGCTTTACAATGGTGCGTTAGTTTCTGCTTTATAAAAAGTGAATCAGTTATACATATACATATGTCCCCATATCTCTTCCCTCTTGCATCTCCCTCCCTCCCACCCTCCCTATCCCACCCCTCCAGGCTCACAAAGCACCGAGCTGATCTCCCTGTGCTATGCGTGGCTGAGTAATACTCCATTGTATATATGTGCCACATCTTCTTTATCCATTCGTCTGTTGATGGACACTTAGGTTGCTTCCATGTCCTGGCTATTGTAAATAGAGCTGCAATGAACATTTTGGTACATGACTCTTTTTGAATTATGGTTTTCTCAGGGTATATGCCCAGTAGTGGGATTGCTGGGTCGTATGGTAGTTCTATTTTTAGTTTTTTAAGGAACCTCCATACTGTTCTCCATAGTGGCTCTATCAATTTACATTCCCATCAACAGTACAAGAGGGTTCCCTTTTCTCCACACCCTCTCCAGCATTTATTGTTTGTAGATTTTTTTGATGATGGCCATTCTGTCCGGTGTGAGGTGATACCTCATTGTAGTTTTGATTTGCATTTCTCTAATGATGAATGATGTTGAGCATTCTTTCATGTGTCTGTTGGCAGTCTGTATATCTTCTTTGGAGAAATGTCTATTTAGGTCTTCTGCCCATTTTTGGATTGGGTTGTTTGTTTTTTTGATATTGAGCTGCATGAGCTGCTTGTAAATTTTGGAGATTAAGCCTTTGTCTGTTGCTTCATTTGAAAATAGTTTCTCCCATTCTGAGGGTTGTCTTTTCGTCTTGTTTATGGTTTCCTTTGCTGTGCAAAAGCTTTTAAGTTTCATTAGGTTCCATTTGTTTATTTTTGTTTTTATTTCCATTTCTCTAGGAGCTGGGTCAAAAAGGATCTTGCTCTGAATTATGCCATAGAGTGTTCTGCCTATGTTTTCCTCTAAGAGTTTGATAGTGTCTGGTCTTATATTTAGGTCTCTAATCCATTTTGAGTTTATTTTTGTGTATGGTGTTAGGGAGTGTTCTAACTTCATTCTTTTACATGTAGCTGTCCAGTTTTCCCAGCACCACTTATTGAAGAGGCTGTCTTTTCTCCACTGTATATTCTTGCCTCCTTTATCAAAGATAAGGTGACCATATGTGTGTGGGTTTATCTCTGGGCTTTCTATCCTGTTCCATTGATCTATATGCCTGTTTTTGTGCCAGTACCATACTGTCTTGATTACTGTAGCTTTGTAGTATAGTCTGAAGTCAGGGAGCCTGATTCCTCTAGCTCCGTTTTTCTTTCTCAAGATTGCTTTGGCTATTCGGGGCCTTTTGTGTTTCCATACAAATTGTGAAATTTTTTGTTCTAGTTCTGTGAAAAATGCCAGTGGTAGTTTGATAGGGATTGCATTGAATCTGTAGACTGCTTTGGGTAGTAAAGTCATTTTCACAGTGTTGATTCTTCCAATCCAAGAACATGGTGTATCTCTCCACCTATTGATATCATCTTTAATTTCTTTAATCAGTGTCTTATACTTTTATGCATATAGGTCTTTTGTCTCCTTAGGTAGGTTTATTCCTAGATATTTTATTCTTTTTGTTCCAATGGTAAATGGGAGTGTTTTCTTAATTTCACTTTCAGATTTTTCATCAGTAGTGTATAGGAATGCAAGAGATTTCTGTGCATTAATTTTGTATCCTGCTACTTTACCAAAAGCATTGATTAGCTCTAGTAGTTTCCTGGTAGCAGCTTTAGGATTCTCTATGTATAGTATAATGTCATCTGCAAACAGTTACAGCTTTACTTCTTCTTTTCCGATTTGGATTCCTTTTATTTCTTTTTCTTCTCTGATTGCTGTGGCTAAAATTTCCAAAACTATGTTGAAAAATAGTGGTGAGAGTGGGTAACCTTGTCTTGTTCCTGATCTTAGTGGAAGTGGTTTCAGTTTTTCACCATTGAGGATGATGTTGGCTGTGGGTTTGTCATGTATGGCCTTTATTATGTTGAGGAAGGTTCCCTCTATGCCTACTTTCTGGAGGGTTTTTATCATATATGGGTGTTGAATTTTGTCCAAAGCTTCTCTGCATCTATTGAGATGATCATATGGTTTTTCTCCTTCAATTTGTTAATATGGTATATCACACTGATTGATTTGGCGTGTTTCTCCTTGGATTTATCCTGTATGGGACTGTCTGTGCTTCCTGGACTTGATTAACTATTTCCTTTCCCACATTAGGGAAGTTTTCAACTGTAATCTCTTCAAATATTTTCTCAGTCCCTTTATTTTTCTCTTCTTCTTCTGGGACTGCTATAATTCGAATGTTGGTACATTTAATGTTGTCCCAGAGGTCTCTGAGACTGTCCTCAATTCTTTTCATTCTTTTTTCTTTATTCATCTCTTCAGTAGTTATTTCCACTATTTTATCTTCCAGGTCACTTATCCGTTCTTCTGTCTCACTTATTCTGCTATTGATCCCTTCTAGAGAATTTTAAATTTCATTTATTGTGTTGTTCATCTCTGTTTGTTTGCTCTTTTTTTCTTCTAGGTCCTTGTTAAACGTTTCTTGTGTTTTCTCCATTCTATTTCCAAGATTTTTGATCATCTCTACTATCATTACTCTGAATTCTTTCTCACGTAAACTGCCTATTTCCTCTTCATTTGTTAGGTCTGGTGGGTTTTTGCCTTGCTTCTTAATCTGCTGTGAGTTTCTCTGTCTTCTCATTTTGCTTAACTTACTGTATTTGGGGTCTCCTTTTCGCAGGCTGCTGGTTCGTAGTTTCCGTTGTTTTTCGTGTCTGTCCCCAGTGGTTAAGGTTGGTTCAGTGGGCTGTGTAGGCTTCCTGGTGGAGGGGACTAGTGCCTGTGTTCTGGTAGATGAGGCTGGATCTTGTCCTTCTGGTGGGCAGGTCCACGTCTGTTGGTGTGTTTTGGGGTGTCCGTGGCCTTATTATGATTTTAGGCAGCCTCTCTGCTAATGGATGGGGTTGTGTTCCTATCTTGCTAGTTGTTTGGCATAGGGTGTCCAGCACTGTAGCTTGCTTGTCATTGAGTGGAGCTGGGTCTAGGCGTTGAGATGGAGATCTCTGGGACATTTTCACCGTTTGATATTATGTGGAGCTGGGAGGTCTCTTGTGGACCAGTGTTCTGAACTTGGCTCCCACCTCAGTGGCACAGCCCAGATGCCTGGCTGGAGCACCAAGAGCCTGTCCTTTACACAGTTCAGAATTAAAGGGAGAAAAAAAGAAAGAAAGAAAGAAGAAGATAAAATAAAGTTATTAAAATAAAAAATTAAAAATAATTATTAAGAAAAAAAAATTTTTAAGTAATAATAAAGAAAAAAAATGGACATGCAGAACCCTAGGACAAATGGTAAAAGTAAAGGTATACAGACAAAATCACACACTGAAGCATACACATACACACTCACAAAAAGAGAAAAAGGGAAAAATATATATATATCGTTGCTCCCAAAGTCCACCTCCTCAATTTGGGATGATTCATTGTCTATTCAGGTATTCTACAGATGCAGGGTACATCAAGTTGATTGTGGAGATTTAATCCAGTTCTCCTGAGGCTGCTGGGAGAAATTTCCCTGGATTTCTCATGTTTTTACAGAAAGGGTGTTAGGAGTGTGTGTGTGTGTGTGTGTGTGTGTGTGTGTGTGTGCGCGTACACTGATGCAATTTATGGGTAACCTAATTCACAACCATCTCCAGATCCTTTCATATACCCACATCTTTTCTGAGTACCAAGTCCGTATTCCCAGCTGTGCACTGGCCCTCTCCACATGGATGGTCTTCCACAAGCACACCGACTTCACACTCCAAAACAGAACTCATTATCTCTTCCACCAAGTCAGCTCTCCCTTCTGCACTCTTTCATTCAGATATGGCATCATTCTCATCCAGTCATTCTGGCTAGAAACTGTGTCACCTTTTACTTCCTCCTCTCTCTCTTTCTCTCTATCCATATTGGAAAGTCACTGAGACCTACTACCAAAAGCTATTGCTCAAATTTACCACCATTTCCATTCTCATTACCCTTATCTTAGTCCAGCTCTTATTAGTCCTCATAAACGTTACAGCTCAATAATGATAATGTGTGCTAGGCATTGTGTTAAACAATATATATGTTTCCCTTTATATATTCCTTTTAGAAACCATTTGAGAGAATGTTATTATCCCATTTTATAAACTATCCAGATTAATTATTTAAGTTGGTAAAGAGCTTGAAGTCAGCTTTTTTCTGATTCCAGCTCATGTTTTCTCAATTACATGTATAATCCTACTATATCATCTCTTCTTTGCTAGCTGGACTTCCTGTTTCCAAATTTCCCTCATCTAATTTATCTTCAATAGCATTACTAATTATATTCCTTTTTGTAGATGAGTAACAAATTACTACAAATTTAGCAGTTTAAAACAGCACATTTACTTTCTCTTGGTTTCTGTGGGTAGTGAGTATGGGTGTGGTTTAACTGGGTCCTCTCTTAGGGTCTCACAAGGCTGTAATCAAGATGTTGACCAGGGCTGAATTCTCACCCGACATTCAGTATTCTCTTCCAAATTCACATTGTTATTGGAAGTAATCAGTTCTTTGTGGTTACAGGACTGAGAGCTTCAGTTCTTTGCTCAGTTCCTAGGGGCCATCCACAGTTCCTTGCCATGTGAACTTCCCTAGCTCAGATGCTTCCTTCATCAAAACATCAAGGAAAGTCTGTCCAGTGAACCTCTAGCAAGATGCAGTTTTGCATAATGTTATAAAATCACAGGAGTAATGAGAAGCAAGTCTCAGGTCCCACTTAACTCAAGGGGAGGGTACTGTACTAAGGCATGAATGCCAAAAGGTGGGTATAATGGGAGGTTCACCTTAAAGTTGACACCAAGGAACCTTAGAAAGATCAGATCATCTGTCTATTCCCTGCATAAATCAGTAGGTGATTTCTCATGCCTATTAGACACAGTTGAAATTCCAGAGTCCTTTCTTAGGTTGGCTTTACTGCCCTCTTTTTAGTCATTCCCCTATATGCATCCTGGAATACATTGACAAGATGCCACATGCCATTCCCAAACACTCCAAGCACTTTCTACTTTTTAAGATGCTAAGGATGTGTTGAGGCCTACTCTGTATGCAAATGATCAAACTCTCACTTGTGTTGGCACAAGCAAACAAATAATGTCTTTATCTCTAAGAAGGTACATGCAAAGATACAGTGAGAGAAAGCACTGAAAGCATTGTTCAGTGTCTGGAGGAGGCTTTGCATTTTAATCTGTTGAGCTGTTATTTCTACCACCACACCGTAGATAAAGATGCCATTATCTCTCATTATTTAGTTATTATTGTAATAGCCCAAACAGACGCTAGTCTCCATTTTTGTCCCTTTTCCCCAAACTAAATACTAGAGTCAGAATGAACTTCCTATGATACAAATTTGATGATGTCACTCTCTTGTTTAAAATTCTACCATTGTTCTCCATTGCCCTCAAATTAAATTCTGAATGTTACCCTCTTACTCCTATCCACCCCATAAGTTCACCTAAGCGATTTATTCTTCAGACTCATCTTATTTACCCATCATAATATGAAGCCTTTCTTGACCTTCAAAAAGTGTTGGATGTCCTTCCTAGAGGCTGCATGTGCTTTTCTGTATTTACCCTTTCTGGGATTCATAATGCTGTATTGACTTGCCTTTTTATCTATATCAGTGTTTAGCATATAGAAAGCTTTCAGTAAACTTGTTGAGTTGATAAGAAATGAATATATAATAGGGGCAAAGCTCCTTTGTTTTTACATTTTCAATTTACTAACTTTAACATAAACAAAGCTGTACTCCAGAGGTACTCTATTCAGCCTAACACCAATAAAGGACTATACCTTTTCAGCCTGGACCATCACACTATTCCTTAGTCTATAATGCATTTGCTGTGTGGATATTAACACAGAACCCCTCAAGTCTAATAAGTAAATCAACCAACCAATGAACAATAAATAAATTTATCTTTTTTTGTTTCTATCATAACGTTAAGCTCTAAGAGGAGGCTAATAATTATGATAGAAACAAAAAAGATAAATTTATAAAAATTGAATATGGTGAAAAAATATTGTACCTCATATCTGTATATGGAATAAATCTTTCCCAATATGTAGTGAAATTCAGAGCTCAACAAGGAGACTGGCTGACTTTTTTTCCCCCCTAATGGAATGAAAAGGAAGGGAAAATATATACCTGATAGAAACTGAGTATCCACAATTTTCACTGTAAACATATTAATAATATTTGAAACAGGTTAGATTGGGAGCAAATTTTTGCTATATGTAAATATGAACCATAAAAGATAAGTCAGTGTAAATGGGAAAAGACAATGCACATTTCTTATTTAATATAACTACATTGAGGACTGTGAGCTTAAATTCTTCTCATTCATTTAGGATTTATAAACAAATGGATTTATGGAGAGCCTTTTATAATCTAAGTGAGTAATATAATCTAAGTAAGCTCCTGAACTTACTTTATTATACTGTAGTTGGCAAGTGAATACATGCTGTTGTATCTGATGGCTGTGATGCCGTTGAAGGTAATGGCTGTATCTCAGTTATCTTTGTACCTCCTGTGTGTTTGCCATAATCTCTGACATATTACAGGTGCCCATTCTGAGCATAAGACAGTATAAAGTTAATTCACCATGTGATCATCATGAAACAAGTTAGAGTAGATCGTGACTTACCTATAATGTTGATTCACTCACAACGAGACTCATTGAAATGATCCTCTGTGTTATTAGAGTCTCAGATTTATTTGGACAAATTAAAAAAAATTTTTTTTTGAGAGCCTAAAATAGCAGACTTGTAAAAACACTTCATTTCCCTTATATGTCCTCGTGCTCTGACTATAAATCTTGTTGCAAGCCAAAATTTGCCTGCCAATTGGAAAGTCAGAAGATAAGTTAGTTCTGGGATTACATAGAGGATACAGACTTCTTTAGAGAGAGTTGAGTTACAAAGAGGAGCAGGAAGTGGAGTATATACTGGAATCTGTGCTTCAGGGTCACATCCTTAAAGCAATTGCAACAGTAAGAGTCTCACTTTAGAATCACAAAACTACCAGAGGCACTTGCTTTCTCTGCAACCTCTAAGTGACCTCTTACTGCTTTTGTGGAGAATTATGCCCATGTTCAGAAATACCTATAGCACGCTAGTTCTTCACCTGTGTCTAATAAACTTAACCTAGACGTATTGGGAAACATGCTGAAAAAGGGAGAAATGATTAAACCTATACGTAGTGATTTAAAGAAAAATAAATGCAGTATTATTAACCTGGAAAGCATGAAATTCATCGGCTTTGCATTAGACAAAGTAATTTTGGTTTTTAGTTTAATATGTCTTTTTATTTTTTAATATGTCTTTACTTAATTAGAAAGTGATTTGTCCCTAGCACATATTAGTGCCAGGTAAGAAATATTTTACCTGAGGTAATAATAAAAGCTAATATTTGCTGTGTGTTTACTACATGCCTGGCATGGTCATATAAGGTTTGAATAAGGACACTGAGGCATAGGGAGGTTAAGTAATTTATATTAAGAATTTTTATTTGAAGCTGATTATATTGGGAGCAAATTTTTTGCTATATGTAAATATGAGCCATAAAGAATAAAAGCATTAAATAAGCCAGTGTCATGATATTCTGTACATATCCCCAAACTTGTTCTTGCTTACAACAGTGACATCTGTAGCTCTCAGGAAATGCTGTCTTTGGCAGTGCAGATAACTGGAGGAGATAGTTAAATGTTATTGTTACTTGTAACTGAATTACATTTTGATGCCCTGTCTCAGGAGAGGGTAGGATTTAACTGAAGTTGCAATAGATTGAGAGTACCTAAAAGCCTTTGAAAGTAGGAGGAAAGGTCATTGTTACATAAGGCAAATAACATTTTAAAATTAATTCTAATTCTGTTTTTTGTAAAGTCCATGTGTCTGTTTTGTGTATATGTGTGTATAGATTTCTTTTTTCATTTCAGCCTCATAATATTGAAAATAACACCAAAAATATGTATGTTATTAGTACAGAGGTTGATTCCTAATAAATGTTTTTATTATTTGTCATCTGGTAATACACTTAGCTAAGATATGTTCAAATGTACCTAGCGCTTTGAAAACAGACAAAAGCACACTGGAACAGAATAGAACTATCAATTAGTAACTGTGCATTGTGCTAAGGAACCAATCTGCCTTAAGTTCAGTGACACTAATGGGGGTAGGTTTAGGGTGAATCCATGAGAGTAGGACAGTGATTATTCTACCTAGTAAATGCATTCAGCCCCTAATCAAGGGTATGTAATAAAATGAATTTCACTTTTTTCATCCTTATTTCTGTTTTTTAACTGTTTTCTCTTCAGCTCAAGTTTACCAATCTCAAATCCATCTCCTTCACTACAGGATAGATCAGCTGAAGTCATCTTCCTTTGTTTAATATACCAAGACAATTGTTGCCATGGAAATAATATAATGTTATAAAATAAGCATTGTAAGTTAAATCTAGAATCAAGAAGGGACATATGGGTCAGGTATGAGAGAGTGTGCTTATTTAAATAAACAATAGCCTCGATAATCATAAAAAATCTCAAGGTAAATTACTGAGAAAACACAAAGGAAAGTGAACTTCAAGCTTTGGGAAGTTATTTGCAGAATTTAAATATTGCCCTTCAAGCAGGTGTTTTAAAGGAAAGGAGTTAGGGGATTATTAAACCTCCCACAAACTAAATTTCTGGCTGCAAGCCATTTTCTACATCTCTGTATTGTACCCAAGTACCCTCTTTGTAGCTATCTTTGAATACCATTTCAATTATTGGTATGCTCGATGTATAGATAACATTTTTCTCTTCATGTGTTTTAATCAGTCTACAGAAACTGTGTTTCTAAAGGTGATGGGTAGTTTTTATTTCATGCGTTTTACTACACCTTTCTGAATTTGCACTAGTTAATGCTTGGCTACAGAATTCTGCAGGCATAAAAAAGTAACCATTTCTTACCTTGTAAAATTGGAATCTCAACTGAGTCTAATCACAGTTTTCTAAAAATAAATCCTGGGCTTTGTTTGTCCTGAAAAACTTTTGATTTATTTTCAGATTTAAAAATTATAATGATAAAAACATTGTCTGTTTTTCTGATAATGTAAGATTATTATAATGTTCAATTATGTTCAGTTATGGTATTTGAAACCACTTAATGCCATTTACCTGTGTAAAAACATTACATGAGGGCTTCACCACCATATTGTCTCCCTGTAAAAGGAAAAGGAAAGCCAGGTTATACATTTTTCTCCTTGGAAAATTTGTAGAAAAACTCCTCTGATTATGGTCTAGGCTGTGTATGCCACCTTATCCCAAATTTTTTAAATTCATCTAATAAATATTCATTCAATATTTGTTCCATGGTATTTTAAAAAACATCCTGCCTTCTTCCTTCTAAATAAGAGCAAATAAAAACTATCTGGTGAATTTTATAAAACTACAAACTCTCCACTTCCCTAGTAAGAGTCTCTCCTCTCTTACATCATTCCAACGCAACCACTCTTCCCCAGGAATCAAGATCACTGCACTGGTCAGCCATGATCAATAATGAAACCATGTATTACACTCAGATGTGTGGGGTTAAAACAAAAAGTTGAGATTCTCTGATGAAGAGAGAATAATGCAGTCCTCATTTTCTTGTGAGCTTGGAAAATATTAACGTGCTATTATAGGTTCTTTCCTAAAGTAGAATTTCAAGGATGTCATCACTAAATCTATCATTTTCTTTCTTTCTTTCTCTCTTTCTTTCTTTCTGTATAGTCCCCTCTCTGAAACATCTTCATTTGATTACATTTCACTTATTGATCTCAAATGCCTTCCTCGTAAATGTACAAAGAAATACCTAAAGAGAATCAAGCAGGAATAAAGACAACATGCAAATTTCTGAAGCCTTAATGAGCATCAAGGGATTTATGAGTTGTTGATTAGTCAAAACCAAATAGCCTAAATATGAAAATCATATCTTTAAAGAATTTTCAGTTTTTTAGTAGTCTGCCAAAAGCTATAATGGAGAAAGAAGAGAAATAATGTTGTTGAGTGTTTATAATGTACATGGCAGTGCACCTGGTACTATAAGGTTTTTCTCTCATTTACTTCTTACAATATCTTATTACCTGTATTGAGAAAGCAGTGCCCAAAGAGGTGAAGTAATTTACATTGTGTCTCAGCTAGCAAGTAAAGTATAGATCTGTCTGTCTTCCAAATCTTGTAGTCCATGTTCTTTACTTCATACTTTATTGGAAATTTTCCAGCATTGTAATAATAACACAGTCAAGTAGCATTACCATTTTGAAAAGTGTGTTGCCATTCTGTGAACATTATTTGTTTTCATTTTCTTCAGGGGAAAAAAGAGAATGGTTTGGGGATTGAAAATAAAATTATGGAATTTGCCAAGGAATTTTTCTTTGAATTTGTTTACTTAATTTTCAGGTTAAGTATTTCTATGGTATTTAATCCATTCCAGGTTTTTGAAGGCTTTTAAGAACCTTTTTATTCGTTATATGCATTGTCCATAGAAATGTTAATAAAAATAACAAGAATCAAATTACAATGAATATTGTGATATGATCTAGCTAGGGTTAGAATTATTATTTTTGGACATAGGTAATGATATAACATTGAATACTTTCAAAAACTTTAATATTTATTGCTTATGTTATTTTTATTCCTTAGGAATATGTCCCACTCCCCCCAAAAAATGCTGTTCATGTTAATGGAGTGAGTCCTCTCGTTAAGCTCTCTGACATTTTAGCTTTGGGAAACTCTAAACCCAAGCCTTTGAGAGTTAGTCTTCATTCATTCGATCATCTATTCATTCATCTATTCATTGACTCACCAGACTCAGAGTGACAACACTGTTTGGCATGCTGTGTTAGGCGATGGTGATATAACCAAGGTAATTAGATATTAGTCATTATTTTGTTAGAAAACATTGATGGGTTTGATATATTTATCTGTTCTACCACCCAATCAAAAATTAAATCAATCCAATTCAACAAATACTTAGTGAGCACCGAGTTGGGTGACAAAGATAAAAATAGAAAACGTACTTTCCTCCAAGATCTGCTACTCTATCTTAAGGCGAAATAAGATTAATTATGACATCATGAGATGGAAATGAGAAATAGATCCCATGATATAGCAAAGAGGAATAACTTTATTTTGGAAGGATAGCGAACAGCTTCTCAAAAATGGCACATTTGTGAAAATGAGCTGAATTTTGCTAAATAGAAAAGGTGGGGAAGACCCTCTAGGCAAAGGATATAACATAAGTCAAAGAAGTAAAATTAATGTATCTACAAATCTCTTTTGTGTCTGAGTGGCTTTTTTTGGAACTCTTTTTGAGTCCCAGTTCAATTAGAGATGTAGTCAATGTGTAACTAACCTTTTTATTTTATTTTTTAACAACATTGGCATATAATTGCTTTACATTGTTTTGTTAGCTTCTGCTGTATAACAAAGTGAATCAGCTATACATATATCCCCATATCCCCTCCCTCTTGCGTCTCCCAACACTTTCTTATTTCTGCATTTTTTTTTTTTTTTTTTTGCGGTATGCGGGCCTCTCACTGTTGTAGCCTCTCCCATTGCGGAGCGCAGGCTCCGGACATGCAGGCTCAGCGGCCATGGCTCACGGGCCCAGCCGCTCCATGGCATGTGGGATCTTCCCGGACTGGGGCACGAACCCGTATCCCCTGCATCGGCAGGCGGACTCTCAACCACTGTGCCACCAGGGAAGCCCTCTTATTTCTGCTTTTTAATCAATTCAGGAAGGCCATATTTCCTTCAATGACAGATAGTTCTTATTTCACACATTTTTGTGTGTTGTTCAGAAGCCTGCTTATATGTTTTATTAGAATTTATATATTAAAAGTAGCATCTCTGTAATATTCCATATGGTACAGAATCTGGACTTGGAAAAAAGATGCCCTAGGTTTAAACCATGGCTTCACAACTTAGTGGTTTTACAAGTTGGACATGATATTTAACCCCTCTGACCCCCATCTATATAATGGAGATACAATAAGAAACTGTTTAAGTTTATTAAGTTTTTACTCTGCTGAGTGATTTACCTGTATTAATCCAGTCTTTTCCACGTGTGTGATGTAGTTAGGTATTGTTACTACCTCCATTTTACAGATGAGACCAATGAAATACAGTGAAGCTGTTCACTGAAGTAGCTGAGTGCCCAGGATAACACAGGGCTTATTATCCAATTTTACATTGTTGAGTTCTTACTCATTCAGCATGAATAAGCTTAAATTCATTCTTTTGCATACAGATCAAAGTAGAAGGTCTCTGTCTTTAGGAAACTTGAAGCTGAAAATACATTTCTCATTGCTTGATGCAACAGGACAAGGGCTCTACAAACTGAGAGGCAGAGTTCGAATGACAGAAAATCTTGTATACTATGTTAAGGAGTAACTGAGACCCATTAAGATTAAGCAAAGGAATAATATGGTCAGATTTACATCTTAACAAGATCTTTCAGATATTTACATGTATAAATGATGGATTTGGGTTTCTCTAGCTTCAGTTTGCTATACTGAAATTAGGGAAATCCATTAGGAAGGGGTTCTAGTATCCGATACATAAGCTCATGGGCCAGAGTGGTAAAATTGAATAGGAGGGGGTAGTTTTAAGAACTGAGAATGTTTGTGCTAGAGATCTTCAGAATGTTTGATCATAAACCCTCCTTAATTTTCTCAAGTTACATGCAACAGCAGTTATTGCCAATTCCTGGAATCAATTTAGTGTAACGTCTCCAATTCAGAAGCAGAATCTTGGCTTCCCAATCAGAATTCACAGAACTCCTCTTTTGTATGCTTTTCCACTGCTTTTATATCATAGCCAGACCTCAGACCATTCCAAGAGCCAACTTCATCTTCAGTCTACCACAAAGAGAGAATAGGGAGAAATACACACTACTTGTGTGACATGGTCTCCATGTTCCAGAGGAGAATTCCAACTCAATACACAATCTGGAAATCATGGGAGAGCTCCAGGCTGAGAAATAATTTACAGATTTTCTGTATATAGATGCTATTGAAAGCCATGGGATTGGATGAAATAAGCAAGGGAGTAAGTGTAGATTGAGAAGAAGCCAAGCTCTGACCTCACCAGTGTTTAGGAATCTGGGAGATGAAGAAGAACTAGCAAAGGAGACTGAGAAGGAGGGGTATGTAACATAGGGGAAGCACAAGTAGAGACTGATGTCCTAAAGGCTAAGGAAGAAAGAAAGCGTTTCAAAGAGAAAGGAGTAATCCCTGCCTCAAATGCTGCTGAAGAGTTAAGTTAGATGAAGGGTACAAATATACACCAAAATGTGAAAGTCATTGGTGAACTTGACAAATGCAGTTTCAATGAACTGACAGGGTGAAGGTTTGAGAAAATGGGAGGAGAATTGCAGGGTGAATATAGACAACTCACTTTGAGGAGTTTTCCTGGAAAGATCTGTGTAATGTAGTGGTAGCTCAAGGGGAATGTTGGATCAAGAGTTTTTTCCCCAAACTTTTTACAATAGTACCTTTCAGACTTGCTTCAAAGATGAAAAAATAGAATGTCCATATAGGTACCATAGAAGTTTAACAGTTGTTGAATATTGCCATATTTGTTTTTATATTATTTTTTCTGCAAAATTTGAAGTTATTTTACAGACGTCAGATATTTCATCCCAGAATATTTTAAGATGCTTTTCTAAAAATAAGACCATCCTCCTACATAATTTTAACACCATCACCACACCTGGAATCATTTAAGGTCCAGTCCATATTCAAATTTCACCCAGTTTTTCCACACACATTTATTTTTTTTTTCAAATTAGGGTCCAAATTAAGGTCAGGCTGATATTTGGTTGTTATGATTCTTTAGTCTCTTATTATTTTTTCCTGTAACATGACTTTTTGAAGAGACTGAGCCACTTGTCATGCAAAATATTCCATATTCCGGATTTTTCTGATTATTTCCTTATTGCGTCACTTTTTTGGTTAGACCACTTTCCCATTCCTACTCCACCCCCACCCCTTTGCTATTTGTCCTGTAAAGAGCAGGCTAGGTCTAAATACTTGATTAGTTTTTGGTTAAACTTTTTTTTTTTTTTAAACCATAGTCGTTGTGGGAGACGCTTGTACAACATTTTATATCTTATTAGGTGTTATATAAAACCTAGATATTCCACTATTATGAATGCTGTCAGATCACATGCTTGAAGAGTTTTTTTTTTAATAAAGTAGAAGAAAAATGCCATATTTTATATGCTAATGAAAGTGATCCAGTGAAGCGGAAACACTGATAAGGAGGAGAAATTGATTGCAAATTAGTATAGCTCTGTCTTTGCATAAGAAAGAATAATGTACAAGCAGAGGTGCAGTACAATGTACAAACCTTAGGAACACAAATGATCACCCCAAGTGATGGGTCACAGGAAAAAGCAGAGAATGTGGGCACAGACACAGGTGGGTGGGATAATGTAGTGCTGTGCTAATAGAAACTTGTAAGAAGTTTGCTTTTGATTAGTTTTCTCTGTGAAGTAGGAGGCCACGATCATTAGCTGAGAGAAGAGTGGAGGAGGAGGCACTGGATCTTTTTTTTTTTTTTTTGCGGTACGCGGGCCTCTCACTGCTGTGGCCTCTCCCGTTGCGGAGCACAGGCTCCAGACGCGCAGGCTCAGCGGCCATGGCTCACGGGCCCAGCCGCTTCGCGGCATGTGGGATCCTCCCGGACCGGGGCACAAACCTGTGTCCCCTGCATCGGCAGGAGGACTCTCAACCACTGCGACACCTGGGAAGCCCGGCACTGTATCTCTGAGAAGAGAAATGAAGGTACGAAATAGTTATAAAAGAGTGGGAGAGTGAATGGATTTGGAAATATCGAAAGCACGAAGAAATAAGACAAGAGTCATGTTTTGAGTGTGACAATGAGCCAGGAGCTTAAATCCTGTCAAGGAATGAAAAGGGTGGTAGGTGACTGCAACAGGAGAAGTACAGTCTGATAATATGTTATTAGAAGCCTGGAATGAGCGAAGGAATGAACAATGATGAACTTCACCTGAACTTCACCTTCAGGCCAGTAGGAAATCGAGTATGGGAGGGAAAACAGCTACTACTTGACAGCAGAGAAAGCAATGAAATGAATAAAGCAGCTGTTGAGCTTACCAAGAATTGATCTAGGATTTCACATATATGTCATCCTCACAGAAATCCTGTGTAGGTACTCACTTTATAGATTCAGAAGCTGAGGCACAGAGAGGTTAAATAAAATGTCATGCAGTTGATAAGTGAAAGAATCAGAAATCATAGTTCGCAATCTGATTTCATGATTTCTGTGAATCATGTTGATTCAGCTGCCTATGTACATAAAGATTATCCAAACCAAAATAGAGGTACAAATCATAGAATTATTTGAAATGAACTGAGCCCCAGAAGAATTGGTTGTAAGCATTAACTATGAATATGGCTTGTAATATATGCAGGCATAATTACAGACTCAGTATGAACACTCCTTTCTAGAATATTGATAAAACTTTTAGCCAGGAGTAACTTTAGTTAATGCCTTCATTATGGCTTAGGTCTCCTTTCTTTATGGTCCTTGCTTTTTGTTGCCACATCATCTGTGTCTATACTCCATGATGGTACAGATTGTACTAGTTGCTTTTAAGTTCTGTGGTACTTAAAGCTCAAAGAATTTGGGAACCCTGTCTAAGAAGAATAATGCAAAGTTTTGAATGTAAAATTAGGCACACAGCCTTGGAAGGAACCTGTGCACATGAGGGGCCCTAAAACTTAAGCTCCATTGGTAAATCTGGTTTGGGATAATTCCTGCTGGTATTCTGATTGCAGAAAAGTTGCAGTTTCTCCTTTTTCAAAGACATGATACCACTCTTTAAAATATCAGCCTTCTGTCTTGACTAGGACTTAATAACCATATTCTATTCCTTGTTCTATTTCTATTTCTTTTCCTAATTGCTCTTTCTCAATTTGGGTTAACTTGAGAGTTATAAGAAATTGAAGACTTCTGGGTAATTCTTTTACAATATGAAAGTCCTCTGCTCTCAACAGTCATTCTTTCATAGTCTGAATCTTATATGCCATGATTTCAGCCAGGAAAAAGTATCTTTGCGCTGATTCTTTTTTTTTTTTTTTTTTTTTTAAACATAGATGACTCTTCCATCTTCATCCAGAGCACTTTCCTTAGTAGTCTTAACTCTCTTGTCAGGAGATCTTTCTTCCTTTTCCTATCACTCCTAATCCATGCATTGGCTACTTTCCTGAGTAACTGCTATTGAATTACTTCATGTTCTTGCTTCAAATAATTGGCATGGTAGAAAAACTTTGAAATTTCAAGTTAGAGGATCTGGAGTTAAGTAATAACTTACCACTTACTAGCTATGTTATCTTGAACAACCACTTTGTATTCTGGCCTCAATAACGTGTAATCAAAAGGAAGACAATGCTTACCTTTGTGTAAGACTCAGTCAGAAGTATCTTACAGATAATCCCGCTGAACCCTAAGTGTTAGAGCTCTTTGATCATAGGTATTCCAGATTCACAAGTAACTACTTTATCCAGCATGAGCCTGTTGTTCAGAGGTAGCTGAGGCTGGATGGATTTCAGAAGCCGCAGCAGAAGATGGAGCCCCAATTCAGTGCTCCCCTCAGGCCTCTAGTTTGCTGGTCCCTCTCCTCCTAACCTCATGTTGAACTCGTGTTCCAATTTCCCCTCCTGAATTTTGACTTCAGCTACGACCACTCCAATTTATCAGGCACATTTTTATATAAGTCAGCCTCAAAGGCAGAGTTGGAATAGAGGCCTGATGGATATCAGGTTTCATTACCTTTTCTCCCACAAATTTCTTCTGTTCCTGTATAAATATATGGATGCAAAGAGGTACACAAAGGACTCTCCTAGCTCAGTCCCACCAGTAACTGCAAACATGTATGTTGAAGGAAACGAAACGAAAAGTTAAAGGAAAGGTGAAAGTTCTTTCTTCATCTGCATTGTCTGAGTGGAAAGCCAAGAAATGGTCCTTTAAACACATACACATACTTAAGTTTCTTAGTGGATTCCTGTTTCCACGAATCAGTTTTCATTCTGAAGGTTTGGGTTAGAAAGGAATCCCTAGTGTACATTGTGATAGATAGTAAAAGTCATAATCGTTGAAATCAACTGGTCAATATAATGGTCCTAGGATTTGGCTCATAGAAAGCAGAGAAGGACAGGTTAACTGCATGTGCCCTGGCAGTGGAATTTGTTTTTTTTTTAATAATCTGAAATTTTTAGTTTTCGACCTTCAGGGATCAATGTGGAATGTGTCCTTTTAAACAACAGATGAGAGACTCTTTATTCAGTGAGATAATTATGGATTTGAAATTGCTATGTGCTCTATTAATGAACCGGAATATTTTTAGCTGTTGCGGGTTGTTTTCTCTGAGGCGTACTTACACATAATCTACCCCGAATTGCAAAAGCTTCACTTGTGCTTAAAATACTAATTCATGCTCTTCCTCACTCTATTTTAATAATGGCCAGGGCCAGAAGTATGCATGTTTAGAGAAGTGGTAATTTTTTAGTGTGGAAAAATAAAGTCAGTTGGCTTATATTATAGCATAAGTATTAATGTTTTGCCTAAAGAAGAAAAACTGTAAGTCAATATTATTTTCTCCTTGTGCTGAAACATGGGAGATCGTTTTTATATATTAATGTTAGTCTACTCCTCTCCCAACTACACATAATCTGTATTATTTTGTTGTGAAAATTTTATACATATATTACTATCAAATTCTTCAAGGAAAACAAGCCTGTAAGGAAACAGCTCTACTGTGTAGTAGGTTTCCACATAGGTCATGTGGGTGAAGCTCGTCTGTGGTCTGACCTAACTCTTGGCAGAATGTCCTGGGGTTCTTTCTGGAAGAAGGGGAGGTAAGCAGCCTGGTAAGGAGTTGGCATCAGGTTGTTTCTCATTCATCTCCCTAGTTTCAGTTGAGCCAGGACTTTTTGCTGCTCCCCTTTTAGGGTACATTTGCAAGCTTCTGGATAAGCCTTGGCTGGCTATACTTTAGAGTTAGCTCCTCAGTGGCAGAGTGACCTGAACCCATGCCATCTGTCATCTGGCCTCTTTGGTTTAATGTCATCTGTGGGACAAGGGATACAAGGAGATGGCATTATGCTGATCTTATGTTTCCTGTATAAGTAATAAACTGAATCCATTTGGATCTGCTGTCTCCTTACCAGCCAAATCTATGGAAGAGTGGCAAGACAACCCATTAGCTGCAGTAGTGACCCTGCGGCTTTATTAGCTTTAACACTGCTTCTGAGGGACTGCTCGGCCACTTGACAATGCCATAACCCATTAATGCAATGTTCTGAAATCAAGCATTCAGTAAATGCCTATAGTTTATTTATCTTATAGGGTGGGGATGCTGTGTAGTGGGAATATATGCAACACAGGCATTTTCAGGATGTGTATGTTGATGTCATGTATTTCCATGACAGGAACAGCAAAACGGGAACAACACTAAAAAATACCATTATCATATGTGAGGATAAAATAACACCATAATAGATACCATTTATTGAGTGTATACCAGATACATGGCTCTGTTCCAAATCCATTACATGTGCTAACTGCTTTAATCCTAAAAACAAAACTGCATTTGGTACTATAATTATCCTCATTTTACAGATGAAGACACAGGAGATTAAGTAAATTGCTCGAGGTCACATAGGTAGAACCCAGGTGAGAACCCAGGTGTTTGGACTCTAGACTCATTTTTAATTACTGTGGTATGTTGTGCCTCTAGTTATTGAATGTGAAGTACACCAAACATTGCCATTTCAATGGCAGCTCGAAGAAGCTTCGTGGCCATTCTTCATGGAAATAATCTGCTTCTAATACTAAATAACCGGAGAATGAGATTTTCTTTCCTTACTTCCAGAGATAATAAATTGCTTGTGCCTTCTAGTGAAAACAAAACTTATACTTAGTTCCCATAAATATTATTTTCTTCTACAGATGGAATTTATATAACAGAATACATTAATTTCACTCTTCCTTTATTATATTTTGTTTATGATAGCGCCAATATCCCTAGGGACTCTCTGTATATATAGTTGTGAGCTTTTATACATATATATAGTTGTGAGCTTTTACACTATATATATGTAAAAGCTACCCCAGAATACCACCACTCTTTCTCATACAGCTTATAGTATGTAGGTTATAATTATGTCTTTCTTTAAGAGTCATATTTGGTGACAGCCTATTATAGATTTTGCAATTAGTAGTTACATTACTAGTTACATTTTATGATATGCACACATTCTATATCTTGTACAAAGTGACTGTAAAAATATTTTATTTGAACCTTTTTGCTTCAGGTTAAGGTAGTTTTCAGCATGCTTCTAGGTACCAATTACAGTACTATCTTAACTATCTGGAAAGATCAACAAACTCTCAATTAAAATTGTCAGGTTCAATAATTTCATGACTATTGCTTTTGGAATTTAAAAAGACATTTCAGGAAATGTGTTTAGATTGTCAATAGGTTAACTCTTGAAAATAAAGGCCCATATTTGTTCAACTTTTGTGAAACACCATACTGTCATGGTTCAGAGCTCCTAAATTAATCTCATGTACTGTGGGTTCTGACAGTTCAAGTTCATGTGTTTTATGATAGAATTTGGTTTACTACATTTTGCATTGATCTATACACACACACAAAAATGTTTTACTACTGTTAAATTTCAGCTCAAAATTTGTTCAGGAAATATAATATTTTTTATTTATTTTATTTATTTTATTTTTATTTTTTACATTTTTATTGGAGTATAATTGCTATACAATGGTGTGTTAGTTTCTGCTTTATAGCAAAGTGAATCAGTTATACATATACATATATCCCCACATCTCTTCCCTCTTGCGTCTCCCTCCCTCCCACTCTCCCTATCCCACCCTTCTAGCTGGTCACAAAGCACTGAGCTGATCTCCCTGTGCTATGCGACTGCTTCCCACTAGCTATCTATTTTAGATTTGATAGTGTATATATGTCCATGCCACTCTCTCACTTTGTCCCAGCTAATCCTTCCCCATCCCCATGTCCTCAAGTCCATTCTCTAGTAGGCCTGCGTCTTTATTGCTGTTTTGCTCCTAGGTTCTTCATGACCATTTTTTTTTTTTTTTAGATTCCATATATATATGTGTTAGCATATGGTATTTGTTTTTCTCTTTCTGACATACTTCACTCTGTATGACAGACTCTAGGTCCATCCAGCTCACTACAAATAACTCGATTTCGTTCCTTTTTATGGCTAATAGTCCATTGTATATATGTGCCACATCTTCTTTATCCATTTATCTGTCGATGGACACTTAGGTTGCTTCCATGTCCTGGCTATTGTAAATAGAGCTGCAATGAACATTGTGGTACATGACTCTTTTTGAATTATGGTTTTCTCAGGGTATATGCCCAGTAGTGGGATTGCTGGATCGTATGGTAGTTCTATTTTTAGTTTTTTAAGGAACCTCCATACTGTTCCCCATAGTGGCTGTATCAGTTTACATTCCCAACTGCAGTGTATGAGGGTTCCCTTTTCTCCACACCCTCTCCAGCATTTATTGTTTGTAGATTTTTTTGATGATTGCCATTCTGACTGGTGTGAGATGATATCTCATTGTAGTTTTGATTTGCATTTCTCTAATGATTAATGATGTTGAGCACTCTTTCATGTGCTTGTTGGTACTCTGTATATCTTCTTTGGAGAAATGTCTATTTAGGTCTTCTGCCCATTTTTGGATTGGGTTGTTTGTTTTTCTGATATTGAGCTGCATGAGCTGCTTGTAAATTTTGGAGATTAATCCTTTGTCAGTTGCTTCATTTGCAAATATTTTCTCCCGTTCTGAGGGTTGTCTTTTTGTCTTGTTTATGGTTTCCTTTGCTGTGCAAAAGCTTTTAAGTTTCATTAGATCCCATTTGTTTGTTTTTGTTTTTATTTCCATTCCTCTAGGAGCTGGGTCAGAAAGGATCTTGCTGTGATTTATGTCATAGAGTGTTCTGCCTATGTTTTCCTCTAGGAGTTTGATAGTGTCTGGCCTTACATTTAGGTCTTTAATCCATTTTGAGTTTATTTTTGTGTATGGTGTTAGGGAGTGTTCTAATTTCCTCCTTTTACATGTAGCTGTCCAGTTTTCCCAGCACCACTTATTGAAGAGGCTGTCTTTTCTCCACTGTATATTCTTGCCTCCTTTATCAAAGATAAGGTGACCATATGTGTGTGGGTTTATCTCTGGGCTTTCTATCCTGTTCCATTGATCTATATTTCTGTTTTTGTGCCAGTACCATACTGTCTTGATTACTGTAGCTTTGTAGTATAGTCTGAAGTCAGGGAGCCTGATTCCTCCAGCTCCGTTTTTCTTTCTCAAGATTGCTTTGGCTATTCGGGGTCTTTTGATTTTCCATACAAATTGTGAAAGTTTTTTTTTCTCGTTCTGTGGAATATGCCAGTGGTAGTTTGATAGGGATTGCATTGAATCTGTAGATTGCTTTGGGTAGTATAATCATTTTCACAATGTGGATTCTTCCAATCCAAGAACATGGTATATCTCTCCATCTATTGGTATCATCTTATAATGTTTTTTTAAAAAATTGAATTTGTTGTAGGTCATTGCAAAAAAACTGAATTTTTGTATGATTATTTAAAATATATAATTCGAGAGGACTTTAAAGTGATAAAAGTATGGTATCCAAATTACCAGTAAATAATATTTTTGTAGTATATTGTTTTAGAATAACAGGCTTTAGGTTTTACCTGACTGCTCTGCTCTAAAAAAGCTTAAACAGGCTTCTTCAAATCATAAACTTTCAATTCTCTAAAGACAACATAAAAAAATCTCAGAAATATTTTTGTAACATTATTTTAATTTAAAATCACTTTTTTATTTATGATCTTTCAAAGAAATTTAAGGTATTAAGTAACCTTCCACTTAAGTTAGAAAGTCTTTAAATTTCAAAAAATTCATATTGTATATCTAAATTCAGCTCTTCTGTTCTATGTTTATTAAATTAATTGAGTTTATATATTACGTAAATGACTGATTAATTAAATATATTACTAGGCTCTAAAGGGCTATTATCAGTTTTTATTCATTTTCTAAATTCCAATTAATCATTTCAATACAGTGTAATTTTCATTGCATTCTGGGCCTGTCAATGTGTGCTATGTGATTGTCTTTGATAATTCTGCTTACAAAATGCACTGTAACCAATATTTAGACATAGTGTTGTAATTAGAGAAAGGCAATAATACTACTAAACTACTACTATGATGACTAATACTACCACTTTTACTACTATTTGTCATTTATTCAGTAAATACTATGTGCCCAGCCTGGTTCTAGACAATTTAAATTTATGATTTCTAATTCTCACTTAGTATAAGAAATTTTAATTAATTCACTGATAAGAAAACTGAGGCACAAAGTTGACTACTTGCCAAAAATCACTTGACTTGCAAGTGACAAAGCTGGATTTGAAGCCAGAAGAATCTGATTCCAAAACCCCTTCTATGTACAGAGTTGTCATATGGAGGATCAACTTGGTTGCTGACTGTGTTGAGGCTTCAAAGAGTGGCATTATCCTGGGCAGTTAGTCCCCTAATTCAGGACCAGATTGCAGGGTGTGAACTCAACTTTGTTGAAGCCCTCTCAGTGTATTTACATACCAGGCAAGATTGTTAAATATATGTATTAATTTATTGGAAGAGGGATATATTTCATTCCAACAATTGCACTATTCATTGTCATTATCATGTTCTTTCTGACATCAGGTTGCTAGGGATACCAAATCAGTAATCACAACATTGCTTGGAGATCTAAGAGCCAGAGAAAAATGAGATAAACAGGCTGGAAGGATATTTCTCCTAGGCCATTCCAGAGCTTTCAATGGCCCTCTCCCCCAGCTTCCTCCTCCCAACATACATACATATACACAGTTACGAACAACTTCAGGGTGAACCGAAGACCTCTGTTGCAAAGGTCCTGTGTATCTGTTCACCAGACTGCTAATTTCTTTTTCTTAGAATTTATTTTTCAGACTTCCAGTTAACTATTTCCTTCTAAAATAAAGTATTCTATTTCAAACCAAGATCTATACAAAGTTAGAAATTAAAATTAGTTTTAGTTTAAATCCCATTTTCTGTATGCCTCTTAGATGCCTGTCGCCAGGATTGGAATTTTAGTGTTTCAAAAACCTCTTAATAACCAATTTAGTACAGCAATGTTACCTTTTACACATGGTTCTTCATTCATTCCCAGTTGCTTAAGTTTTTAAAATACTCAGCTGTTACAGTCATGGTTTGGCATAAACATTAAAGTTGTTGAATTAATTCATCTCCCAAACTTACCGATTAGAGATAATCATAAACATAAAGAGGGAACCATCTCTATTCACATTTCCTGGGGTAAGAAATAGCAGTTGGTCTTATTAAATCTATTTTTAAAAATATATACCTAGTTTGAGAAGAATATAGAACCTAGTTTGAGATTAATACTCTAAAGTACTATTTTAACTAATACAAATTTACTGAGTATCCATTCAATTACACCAACTCTGGGCTGACCACTCTGCTAGACAATTGGGATATAGTGTCCCAGAGCAATGATAAGTTCCTTGACTTCAAAGGGCAAACAGTCTGAGGAAGACATAAACAGGTAAATAGGCAATTTCAATAGAGTGTAATAAATGCCCTAAAAAAGGAGTGACTTCCCAGAGGAAATGATCTCTAAAGGAAACTGAGGGATGAGAAGGCATTAGCTATGTATGGATGGGGAGGATGATTGTGAATCAGGGAGAAAAAAATCTACTGAGGGGTAACAGCTTCTGCAAAAGGCGGGTATCAAGGAAAAGCAGAATACGTCTGTGGTACTGTTGACAAGACATTTGGCTGCTGTTCACAGAGATAGGGCACAAAGCAAGCAGAGAAGGCTGTGGATTGAGAAGTTGGAGCAAATACCCTTTGCTTGGGGATTTGAGCTGCTATGGTATGTACAATTGGAGATGTGTGGTGGACAGCAGGATATACAAAGCTGGAGATGGATAAAGAAAACTAGATTGAAAATAAATTTGAGAATCATAGATTGATCAATGAAATGAAATTTTCAGAGGAGGTATAGGAACTTAAAAACCTGTTATATTTTCAGCAAATGAAGCATTCTACAGAAAAGTAAAAACTGTCACTGACCTTACCTTTGACAAATTTATATTATGAATGTTAGATGGGAGATGAACCAAAAAATTAGTGCCAAAGTGAGTGTTCTGAGAGAAGTCCTAAGAAGATAGAAATTTGTATGGATTGAAGCTGTCATGGAAGATTTTTGAAGAAATAAGACTATATATATGTAGTAAATGTCCAAACTAGAACATGTTAAAATGTCATTTTGACTAGGGAAATGTCTAAATATCTAAAGTATGAACATAATATTCTTAATTTTGTCTCCAGGAAGCTTTTTGGCTGGATTTAACAAATAATATTCAGTAAATGCTCCTCCTATTTACTTTTAAACAACAACTTGCTTAACATTCATAAACTGTGTTGAAACGTTAACATTTAGAAGTTGTACAGAGTGGTCACATTTTATGCAAGCATATTTTATGTTCCTAAAGACATCACAATTCAAACTCTCTTAAATCATGTGCACATTTCCTACAGTAATAAATGAAGAGGTGAAAGCTAAATTGTTAAGTCTAAAATAGTAGTGATTTTTTTTTCACTTCAATGCTGCTTTAAAATTTTTTCAGCATTTTTATAATATTTTGTAGACTGCTGTCTCTTAAATTAACAAAGCATATTGTGGTAGTTAGGCATATTTGCTGTATTTTATCACATATAAATTCCATTCTAAAGTTTCTTTATTTCCTTTTTTTAAAAAAAATTTTGACATTAGCATAACTACAATTTAATGAACACTTGGATGCTTGAAAGAAAATTTTATAAGATAACGAAACATGTAAATTATAATTAAAGTGACTGTTAGAATAATAGCAAAGTAATGGTGAGCACCCTTGCTTCACCAGAGACTGTTCCCAGTTCAGAGCCTGAATGATCATTTAAAGATGTACATCCTAGAATCCCTCTACATTTGTCCCTTTGATAAGTCTCTTCATCAGAGCCCAAATAGAGTAAGGGAGAGGAGAACAGAGCATGGTGGAAGAAGGAAGAGGGAAAATTCAGTGAGGTAAGGACAGAGAGATGAGGGTAGACTATATCATGTAGAGCTTTGTTGACCATTACAAGGACTGGTTTTACTCAGAATGAGATGGAAAACCATTAAAGTGTTCTGAACAAAGGATTGTGAAAGGGATGAACATATAGGGATCCTAGAATGTCTATCTCTAAGGATCATTCAGGCTCTGAGTTGAGAACAGTCTCCAGGGGAAGAAGAGTAGAAGCAGAAAAAGTGGTGAGTTTGCTACAAAAGTAATTAAGGCACTCCAGCCACAGTGATCTCCTTGCTGTTTCCCCAAATGCCAAACAGATTCCCACTGTATTTGTTATTCTCTCTGCCTGTGGTTCTTTTCCCTAAATAACTGCATACTTGCTCCTTTACCTCCTTCAGATCTCTGCTCAAATGTGATTTCTCAGTGAATACCCTCAGTGAATACCCTTCCTATGTCTCTTCTCTAATTTGCTTTTTCTCCTTAGCAATTATGACCATCTGATCTATTGTTCGATTTACTTATTTTTCTGTCCTTGTTTGTTTCCTTTCTGCCCTCACAGGAATAGATGCTTCATGAAAATAAGGATTTTCATCTCTCTCTTTTTTTCATGTCTGAATCTCTAGTACGAAGAACAGTGTTTAGTACATACTAGACACTCAATAGATATTTGTGAGATGAATCAAAGAATGTCATTACAAGCACTCCAAAGTATTTATCATGCAAAGCATAGTGTACCAAAGGATGGCAGGCATTTCCAGTTAAAATAAAGGGGGAAGGTTATGTGACATCAAAATAAACATGGTTTACAACCAGTTTGGTCCACAGCTTTGAAATTGTGAGATTATTATTTTTTAGTTGAAATATTTATGTAAATTAAAATTATTTGTATAAAGTGAGAATTTATTAATATTTGTATTAAGATATTTCAAATTTGTATAATCCAAATTTATATGAAATGAAATTCTACACACGTCATCTGCTACAAGATTTTCTCCTTTTAATTTTTGCTTTAAAGAGCACTTATTACATAAAGAAATTTAAGCAAAAAAGCACACTAACAAAATGAAAACAAAAACCTCTATCTTAATAGCAGCAGTAGTGGAGAAAAAAGGAGCAAAGAAAGAAAAACAGAGCATAACAAACACTGGTAAAGGAAAAAGAAAAATACAGGCACTTTTAGATGGCAGTTTGCCAGAGCAATACTCAAACCATGTGTATAGAGATCATTTTCTTTCAGTTAGTTTTAGAACACGTGATTTTTGCTTGGCAGATTAAATTTTTCAAAAGTTTGTAATCCGCAATGTCTAAAAATATACACTGCAGAATCACAATATTTTTCCCTTCCAAATAAATTTTTTTCAAAAGAACACTGATCTCAAACTCTGCTTGGAACTCATCTACTGTAGAATCAGTAGTGTTGCTATGGAGAAGTCAGGGAGGGCTAGTCACCACTCTCCAGCTGGTCCTATAATTTATAATCGCCTGGCATGTTGCCCCATACTGCAGTCTGTCCCCTAAATTCTTATGATTTATTAGTTACATCCTATTAAGATACAAGACAGAGAATGTACAGCTATGATCTTCAAGGAATCTTCAACCCATCCACTGTGCCTAAGAAACTGGTACAGAGAAGACCAGGGAAGTGGAACAGTTTCTTATTCACAATCATGCAGACCTTAGTTCTCTTAAAATAAAAATTCCGTGTTTATATATCTGTCATATCCAGTTGGTAATGCCTCTTAAGAACATGAGGAACTTAATGAGATGAGACATCTCTTAGGAAAACCAAGGGCATTGTACAATTGTTTTTGCAGATTGCACTTCATGCCTGCAAAACCTGATTAAGTTTCACATTCTTTGTGGACTTTCCTCAACCTCTGCAGGCCAAACTGGTTATTCCATTCACAGGGCTCCCATTGAAGTTGTTCATATGTGTTTTTAGAGCACATAGCACATCACACAGAAATTTATTTCATCTGTTTATTTCACTCCTCTACTCCCAGCAAATAGCACAGTGCCTGCTATGCATTAGAATTTCTATTCATCTATGTGTTTAAAATGTAACATTTTAATTCACAGTGCTATATTTTACATGCTTACATTTCTGTCACTTAAAGGAAATTTGGATTCTTATATTTTGTGTTGACAAATTATTCTGTATTCAGTGTTGTTGTCCAGTAGACACAAGAAGTCACGTTTGAATTTAATTTCATTAGCTAGAATCTGTAATGGGAGTATATAATGACTCAGCGTGTGTTGTTGCTCAAAACAAATGCCACACCAGAACCAATGCTTCATACCTAGTTTGAACACAAAAGCCATCTCCAAAGCTGATAGTCTATTAAGGATCATGCTTTGGAACAAAACATACAGCTGGCACTATTAACGCTTAGCATCTTGCTTCTGATTGTTTGAATTATTTTTAGATTTCTGGACTTTATGTGTATGTACATGTGTGGAATCCTAAGTGCTCATTCAAAATTCAACTACTTTTTTCTGAAGATATTTTTTTTCTAACTCTTTTATCTATTAATATCAAGAAGATAGCAACTAATTAGTTAACTAAAGTGGCAAAACCCAAGATAGTTCATTTTCTTGGATTAATTTGGTACATTCCATAGAATGTAAATACTCCCTATCTTTCCTGTAAGGAATGTTTCGAAAGGTATTAGCAACCAGAAGGTGTACCTGCTGGCATATATGTAGTCTCAGGCTGGGACTCTAGCTCCTGATTTTTGTATTCACAGATGTAGAATCAAGGCTTACCTACATTATGAGTGGCATTCCTCAGTCACTCTATCCCCTTGAAACCTTCGAAGTTGAGCTAAAACTTTACATTGTGAAGTTATTTAGAAATTGTTAAATTGTTAACGTATTGATTTGTTTCTCTTGACATATTTAATTTGCAAAAAAATGTTTCAGTCCATAGTAAATCCTCTCACATCTTAAAAACTCACCTAAAATGCCACATTTTTCAAAAATTAGTTATAGTTTGCTTTACAGTATATGCATGTAATTATTGAGTACTTAGCATGGTGCATTTTAATACAGTTTGAGAAGGAAAGCATGAGGCTTTTTCCTGAATTGAAATTGTGACATAATATACATTGAACAAAGAGAAGGCCTGAAGTCTACTCCTTTCATCCTCTGGAGTATAGCTAAGAGATGAGAATCAGAAGCTGATGCTCAGCTGATGAAGGGGCAGTCAGACCTAGGGACTTTCCTTATGAGTTTTATTTTGTTTTTGTTTGTTTTGTTTTTTAGGGATAGGGGACGGATCTGTTTCAGGATTTCTGCAGAACTGGAGAGGTACTAGTCAAAACGGCCTTTGGCCACTTATTTATTGGTTATTTAGATCATGTTATACAATTGTTCTTTATCACCACTAAGAAGGGAAGAAGTGGTGAAATCAACAACAACTTGGATTTCAAACAGCTGGGAAAATCTCATATTTAGCACTACCATTTCAAACTTGATGGTAGGAACTAGGGAAATATCAGAGAATTGGGATTATGTATGTTACCCAAAGGACAGAGATTCTGAGACCAAAACATTCCTTTACTTTTTGTTGAGGCTCCTTCATAGTGTTTCTTTAAGTGTGAGAAACAGGGACATCCCTCTGCTCACAAAGGCTGTAATTTAGAGCTTAGGGCAGGATCAACACATCATGCCAGAAATTATTTATAATAAATGCTAAACTTAGTTATGACTCTATTTGTGGAGATGAGCCTTGGAAACGGTTCTTAAGCGCTTCAGGACTTTTTGAATTCAAAGAGAAATGTGGTAACCACCCCTGAAACCTTACCTGAAAAAAATCATTTAAATGAAAAGTTGCATGTTACAGTTTGGAAAAAAATATTATTGGTTTTGGAGAGTTTAAGTGGGAATAAATAACTATCTTCAGCTGAAAAATTGTGTGGTTTTTTTCCATACCTGAACTTAGCTAACATATTCCTTAGACATTCATTATATTATACACTTCCCGCTTTAAACGTGCCCTTTTATATGCTTTAAATTTGTTTGCTTACTATAACATTTGGGTCACATTGTTTAGTAGTAGGGGGCACTCAATAGCATAGAAATCACCCTAATATTTAAGAAGCCATGTGTCCCTTATTTGCTTCCTTATCCTTCATTTAAAAATATTAGAAAGGCTGTGCTCACTCTAAAGTAATGCAGAAAAACAAAGAGGAAAATGCGTAAAGAAGCTGTCTGCTCCCATCTCTTGCTTCCATTCTTCCGCAGTCCCAGGAGAGAACTTTATTACCTTATGCTTAATCTAAGACTATTTTAGATGAAAGATATTGTATTTTAATCTCTGAATAGGAAACGTGTTTTGAACATCCCTGATACCATTTTTTTCACTAAATTTTAAAATAATGAGCCATTTATCTAAAAACTACAATAGAATTTGTTGCTATATTCTTATAGTACTTTTTCTTATATGTATGTTGTTTCATAGTAGTAATCATAGTACATGTGGAATTCAAATCTGTGTCTTCACTTGTCACATTAAAAATCACACAGATTTTCCCAAGTAACTTCCATATTAGTCTAGGTTTAGGATACTAGACTATTAAGTCTTCAGAGCCTGAGATGACTTTTGAAAACCCTGCTTAGCCTCTATATCTGTACTATTGTAACATAAACACGTTCAAATCTTAAGTTCAAAAATAACATAAAACAAAAAACAGAACAACCTCCACAAACATCAACAACAGAAAACCTTTCTTTAAACCTGAGTCACTGCTGTCTATCCTTGTATCTTTCTACCTCCCTTTACAGCCAGTATCATTAAAGTCCTTGTCTTACTCTTTTCCTTCCCAACCTCTTAACTACCCAAAGCAGTGAATTTTTAGTATTCATCTTAATTTAACTCTCTCTGACATTTAATACTACTGAGAATTTTTTTCTTGAAACTATCCCCTCCCTATTCTTCCATGATACTATCTTCTGTGAATGTCCCTTTTGCCTCCCACTTAAATTCTGATGCTCCATGAATTCTGGACTTAGTTTGCTCTTCTTAATTCATGTAGTCCCATGACTTCAAATATGTCTAGCTGCTTAGTGGACTTCTGCCCCCGATATCCCATAGACATACTAAATTCATCACATACAAAAATAAATTCATCAACGTACGCAAAGCCACTCCTCCTTCTATAACTTTTACTTTCAATCTCCTCTTCCTCCATCGTTTTAGTTCAAACGTTCACCATCTTCTAATTGACACACTACAATAAATATTCTCTAGGTTTTTGTCCCTTTAGGAACCCAGGGCTATAATCCATTCCCCATAGAGCTGCCCTAATGGGTTTCTCAAATCTGATCATATTTTTCTCTCCTTAAAACTCTTCAGTGGATCTCCAGTGCCTATGTGATAAAATCTGAATTTCTTAGAACGGTACATGAGCTACCAGTTCTTCTAACTACATCAATCTCATTTACCCATTTGTGCTTTCATTTTAGCAGTTCCCTTGGCCTGGAATCTCTTTTTCATATATTGTAATCACTTCTTTGATTCAGATCAAGGATAACCTATTCCATGAAGTCTTCCCTGACATTATTGTCTCATTGATACTTTAAAATGTATAATTTCCTCATTTTTACCATCCTGGGCCATTACACAAACTTGTATCACACTACAGATTACACATTTGTGCACATACCAGTTTCCCTGTCTGTCTGTCCTGTATACTACATATTACATGAGGATAAGGAACTTATCCTAAAGACCTAACATAGTACCTGGTATGTCTATAGGTATTATTTGTTAATAATATTATTTTTAGTGAGTAAATTAACTTTGCACAGTAGACCCTAAATAGCTGTGTAGGGAAGGAAGAAACCATGGAAGGACACTGTCTGGTTATCGGAATTCCTCCACACTTTTTCACTGAAAATTGTGTATTTGATTTAAAAAAAAGTTTTGAGCTTATGTCTTGGTAAAAGAATAATTCTGCATGGCAATAACGATTACTGTGATTTTTCATGGTAAAAAAATGAATATAGAAAATGCTATAAAATTGAATTTTTAAGGTGAAAAATAACAAATCCCAAATTAAATTCTTCCAGTGAAAACATTTTAAGGCACTCTTGATCTGTAAATAACTTTAACAAGCACTAATCTGTGCTTGGATACATGCATGCAGTGTATTTAGAGAGTCTAGAAAGAGAAAGCCAGTTAAGTATCACTGTTGTCTAAGAAAAGCAAAGGCAAGGGAAAAAACCTGACTTTGTACAAGTAATACTAATGGTTCACATACTTTCAGTGGTGGCATAAGGAAATTAATAACTCTTTACACTCTAATTTTCACCCCCTTCTAAGAATCCAAGCACTAAGTACCTATTTGAGAAAAAGAAATCTGACAAAACATTTCTAAAGAACAAATGTGGGGACTTCCCTGGCGGTCCAGTGGCTCAGACTTCACACCCCCAACGCAATGGGCAAGGGTTCAATCCCTGGTCGGGGAACTAATGTCCTGCATGCAGCATGGCATGGCCAAAAACAAAGAAACAAAAGAGCGAATGTGTTATTAATACTGCCAAGTTATAAAGGAATATTAGAAGTGTTCCTAAATATATTAAATCTTATTAACATATTTTACTATATTTTACAGTATTAGATGCCTGTTTCAAAAAAATTTAATATCTCTGAAATTAGTACGTATCTCACAATCAATGGCTACCATAGATTATTCACACATTTTTGCTTTCTTGTAAACATATAAAATAATGATGCCTCTTTCAATGGTGTCCTAACTTGATGAAATACAGTAGAAATTAGATATGGAACAAAGTGCACTCAATTAGCTGATAAAAGCTAAAAAATAAAGTAAGTTCACATATATGACAGAAAAAGTGATTGATTTGACTATGGCAGTTTCAATGTCCCCACACCTTCCTATGTGAACACAATCACATATAACCATTATTTTTCCTCTGGTAATAATTTAACATATGGGAAATATATTTCTGCTTAATGCTATACTTTACTTGACTTAGGATACCATATGTTTAGGTTCGAAACTTTCTAAGTTTTTTTGAATAATACAAGTCAAGTTTATTTTAATCACTTTCACAAAACAATTTTAAAATAACCCATGGTGACTTCCAGCATAAAAGAAGAGATTCAACTGCAATGCAAATCTTAAAAATAATTGCAAACGTCACTAGTCATAGACATTTTTCAAATTTCCCAGCCCAGTTACTGAAAAACATTTTACCTGTTTATCTGAAAATATATGACTGTATGCAATAGACGCTACCAGGTTCTGTTGTTGTTTTTTTGTTTTTTGTTTTTATCCCAGTAATGGAGATTAATGATGCATAGGCTGTCCTGTTTTTTAGTAAGAAAAATATGAAATTCAGTGGGTATCCTTGGTCTACTGAATTCCTCACTGTAGCTATGACTCTTATCACCTGAGTCCAGTACACATATCTCTCCTACTCCAATCCAACCAAAGCCACATTCATCAAAGTATTATTTTCAACTAAGCAAAGAGTTTCATTTTGGTAACTCAAATAGATTTCTTAATCTGTAGGTTTAAATTAAAAAAAATATTTTATATGAGTAGGATTTGTTTTTCACAAAATTAAGGCATCATAATAAACAGCATGTAGACTGGAGATTGCACAGAAAATATTTATATCCTATAAAGAGCCCTGAGGGCCTATTCTCTAAAAATGTTTCCCTAACACTCTGCTAAATTATGTAATGTTTTCATACTATTAATTCCTGTCATTTAAAGATGACCTCTCAGTTAAAATCAGAGAGAAGAAACATTATCACATGATTAATAGTGATTAGTTAACATTGATTATTTTGTAGGAAATTCATATTAACAAATTTAGGGTTTATAAGTTAGTGACATCAGTTATCAAGAACATGTATTCATTCTAGACCAAATAATAAAAACAAGGTGCTGTGCTTATGTTAAGGTAGGGAAAAGTGTCCTTTCTTCACTTCCACAGAACATTGCAAACCTGAACTCTGAAGCAATTCTTTTCTAACTCAAAATCTCAAAAAAATTTTTATTAATGTAGCTCATTCAATCTTCTCCTCTATTTTTCATCTTCTGCAACCAACTTAGTGACATTTTCCTTTCATACACACCTCAGAAAAACATTTTTTCCCCTACTGTACCAGATAAACAACAAAAGAAACCCTACCTCTAACTAGATGTTACACAAAGTTTTTCTCATACTGGGTCTTTTAGTTCTCAGAACCTGTCATGGTCCCCCCCATAGTGTTTTCAGACATGTTCCTTCTATGTGGGATATTCTTTCTCCCAACCCACCTTCTGCCATCACCCTTAATATCCTCATTTCAGTCCTTCAGGGAAGTGTTGACTTTACTCAGAACAGTCAGGGCTTCCAGTTACATGTTTTCACATACTATATGTTTATTTGAATGATTATGTAGTAAACATCTGTCGTTCCACTGGAAAGTAAGTTACATGAGGAGCTCCAACACTCTACCTCCCATATGCAGTACAGAGTAAGAATTTAATAAATATTTATCAAATGAATCAATCAGTTTTTTCCGAATCAGAGCATATTATTATCTGCTTCTAGCCATTTTAAACATCTTAGTATACATTACCTGCCAAGGTGCTCTGTTAAGCTTATATTTATTATGACAGATGTTTCACAGACACATATTACATTACATGTGCAATTTGTCACAGCATCTGACCGAAACCCTAGCATTGCCCTGATGCAATAAGTCCCACATTTGTGTTTGTTCAGTGACAGCTGAATACTGTCCATAAATGTCACTCTGGTGGGAGATGATGGCTATTTTTCAACTCAGCTTTATCACTTGGATTTTAGGACTTCTTTTACTCAAATTCTGCTTTCCTGTGTAGTTGATGGGTTTTGTCTTTTTTTCTTTTTTTTGCTGTACGCGGGCCTCTCACTGTTGTGGCCTCTCCCGTTGCGGAGCACAGGCTCCGGATGCGCAGGCTCAGCCGCCATGGCTCACGGGTCCAGCCGCTCCGCGGCATGTGGGATCTTCCCAGACCGGGGCACGAACCCGTGTCCCCTGCATCGGCAGGTGGACTCCGAACCACTGTGCCACCAGGGAAGCCCCCCCCCCTTTTTTTTTTAAGTAACCTTACCTTCCTACAATGAAATAGCCATTCCTCTCCTCTCTTGAGGTTAGCTGTTGTGCTGCTAGTTCCTCTTCTCAGTTAATTTTAACGTATCTTGAGAGTATTCAGTAACAGTTTGCCAATAATCATATATTCTCACTTTAAAATGTGCCTTGTAAAAACTTGCTGTGGTAGTTATGTCATATACAATGAAAATGTTGTAGTTTGGGTATTTTTCCTGGACATTCATGAACATTGCATCCATGACTATTTGTGAGAATTATCTCTTATACTTCCACATGACATTGTTTCACTTATTCCTTTCACCATCACAGCCACCCAATGCTGGAAAGAACCGTAACAGTATTATTTAATATCAAGTCATTTTTTTCCTTATTTGAACCCTGAAACTGCATCACTTGGGGACCAGAGGTGGTGCTTACATGTGGAGAAAACATCATGTACAAAGGCTTAGAGTGTGACATTGTGGCAAAGGGCCAGTAGCTCAGGATAGGTGAATTACAAGGTCTATGGGAAAGAAGGGTGGGTAATAGCTAGAAAGGCAGTGGTAACATTATAAATGGCCTTGTTTGGCATTCTGTGGATTTGATTTGCTGATGGTGAGTATTTGTTAGGCAGAAGGTATAGGATCAGATTTGCATTTGGAAAATATCATTCTTAGGTTATTACACAACAGACCAGACATAGAAGTATGTTCATTGCTAGACTGGGGCAGAAGGTCAAACTGTGGAAAGTTAATTGTTAATTTCAACATTCGATCCTGTTCAATTCCAGTTGGCAAGCAAGACTGCTGTAGCCTAAGGGTGGAAAGAAAGCTTATACAGGGCAAATGTTAGTACTACATCGAGTGCTGGGGAGCCAGTGTTTTGTACACTTTAAAATTAAAAGGTAAAATCAAAGATGAGGTTCCATGTAAAAATAAGTTTATTAATCACCTAGCTTCTGGAGTTTGGCACTGTGGCTAAATAAGTTCCTCCGTAACTTATTGTTAGTAGAAAATTTTATTTTATTAAAACTCATCAAAAAATAAACTTGTTCATTTTCCTGTATATGTAGGTAGAACATTCTGAACAGATTTTTATCATTTTATGTTTCAAGATCTTTCCTTGATATGAGATTATCATTCTGAACATTAATAATTATGTATAATGGAATGCAGATTTATAAATTATATGTGGGATGAATGTATTCTGACCTCCAGGACATACCCCAGCCTGCACAAAATAATCCTCTTAATTTTTAATATAATGTCCTTAAATAGTGTGTGCATCAGTTAAAGTGTAAAGAAAAAAGTGAACAAACTACCAGTTTACCTGGGATGATCTCAATTTACAGCTGCTGTGTGGGATAATTATTAATAATGCCTCCTTTCATACTAAAAGAGTACTTTGATCTGGAAGAGAAATTATATGTTCACCCTTTTAACACCATAGGCGATGACTGATAAATAAATCCCAGGGTAAATCCCAGCTCTGATACATACCATTTGTTCAGTTTTAGCAAGAAAACTCACTTCGGTGTCTTCATCTATGAAACTGGAGAAAATAAGTTTTACCTTGTAGATTTGTACCTTTATGAAGAATAAATGCAGAGTTGGCTTTATGGATGTGAAACCCATGCAGTCCCACAGTGGGGGGCTTCATGCTGAGCATGGCCATGCTTTGTTTAATGCTCTACTGATCTCTTGAAATTGTTAACATGTTTTCAACAAGTGTAGTACATTTTCCTTTTGTACTGGGCCCCATAATTTATGATGAGTCCTGATTAAATGAGAAATGTGCTAATTTAATCCAAATTTTCTTCCTTAATTCTTCCGTTCTGGTTTAAGTCCTGATTTTATTTCACCAAGTAGAAAATCATTTATAGTCATTCTATAATGCAAATGTCACTGGAAATATTCAATAAACAATCTGTAAGAGGTACAGAAAAGTTTTATTTGAGCCAAACAGGATTATAGTCTGGGAGACAGTCACTCAGATAACTCTGAGGAACTGCTCCAGAGAAGCATGATTTTCAGCACAGTTTTATATCTTTTCAGAACAAAGAAAGTCAAGCAAGTTGGGGATACATCCCTTTAAGGTTTAAAAAAAAAAAAAAAAACAGATCAGCATGTGTACAGCAAGTCAGTATGTCATTGGCATCTGTGAAGGGAGTCTTATTACCAAAGGAGTACCAGCATTGGCATCCCAGGAAAGGAGGCATTTAATCTTTATTTTTAACATGGGCATTCTTTGCTTCTGGTCAGTGTACACTTTTTTTTTAATGATTAAAGCAGATGTACAATGTATGTCCAATAAGCCACAAACAGGCTGTTTTAATTAGCATAAAATTCAAATTAAATAATGTATTAGCCAGAATGATTTCCCCATACCCCAATATGTGAACATTTCTTCCATTAAAATCAACTGAAAATTAAAATATAACAAAAGCAGGTTATTGTTCATATGAAAGGAAAATTTCCTTTATATTTTACACTAAAAACCAGTGTTTATAGTAGAAGGCACTTACTACCTATTCAAATTTTGAGAACATTACAATAAATTATTAGTATATTTTGAAGTAAATTATCATTTGGCCTTTATTTGGGGGGGTGTTATATTCAGTTAAAATAATTTTAATATCATAAATAATTCTCCAAAATTAGAAAGAGTCCTCTGGCTTTTCACACCTAAGTGTCTTTCTACACCTGAATAGTCACACTGGGGACAGTATAAATATCCTAAACTATTTTTCTTTGTATACAACATGATGCCACCATTAGTACTTATACTTAAAATATTCATAATAATAGCTTTAATGTATCAAGCTCTTGTTGTATGCCAGTTTCCTGCTAAATGCTCTACATGTATTATCTACATATAATAATACACACACACATACACACACACAAACATCCCTATGAAGAGGGTACTATTATTTCCATAATAGTAATTACAATATTGAGGCTTAGAGAGAATAAATAACTTGCCAAAGCCATATAGATAGAAGATAGAGCTTAAGTTTGAAACTAATCTCTGAATTTTAAAGCCTGAGCTGCTAATCAGTGTTTCAGTATTTTGCAAGTTGGCATTCAAGTACATATTCTCAGAATTACATGATTCTATAACATAGTTTAAAACTGTCTGTATTCCCTAATAAATAATCTAACTGATAAACATATATGTGTATTCTGGATCATCTGTATGACCTGGGAACTTTTGTCTCCATGCCCCCACAAACATGCCTAGATTCTAATAAGCTAGTGAGGAGGAAATGAGGCAGATTTAAAATGTAAATGATTCCTCTAAGATCAAGAACAAGACAAGGATGTCCACTCTAGTCACTTTTATTCAACATAGTTTTGGAAGTCCTAGCCACGGCAGTCAGAGAAAAAAAAGAAATGAAAGGAATCCAAATTGGAAAATTAGAAGTAAAACTGTCACTGTTTGTAGATGACATGATACTTACATAGAAAATCCTAAAGATGCTACCAGAAAGTTACTAGAGCTTATCAATGAATTTGGTAAAGTTGCAGCATACATAATTAATACACAGAAATCTCTTGCATTCCTATACACTAACAGTGAAAGATCAGAAAGAGAAATGAAGGAAACAACCCCTTTTACCATCACATCAAAAAGAGTAAAATACCTAGGAATAAACCTACCTAAGGAGACAAAAGACCTATACTCCAAAAACTATAAGATACTGATGAAAGAAACCAGACATGACACAAACAGATGGAGAGATATACTATATTCTTGGATTGAAAGAATCAATATTGTGAAAATGACTATACTACCCAAAGCAATCTACAGGTTCAGTGCAATCCCTATCAAATTACCAATGGCATTTTTCACAGAATTAGAACAAAAAAATGTACAATTTGTGTGTAAACACAAAAGACCCCAAATAGCCAAAGCAATCTTGAGAAAGAAAAATGGAGCTGGAGGAATCAGGCTCCCTGACTTCAGACTATACTACAAAGCTACAATAATCAAAACAGTATTGTGTTGGCACAAAAATAGAAATATAGATCAGTGGAACAGGATAGAAAATCCAGAGATAAACCCACGCACCTATGGTCACCTAATCTATGACAAAGCAGGCAAGAATATTCAATGGAGAAAAGACAGTCCCTTCAGTAAGTGTTTCTGGGAAAACTGGACAGCTACATGTACCAAAATGAAATTAGAACACCCCCTAACATCGTACACAAAAATAAACTCAAAATGGATTAAAGACCTAAATGTAAGGCTGACGCTATAAAGCTCTTTAAGTATTATTAAAATAGAAATAATTTAAATCAATATTGGCAGTTTATGAATTTTTTGTTTTTGTTTTACCTTAAAAGGTCTTGAAGGAGCTTTATTGGGTGACACTTCATGTGACTGATTGTTAGCATCATATCATTAGTTCTTATTATTATTTTATGCTTTGTTAAAATAATATTATTATTGATATTATACTGACTGCTCCATCTTGATCATTTTCATTTCCTCATTAGGTTTTTTTCGTTTACCTGATTTTTGTTAATATTTAAGTATTTAAACAGTAAAGCATTTAAAGGTAAAGAATCATTCTAAAATGAAATTGATCTCTCCCCTTTTTTTATACTTTAAAATAAGTAAATTATAAATTTAAACATAATAAGTTAATCAGAGATCTACAAACTTAAAATACATCCTGAAAATCTTTTGCCCTCATCCTTTTCCATGCTATCCTTTCATCCAAGGTGGGGGGGGGAGATACTGAAACTATTGTGTATTTCTATTTATGTACAGTGTTCTGTCCAGAGGCAGTAGTCCCTTCTTCCTATCTATTATATGAGAAGGAGTGATTTATCTACAACGTAAAGCCCTTCTGTACATTATTTTCATGTTAGCCTCTAGCTAAAATAAAACGCATTTACACTTCCATACATTACATTACTTGAAATGATAATGCTTTCTATTAAACTGTACTTCAATATTCTGTTTTACCTGCAGCTGAATGTGGTGCATCTGCAACAAGTAATGAAGGAATTCTGCTCTCTCCAAATTATCCACTCAACTATGAAAACAACCATGAATGCATTTATAGTATCCAGGTTCAAGCAGGAAAGGGAATCAATATTTCAGCCAGAACATTTCATTTAGCACAAGGAGATGTTCTTAAGGTAGGTGAACTCAGAATATTTATATTTTGATCATTTTAGTCATTAAGTATACATTAATACATATATACATGTATATGATATATATGTATATATAATCAACCATAAGTTGATTCTGCCATTCATAGATTTAAATTATACATTATTTCCCATTTTCCTTTCAGTATTTTTACTGAGATAGAATGTTTTCTTTCTAATGTTTATTTATAATAAGTAAATTTTGATTTTATGATACATGAATTTTTTTTCATGACATAAACCCGTTTACAATATTGTTTTAAAAAGCAAAATACAGAATTTTTTGTAATAGAAGAAAAAAGAAAATATCTAGTGAAAATGCCCTAAGATATTACCAATAGCTATTCACTTCCTCTACTCCAGTAGTCTCTCCTGTGCTTTGTAATTTAGTTTCTGAACCCAATTCGCTACATAGCTGCTTTCTTTTTTTTTAACATCTTTATTGGAGTATAATTGCTTTATAATGGTGTGTTAGTTTCTGCTTTATAACAAAGTGAATCAGCTATACATATACATATATCCCCGTATCTCCTCCCTCGTACATCTCCCTCCCACCCTCCCTATCCCACCCCTCTAGGTGGTCACAAAGCACTGAGCTGATCTCCCTGTGCTATGCGGCTGCTTCCCACTAGCTAGCTATTTTGCATTTGGTAGTATATATAAGTCCATGCCACTCTCTCACTTCATCCCAGCTTACCCTTCCCCCTTCCCATGTCCTCAAGTCCATTCTCTACATCTGTGTCTTTATTCCTGTCCTGCCCCTAGGTTCTTTAGAACCATTTGTTTTTTGATACATGAATTTTAATGTTTCAATAACACCAAAATAAGAACACTTTCATGCCAAATATCTTATATTCAATAAATATTATCTATGAAACATAATCCATAAATGGACATTTATTTATTTTTATTTTGATGTTTATTAAGTAACTTATTTCTGTTGATACATAGATAACTCTTTGCATTTATGACTATGAAAAAGTTTATAATTTATGAATATATCTAACAATATCTATAAATTATTTAAGAAAAAATATACTTTGTTGATAATAAACATTTAGGACAAAATTTGTTAATTTATTTAAAAAATTTGAAATAATCAAATTTAAAGATACGATTAAAGGGAGTTCCCTGGTGGCTAGTGGTCAGGACTCAGTGCTTTCACTGCTGTGGCCACAGGTTCAGTTCCTGGGTGGAGAACTAAAATCCTGCAAGTGGCACGGCGCCGCCAAAAGAAATTTTTTTTAATGATCCGATTTTAGGCAAATGAATATTTTCATACTTGCTGATCCATATTTTTCAAAGTAAGTGTTTTGATAAATACAGTTTATATTCATTATCGGAATAAAAGTAAACACTTCTAGAAAATCACATTTAAATATTTAAAAAATGATCACATACATTTTTTTTTCTCATTATCAAGATTTCATTAATCCAGGTAAGAAATTCAACATATTTCTGTTTTCACAAATCTTGAAAAAATTTATGATATCCCAGGTTGACTGGGGTGGGGGACTTTTATTTAAGCAGTGATTTTAAGGTTGTTGGTTATGTTCTTCTTTTAAAGAGAATATTAATTTGATGATAATTGATGGTTCTCTAACACAAACAGTTCTGTATGCTTGTAAGATTTGTATAGACATGGGAAAGATTTCCTGCAGTACACTTAGATATATACAATTTTAGTATTAATTTAGAGCCTTTCCCAATTTTTGTGCTTTTCCTCAATAGGCAACAGAAACTCACTGTATTATATCTTCAACTTCCAGTTCATTGTTTGGATTTTCCTGTTAAAATAGGTTTATTTGCTAAATTGGAGTCAACATTGAGATTAATGGGATACTTGTACTTAGAATTAAGGCAGTGGTTATTTATTTATTTGGCTAACTGTGGGGAAAAAATGTATCAAGGTATAGATCAGAAATATGAGTGTAGCTACTAAACTGTATCACATAGCAACAATAATAAACATGTATTTGTAAGTTAAAAGTCAGGAAATGCTTCCCCATGCCTACCACAATCCTTCCTAAAATATTTCTCTGCTCTCAGTGATGCTTGACATTTCTACATTACTTTTCCATACTGAATGATGTTTATTTTTTGGAAAATTCATTAGGGATAACAAGTGATGCTTTTTTTTAAAAAGTAGCCCTAATATGTTTCTCAGAGTGCTTTCTAACGTATTACTTATTTGGAATAAAGTCATATGCATTTGTGATGTGTGTTCCCTTGAGGAAGGATGGGACCTCAGTAATAAGTGACAGTGTGAGGGGACGTGATGGTGAGAGACAAAGGAAAGCAGAAAAACTCAATTTAAGGCCCTTTAGTGGATTTCATTAAATAGTGACTTTTCTTTCATGAGTGAAAGGATGAAAATTTATATTCCCAGAAATTTTTTAAAAATTATATCTTTCCTAGAATAAATATATGTTTTCCAAAGTTGAAAAGATTATATACTAAAATTAACCTGGAAACACACCAATTCGATTATCCTTCTACTGATAGTCTAACCTGGGATTTATTCTAAATTATCACGTTAAAAGAACTTCAGTAAGCCATACTACAGAGATGGTTGGGGATGGGCTTTTAAACGCTGTCTGTCTTCATGGTCTCTCCACCAGTGTAAGATGTAAAATGCTTGTATGTTATTCTTCTCATTAATTCCATGGATGACTATTAGGTCAAAGATACCTACTGACACAGGCACAGTTAGGCATGCACAAACAGACAATGTACTCTGCAAAGGACAAATGATTACTTCTCAAAGACTGTTAAGCCCAGAGTCCTCTCAGGATGGAAGGTCATTTGCCTCACTGCAAACTAATCCACGAGAGCCCATTCTCAACCCCAGCACTTTCCAATATTAAACCTAGTAGAGTCAGTTCTCTTTCTCCATTCCAACTAAGACATAAGAAGAAATAAGAAAAACAAATAGCCCATTATGGAACTCTCTGCCCCTTGACTGAGAGATTTAAAAGCATTGTTTTTCTTTATGTGGTAGGATCGGCTACGTTCTTTGGAATGACATTCTCTTGTAATCTTTACATGGGTATAAGGCTTGGAAGAAGGTTTGTTTTCTTCTGGTTTCACTTACTATATTACATCACTGTATTGGATTCTGATAAAAACAAAACAGCAACAACAATAAAAAACAATGTGTGTTATTTATCTATATCTATACACACACAAAAACAACTTTCCTTTCCAGTAGCTCATCCTGTAGGATGATGCTTGTTTACTCATTCACCCACTCTCTCTCTCCCTCCTCCTGCTTTTTATAAACACCTTAGTTATTTATAACCACACTAGCAAAGTTTCAGTAGATCTGGGGAAAGTAGGTTCAGTTGGTTTGCACCTGGGATTAAGGAATTTTATAAAGCCCTCCAGATTATGTGATGACCAGCAGGTTTGGGAATTATGAATATATCTTTCCTTGGTTCTGTTACTTTCAATGGGCAAGAATATTGAACTTCCCAATCCCTCATTCAAAATGTGTAACTTAATTAATTCTTTTAATTAACATTTATAGATGGTGTTTATTATATGTAGGCTCTAAACTGTCAATAATGAATAGCTCTCCTTGTCAGCTGGATAGGAAGAAAGCTGAATACCTATCAGAAATACTAGTTATGTTTTTGTTGTCGCTGTGTTTGTTTTTATTTTCAGAAAAAGACTAAGCACTATGTTTAGATAAAGAAATGTAGCAGGGAAATAATTCAAGACAATCTTTTTACCACAGTCAGCATTATGAAGTTTAAAGACATTTCTTACGCAAAATGTAGACTAAATGGATTATTATGGAGAAGAGCCAGTAAAATATCCCAAAATTGGTTTTGAGAGTCCAAAAGAAAGGGTTAGGAGATGTATATCATATTTATGAAAAACTAGATAGTTGAAGGACTTAATAACATTCTTTTAGAAATATGATGAGAGGGTTATTAATGTGTTGCTATTGTTTTCTAAGACGTATTATTTTTAAGCTCTTTCATAACCTATTTGTGAATCTTTGGCAGTACCACGTGTGAGAGCCTATTGTTAAATTTCCAGTACTTTTGTGAGCTGGTTGTTAAACATAGCCATTATTAAAAATTAAATTATTACAATTGAATTACAATTAAATTAAAAAACAAAGGTAATAAATGCAACTTTTCATTTCTTAATTATTTTACTACTTTAACTATTATCGGTGCTTTTTTTTTTTTTTGCGGTACTTGGGCGTCTCACTGTTGTGGCCTCTCCCATTGCGGAGCACGGGCTCTGGACGCGCAGGCCCAGAGGCCATGGCTCACGGGCCCAGCCGCTCCGCGTCATGTGGGATCTTCCTGGACCGGGGCACGAACCCGTGTCCCCTGCATCGGCAGGCGGACTCTCAACCACTGCGCCACCAGGGAAGCCCTTATCGGTGCTTTTGAGGTTACTTATATATACTGTATCTGTGTGTTGGAAATACTATGTCAGCTTGTCCATCTCTTCCCAACTCTGTATTCAACAATGTCACATTGATAGCTTGATATTAGCCATAGTAAGTGTTTACACTGCAGAAATTGGCAAATACTACAAACCCTGACTTGGTTTATTGCTTTGCTCATTGTCAGTACATAAGTAGAAACGGGTTGTATCTGTAGCCATTATATTATGAATAGCACAAAAAATTGGAAAATATCTTTTCTAGTATTTGGAAACTATTATTCAGTTTAGCAAAGAAGTTGCTCATATCATTTACAAACCAGTGACATTCTGATATAACATCGTTTTTGATGTTTCATTTTCATCTCACTTGTTAACAAAAAAAATCAAGCAATAGGGCTTCCCTGGTGGTGCAGTGGTTAAGAATCTGCCTGCCAACGCAGGGGACACGGGTTTGAGCCCTGGTCCGGTAAAATCCCACATGACGCGGAGCAACTAAGCCCGTGTGCCACAAGTACTGAGCCTGTGCTCTAGAGCCCACAAGCTGCAAATACTGAGCCCGTGTGACACAACTGCTGAAGCCTGTGCGCCTAGAGTCCATGCTTTGCAACAAGAGAAGCCACTGCAATGAGAAGCCTGCACACCTCAGAGAAGAGTAGCCCCCGCTCGCCGCAACTAGAGGAAGACTGCATGCAGCAACAAAGACCCAATACAGTCAAAAATAAATAAATAAAAATAATTTTAAAAAAAAAATCAAACAATGTTCATTTAAGAACAACTTTTGTCTGTAAGTTGCAGTTATAAGTTGCAGCTACAAAAGTTTGGCAAAAAATACTGAAAGCACTCTGTAAGAATCAATTAGCTCTATGGAATTTTCAATAATGAGTATTGTATATTTTATTCCTGTGTATAAATAGGATGCTACACATTCCTTAAATCAGTGATTCACAAATGACAGTCTGTGAGCCAAATCAGACTGACACCTCTTTCTGTAAATACAGTTTTAATAGGAGAAAGCTGTGTTTATTCATTCACATATTGTCTACGGCTGCTTCTGTGCTAGAAGGGCAGTATTGAGTAGCTGCCACAGAGATGTTAACAGCCTAAAATATTTACTATCTAAACCTTTTCAGAAAAAGTCTGTCAATCTCTCTTTATATCAATAAAATTTACTTAAAAACTTATACATGGGTATGTACATTCACCAGTTTGGTTTGTTTGAGAGCTGGGTTTTAAATATTTTCTAGCCCACCAGTGATCTCATAAGTCTACCACATGTATCTACTAACTCTGCTTGTTGTTCACTGATAATCCTCTGTTATTTCTCCCTTCAAAAGCACTCTGTAAATATCCATTTGTATAGAGTGCTATGATAGGCCTCATAAAACCCTTCCTTTTCTCCCCTACTGAGGATCACAGAAGTGAAATGATGTGTGACATTCCAATCAGCTTTGATGGTAGAGCTGGGACCACAAAGCTAAGGCCCCTGAAAACCTGACCCCTCATAGCATTCCCAACTCCCTCCCTGATACATACCAACTCTTAATTGAGTACACATTGTATAGCTATTGTAAAGACAAATATTTGAGTACAAACAAATGTTTTCTTCTCTGTTACATATCATCTTTGGAGAGAACATAATAAGATTTAAAATATTGTCCTTTTTAACAATTGTAAAAATTATTTATTCTTTTTCATTCAAAATTTGAACTCTAACTCAACTGATTATAAAAAATTATTTAAATTCCAAATCAACCTATAAAACAAATGGCCAAAATGAAAATTCTAGTATTCATGAGCAGGAATGATTTGAAGGTTTGTATGATTATACTCACATGCGTGTGTAATTTCTCTCTTTTTACTTTACTTTTTATGTACTTTTTGCTCTTGGGTTCAGATAATAGCTTATTTGCTAAATTCACTAGAGAAATGACTGGGAATATACTTTCTAATCATACATTTATTATGTCATTAACAACAAAAACAGTTTTAAGTGTCCATAAGCAGTTCATCGTAATAGGGTTTGACCTTCCATATATAGGAGGGTCTGTACACCATAACTAATTTCAGGCCCTGATCCATTACAAAAGGTTTTATAATTGAAACATGGCAGTATTAAGTTCTAGTCTGTTCTAGTGTAGGACTACCAAATTAATTGCAACCTTATAACAAATTAGAGTCTTATCAAAGAGCTTCATTAATGCTATAAAAGCCCTCAATGCCTTTCACAATATTAATTCTTAAGAAAACTTGAAATCTACATTTGATATAAAAGTAAGTCTTCATTATCTGAATTAGACTCTAAGTAACTAAGAATATTTCTATTGTGAGCACCAGTCCTCTCCCTTCCAATTAAAAAGTATGCTATTATAATTAGCTTAGTCTTTTTTAGCTTTCTAAACTTCTGAAAAATAAAAATAGATATTAAGACATATCTCAAAAATAATAATATATTTTAGAAAAAAGAAAATCAGCTCAAATAAATAAAAACATACTTAAAGATCCTGATTTTAAGTAGAAAAGCAATGAGAAAATGTCAAAATTTCTATGTGATTCTGATCAGACCCAGTATAATCACTCTGTACTGTAAATTTATTTTTAAATGAAAGGCACATTTTGTTTGTTTTATTTTCTTATTTGTATGATTGCATTCATGTCTACTTCAAATGTAATTTGTCTTTGGCTACACTGCTTTGTCCTTCCTTGTTACCTTTATGCGCCCATATATATTTGAATACATTTGAAGGATTTTATTTACAAGTTAAACAGCATGGACTTGATCATAGCTATAAAACTCTTCTCTTTTTAAAGCCTTCCTAATTAACACTTGCTTTTCATTTTGAATTAACAATTTTATACATGCTTCCAAAATTTCGTAGCTGAATGATCACACTTCAGCAAAAGTTGCGTTTTCTGACACACGTTTCCTTGTCTCTGAATTATTGCTGATGGCTACTATCCTTAAGAAATGAAAAGTTGGCTCCTATGTAACCAAACAAAAAAAATTCCTGAGCTAACAGACCTCAATATTTGGTTCAGCTTTGTTGAAGACAAATTCTTGCTGATAACTAAAACAGAGATGAATTTGTATGATAAATTAGGTTCCACAAGGGGTTCCTGATACTCCCACATAATTTTAGGAAATTAGTCCATACAGCCCTTTATCTAGTAGTCAAATACTCTTTTTAACAGTCAACACATTCTTTAAAAAATTGACAGAAAGACCTTTTAAAACAAAGAGGGAGACCAGTAAGGTGTTTGCTGTTAGGAATTCAGTGAGCATGTTGGATTGACTTTACAACTCACTTCCTCTCTTTCTTATTTCCACTCCCTCTCAGTGGCAATAAAATAACAAGTAAATAAACTGGTGGAGCCTGGAGGGTGCATGTGAAGCTATAGATTCCCTCAGGCACAAAGGGAGAGAGCAGGAAACGCCTGGACACTGGAGACTTCAGAAAGTCTGTGCAGAAAAGTTATAGAGTAAGGTTGTTAAGAAAGGATACTAGGGGCTCTGAACAAAAACTACATTTGTATAGCATGTTAAATAAAAGCATTGTTGTCTTTACAACATCGAAAACCTATATCAATAATAAGGAAACATAAAACTATAACTACCTAAAGATAAATAAACACATAGTTAATGGAATTCAGGAACCAGAAGTAAGAAAAACCAAGTTAAATACATAAAACAAGTGAGATATCTTAAGATAATGCAATTTGAGTACCAAAAACAGAGAATGGGGGAGGGAAGAAGGGGGAGAGAGAGACAAACAGACAGACTGACTTTCTAGAACTTGACCAATGATTTAAAAATTTAAGATTTAAATAGAAGACCTAAAAAGAGATTAGTTACTGCTGAAAATCTAATTGTTAGTGTGAAAGATCCACTGGAAGATAAGCCATAATACAGCGGAAAGATAGATAAATTTCAGAAGAAAACAATGTAAAGGAATTGCAACACAGTTTTGGAGACTGAATATGTAAATAATAGGCATTCAAGGTGGAAAATAAAATAATAAAATTGACAAGGAATAATTAAATAAACAAAAACTCAAGAATATGTCCTTGAATTGAAGAATTCATTGAATCTGTAGAAAGCAAAGGCTCATTATTTTATTTGAATAACCCAGATTTTGAAATATAGTAAAATATTTCCAGTTCACTTTGTTAACTTAACATAAACTTAATACTAAAACCTGTAAGGATAATTTGATACAAAGAAAAAAAGTTATACATCAGTTTTTATTTACAAATTGTAGAAAACATTCTAAATAGATGATCAAGTTAAATCCAACAATTTAGCACAAGAAAAACATATCATGTAAATTAATATAATAATAATAAAAGTTCCATCATGTACCACCTAAATATCATCTCCTAGGTGACATGAATATAATGCCTACCACTTTGGGGGAACATTGGTGCTATGACAAGATCACCGGATTAGGGGTTTAGTGACATAATTTTTACTCTTATGACAGGTCAGAAGTAAGGCGATTTCAGGCAAGAGACAAGTAACTTTCAGAAGTATTTCTCAGTCGTTTCTATTCATTATCATTCACAGAAGGAGCCCCAAGCTCCAACTTCATGAAACTAAGTACTGTGGAATGAGATTTGTCAGGGTTGTTCTTTGTAGGACCACAAATGATCATAATATCCAAGATTTTATGAACTCTAAGAACGAATTTTCACACCCTTGTGGGTAATAACTACCACATTAAAAATATGTGCCTTAAAGGAAAAAGAATAGTAATATGCATTGTTGGCAAACCCTCAGTTTAATTACTGTACACTTTTTGGAAAATAATCTGACAGTGCATGAACATTTTAGCACCCAGATTCAATGTATTGAAAACTTTCTTACTGAAATACAAGTACCAAAAAAGAAATGTGAAATAACATCTAAAGGGTGTTTATTTCAGCATTACTTTTAGTGGCAAAAAACTTTAGTTTATTAATATATGGAATGGTAGGGCAAGTTGTGGTAGTGCCATTGAATGAAATATTACACAGCCCTCAAAAGGAAGAATTTCTATCCACTGACCTGAAGAAATGTCTATAATGCCTTGATAAAACAAAAGCAAATTAGAGGGCAATGAGAAACTACACCTTCCGAAGAACGGGAATGAGGTAGGGAGCTTTGGGAACATGTCAGTTTTTCTTTGTATACTTTTGCCTTGTTAAATTAGCTTCTAAATGCATTTAGTACGATTTTAACATTTTAAAAGTGTCAGATATGAAATAAAGGACATGGGTAAATAGAAGTTGCAAAAGAAGCAAGTACATTTTATATTAATCATGTTATTAGAAAAGCAGGTGTTTGGTGCCCTTGACCAAGTTTAGAAAAACAACCAACCAACCAACCAATCTTAGAAACCAAACTTTCTATAGGTATTCTCAATTTTAAATTGTCTGCCATTAGAAGCATTGTTTTTATAAGAACAAAAACTTTATAACATGATTTTGAGTTTTACTTAGTGTCTGCTGAGCTTGGAATATTAAAATTACCCATGTGGAGTCTAACTTTCTTACCCTGATATTTGTAGGAATTAATATATGCAATTGTTCTTGGGAAACAGGTAGTGACCTGATTTATGAAGAGTGTAATAATTTCATTTTCTTCACAGATATAAATACATGCTCTGAATTGGTTATTACTGTCAAATTTACTTTTTAATTGTAAATATATTTTTGCAGATTTATGATGGAAAAGATAAAACAACTCATCTACTTGGTGCTTTTACTGGCGCATCTATGCGAGGACTGACCCTTAGTAGTACTTCAAACCATCTCTGGCTAGAATTTAATTCTGATTCTGAAGGGACAGATGAAGGCTTTCAACTTGTCTATACCAGTAAGTATTTTGGAAGAAAAAAAAAAAAGGCCCAGCACTGATGCTAAATATTTATTAAATAATTGCAGTACACCAGGTGAAGTAATATTCAACATTTGATTATCAATTTGCTGTTTACAGCTCCCTTCTATGTATATAATTTTATTTGAACCTAATTTAAAAACTTACAGGTATTCTAACTGTTGCTATTTTACAGTTGAAACAGCTAAGATTCAGAAAGTTTAAGTAATTTGTGACTTTGAACTTATTTATATATTTTAAAATAGCAGTATTCTTCACATGAAATATTTAAGAAATACAATTAAACTTTTAAATAAATGGGAATCCAGTGTTTGAGCTCCTACCTGTAATTGCAAAACATATGCAATACATGCAATACATGTGTAGTAGTTATAGTTGGTCACCCTTAATGATAATTGGATGGTTTCAAATGATTTTACACGGAAGAGTAGCTAAGATTTTTGTTTGTTTTGCTTTTGTGTTAAATTGCCTTGTTAAAAATAAACTTATATAGAACTATTGTGTTATACTCAAGTCAGCTTTATGACATTTAAACAGGTAGAAGCTCAAAGACTGAGAATCGTTGAGAGCCATAGGTAGGTGGGTTACATCAATTGTTATATGAACAAAATGAACTTATTTTACCTGTATCATAATTTAAGAAATAGACTAATTACGCCAATGAACATTAAGTCATATTCAAATAACATATTTATTAAGTTTCTGCTCTGTGTAAGAACTGTTCTAGGAAAGTAAAGTGCATGAAAAACTGTGGTGATTCCTGGTTGTGTGTTAATAAATTTACAATTTACCAGATCAAATCAGTTTTTTGGAAGTTCAGAATATTCGTGTAATATAGCAAAATAAATTAAGTAACAGTATTCAGAAATCCCTTTTACTATTAGAATATTTGAGAGAATTGAATGAATTCCATAAATTTTCTCAAGATGTCAAATGAATGAAAGCTATTACAGAAATGGGGACATTGAAATGGTTACAGCATCAAAGGTATTCATGGGATCCTAAAGGGAATCTGAATCAAATTACTTTTTGTGAAAATGCTCTTTCTTAATGATATAAGTAGGAGACAGGAGACATAATACTGAGAAATTATTCTTGCTCCTTGTTTATTTAAAGGTTTTTTCCTACCTGTGCTAGAATTGTTAATTATTAACATTAACACAACAGAAATTAACAAAATGATGTTGAATACATATTTTTAAATCCTGAGAACTCTTGTGTATAATGTGATTTCTTATGACGTCCTCCCAAAGACAAATGAAAATCCAAGCAAATCATGTTTACAGATATTGCTGTGTGATGGACTAAAAATAACAGTATCGTGATTATTGCTCAAATATAATTGGTGTGATCTGCTTAGAAGGGCAAATGTTTTTAAATCTGTTTTCCTCTTTCTCTTTTTGTTTTCTGACAGGGCTGGTGACATTTTTCAAGTCATGGCTCAATGTTTACATAATGGTGTTTCTTTGTTCTGCATCATTTTGTATTTCTCTTTGTCTAAAATGTCAGTGGGTTTCATAGGGGAAACCTAGATTTCCTTTTCTGATATGTAAATTCTATGTAATGTGAGATTATTGATGCAAAGATACTGGGCATTGTAGGTCATACCTGGATATAAAATTGTATGGGGTACTCAGGTGTCTGGAATGAGTAAAATCATTGACTTTTTTGTCATTGCTGTGAGCTACTCATTGTCAAAAAAAAAAAAAAAAAAGAAAACCTTAAAAAGAAAATATTTGAAGTCACTCTTCTTAATGACTCTGGCTGTTCATTATAGGATGTGCATCATTATGAAGATGGAAAGCTATAGAATTGGGAAGAGAGTATAAAAGCAATTATTTTTTAAAAAGGGCATACATACATCTATGAATATTTTTCAGACTCAGAACTGAAACTAAAATGTTTCAGTCTATATTCTGGAACTAAAATATTTATAGTCTGCTTCCAAGGTGTCTCTGGATATCCCCGGGTCAGTAAATGCTCCTAAGATTTTCTGATCCAATGGCTATGTGCTGAGCTCCTTTGTTAAGGAGGGTCCTGGAAATAGTAACACATCTGTTATTAAATGTATTTGTTCCTAAGTGTTACTTCTGTTTTTTACAATGGCAATCTTTTTACATATCTGCAATTATCTTAATAGTTAACCACAGATTTCCTAGCTTTGAAAGAAGCTACTTCCCATCCTCCAAATATACTTTGGTTTCCAGCCTTAGCACCTGTAACCAGGCTTTTTTTTTCTTTCAATATGCCCCACCCACCTTGGGCATCAACTGAACTGTTCAACTTCAAGAATATCATTTCAAGTATTCATTCAAATATAATTTCAAATATTTCCCTACTGGTGTCTACCCTGATTCCTTCAGCCAGAGTTAGCCTACATTTTAACACTTCTTTTGCAGTAGTCTATATCCACAGCTAATGTAGCTGTTATCACATGGTATTGTGGTTATTTTTGTTTGTTTGTTTGTTTTGTTTTTTGCAAACATGTTATGCGTAGTTCTTCATGGGGCCATTTCACTTCATAATGTCTTTAGTCAGTTTTAGTCCAATTACAACTTTTTACATATTCTTGGTAAATTAACATGTAGTCTGAATACTGATTTTGTAAAATGTTTTTGTGATATAGAAGATTCTATTAGGCCACATATTTTGTATTCCTAAATTTCTTAGAAGCAGTAATTAATTTTTGAACATGAGAGAATTTGCTAAGATGTGCAAACATGGGGGAAAATGGAAAAGAACAGGCTTTGTGTTCGAATCCCTGTATCCAGTCATTTCTAAACCCAACCCCACCCCTGCCATTCTGTGGTATGTTCCCCTTAAAATTATTCCACCTTTGTTTCTGAAACATCTGAGAGAACACTGTGAGATAAAGTGGAGTTCCAATATTCACATTAAGAGGACTAGAGACAGGAGAGAGGAAATTTGGCTAGGGCAGATCAGGTAAGGATTCATGAATGAAGTAGAATTAAAGGTTGTGTTGGTGGATCACAGAAAGAAATAGTGGAGAGTATTCCAGGCAAAGGGAATAGGATGAAGAAAGGTACAGAGATTAGAAAGAACATGCTAAGCAAATTCAAGGGAAATAGAGCAAATAATTTAATTCAGATTAATCCCATTTGCCTAGCTTCTCACTAGTTTTAGCATAAACAGGCCTTTTATGACCGTCCGTATCTAATGACACCTGCCCTATCTAATGATAGTCTTTTTTTTTTTTTTTTTTTTTTGCGGTACGCGGGCCTCTCACTGTTGTGGCCTCTCCCGCTGTGGAGCACAGGCTCCAGACGCGCAGGCTCAGCGGCCATGGCTCACAGGCCTAGCCGCTCCGCGGCATATGGGATCTTCCCGGACTGGGGCACAAACCCATGTCCCCTGCATCGGCAGGCAGACTCTCAACCACTGCGCCACCAGGGAAGCCCATGATAGTCATTTTTTATCTACCTTTCTATTATCTGTTTTTTGACTTAACAACATTTGCTGTTGTCTGGTTATTTTCATTTTAAGAGACAGAATTGCATTTGGTTGAGAATAAAATGAAGAAATATTTTAGAACAGGCCTTTAAGTTGTGTTTTATTTCAACTGTCTTATTAGCCCATTCATTATATAGTCACTAAGAATAGCAAATGAACCAGTGGAAACAGTGGTTGAGATGACACTTTTGACTTCAAGTAATGGTAAACCTAACCATGGCTTAAACAATTAGGATTTATTTTTATCATATGAGAGCTGTAAAGAGAGAAAAGGTAGGTAGATCTTGATTCAGTTGGTAAAGGGCCATGCCGCTGTCCTTTTGCTGTGGCACTCCTAGTGTGTTCACTCTTGTTCTCATGATTGTTGTGACATGGTCACAAGATGGCTACTTTAACACTGAACATATTCAAGGCAAAAAGAAAAAGGGAACAGGTAGTGTCAGCCATATATGTCCCTTTTGTCAGGAATGCAAAATCTTCTGTCAGACATTCTTTTATCTCTCTTTGTCCAAAACAGGGCTATGTGGTTATGCCTAAATTTCCCAGCAAGGCAAGCTGGAAAAATGAAGCATTTGTCAGACTAAAATATTGGATTATTATTTGACTATGATGATATACTGCCTGATATGCTTCAATTACTGCTGGGAGCAAAATCAAGGTTTTGTTCATGAGGGAGAAGAAAAGAAGAGCTATTGAGAAGACAGTGTACAGTGTTTACTATGATGTACAGCTGTAACAGATATTCCAAAACATGATAAGTTCAAAGATATTGTATTAATAGATGCCTCTGTGATTAATGGTGTCATGGAAGTCCAGAGACTCTTGAGTGCCTAGAAAGGAAAATCACTTGGCTCACCCATTATTAATAGTTTTAGTTCTACTGTACTAAGAAGACAGTGAGCTTCTCTCACTTTCCTTAACCAGTAAATAAATTACAACATACCTGGTATGAAAATGCTACACCACATTTGAGGGGAGAAAATTTCCCACTCCTTTATTTTTCTAAAGCGAATTAAATCTCTTCAGTCTTCATCCTTTAGAGTTGTCAAGAAAACTCTTAACTTAGTCTTTTGTAGAGAGATCCTTCTTCTCCCAAATTACTTTCTCGGTGAAGTCTAGTTTGATTTAGAGAACTGAAGCATGGATAGCTATGCTGGTTGAATGTAAAACCTCTGTGACAAACTTGGTCAGACCTTGACTAACATTAGGGAATCCAATTGCTCTTCCGTCCCTCCAATTTCTCAGAATTAACTCCCTCCTTGAGTCAGGCCGCTCTTCCATTCTTTTCAAAAATGGCTAACAATTACTTTTGCCCTTGAGAAATCTGAAACTTATTCCAAATAAAAATCTAGATGAGGCATATTTTCAGGTGCTTTATACAACATAAAGTAATTAAATATGTAGTTGTCTTTCCTAGAGGGTATAGGGGAGTAAAATTGGAAGAAAAGGTCAGAAATTAGGATCTCAATGCAATATTCTCCCTAAAACATCACTCTGCTCTGGATAATTCAATAATAGAACTTAGCAAAACCTGATAGGATACTCTGACCAGATCCCCTCAGCCGCTCAATACACATTCAAGAATGCATTCCTAAATCTGATGTCTTTTACTGTGTTTCTCTCTGAAGGCTGAGTTGTAGAAATGTCATTTCTTTTTGGTCACATGCCTTGTCTTGCCTTTTATTCCTCTATTGGAATTAACTTATTAATGTGAAAGTTATTCATAGGTTTAAATTTTGCCTTTCTCCACTGGAATGTTTTGTGCTCTGGGAATAAAGAGAACACTGAAGAAGACAAAGTTCCTGCCCATATGAAGCTAACTCTTTAGTGAGACAAGACAGAAAAGAAAGATATGAACAAAAGATAAGAGAACTGCATTTAGAAATATTTGTAACAGGATGATAGGATAGATAGGTCTACTGTACCCAGTTTGTTCAGGGACTGTGTCTCAGGAGGTGTCACATGAATTGATACCTGAATTATAATAAGAGATCTGAGGGTAGAGGGTTCTCGGCAGATAGATCAGCAAGTACAAAGGCCTAAGAGACTTGAGCTTGAGTTATTTGGCTGGAGCTGTGTAAGCAAGGAGAATGGGACAAAATGAGAGGTAGAGTTTGAAGCTAGGCAGGGGTGAGGTGGACTTTAGTAAGGGACTTAAGATTTTATTTAAAAGGCACACAGAGGCATTTAACATTATTAAAACATTAAATATAAGAGTTAAAATAATAGCTAACATTTATCTACTACCTACTAGATACAGATATAACTCTATGAGGGAAGTACTATTATCCTCAGTGAGAAGAGGAGGAAAAACAAAGCACAGAAAAGTTGTTACTTGCCCAAGGTGACATAGCTCATAAGGGCAGATATGGAAATTGAGCTGAGGGCCTCTGTCTCTAGAATTCGCAAGCCTAATCACTATACTATATTACCTCCAATCCAAGGTTTTGATATTTTATATTTAAAATTCCATGGATTTACATCTTTTTTTTTTTTACTGTTGAAGTAAATGTAAAAATAATAATAATTTTTTTAATGTTAATGCAATTCTTCCTAAAGAAACTTTTGTCATTTATGCCTAAGTATCTGAATGTTTTTTATTGGCCAAATTTACTATCAAAGAATGATTTAGGCCTAGTATCTCTTATTTTGTTCATGAAATCTTTAAACTCTATTTCTTGGAAATATGCTTCATTGCAGATTTTTCTGGCTCTATTTATTTCTAGTTAATCCACTTTCATTCAGCAGAAAGGAATTGGGTATTTTAAACAATCATCCAATAAAGAGCTAAATTGCACCTTTTTGATAGATTATACGATTGTCTTCTCAAAAGCTGATCTGGCAAAATTCCGTGATGCCCAGCCATTAGGCATTAACTCTGGGCCCAGATGTCTTCTTGTTATCACGTCTGCACATTTAATTTTCTAAAAATCCCATTTGAAAATGTCCATTATCCCAAGGGTATAGTTCAGATATATCTGGATGTTCTTAGCCTTTGAGTTTTGTTGCTTGAAATAGTTTAGTAATCTACATAGAACATGGCCATTTCAAATTTTATATTCAAATTAAAGATGGGCAATAGCTACCTTGTGATGACATTTCTTGCATACTAGCTTTATAAATATATAATAAGTTACCCTATTTAAACTCTTTAATTTAGTTACCAATATGGTGTTGACAATGTTAACCATGAAAAATAATCAGATGACCTATTAACTCTAACTTTACTCTTAGTATATAATTTATTCAGTGCAAATGCAAGTAGAAAATAAGTAAATTACACAGAATCAACAATGTTACTCTATGTAAATCTGTATCCTATAAACTACTTAACAGGTATATTTGGCATTTCTGTTACTCTTTAAATCTTGAAAATTAACCAGGCAATAAAGGAAGTATTGACTAATGCTACATTATACAGTACAAGGTATTCTAACTAAAATATTGAAGAAATACTTCTTGGTTACCTGTCATTTATATATACAATATTGGATATAATTTCTTCATGTTAGAATAACAGAAGAGTCATCTTCATAGCCTTCACATCCCAAAAGCTTTGTAAGTTTTGAGCTTAAATATGTAATGACCTACTAACTTACTCCTTATATAAAATTAACTTCTGGCAGATTGAAGACATATGCAAGTCTCAAAACTTTAAAATGCTTAGAAAAAAATGTGGCCTAGAATAGCTGTGTCTTTAAGGCGAAGAAAAATTTCTCAAAGAAGATACATGAGCAAAAATCTCTCAATACTCAGGAGAATTCCTGCCCTTCTAAGCACTTCTCTTAAGTGTAGAGACTAAAAATCTGGCGACTGCATTTCCCCTGCCCTTGCCAGCCAAGATCTCTGCTTAGATTCTGCCAATTAAAGGCAAACATGTGAGAGCTGAAAGGTAGGATGGATCAAGAAGCCATTATTTTCCAGCAGCATCTGCAGGCAAGAGTGTGGTGCTGGCAGGTGGTTGTATGTGGCAGCAGCTTCCCTGAACTTCTGGATTCTTGAAAACCAGCAGTGGTCTTCTGACCTTCACACCCTCTGAATTTCTTTGTATTTTCCCTCTAATTTCTTGTATTGAATTTGAGCAACTCAAAATATCTAAGTGGCTTCTGTTTTATTGACCAAGTCCCAGTCCTTATTATTATTATTATTTTTACAAATCTCTCTATAGGGAAATATACCATAAACACAAAATTTAAATGATATATTTTAGAAGTAGATATTTACAATATAATAGAAAAACATACACTCCATAGAAAGGAATCCTACAAATCAATTAAAAAATATAGTCTAAAAGAAAATATGGGCCAAAAAATTTCACACTAGAGGTAATTCCAATAACAATAAGCAAAAGACAAAAAGTGCTTGATAGAAATTAAGAAATGAAAATTAAAGCCAACATAATTTTCTATTGCATGTTCGCAAAAATTGGTAAAAATTAAAAAGCGGTGTGATACTAAATGATAATAATTTGAAGAACTTGAAACTCATGAACTTTGGGGAATGTAAGTTGGTATAGTCACATAGGAGAAATTTGGTGATATCTAGTAAAATTCATTTTTAGATATGTCTAGGTTGAGCCAATTATGCATATACTAAATTTGGCGGATGGCTAAAAATTAACATTCAGACAAAGCTGAATCCCACTATCCCAGAATGATGTACAAATTTAAGAAGTACAAGACACAAACTAGCATATTTAATAATATCACTTACTTTTTCATGCCCAAAGATTAAATTGTGGGAAAGGCTTTGAGTAACATATTTTCTAGTCAGAACTTTATACATGGGATTTAGAACAACGGCAATTAAAAAGAAAAAATAATTATTTACCTTATCTCCTATTCCTCCAGTTGGAAATGCAAAGCAATCATTTGCACAAGCTTTTCTGTTTGTTTGTTTAAACTCTTAACTTCTTTTTTTTTTTTAATACTTGCTGGAAAAGTAACTGTTTTGAATGATTTTTCCAAAATTTGATTACACTGCTACTATTGATATATTTATATAAATGGCTAATTTACATATATAATTTGATATATTATAATTTACATAGGTAAATAAGTTACATTAAAAGTTACTCAACAAATAGAATTAAAAAGTTAAATTAAATGTATATAGCTTTTGGGCTTCCCTGGTGGCGCAGTGGTTGAGAGTCCGCCTGCCAATGCAGGGGATACGGGTTCATGCCCTGGTCCAGAAAGATCCCACATGTCGCGGAATGGCTGGGCCCGTGAGCCATGGCCGCTGAGCCTGCGCGTCCGGAGCCTGTGCTCCGCAAAGGGAGAGGCCACGACAGTGAGAGGCCCACGTACCGTAAAAAAAAAAAAAAAAAAAAAGATAAGACAGTTTTGAATATTTATGAATAAGCAACAATAATTCCACCAAATTGGACTAAATTATGTTGTTCTTTGTAGCTTATATACTGTTGTCCATGTGCCTTTTCATCTACAATGCAAAGTATTATAAATTATCTTAATTTACAAAGAGTATCTCCATTATACCTCATCACCAGCAATTGCCAACCACATTTACAAAGCATTCAAATTAAGGGAGGATGAATTTGGTAATAAACCTTGAAAAGAGAGCTTGATTTCCATTTTTATTTTGATAAATGGTATGTGGTAAAACTCAAAAGTGGCTGAATCTTGAATAATAAACTGAATATTATGTCTGGTAAAAGGAACTCAAACTTGTTATTTTCAAGCAGGGACATTTTAAATGTAGTGTTAAGTGTGCAGATCCATACAAAGTAGTATGTCCTAAAAATTTTGTTACTACTTCTGTTGTTTCTACTTTTGTTTTTGAAAGGCTGACTTGCCTGACCATGTATCCTTTATATCTTATATATGTCATAATTTGAGTTAACAACTTCTAACCTCTTGTATGGCTCTGTTTCTGAAGCTGTTTGCATTTGCGTTATTTTAACATATTTTCACCCTAATGAGGCTGTCACAGATTGACCCATATAGGAAATTCCTGAAGGTTTTTTACCTGTCTCATAAATTTCAGCTTCTCAACAACATTATCTTAGCTTATTTTTCAGTTGTCTCCTAGAGATAATTGCCTGTAAGAATCACACTCACTTATGAACATTATTGAACAAATGATTGTAAATTAATTAAGGTGTGTGAAATAATTCTGTTGGTTAACAGAGGAGGGAAAGATGAAGAACCCCTAGAAGAGGCTAGGAAGAGCTCCTTATGTTCTCCAAGAGCTAATGTAGACCTTAACATACAGAATTATAGTGTAAATTCAGTACTTCTAGCTGTACATTTCTGGCAATTTTATGTTTATTTTGACACTCTAGGAAGTCAGTACTATAAATTAGTGATTTGTCATCAGTGAGCTAATAAATCCTTTTTTGCTTTCTAGTTCAAATTTAGATTAATTTGGTCAAGGATCTGTGCCTACAAAAGAGATACAAATCTCTTTTTGATTATCACATGATTTAAGATGTACATAAAAAAGTTGTCCTTTTGTCAAATATTATTTGTCTTGAAATCACAGACTTCCCTAATTCATGAAGCTATCTGGAATATTTATCATAGTTCTCTAGTCCCAGAAGCTATAATTGATATAATTTAGCACCTAATTATTGTTGGTGCTTTCATTATATCTTACATTTATCATACATTTATGTAATTTGTAAAACATTAAGGGCAGAAGAATTCCTTAGCTAGGGAGCTTAGATTTTGATAACTAGTGTCATGTTTGATTTACATTCTGAAGTACCCTTTTTTAGTCCTTTCAGTATCTTAATAGTGAATTGTGCTATGACTGTTTTTTAATATTCATCTTTATTAATTTTATTCTGAATACACACACAAGGTATTCTGGATGTACAGAGATTAATTATTATCATTTAAGTGATATAATTAATAATAGTAATAATAATAACTGTGTCAGCATCCCTTTGACCCAGTCCTTACCCCTGTAGTAACACGATGAAAATCAGATGGAAAGATCTACACGAGTGACCAGGGACAAGGAATAAAGAAAAATGCACGTACTGTGCTTAAGATAGTTGTCTTTAACTCCTCTCCTGAAAGGAGGAAGAAAAAAACTTCTGCTCTTTGGAGATGGGATAGAAAGAATTCTCGGTTTTTATTCTAACCTTTGGAATGTAAATTTAGGGTTTCAATAGTCAGATTAGCCTCCTGTGTCTCCAAGTTTTATAATCTAGAGACATCTGTAAGGTTCTGGGTCTCATTCTTCCTTGAAATGTAAACACAGACCCCCTTCAGAGTTAGGTTCATCTCTGCAGTTCTCTCACTACTCAAACAGTTGTAACTTAACTTCTCAAGTGTTACACTTAGCCCAAGATCACAAGTTTCCAGCAAAAGTCATGTGGAAAGCCCCAACCCTTTAGAAATCAAAAATATGTTCTCTACACCCTACTCTTTTTTTTTTTCCTTGTGAGAAATTTTGAGAGTCGTACATTCTGGAGAAGGCAGAAAATAAAAATTCAGAGTTCTTCAAACTGATTACTGTGTTATATTAACTCTTGATAAAGTATATTTTAAATATAAGGCTATTTCACTTTCTTCTAAGACTATAAAAGTAAAGCAGTCTAAAGTTATATTTGCTGTGGAGACATTTGTTACTGGGACAGTTATGATTTCACATATTTTGTATGGATTTTAATTTTTCATTATTTGATCATAATAGTTACATTGGTCAGAATCTATTAGCTGCAAATCACTTGAAGCAGGCAAGAATCTTACTACTATAAGTTATGATATAGTCATATAGACCATGGGGTAGCATTGCTAAATTTGAATAATACAACAAATTCTAATTTTTGAGAAAAAAAGCTCTCTATGGTGGCTGTAAACGAACAAAATTAAATACGGTAAGTAATAAAACCAGGAAAAAGCATGTAATCATATAAAAAAATAGAAAGGGATGATTTGTACAGTTTTAAATCTTCCTGTTAAATTTTGTCTTTAATAAACTTGTATTTTCTCATAGGTTTTGAACTTTCACATTGTGAGGATCCTGGCATTCCACAATTTGGATACAAGATCAGTGACCAAGGCCATTTTGCTGGTAGCACTATCATTTATGGATGCAATCCAGGCTATACTCTCCATGGAAGTAGCCTTCTCAAGTGCATGACAGGGGAGAGAAGGGCATGGGACTACCCTCTGCCGTCCTGTATTGGTAGGATACTGCTTTAGGTTTTCATGAAATACTTCTATGGAAGTGTTATTAAAATATACTGTACCTTTTCAAGTTATTCAATCTGTCCACACACAACTCATACTTTAATCAAAAAGTTAATGAATTCATAGCTCAGATTTGTGGAGAATGAGAGGGTTCTTTTCATAATCTTACCAGTAAGTACATTCTCTTCTTTGGGTTAAAAATGGTTTGAAGCCATTATGTTTATCATTATGTATATCTTGATATAAAGTTTAACTCACTACAAAAATATGCTGAAACTCTTAATCATACACATTTATTGAATCACATCGACCAGTTTTGTTTTTTGTGTTTTTTTTGGGTTTTTTTAGATTTGTTTTTATATACAAAATTATTGCTTATGCTGGTATCAAGCTAGATTAAAAAAACAGTAAACTATTCTCAATAACTTTCAAAGTCTTTATTTATATACTTTTTCAAAAACTAAAAGTGCATATGTTTTTCTTATGTGTATGTATCATGACATAATTAAATGAATTTCAGTAACAAAAGGCAATGTGAGAGTCAGTGATATCAGATATATTGCCTACGTGAAGCTATAGATTGATCATTTTCTCTCTTGTTTGTATAGCTGGAGTACAATTTTATTGCTACCATCTTTAGATTGATTAACAAATAACTGGGTATTATGTGAGAAGCAGGGTGGATAGAAAAGTGTTGATAAAGACATCTGCTTTTTTTTTCTTTTTTTGCTCCAATATCAAATAGGTGCCAGGCTGGAATACTAGGACAAGAAAAGATACTTAAACAATATCAAAACATTTAAACAAAACACTAACTCCTCAGTAGGGAACAAACATGATTCTTTAGCAATTCTTATTTCTGAATGGCATTTGTGGAAGCACAAATCCATTCTGTGTCAGGCCCATATGGATAACATTGACTTAAACTTTTTTTTTTTTAACAGATTTATTAAGTTGTAATTGGTATCTTTAAAAAATGCACAGGGCTTCCCTGGTGGCACAGTGGTTGAGAGTCCACCTGCTGATGCAGGGGACACGGGTTTGTGCCCCAGTCCAGGAAGATCCCACATGTCGCAGAGTGGCTGGGCCCGTGAGCCATGGCCGCTGAGCCTGCGCGTCCCGAGCCTGTGCTCTGCAACGGGAGAGGCCACAACAGTGAGAGGCCCGCGTACCGCAAAAAAAAAAAAAATGCACATGTTTAATGTATACAATTTGATGAGTTTGGAGAGCTGGACCTTTTGAGACAAATTTTAATGTTTGTTAGTTGATATAGTCAACATAGGAATTTCCACAAAACTTGAAGGAATTCAAATAGAAAAAGATGAAATGCTAGTTATTAGAGGTCTTACAACTAATTGCAGTGTTTTTGATGACATGAGTTTTCTATTGGTTTATTAAAACAGTGATTCACACAGAAAGCAAACATACTTTTATCTAACCAGAATGCAATTATAGTGCTTTCCTTTCAAATGGCATCTGAATTTTGGATAGATTATGAGGATAATACTACAGTAACAACCTAAATTGACAAAGCTTGAGATTCTGGAATATGACCAACAATCAACCCACTGTCATTGGTTATGAGAACAATGTAGCACTGATTAGTTCTCTCTGAAGTTATGTTCTTTGATGTAAATATGAAATATATTCAGAAAATCATTAAGGGTTGCAATAGCACAGAAGTATAAACTTGTAAATACTGACTTACCATGTTGTCTTTAAAATTTAAATCATAAACAAATACATTAAAAAACATATATTTTCCTTATATGTTGAACCAAGGTGAAGACATTTTTCGTATTTTGGAAAAATTTTATGCAAATAGGACATTTGGTCTGGGATCAGAAAGAAGATTTTAATTTTGTTTGCAATGAATCAATGCACTTTATGTTTATGAATCTGCCAAGTCAAAATTTAATGACGTGACACTGCTCAAGATTTCATGTGAAGGGTAATCTCTTTTTTTTCTTTTTTTTTTTTAATGATGGTTGATCAGGAATAACAGCTGAAACAGTTGGACACATGGTGTGTCATGCTATGACTTCCATGATAACAGAAGATGAAATTCTATTTTAGATGGTGTTCTTTACTGGCAATAATTAATAGCTTTACCACCTGGCCTAAAATCATAATTTTCTATGCCCATTAACCTTAAATATCTATTATGATTATATTTTTGCCTTTGCCAAATAAGAAACTTTTTCTCAATTATATGGATTATTTCTAGGTAATTATGTTTCTGTAGCTTATACATTGAGCAAACAAAAATTAATTTTTGAGACACCATAGCCAAAGAACTTTAACCTGTACACCTTCATTTTTATCTACAAATGTAAGACTTCTGTAGAATATGAACCCCAGTGTTATGGTATATCACACTGGTTCATTTGAAATCAAAATACCAATAATATTTGTAGTAAAGAAATATGGAAAAAGAAAGAGGTATGTTTAGATTCAAGATAAACACAGTACCCAAAATTCCAGTTTGCCTTGAAGTTGCTTAAAAATTAATCTGGAGGAATGAAGTCAAGTTTGTTCTCATAAGAAATATACACCAATAATAGTGATAAATCATTAAAATGATGAAAAATGAATTATTATAGCTATACAGTTCTAGGTTATCCAACAAAATTTTTATTTAAAAAATGAGAAAAACCTCAGTAAGTGATGGTAACTTCTTGAATACAGATATCTTTTTATTCACTTTAAAAATAACTTAAGGGCTTCCCTGGTGGCGCAGTGGTTGAGAGTCCACCTGCCGATGCAGGGGGCACGGGTTCGTGCCCCGGTCCGGGAAGATCCCACATGCCGCGGAGCGGCTAGGCCCGTGAGCCATGGCCGCTGAGCCTGCGCGTCCGGAGCCTGTGCTCCGCAACGGGAGAGGCCACAGCAGTGAGAGGCCTGCATATCGCAAAAAAAAAAAAATAATAGTAATAATAACAACTTAAGTTTATTATTATAAATTAAATTAAGCTAATGTTGCAATACAAAATAAACTTGCTTAGCCCTCTGTAGGTATGTGTATCAGTTAGGGTTCTCCAGAGAAGAAGGATTAGTAGATCTAGATATAGATCTGTCTGTCTATCTGTCATGAGAAATGTATTTATTTTGAGGAACTGCCTCATGCAGTTGTGGGAGCTGACAAGCCCAAAATCCAGAGGGAAGGTCAAAAGTCCAGAAACTCCAGCAGGACTTAATGCTGCAGGCTTGAGGGAGAATATCTTCTTTTCTAGAAAACTCTGCTTTTCCTCTTAAGGCCTTCTAATTTATTGGATGAAGCCTACCCACATTATCAAGGGTAATCTTAAAGTCAACTGATTGTAGATGTTAACCAGGTCTATAAATAGCAGTACCTAAACTAGTGTTTGATAAAATAACTGGGTACTGTAGACTAGCCAAGTTGACACATAAGACTAACCATCATAGTGTGCTAAAATGTAACACCTAAAATCTTTGAAACAATTTTACCTACATGAATAGAGCCTACAGATTTGAACCATGATATTCGATTGTTATTAGGTCTTTTCCAAATGCTGAAACTTTCTGTCTTTGACCTTCTTTGCTCTAATAATCAAAACAAAACAAAACAAAATCCAAGATTGTTACTTCAGTCATTGAATTTGAGTAAGACAGTAACACTGCAGAGAACAAGCAAAATAAATATAGCAGTATATTCAAATATTTAAGCAAGAAGTAAAATAGTATGGATTTGGTTTATTTTTTGGTACTATGATAATCTGGAAAATTTTCAAATGTGTAATGTACTACTACACTGTGGTTTCTAGGATTTAGAGATGTAGAGCAATATACTAATTAAGCAAACTATTTACTTTCTCTCTTCTCTAGAAAGAGAATTCTTTCTAGATTATTTGCTTATCAAAGTAAAATCATTCCAGATATCCCAATATAGTAAATATTATTAAAATGGAGAGGGAATTCCCCAGAAGATAAAATTTATATTATATTGTATGATGATGCTTACATTTTTAATTTGATAAATTTTATAAAAATCAGAGACCGGTTTGATTTCAGTTTAAATCAAAACTGAGCTAGATTTAACTGAAGAAAAATTTAATAAAAATGCCATTTTGACTTTCGGGAGGTTAAAAGCAAAAGAGTTTAGAGTAACTTAAAGGGGAATAAAAGGACAATGAAATTTAGAAGGCCTGAGGGACTGCAGTAAAGCTTAGTTTTTCTCAGAGGTGAGGTAGTAAGATGATGAATTATTCAGCCTACAATCAACTAGCAGTGAGCAACTTGCCATCTGTTTCCCCTTTTTACATTACCATTATTTAACAACACATCTTAAAATGTTTGGAAGCCTAAACTCAGAGTTTTGAGTGTGTACTTTTTCAATTCCCTAATTAGGTTTATTATATTATTTTTATATGATCTGACTTGAGATTCTTTTTTTATTGTACAGTATGTTCTTGCTTCAATTAATACCTTAAACTGAGAAAGCATATACAAATATATACTTTCAATAAGAGGAGAAACCAATCTCTGTTTTCCTTCAGGTGAAAAAATATATACTCTTGAGAAATTTGTAGATTGTTTAGAAAGATTGGCATTAAATTGTGACTTAAAATTGAATTAATTTTTTACTAGCTGAATGCGGAGGTCGTTTTAAAGGAGAATCATCAGGAAGAATCTTATCTCCTGGTTATCCCTTTCCATATGACAATAATCTGCGTTGCATGTGGATGATTGAGGTAGATCCAGGAAACATTGTCAGGTAAATGGATTTTATTATTTCAAAATGACCAGGGAATCTGAATTTCCCTGATCAGCCTCTATATACAATATCAATTAATATCAAGATTTTTCAATGTTTTTTAACCTTGGCAAAGAAAAACATGGTTTTTATACGTTTAAAATATGAAAAGAAAGTATTCATAAGCATGATTTATTGATTTGTGGTCCACAGCAGTAGTTCATACAGCCCCTTAGAGAGAAGCTTTTCAGTTATAAGAGGGCACAGAAGGTGCGAATTTTTCCTACTTGTTGGCGATGCTATACCTTCAGTTCTGCATGACTTAAGATGCTGAGTCCATCATTTTGATAGGTATACAGAGTTGTGCAGATCACTGTCATGAGTTCAGCCTCATGAACATTTATAAGAAATAAGAATAGAAGAGGACCCAGTAACTATTCCCTGTCTTCCCTAGATTTAGGCGTATCTCTGAAGCATTTGCTCTCTTCCCCTTTAACCATGTTAGAGTTCTGTTCCTGCTGAGTTTAGTTAGGTGGCTCACAGTTCTTCACATAATTTCCTCTTAGATGATGGCAGAACCGTAGCCTCCTAAATTAACACCAGTCAGGTTTCCAAGGCGCACCTGCTCTCAGTTCTAGTTTAACGATTATTGTTATGACTAGGGATGAATTAGTAAATGAACACATTCCCCTTGACATATGAGCTAGCTATTGTGTTATCACTCACAAAACAGTGACATTAAGAATTGCTGCTGGGGGCTTCCCTGGTGGCGCAGTGGTTGGGAGTCCGCCTGCCGATGCGGGGGACGCGGGTTCATGCCCCAATACGGGAGGATCCCGCATGCCGCGGAGCGGCTGGGTCCGTGAGCCATGGCCGCAGGGCCTGCGCGTCCGGAGCCTGTGTTCCGCGGCGGGGAGGCCACAGCGGTGGGAGGCCCGCGTATCGCAAAAAAAAAAAAAAAAAGAATTGCTGCTTTATATAAATGGATTTTCAAACAGGCTTATGGGTGATGAAGGCAGTTTTATGGGAAACCAATATTGTCCTTCAAATAACATGCTGCAAGGTGTACTCCATGTATTGTTGGATGCAGTGTGAACTGGTACGTTACTTTTGCAAGGCAATTTGCAGCTACAAATTGAATCGAACCTCAGCCTACTTTTCTTTAAGATAAGTCACGTATTGTTTTATTTTAAATATTAGAAATAGTAAATGTGAAAATACTAAATTCAACACAATTCTGGGATTTTTAAAAATTAAAGAAAAATATTTGATATTAAATTGCAACCCAGATCACATATCACACATGAATGTGGTATGTTTGTGTGTGTGTGTGTGTGTGTGTGTGTGTGTATATAGAGAGAGAGAGAGAGTTGAGCATGTTGATATAATTGGATTTCTAATTTTTGGCATTAGGTGCAAAAAAATCAGACATTAATTTTGTCTAGATTAGACACAAAGCAAAATAGATTTAACATGAAACCTTTCTTTTCCCTTTTTTGTGCATTTTTTTGGGGGTAGACACTTTCACATTAAGGAAGTTCCCTTTTACTCCTAGATTACTGGGTGTGATGATTATGAATGGATACTGAATTTTTAAAATACTTTTTCTGTGTATATTGAGATCTTCATGTGATTGTTTTCCTCCTTATATCTGCCACTGTGGTGAAATGTAATCGTTGATTTTTGAATGTGAACCATTTTTGCATTTGCGGAATAAACCTCATTTGAGTCTGATAAAACAAACAAAAAACTTGAAACAGTGGAAATGACACATACTATGGAATTAGATAACTTGAGTTCAATTCATGACTCTGCCACCCTTTGGGCAATCTTATTTAATCTATCTCAACCCCATTTGCTACATTTGTAAAATTGAGATAAAAATTGTTCCTGCTTCGTTGGGTCATGGTAACAATTAAAGGAAGAAAATCGATGTAATGCATTTTGCACAGTGCCTGGCACATATGAGATCCTCTAAGTGTCACCTGCCATTGCCACAGTTAAAAGTCATGAACACTGAAAAGAATGTACAGATCTTCCTCGGGTTACATCCTGATAAACTCAACGTAAGTTGAAAATATCATAAGTTGAAAATACATATAATATAACTAACCTACTGAACATCATAGCTTAGCCTAGCCTACCTTAAACATGCTCAGAGCACTTACATTAGTCTACAGTAAATCATCTAACACAAAGTCTATTTTATAATAAAGTGTTGAGTATCTCATGTAACTTTATTGAAAACTATAGTGAAAGTGAAAAATGGAATGGTTTTATGGGTATATTATGGTTGTAAATGTATTGGCGGTTTGTCTTTGTGATCTTGTGACTGATGGAGCTGTAGCTCCCTGCCATTGCCCAGCATCGTGAGAGAGTATCATACAGCATATCACAATTGGGAAAAGATCAAAATTCAAAGTACAGATTTTGCTGAATGCATATCTCTTTTGTACCATCTTAGAGCCAAAGAATCCTAAATTGAATCATCATAAGTCAGGGATAGTCTGTATACCTAAAGTTTTTCTAATTTGCAGAGGTGATGTAATAGTACATTTAATCATATTCTAAAAAAAAATTATACTGCTCAAGAAAAATTCATTAAGTTTATATATGCAGTTTACATAATTCATTTTTATCTGATAGAATAAAAGGAATATCTAGTAGAAGCAAGATGAATATTTGTTATATTCTTTATTTAAAACTGAATCCATGTTTAAGATAATCAGAGATATATGGTTCTCCCACAGCCTACAGTTTCTTGCTTTTGATACGGAAGCATCGCATGATATACTCCGAGTTTGGGATGGTCCACCAGAAAATGATATGCTTTTAAAGGAAATTAGTGGTTCTCTTATTCCTGAAGGAATCCACAGCACCCTCAACATAGTAACCATCCAGTTTGACACGGACTTTTATATCAGCAAATCTGGATTTGCAATTCAATTTTCAAGTGAGTTATTTTTTTATTTCTTAAGTAAAAAATAGGAGTGATATTTAAATAGTTCTGTTTACTGCTCAAAACTTTAATTTTAAAATTTTAATGATCTTAAATATTCCTCTTTCTAGTCTTATTATTCATCTGGACTTAAGGTAAAACATAAGAAAAAGAAATACAATTAACTTTTAATTAATTAATTGTTGAGACCTTCTCTCCAATTGTCAAACCAATTTTCCATAAAGACGGTGTTAAAATAATTCAGCAAATGAAATAATTACATTATACAGCTTGTAATTTGAATTTACCATAAAATTATATTTTAAAATGTACAATTTTTGGAGATAAGGAAGGAAATGAATATTTGCCATTAAAAGAGAAGCAACCCTACATTTTTACTAATTTTATTTTTCTTCTGTTAAATATCTTAATTATATATTCACAGGAAGCTTTGACAAAATATTTTAGATCTACTATTAAATTAAAGATTTTCTACAACAATGAAATATCATTCATTATAATTACTATTGTTCATGGCCTTTTTTCTTTTTTTTCTTTTTATGACACTGCTAAGTGGTTAAATATATGCTGTTCTGTAAAACCGATTTTGGTTTAATGGCTGGAGAAAATAAATGAAAACTCAAAAATTTTAGTTGCTATTTTTTCACTCTTATTACCAACACACATTATCTCTTTGAGAAAAATATCTAAGGGATCTTCTAATTGTATAGCCTTAAAAAGTCCTATTAATTGAAACTTACTGAGATTTCCAACATCATCTATGGGAAGAGTGCAAACCGGTATTCTTCAAATGTGCCTTAATTCAAATCCTGTCTTCTTACTAATTGCTGACTTTGGACACCTCACCTCATCACCTGAGTCTGAGTTTTCTAATTCACATAGGAATAATAATGCTCATCTCATAAATAGATTATTAGGATTTAACATGATCACGTGTGCACAGTTCTTAGTATTGAGTAGTAAATACTGCCCAGTGAACCAGTGAACTATTATCGTTATATGAATAAATGTAAAGTTGGAACCCTTTAGAAAAAGCATGAAGGACTTTTTTAATGACTGGCCCGAAAATATACCACTTTAGGTTAACAACTGGTCAATACAAATATATAATTAACTTGACAGACCTTTTGTTCATGGAAGACAGTTGTTTGGCATAATCAACTAAAGTAAATGAATTGTTTTGTTATAAATAAGGCTCATGTGAGAGAGGTGTACATCAGCAGAGTCAGTATCTTTCAATTTGTACCCTTAGTGTATCTTTTGAGACAAAGAAAAAAGGAATGAAAAATAAGAGAATGATTGTGTAATTAATGAACATAAATGGCTTGTAATTCTGAAACACTTATAAATGAAACATTGTTCATATTTATATCTTCTATTTTCTACTGTTTATTTCTTTTTTATTTGAAGTTAGGAACAATTTGTCAGCAAACTGCTTATGATTGCTGTTCAATTTCAGTTATTTATAACGGTAGTTTGGCAACCAACAGCTCTCCTTTCATTTACCTTAAATTAGTAAGGTTTTACACTTACATGGTTATTTGTGATTAAATATCTGAATGCAGTCATGTGAAAAGGTGCTTCAGGCTCTTGTTTGTGAATGCCAAGTACATCTGATTAATAGAAACAGACTGCTTTATATGCATTTCTGGAATTTTTAATTCACATTTGTCTGTGAAATTAGCAATACATTTTTATATTTATTGCATTTGTAGGGCATATTAAAGTTATGGAAACAATATGTATCATACCAGAGTTTTAATAAATCTGCCTCCATAATATTCTTTTAAGATGCATACAAATGTGTACTACTGATCTGCGACTAAAAACCTATTCATTGAAATAAAATTACCTGGAGAGTTCATATATTGTGAATAGCATCAATCAATGAAAGTTAGCCTCTGGGTTGGAGATCTTCTGTAACTTATGCCTATACAGCTTTATAAGTGTTCAGCTTTCAAATGTGAAAATAGTTTTCTCATGAATGAGGTCTTGCTTGGTGCCAAGAACCGTAAGTAGTTTGTATGATCTATTTAATCCTCACAGAAGCCGTATGAGATATGTTGTATCATCCCCATTTACCAAACAGTACACTGAGGTTCAGAAGGTGAGTTAATTTGTTCAAGGTCACACCCTAGCAGATGCCTGCAGCTGTGACTCAAATCCACCTATGTCTGAAAGGAGATTAACACTGTGCCTGGTGCATAGTAAATACTTAGCAGTTATTACTACTCTTTTGCTATCCTTATTTATTTTTTATTAATATTCTAGAGGAAATACAAAGATTTTCATTATATGTTATTAGTTACAATGAAGTTCTACAATTTAATCAGCTTGTCTTTCTGATTATCCTTACAAGAACCACAGCTAAGGTCACACTTCCAAAAAGCAGATGATTTATACAGGTGAAGCTGTGAGAAGGAATAAAGGAAAGGCGGAGTGTGTACATTCCTGCCCCCTCTGGCTAAAGTCATTTTGCCCTATAGGAAGACAGACTAATTTTAAAGTGGAACTTGAAATAAAGAGTTTTATGTAAAGTCATCTAATTGTCAAAGAAAACAACTAATCTTAAAGAGATTATTAAGGTCTGTAGTCCAATAAATCATGACTATGGGTCAAATTTGGCTTGCAGGTCAAAATTTGCCACTTGAGTGTTTTACCTGAATTCCTTTTCCCAAGATAAATCTATCTCATGTTACCCATTTATTCATTTGTTCATTCGTTCATTCTAGGAGAGTCTATTAAAGGACCAGATAGTAAGCATATTTATCTCCAGCTATTTCTCGAGTGCATCTTTCCTTTCACTTAGGCAAATCTTCTTAGTTACATAAACACACACACACACACACACACACACACACACACACACACCCTGTACTGTTTTCTGTCCCTAAAGTTTCTTTTACTTTAAATTTTTTCTAAGTCTTGCTCATTCTTCCAGACTCAGCACCAAGACCTCTCTTTATAAAATATTTTCTGACCTCTGTATAAAACATTTTTAAATGTTTATAAAACCATCTCTTTTTAAAACATCCTCTGACCTCTCTTTATAAGACAAATTCCAGCCCATGCTCTAGGCACTAGCTATATTTTTTTTCCAAATAAAGATGTGAAAACATGGTTTATCATTTCATTGTTCTGAAGATGTTTTAATTATACGAACTTTGCCTCTCTAAATGTCCGTAAAGAGCAAACATTCTATTTAGGGTGATCATGTAATTTATTGTTCAAATCTAAGATAACCTTTGAGAGTAAAAGGGGACACTTAAAAATTAAGCTGGGGCTTCCCTGGTGGCGCAGTGGTTGAGAGTCCGCCTGCCGATGCAGGGGACACGGGTTCATGACCCGTTCCGGGATGATCCCACATGCCGCGGAGCGGCTGGGCCCGAGAGCCATGGCCGCTGAGCCTGCGCGTCCGGAGCCTGTGCTCCGTAGCGGGAGAGGCCACAGCAGGGAGAGGCCCGCGTACCGCAAAAAAAAAAAAAAAAAAAAAAAATTAAGCTGGACAACAGGCGTAAACTAGAACAATAGTAGCCAAATCAGTTTGTATCATTATTTTAATTGTCAGATTTTCATTCTGTTCCCATTCCACCCACCATCACCACCACAGTGCCTGTTCCTTTTTTGAGCAAAGAGCTAAGTGTCAAATAATAACTTAAAAGAGGAATGAGTCAGGAAATAGCAGCAAAACAGTCTTAAGCAACAAAATGCAACCAACGAAATGGATTTCAGTGAACTTGGTGCAAAGTGAATTTAACTGAAGTGTAGGTCACATACCAACTTCATAATCACTGTCAAGCCACTGTCAGCAGCCTCATGCCTTCTATTTCATGATCTAGTCATTCTTTGTAGTCTTTTGCTTTGCCTCTTGGTGTTATATTCTGCAAGACTCTTTTGCTTAATCACAGCTACTTAAGTCTGACATGGCTACCTCATGCTGTCCTGTGTTCTGCCCTTGGTTCTCAGCAGTCAGGCTCTATATATATCTCCTACTTTAATTTGTAATCTGCTTGTCTCATCCCACTTTAGTTCCTCAGCGAGGACATCTTTAAGTATCATGCTGTCATTTGCCCACAGAATAGTTGATTTTGACAGAGCATTTTCTGTGCTCTTCACTCTTTGACATCTCTTTTAAGAATATGCCCCTGCTGGATAATACAAAATACCAAGGGCCATATCTTATACTGTTGAAAATTCTCAAGGAGATGGATTCCTTAGTCATGAGACGTTGATGTCTCCCGGCCTTAAAGGACCGCATGGTGCCCCTGCATTTGTTCCCATCCTCATTATTACTGCCTGCACTGCTGTAGCAGTCGACTAGCCACTCACTTCATTGTCTCTCCAGCCAGACTTTTCTCTACATTTCCACCTGACTGATGTTTTGAAAATATAAATCAGACATCACTCCTCTGTTTAAAATTCTTTTATGGCTACACAGTCATAAGTTCAAAACTGTGGAATTACATTTAAAGCCTCCACAATTTGCACCCAGATTATCTGCCAGCTTCATCTCTCACTATTCAGTTACATACATCTAGTCATCTAACTGCACTGTCCTGAAAAGACATTGACCTTTCACATTTCTGCTTCTTTTGCAAACTCTCTTCCATGTTCCTGGAACACTTAAGTCCACATTCAAAAATCCATAAATTCTTAGTCATTTTCCAAGGCCCAGGTCAAATGATACTTTTAAGTACTAATGAACTCCTAGGCAGAATTAGTCACTCCCATATCTGCAGTGCCCTGGCACTATGTGTGTATTATATTAGAATGGCTGTATATCCTCGTTTGCCCAAGACAGCCCTGGTTTATGCCTATTTTCCTGGCATCCTGACTTGTTTGACATTTGGTCTGTATTTTCCATTTTCAACAAAGTATCATTATTAATAGTTCTGTTAAAATAGCCAAGGTGTATTTATTAGCTATTGTCTTTGATCTCATCTAGTAATGTGTGAGATATATTCCTAGTGCTCAGAGTAATTATAATACATGATTAATTTTGAAAGACAAATACTGATAACACATCTCTATTTTCCAGTCTTTTGTGGATGCCAGGTAACTTACACTTCCCCTTCATGGGTAGCATATAGGGCTCTTGTAGATGGAATGGAAATATTCTCAGATATTAACATCTAACTCATTCTGATCTTAGATGGTATTGGGAGAACTATTTGATACTGTTGCCCTGCCAGCTATTTTGTATGACAGCAAGTTATGTCATAATCTATTCTGTGGCTTGAAAGATACATAAAGCTGTCAGGCCATGAGTTGGCCAAATCACTGAGAAATATGTATTCTTGAAATATCCACAGAAGCAGAGGTTGCACAGATGTGCTGTAGAGCTATAGTCTGAATGTTCTTGTCATGAGTGCTTGTTATTTATTTTATAGGATAAATTAACAATTATTTATTTTATCATACTGTTTTATTATTTTACAATAGACATTTATGGCAGCAGTGGGATAGAAAGTACATTCTGAATATTCATTTCTTAAGAAAGCTTAATTCCACCAAGATTTCTAAAAGAAAGTTCAGCTGAAGGAGGCTGTCAGGAAGACCCAGCAGAGATCAACAAGGATGTCAGACAAACTTATTCTTGCAAAATTTGAAACTAAACCCAAAAAGATAGCAGGAAAGGATCTAGAAGAATTTTTGTTTATTATGATTTGTGAATCAAAGCATTTTAGTACATCCAAAAACACATTTTTTAAAAAGTGGGAAGTTCGGGCTTCCCTGGTGGCGCAGTGGTTGAGAGTCCGCCTGCCGATGCAGGGGACGCGGGTTCATGCCCCGGTCCGGGAAGATCCCACATGCCGCGCGGAGCGGCTGGGCCCGTGAGCCATGGCCGCTGAGCCTGCGCGTCCGGAGCCTGTACTCCTCAACAGGAGAGGCCACAACAGTGAGAGGCCCACATACCGCAAAAAAAAAAAAAAAAAAGTGGGGAGTTCTACATGATCCCATTTCAATTAAACATATTTAGGTGAATTGTAAAAATATTTTTAGAGGGTAAATCACGTACTGATTGGTTATTTTTCTATACAATCAAAAATTAGTAGAGTACAGAATAAAATGAGACTTCCTTGGCTTGTATATTATATTAACATTCTTTTAAGCTACAGAGGGGGCAATTTCATATTCTAAAATATGAAACATAATTAAATGGTGATTTGGAGCCATGATAATACATTAACAACATCTTTGTCATTTTAAAGTACCTGATGTATTAAATTGATTATTATTATGATTATTTTAAAGTACCTATCTACTATAGCTATGTTCTTTTCAGTTGAATTATTTCCTAAATAAAATTTCTCCCTGGTTTTAGATTTATCCCTGGGACCCTGATATCATTGGTATTAATAGACCAATTTTTCCTAATAACTTGTTAACCTCATGTGAAATGGGATATTTTGATTGAGAATGTAGTATATATGATATTAAACATGAGATTTAGACCTAACAGTATATTAATATTTTAAGATATTGATACTTGATATTTTTATTTTATGAACAAATTGCCTATAAATTTTAATATGATAAGTTGTTGGAATACCTGTTTGGATTAACTACATGGTTCTTAGACTTTTATTACTTATGTATTAAGGATTTTATACAAGTTGCTCATAATGTCTGCTAATCATCAAATACAGAGAGTGAAGTAAGTCAGAAAGCGAAAAACAAATACTGTATGCTGACACATATATATGTAATCCAAAAAAAAAAAAACGGTCATGAAGAACCTAGGGGCGGGGTGGGAAAAAAGACTCAGACCTACTAGAGAATGGACTTGAGGACATGGGGGCGGGGAAGGGTAACCTGGGACAAAGTGAGAGAGTGACATGGACATATATACACTACCAAATGTAAAACCGATAGCTAGTGGGAAGCAGCCACATAGCACAGGGAGATCAGCTAGGTGCTATGTGAACAACTAGAGGGGTGGGATAGGGAGGGTGGGAGGGAGGGAGATGCAAGAGGGAGGAGATATGGGGACATATGTATATGTATAACTGATACACTTTGTTATAAAGCGGAAACTAACACACCATTGTAAAGCAATTATACTCCAATAAAGATGTTAAAAAAAACAAAACAGTAACATCTCAATTAAAATAAAAGAAAATCGATGATGAAAATGCAACTTGTACACAATGTATGTTAACATACATGGGGATCATGTGGTGTCATTGACCATGTGAAAACTAGAAGACATAAATCTGTTTAAAAAAAAGCATGACTTTTCATTTAGAACAAATGAAAACTCTACTAATTTCATCACTTTATGTTCTAAATTCTCTTCTGCATATATGAAAAGTGTAAACATGCCAGCTTCCTTAGCAGAAGAACTTCCCAAATAGTTAAGTGAGTCCAATCTTATATGTCACATCAGTAACATTAATCACCTCAAATATTTTAATTCCAGCAAAAGTTTTTATTTTTACCTCCATTTTATGAAGCAGAGTATAGTCTTTGAAAGTTCATTGTGATGAAGATGAAACATCTCATATTATAAATTTAGTTACAATTTTAACATTTCAATAGTTAAATTTACTTAGACTTATTTTATGGTCCAGCATATATTTTTCTAAAAGAACCATGTGCATTTGAAAAGAATGTACACTTGCCATTATTGTGAATTAAATACCAATTAGATACAGTTGGTTGATAGCATTGTGTTTGAAGTGTTCTATATTATTACTGATATTTTGTCTACTTTTTTTTAACCCACTAATGAAAGAGTAGCATTGAAATGCCCAACAGCAATTGTGGATTTGCCTGTTTATTCTTTCTATCTTATCATGTCCTGTCATGTTTGTGTATCATGAAGATCTGTTACTAGGTAAACGTTTAAGTTTGAGATGTTAAGCCTTCTTAATGAGTTGACTGTTTCATTACAATGAAGTAGCTTTCTTTTTCTCTGGGAATTTTCCTTGTCTTGAAGTTTGCATTGTCTGATATGAATATCTTATAATTAGTGTTTGCATGGTATTTCATTTAGCATCCTTTTAACTTGTTTTTATATTTAAAGTAGGTTTCTACTTTAAACAGCACATGATTGAGATACTGCTTGCTTGAGTCTTGTTTTTTTATACAGCCTGAAGATTTCTGCCTTTTAATTGTAGTCTTTATTTTTTTTCATCTTTATTGGAGTATAACTGCTTTACCATGTTGTGTTAGTTTCTGCTGTATAACAAAGTGAATCAGCTATATGTATACATATATCCCCATATCCCCTCCCTCTTGCATCTCCCTCCCACCCTCCCTATTCCACCCCTCTAGGTCATCACAAAGCATGGAGCTGATCTCCCTGTGCTATACAGCAGCTTGCCACACGCTATCTATTTTACATTTGGCAGTGTATATATGTCAGTGCTACTCTCTCACTTTGTCCCAACTTCCCCTTCCCCCGGATTGCAGTCTTTAAATCATTAGACCGTTCACACATAATGTAATTGTTATGGTTTTGTTTGGCTGCCATATTGCTATTTACTTTTATTGGACCCACCTGTGCATTTCCACCATCATTTTCTTCCCCTCTATTAACTTATTGGCTAAACATTTTGGAGGTGGGGGTGTACTTGCTCTAATATTAATAGCATACATCTAGGATCAAAACCTACCATTAACTTCTATTACACACGTCATATGTAATGAAAGAATGAGAGTGTATTTACATTTCCCCCTTCTTTCCTTTCGACTATTGTTTCCATTTATCTTACTTCTATTTATATTAACACCACAATACATTTTTTAAACTTGAAGCAAACAATTATTTTTTAAATATTTTTTAAATGAGACAAAGGTCACATATCAAAATTATAGTGTTAAGGATAAGACTATTTGTTTTGTGATAATAATACAAATATAAATTTTGGTGACACACAACTTCATGGCAAAAACAAAGCTCTTATAAAATTAAGAAACAGATATATACTTAGAATTGGTTGTGGTGTACATGTAATTCATAACTGCAACCAAGCAAATTCTATGCCTCACAATAAAACTGTCATTAAAATTTACAAATATTTTTATATACATCAAAATACTTGAATTACATTTTTTGTGTGTATGACAAAGTAATGCTGATTCAAAAATAAATAAACTTTAGTATGTCAGTACCAGCTTCTGTTTTCGCTACTCATTGTCATTCAGACCTAGAAAAGTTTGCATCTCTGAAGCACTTTTTCATAATCAACCAAAATGCCCTACTATGGTTTTGAAATTTTTGAAAATAAAACCTTTAAATTTGGTTGATTTATATTAAAATCATATGAAAATCTTTAATCAAAATATTCAGTTATTGGCATGTTAAAGATCTTCAGCTTTTGAAAATTTTGGTGAATTATAATTATTGAAAACAAAGTTTGGAAATAGGAAGACATTTAAATGCTATTTTTATGAAAAAATTAAAACACTGTATAAAATTAAAATTTGAAACTATTATTGTCCTGTAGCATGATTTGACTTGTGAAAAGAGAGTATCTTTTGATGAAGTTCTTATTTTTTAATCAGATTGAATTTATATTTTATACTATAATGGAATAAAATTGAGAAAACATACAATTATACAGCTTACAAGTGAACTACTCCAAAAAAATCATAATTTAAGACAACTTGGTAAGTTTTATATTATAAAATTTTTTGTCAAGAAAGGTATCTGAAAAGAAGTAAAAATTTACTATCTGTGAAAATACTTAAGCTGAAATATTTACACATTGTTGTATGAAATAAAATCAATTTGAAACTTTCCTCTATTTTAAAGAATTAGTCCTACCAGATACCTCAATACCTATAAAGAAAAACGTTTCTCAATTAAAAATAGTATGGCCTGGGCTTCCCTGGTGGCACAGTGGATGAGAGTCCGCCTGCCAATGGAGGGGACACGGGTTCGTGCCCCGGTCCGGGAAGATCCCACATGCCGCGGAGCGGCTGGGCCCGCGAGCAATGGCCGCTGAGCCTGCGCGTCCGGAGCCTGTGCTCCGCAACGGGAGAGAGGCCACTACAGCTAGAGGCCTGCGTACCACAAAAAAAAAAAAAAAAAAAAAAATAGTATGGCCTTGTAGAGACCTGTGTTAACATGCCAACAATTTAAAATGTATTAAAAATACCTTTAACAATACCAATAAAAATAAGAATATATTGAAAACCACACACTTAAGAAAAAATAGTAAAATGACATTAAATATGTCTAGGAAACCAATTAGAGAATGTACATTTGTACCACAAATGATCATTTTGCTTATCTTATTTTTAATGTTTAATTAACTCTTATAAAGATGTTTTTGTGTGCACAGACATGGCATTTTAATTTTTTAGAAATTATTTTTAGTAGTTTTTGCATAGATACTTATTTTAAAAAGTTCATCAATGTAATATTATCAATCTGGTAAATGAGTACATATTTTTAATTACATAATTTAAATTACTTTTAGCTTTTTATTTCATGCCCACAATTTTTCACTTTTAATGACAAATGTCACCTGATTTTAATAAACATTTTATTATATTAAAGACATATACACATCTGCTGTCCCTCTTAGACTGTGTTCCTTTGAAGTGCAAGGCTTATCCTATTAATATTTGTTTCACCAGAACTTGGCAGTGTACCTGGTATTTAGTACTTAGTAAATGTTAAATGAATCTGATTGAGTAGGAAATTTTTTAATAATGTAAAATTAAAGGCACACTGGTATTATATACTGTCAGTCAAGACTAATGTAAAACAATATTTATATGTTTTTAATCTTTTTTTGCTCATTAATTCTGGTGATCTCCAAATATTTGAATTCAATTCTGAATTAGACTTCTATATAACCCTTTATAATCCTTGGATATAAAATCAGTTTCCTGTTTAGGTACCTTTGACAGTCTTCAACCTAACATGCCTTTTGATTTCAAAGAAATTAGACCAGTGATTTTATTTTAACTTTTGTCCATGTATTAGAGAACAAGAATCAATGATGGTATGGAGGTGTTGGCTCTTATTACAGTTCATCCCCAGTATAAAACATACTTGGCTTATAGTGGGTGCACAACAATTACCTGGTGAAATAAATGAGTAAATATGATTTTAAAAAGGTATTTCTATATAAAGTACTTGGAATATATTATAACACTAGCTTTGTGGTTTCTTTTGCATTGGCAGCTTTGTTTCCATCCAGGGTTGATAGGAAAATCTCTTGTCATGCTGCTATCTACTTTAACCTGACTTGCCATATCATTAGATGTATCCTTAGAAAGATAATGAAATTCTAAAGATAGCCACGTTACTGAGTAGCTAGCAGAGTGTAGGCCTAATAATGATGTTGAACATTCTTTGTAAAATTGATGGATCTTGTACAAAGCAGGGACTCAGTCAAGGGCAAAATTCTCCAGGGTGAAATCCACCTCTAGGTTACCATCTGCATTTCACATATTTTCCGATTGATTTGATTCTAGATGGGATTTCCTTCCAGGTTAAATATTCCCATTACCCAGCTTGATTTCCTTATAGATAGTGAAGTGGAGAATATCGTGTCATTTCTTAGTCAATACAAAAATATAAGGCAATAAAACTGGAAGAGTGTAAGGCCTTGTGAATACCAAATCTGGACTGTGACCTTGCTGAAGTTTCTTGACATATTGAAAAATAATATACAACAAGTTCTTAGACAAACTACACAGTGAATAGTAAAATCTAGTGGTCTTTAAAGATTTATCTCAGAGTTTATATTTTCATAGAATTATACAATATAATTGTTAGAATAGAACTTTAAGATTATTTTCTAATACTAAATCAGGCAGGTAAAAAATTATTACTATGTCAACTTTACTGATGAGGCAGTTAAAATTCAGGGAACTAATACAACCTGGTCAATGTCCCTTTCTTACAACAGTACAGATTACAGTACAAGTCTTCTGCTTTTGATTTTATCCAACTGTATAGAATCTAAGGTTTTTCTCTTTTGAAAGTTCTTGAGATAAACAACTTTATACCAAAGTGTCTACTTTCTGAATGGAAAGGACACACAAGAACTTATGAGTGATTTAAGTGTATTTATTCTTTGTTGCACAGAGCAATGCCATAAGCAAACTGGACTGTTAATTTGCCCAAGGTCACCAAGATGGTAATTCAGACATTATCTCTGAATTATCATCCATAATATAGTTGAAGCTTGTACATGTGCTAGTTAGGACTGTGAAATATGTATTAGGCGAGGTGCGCATTTCCAATTAAATTATACTCTCAATTAGATGAAACAAATATAAAATGAGAAGTCAGAAGTATATTTACAGTACTGATGAGTTGTAAAAATGGTGAGAACTCAGTCATTTTCTGTAGTATTTAGTGCTATCAGTATTCTGAAAACAGCCTCAGGTTATCCAGATAGATTAATTAAAACAAATTAAAATGTAATATAAATGTTGTTACTGCAGTCTAGGAATAAATATTTCCCAGTGTCAAACAAATGCTAAATTATAAACAAACCTTAAGCATACATTGAAATGACTAGTTGTAATTTTGTTCATTCATTCATCCATTCATTCATTTCACACACTTTTTTAATAAAAAAATTTATTAAGCACTGGCTTCTTATTGCTGAGCAGGCTTCTCTTGTTGCGGAGCACATGCTCTAGGCTCAAGGGCTTCAGTAGTTGTGGCACATGGGCTGAATAGTTCTGGCTCTCGGGCTCTAGAGCACAGGCTCAGTAGCTGGGGTGCATGGGCTTAGTTGCTCCGTGGCATGTGGGATCTTCCTGGACCAGGGCTCAAACTGGTGTCTCCTGCACTGGCAGGCGGGTTCTTAACCACTGTGCCACCAGGACGGTCCCCCACACATATTACTTGAACTTTTTTTTTTTCATTGAAGTATAGTTGATTTACAGTGTTGTGCCAGTCTCTGCTGTACAGCAAAGTGACTCTGTTACACACATATAGACATTCTTTTTTATATATTATTTTCCATTATAGCCTATCACAGGATATTGAATGTAGTCCCCTATGCTGTACAGTAGGACTTTGTTGTTTATCCTTGATGAACTATTTTTAACTATTGTGAAAGATTCTCTTCAATGTCTTACATATAAGGGCAGTTTATTCCTAGGGTATAGCAATGCTTGATTTGATAAGATCCCATGTTGCTTAACAATAAATGCAGTAACTCTTTCAGTGGATTTAGACTATTGGTGAAGATTAAAAGCATTGTAAAAACAATTCCTAAGGAAAGCTAATGTAAACTTTCTTAACTTGAGCATAAACTCTTTTTTTAATTTACATACACTTATATATAATTAGCATGTTAATAACATATCTTGAAAAATTATTTTTACTGTATACGATAAGTAGTTATAAAATGGTATTGCTTTTACATATCTATTTTTTTCACACCCTGAGTCATGAGAATTTTTAAGAAAAAACTATTATGGATACAAGTGGTTTTTGGTGGAATACAAACAGTTCAATTTTAAAGGAAAAGTTAGTCATTACAAATTTATTTCTGACCTATTATAATAACCAGATATAAAAATTCATTTTGTTAGAAGTAAATGCTACCATACAGATTAAAATCACTTGCATAAAAAATAAAGTAAAAATTACAAGATTTTGTATGTTTGCAAATGTTCAGTTTATTTCTTATGTCAGAATTTTACATTCTATGGTGAATTTATTTCTAACAAAAGTATTTGTATCTGGGTATTATATTAAATTAGAAATAAATTTGCAATGAGAAATTTTTACTTTCAAATGGAACAATATTTATTTGATTTTATTGATATCAGTAGCATAGGAAAAAATTTTATTCACAGGTGAAATTTAATATTTTTTACATTTTTATTTACAAAAATTTGAAAATTAAAAGATTTTATAATTTTGCAAGTGTTTTGGACATGGTAAGCTGAGAGGCCTATTAGATATACAAGAAGTTAAATAGGCAGTTGAATAGAATGGTCTGAAGCTCAGGAAAGACATTAAGACTGAATATATAAATTTGGGAAGCATTAAACTAAAAACAGCATTTAAAACCATGGGATAAGGTGAAGTTATCCAAAGAGAAGTTGTAGAAATACGGGAGCAGAACCATTAAGAACTAATCCCTGAGGTACTGCAGCTCTCAGTCATTGGGTTAACAAGGCAGGGATAGCAAAAGATACCAAAAAGAGCAGCAAATAAGCCAGAAAAGAGAACTAGCAGTCTGATGACTGAGAAGCCAAGAAAAAAAGTGCTGTGACAAATGTTGCTAAGATTTTTCTGAAAAAAGAAGGCACTAAGTTATCATTGAATTTGGCAGGCTAGATTTAACAAGGACAGTTTAGTGAATATGTCTGATGAATGGCAGATGAAACTGGAGACAGTTGTACAGATAACTCCCTCAGGACAGATGTTTAATAGGTTTCCTACTAAAGAAAGGAGGGAAATGAGAAAAATAGTTAGAAGAGAATGGGAATGTAATGAGGATTTTGGTTGTTTATTTAAGATGGAAGTTGTAAGCCACATTTGTATGTTTTTGAGAATGACCCAGTACAAAAGGAAAACGTAGTGATTCAGAAGAGATGAGAAATATTCAGGAATGAAGTCCTTGAGAAATAGAAAGGTTTTAATACCAGCAGGACAAGAACTAGGGTTAGCCTTACATAGAGCAAGGGCACCTTCTTCACTGCTACGGGAGAGGAAGTAGAGAATATGGATGCAGACGCCAGAGATTTGGTGAGGGTGCGCCTATCTTATTGCTTCTACTCTCTTAAAGAAATGTAAGGAAGGAAATCAGAAAAAAAGAGACGACAGGAAGAACAAGAATGAGAAAAACAATTGGAGGGGAAATGTTCTTGTTACTGTAATTACTTAATACCATTTGACACATGTATGGCTAAATTTGGCATATATCAGGTTAAATTTTATTTTTATTACTTCTAGTAATACCCGCAAAATAACCTTGAGTCTTTCTTTTCTGCTTCCCTTTATGGTGAAATATCAGGAGCAAGAAAATGTTTGTGTGTAATGAAGGGTTATAAACTTCTTGCCTTTCTGTTTCAATGTAAGTCTAACTTTTTTGCCCAATTCTTTTGTTAATAAACAACTGTCAGAGTTCCATTAGTAGGGCATGGCTTTTTATTGTTTTATCTGGTAATGGGATAGGTTTGTGCTAGACAGTATACCCTCATGGCAAAGAGCCCTGCTGTTTCTTGACTCAAATTCCAACTCTACTAAGAGCAAACATTTAATATCATGGAGACTTATTTTACCCATTTAAAATAGGGATAATAATACTTCATAACGATTTGTCGATTTGTGTTTTAGCCTAAGAGTATAAACTTAGCTTCTAGTTAAGTGTTTTGCACAATGTATGCTCTCAATACAGACAATAATAGTAATCATCATTATTTTATTGGTATCTATTCTGATTGCCCTTCACCTTGAACAACTACATCTCTTTCTTAGATACACAGATTTATTTCAGTTTGACAAAATATACACCAATGGAATCCTGTGAATAAGACTGTATTGTTAATATCTGTGAATTTTTTTTAAGTAAGAAATTAATACATTTAAAGCTAAGTGTTATAAACATGTAGGTTTTTGGACTATTCCAATCAGAATGATAGGCAGGTAGGTAGCTGCTCTTCTGATTTTAAAATGACAATAAAGATTAATAACATATTTTAGAAATTTCAATTGAAGTCATTATTTCACTTGAGCTTTATACTACAATTCACACTTTCAGCACTTTTTTTTTGCAAACACTCTATCACTTTTATTTAAGAAATGTCCCTCGGTAATGGTCTCATGTCTGCACAGGACACTTCATCCACTTTAAGTAACTATGTGATGTTGGTCAGGCTTCTTATCTTTTTTTAGCCTCAATCTTCTCATTGGGAAAATATGGATACTAATAGTACCCAGACTTCTTCTGAATCAAATGAGATATAGATCATAGTACAAGTGTTTGAAAGACAGTAAGTGTCCAATAAATATTACATAATGACAATATTAACTAGTCACATACTCTTCTATTTATATACCTTTTCCCTGTGACTATTATCATTTTTACTGAATAATCAGCTGTGAAACAGACTAACCAGCTGATAATTCCTATTCTAGACTAACCAAAATGTAAATGGCCATTTCTTTTTTTTTTGGGGGGGCAAGGAAGGGAAGTCATCTTTCATAGTCAATTTCATTAGGTTTTGAAAACTAAATCCAAGATATATTTGGATAGGATAGCATATAAGCCTATTATATACACTTTCTAGAATGTTCCTTTCATGATATCATTGCAGGTGAGATAACAAGTTTGTTAAGACCCTTTATCTTTGTTGGAATTTATGCTTACTTTACATATCTATGTTAAGAAAAATCAGGAATAAATGACAAACTTAAACCTAATAGAACAAATACAGATATTCATTTCATCAATTAAATTTGAAGTAATTTGGACTTAAAAAACTGAGATAATAGGGCTTCCCTGGTGGTGCAGTGGTTGAGAGTCCGCCTGCTGATGCAGGGGACGCGGATTCGTGCCCCGGTCCGGGAAGGTCCCACATGCCGTGGAGTGGCTGGGGCCGTGAGCCATGGCCTCTGAGCCTGTGCATCCGGAGCCTGTGCTCCAAAACGCGAGAGGCCACAACAATGACAGGCCTGCGTACCGCAAAAAACAAAAACAAAAAACTGTGATAATAAATAGAACTTACCTATCTTAATACACTGGTGGCAGGTATATTATTTTCTAATATATACTTTTAAAATTTTTATATCTTTAAAATAGTTGATAAATTAAAATACTTAATTGCAAAAAAGTCCTCATTCTATAGAAACACCCTGTATATTATTCCACAGTAGAAGAGAATAGAGAGGAACAAACATCTACTTAAATATATATATATATATATATATATATATAACAACAGTAATAAAATGCAAATAAGAATTATATATCTTGAGAATTGTATGTTCCACAAAATTAAACAAATGTCAAATAAAAATTCTTAATCTATTTTTACATATGTGACTAATACTTCTTGAGTTCTAATATTATATAATTGTTTTTAAATCGTGCTAATTTTGTGAGATTATTTCAGTCCTAATTTCCAAGGAGATACAGAATGACTTTTTAAATGTTTAGTTATTTTCTTCAATGGCTATAGTTTCTATTTAATACAGAAAAGAAGAATGACCGATGCCAAAATTAATGTAATTTTGTCTACCCACAAACACAGTGTATAATCAGTATAGAGATTAAACTTTGAATAAGTAAAGAAAATAAGACAATAGCATTCACAGCAAGTAATTCTTTCTGTGTGTATTTAACTAATTGCTTTCAGAACTCAAGTAATTGCAAGAAAAAATTTATTTGGTCTTTCACTAAACCCCATCATTCTCTATTGTATTTTAAAATCTTACTTGTAATTTATTTATTAGTTGAGAGAAGAAGGAAGACTACAATTTTGCCACCTCTCTTCCTTCAAGTCAACCAGACCCAAAGGCAAATGAATATTTTTACATATTATATATTAGCTATCATATTGAAGCCTTTATATTTTAGCTACTAGGTTCCACTTTAAATCTTTAAGCACAGTGACTCTGACAATAAGGCCAAAACATCTTTTTTCCCTCAAACTCTGGTAAGACATGGTTATACCAGCTGCTTTCATTTCAGTGTTTTTGTAACATTGTTATATGTACGTTTTTACTTTGAGAATGTTCATATTAAGCTTCAAGCTTTTTGCAGAGTCCAGCACATAGGAAGCCTCTACAACAATAACAAAAACAACAACAAAAGAATATTTTTCATAATCTGTATATCATTCTACTTTTCAGCTTGAAAGCTGTAGCACATTTTACCTTTATATCACTCCTTTCCAATTAAAACATCCTAAGTGTAAATCTTGTATGTAGGACATCCAGCTCCACTTTTGTATTGTAAAACCAATTCATAGATCAGTTTTAGTGTTGGTGGAAACCATTCCAGAGCAATTCAAGAAAAGCTTAATGACTGACTTTATCACAAAAGCATTTACAAAAAAAAAAAAAGTCTATCAATATTGAAAGATTATAATTGCCAGACCCTGTAATGCCTGATGGATGTTCTGATAAGGAACACTGATAGGTATTACAGAACAAATCCAATTGGAAATTGGAACCAAGCCCCTACCCCACTTCCCTCAATATTCTCCAATATGAGTCTGATTGTTATTCTATTAACAACTAAAAATAACTCTCTCAAAAATAACTCAAATGAAAGAAGATTGAATATTTTTAAAATGGACACATTTATGTGCACTGTAGCTTTTCTATTTATGGGTATAATCTCTGTACTTTTTATCATTTCTTAATGGGGTTTATTATATTTAACTGAGAAAGAAAATGTATCTCTAGGACAGTTAACAGGTAGAAGAGGACAGTCTAGTGTAACATTTAAGGGTTTGGCTTCTGAAATCATACTGACTGGGGTTCAAACCTTGGTTCTGCGTTCTTTAGTTTTTGTAATATTGAACAGGTTACTTAATCTTCCTAAACTTTAGTTTTCTCACCTCTAAAATAAAAACAATAATGGCACTTGACCCATTGGGTTGCTAGGAGAATTAAAGGAATTATACACGTAACGTCTTCATCCTTGGCCATTGCTCAGAAGCACTAGTTTGTCAGTAAAATGAAGCAAAACTGTTAGGATTTCTCATGATGTGTATAATGATACATAGATTTAATTTAAGTGGTCGGTAAAATAACATTTGCAGTCTACATCTTGTAACCCTTTTTAAAAAGTAACCCTTTAGAAATTAACGCTTTTAAAAATAACCTTTTAGAGTCATGTACCACAATGTTCGTTGCAGTTGTATTTACAATAGCCAGGACATGGAAGCAACCTAAGTGTCCATCGACAGATGAATGGATAAAGAAGATGTGGCACATATATGCAATGGAATATTACTCAGCCATAAAAAGAAATGAAATTGGGTTGTTTGTAGTGAGGTTGATGGACCTAGAGTCTGTCATACAGTGAAGTGAGTCAGAAAGAGAAAAATAAATACCATATGTTAACACATATATATGGAATCCAAAAAAAAAAAGAAAAGGTTCTGAAGAACCTAGGGGCAGGACAGGAATAAAGATGCAGACATTGAGAATGGACTTGAGGACATGGGGAGGGGGAAGGGTAAGCTGGGGCGAAGTGAGAGAGTGGCATGGACTTATAAATACTACCAAATGTAAAATAGATAGCCAGTGGGAAGCAGCTGCATAGTACAGGGAGATCAGCTCGGTGCTTTGTGACCACCTAGAGGAGTGGGACAGGGAAGGTGGGAGGGAGATGCAAGAGGGAGGAGATATGGGGAGATATGTATACATATAGCTGGTTCACTTTGTTATACAGCAGAAAGTAACACAACATTGTAAAGCAATTATGCTCCAATAAAGATGTTAAAAACTTAAAATAAAAATATCCTTATTTTACCCTTTCTGAAAAGATATATAAAACAATTTGCAGTCTGTTCAGTTTTTGTGTGTATATATATATGTGATTATATATAATATCACTTTTTTGTTGTTGCTGCTTTTATGCAGTCTCAGACTTAACATACCACCAACATTAGTTGTTTTTTTTTTTCAGTTTTTTAATTGATATGGTCCTCTTGATTCCCAAACGACTTTGAGAGTCAGAACATTATATTTGTGTGTAGATTCTCTGGTTTCATTGCTGTGTATGAGTATTAGGGAGATGAGCTATCAATACAAAAAGTACACCTGGTAGATTGTAACAAATTGTTTGGTATATTGGTGAACCTATCTATCTGTATCTACCTACCTACCTTTGTACCTGTTTACTTACCTACTAGGGATGTATACAACAGAATCTGTTTGTAGGTGCCACCGCTATGCAGTTTGAACAATTTGAAGTCTGTTCAGTTTTATGTCTGCCTATTTCTTCTTTGTATTCCTAGCACCTAGCACAGTGTCTGGAATATATTAAGTTAGTAAATGAATGAATGAGTGAATACCAGTTATGTGTCTATAATCCAGCCATTTGTGTAGTTACTTTAATATGCAGTTTAAAAAATAATTTGTACAAGGGCTGAATCCTATGTTTATGAATATAGTTTAATAAGTAGCTTAAATGAAAAATTTAATAGCTTTTTTGTCTTGATACTTAATTATCATACGCTTTAGGGTAAATCTGCTTTGTGGTAATTCAAAGTAATATCTTGTTCCATTAACCTGAATAATTGTAGTTAATTACACTATTATATGTGCCCTATACTGTATATAGAAGAACAGTTGCTTTCCTGTGGTCCCATACTCTTCTCTAATGATTTTTTAAACTTTTTGAAATTTTTAAATAATTTTAGATTTATATGCAATTGTAAGAAATAATAGAGATCCTGTATACCCTTTACCCAATTTCCTCCAATGATGATTTCTTGGATAACTATAGCACAACATCACAAGCAGAAAATTGACATTGATAACAATCCATGAACCTTATTCAGATTTCATTAGTTTTATATATGCTCATTTTTGTGTGTATGTTTATTTTGTATATAGTTTTATGTAGATTTGATCACCACCACCAGAGGTAAACCACAGTACAGTTCCATCACAAAGATCCTTCTACTTACTGTTTTATAGTCCTGGTCATCTCCTTCCATCCCCTCCCCCTACAGTTCTTGGTAACCAGTAATCTGTTTTCCAACTTCATAATTTTGTCAGTTCAAGAGTGTTACATAAATAGAGGCAAACAGTATAAAACATTTTGCTATTGCATTTTTTTTACTCATCATAATTGCCTTCAGATTCATTCAAGCTGTCTTGTATATCATCATTCCCTTTTTATTACTGACCAGTATACCATGGTATGAATTTAGTTTAATTATTCACCTGTTGAAGGTGGTTTGTTCCTAGTTTTTAGTTATTACAAATAAAACTCCTGTGAACATCCACATTCAGGTTTTTATTTCTCTGTAATAAATGGGCAAGAGTACAATTACTGGGTTATGGTAAGCACATTTATTTTTGCAAGAAAGTGCCATCTTCTTTCCACAGCGGCTGTACCATTTTACATTTCTACCAGCAATGGGTAAGTAATTCAGTTTTTTGCAGAATCTTGCCAGCATTTGGTGTTACTATATTTTTTATTTTAGCTGATCTGATAGGTATGTAGTAATATCTCATTGTGGTTTTAAATTTCATTTCCTTAATGGCTAATAATATTGAACACTTTTTGATGTGCCATCTGGTATCCTCTTTATTGAAATGTTTTTTACCCATTTTCTAGTTGGATTTTTTTCTTTCTTTTTTTTTCACAGTTGAGTTTTAAGAATTCTTTATATATTCCAGATACAAGTCCTTTGTGGAATATAGCCCATGCAAATATGTTCTTCCGGTCTGCAGCTGTCTTTTCATCCTCTTCACAGTGTCTTTCACGTAGTATCAAAAAACAGATTTTGAGTAAATTTATTATTTAGCTACTAAAATGCCATGTCCCTGCTTGAAGCAATTTAATACATAAATTATTTACCAAAAACAATTAAAAAGTATTTATTGTGCAGGTATTTAAAAATTAGCCCAAGTATTTTTAAATTGAAGTACAGTTGATTTACAATATTATATTAATTCCCGGTGTACAGCATAGTGATTCATAGATAGTTTTTACAGATTATATACTCCATTAAAAAAGCAACAAGGAGATATTGTATAGCACAGGGAATTATGGCCCAAGCATTACGCACAGGCTCAGTGGCCATGGTTCACAGGCCCCGCCGATCCGCAGCATGTGGGATCTTCCCGGACCGGGGCACGAACCCACGTCCCCTGCATTGGCAGGCAGATTCCCAACCACTGCGCCACCAGGAAAGCCCAACCCCAAGCATTTTTTAAGTTAATTTTCTAAGAGCACATAGATATGTGGAAGCTTCTCAAATATAAGATCTGGAACTTTGAAGGTGATTTTGGATAGCATCAAAACTAAAGGTTTGTTTCTCTCTTTTCATAGGTTCTGTTGCCACTGCATGTCGTGACCCAGGGGTTCCCATGAATGGGACTCGAAATGGAGATGGACGAGAACCTGGGGACACTGTTGTTTTTCAATGTGACCCAGGATATGAGCTTCAAGGAGAGGAAAGAATAACCTGCATTCAGGTAGAAAATCGATACTTCTGGCAGCCCAGCCCACCAATTTGTATAGGTATGAATTTAGAATAATTAAAATTTTATACAGGTGTAAAACAATGGTTAAAAACTGGTTTCAGTGTTTTAATTAAGAACAGTATTCTGGAATAGGTTATATGGGAGTATAAGATTTCAGAGGTCTATGATGCTCCAAAAATGCACAAAATTATAAATCATTGTTATTTTTCCCCTGAGGAGAGGGCCTATAATTTTATTAGATTCTCAGTGGCTCTAACACTCTAAAAAAAAAAAAAAAAACAGTAAAGAATCAAAGTTCTTCAAATGTACGTACACCAAGGGGGGAAAGTGGCAGGGTGGATGGTGGTGGTGGGTTGAATTGGGAGATTGGGATTGACATATATACACTAATATGTATAAAATAGATAACTAATAAGAACCTGCTGTATAAAAAAATAAATAAAATAAAATTCCAAAGAAAAAATAGAATCAAAGTTCTTGAAAAATCTTCATCTTCCCTTTCTACTATACAAATGTAGTAATTCACTACTTTTAAAATTTAAAGAGTGGATTCAGACTCTATTTAAAATGGGCCAGGTTGCTCTTGCCTCAATAATGGTTATTCCTTCTAAGAAAGAAAATTTTATCAGAACTTATGTTTGAGTTTCAAAGCTTTGACTTTCCCTTCAATCCATGTATTCCAAATGAATTATCAGTTTTTATTTTGATGATCTAAGGATTTGCAACCACTTGGTTCATACTTCCAACTCTCTGCCTTTTGAATCCATGGTCTATTCTTGAATCTACAAGTTTAACTCTAGCAATTAAGATACATATTATTTCCCTACTGGGTCTGAGAAAAAGTTAGAGAGATATACCACCTTTGGAATAAAAATAGTGAGAAAACTTGCTATATAATCTTAAAAAAAATTTTCGTTATTAAGGTTCTTAAATTCAGCTAGTTTAATCTCAAAACTTGAGCTCAAGTGTTTTAAAATTGGCATCATCTAGAATGTATAATACAGTTTGCCCAAAGTACGTTATGTGTACTCAAAATTTTATTTATCATATTCTTTCCCTTACTACACTGCAAGCACCTTGGGAGAAGATTCCATATCTTGTTCAGTGTATTTCTTATAGCATGCAAATTTAGCACTTTTAGGAGAGAAAGCCTTATTTTGTTCACTTTATGTCTAACTCATAAATACATTTTCAATAATCATTTCCCCACTGGGAAAATGATAATTTTTCCTATTATCACATGATAATAGGAAAAGAGTGTTTAGTACCTCAGTCAGAAGTGAACAAATCAAGCACTCAGTTATTCAGATTTACTTTACCCCATTTTATGCTTCTTATGCAAGAGCTGCAAACTCAAATTCATTAGTGTGTCCTATGTGTTGATCTAGGCATTGAGGATTTAGCAGTACAATAAGACAGAAGAGTTCCCTGTTTTTGTGAACTTCTCTAGTAAAGTGAAAACTAAAAAATCTGAATTCATATCACATCTTTTGTATTTTATTTGTTGGAATTTTAAAAAACACAATACACAGAACAAAACACATCTAAAGGCTCAAACCAGGCAGGGAGTAGACAGATAGTTGTAGACTTCTGTAGAAAATGGAGCAGATGATAAGGAAAAGGCTTATTAAAGGGACATAAAAAAAAGCACAAAATAAGGGCATACATTGAGCCAGTTCAGATTTAGCCATATTTTCCTTTACAGTTTATTTCCATTTATACCTATGTTGCTCTCTATGTACCACTGCAAGATTCTAAATCATCAAACATCGATTAATTTACATTTACTATAAATACACTCATAAAAGCAGAGGAAAAAATACAGAGAAAACAATATTTTCAAAGGAAAAGGGACTGAAACAATGAAGTTTTCATTTGTTTACCAGACAGTTAACCTAAAAAAATGCCAATTAAACTAAAATGCCACATTCAAATTAATTGGAATTTGACTGAATATCTTGTAAAGAGAATCTTTGTGTAAAGAGGAAATGACAGAATTCCACAGACTTACTGTGGAACTTCTTGTTTATTGTGATTCTTAGACCTATTAAACGGGTGTTATTTATTAGAATTACTAGAAAGGTTATATTATGTCAAATGTTGTCATGTAGAGAATTCTGAAACATTTAACAGCTTTACACTGAAATGCTAGAAAACACGAAAATCCAAAAGGTTAAAAGAGTAAAGAATTTTGAGATAGGCTGTTATAAAATTCCATTTGTAGACAAGACTTTAGCCAGCAAGTCATAATTCTAGAAAATAAAAGTTAAACACCAAATTTTACTTTAATTAAGCAGGTTGTGGGAATTTTTTGTAAGGACAGTGGTGTTGTGTATAATTTTTTGGTAGGAAAAGATTGCTTAAGGAGAGGGTATGCATTAGAGTTTCTCTGAGGAAGATAGTAACCTTAAAAAAAAAAAGTCTGAAAAATTGCTAAGCTGCAGAAAACTTGACCTCTGAAACTTATGAGAAAGAACTCCATGATTGGAAATACTATGCCAAAGATTAAACCCTGAACTTTTTAGAAACTTCATAAGTTTATGTCTCAGACCCTGGAGCATAAAGCATTTTGCTTGCATGTAGAAGTAGTCAACCTTATAGCAAACACCAAGCAGAAGGACAGTCATTTTTAAGGGAGTTAATAGAATTCATTCTAACAGAATTGACAGTGTGAAGATTACTTTGACATTGCCAGAGGGAAAGTAACAGCACTCAATATGAAGGTAAATAACAAAGACATTAGTATGGGTGGGCTGCTAAGACAGTAGACACAAAACTGAATAGGGGAGAAAAATTAAGATTGTAAAATCATTATCAATAGTTGCCTGTATAACTGTCTCATAAGAAATTACACGCAGAACAAATCATAAATGTGTCAGAACTCTATGGAACCTAACTAAAAATTTAATTCACAAATATATTTGATTTAAAGAGAATCTTACTTTGGATGCTTTATGATTAGATGCATAAAAGTAAAAGATGTATTTTCCAAATGGGATTTAAAGTTTAATATATTAAATGCAGAGAGAGTTTGCCTTACTACTGAGTTGTTTGGGATACACAAATGTTAGATAATGTCTCAGCTTGTCTCAATGGCTTTTATAGATTTTCAAAATCTACTACAGTTATGAAATTTATCTGGAAAACCTCAATAAATAATTTTAATAATAGAATCAAAAGAATTTTAAAGGATCTTATGCTCCAATAATAGTATAATCACAAAATATATCCAGTAAGATACTTAAAAATATGTGTAATGGATTTTCCTATATCTTTTATGATAAAGGATATACACATATAAACGTATATGTGGATGTGTTCATGTGTATAAAATTGCTAGCGATAAAAAAGACCAAAGTTTCCTGTGAAAAATGAGGAGAACTGAAACAAACAAATAAAATTGCCCCCATGATCCCCCAAAGTACAAATGATACCACTTCCTTAGAATGTGAAAAAAAACACAAAAAACATTCCTGCCTTTTGTGCATATATACATATATATATACACATATGTAACTGCATTTGCTATTACACATATTTTTCTAACATTTTTCAAATTCACATAGATTTTTAAAGTTCCAAAGATAAAATGTGTCATTATTTTAATCAAAACATATAGCTTTTATCAAAACAAATTATTATTTTTATCAAAACAAATTAGATTGCCATTCAGACTTATTCATCTTTAATCTTCACAATCAATACAAGGAGCCAATAGCAATTCAACAAACATTTATGGAATGTGTAGTATGTGCTAAATCTCACATAGAAAATAACATATAAAACAGTCTTTAGCTTGTAGATTAGTGATGAATGCAGATACCTGAACGGAATATTTAAATAAAATATGGTAAGGGAAATGACGGAGATAGGCACAGGTTGCTATGGATACTAGAGTGTGTTGGAGAGAGCTGAAGCAGAGTCCAGGCTGAGAATTTCTAGGAAAACTCCCTGGAGGCAGTGATGAATCTTGAGACCTAAGTAAAAGTTATATAGAGGTAGAAGGGAAGACATGTCAGGAAAAACAAATAGGATGCATAAAGGCATGTAAATACAAGGAACAAGCAAATGATAGTTTTGAGTGTAAATTATGTGTCTAGATTTGTGGTTGATGCAATTGGAAAGGTTGCAGGGGTCAAGACATGAAAGCTATACTGGAGTCGGGACATTATCTTTTAGGCAATGTGTAATAACTGCAGAACTTTATGCATGGACATAGTATGATTAGATGTTTTCACTGGGAAGATGAAATGGAGGAAAGGAGATTATACTAGAGGCATGGGAAACAAAAAATATTGCAATAATTCTGGAGGCATGTAAGAGTCAGATCTAGAAATGTGGTATTAGAAAAGGAAAGGAGATAGATTGAAAAATATCTATGAGGAACTGAGGTAGGGTCTTGGTAGTGCTTCTTGATAGACTGGAGTCAAGGGTGCAATAAAGAAAAGGGAAGAATCTTAGGCCTCTAGCTTGGGAATATATGTGGTTGGATGATAGTGCTAACCAAACAACCTAGGAATACAGGAGAAATTTGAGTTGAGGTTTGGATATGTTGGATATTCTGTGTTGATGTACCCACAGTGATCAGGTAGAGATAGCCAGTAAGCACTTGAGCATATGGTTTAGAATTAAGCAGAGAAATCTGTTGGAGATGATAGGAAAAAGGGGTTATCAGTATGTAAGTGGAAGATAAACTCACAATTCGGACATGATCAACAAGGAAAAATGTAATAGAGTGAAAATTAGAGACGATTAGGCAAGGAATTCAGGAGAATACCAAAATTATAAGATGAAGTAAAAGAAGTGCTTGCCAATAAAACAGAGATCTGTACAAAGACATCAGAAGAAAATTAGAAGTGGAGTTCCAAAAACGAGGAGAGTGAATTTACGGTGAAAGTCAACAGATAAGGATGACTGCAGATATGAAGAGAAAGATAAAGGCAAAAATACCCTCCTATATTAGTCAATACAAAAGTCATTTGAGGATGAGCTAGGGAGTGTTATGTGTGGGAGGCTCGGAGGCTAAGGGAAATAGCAATGGCTGGAGAGAGCAGGAGAGGTGGGAAGGACCACATAAAGACATCTAGAGTCCCTAAGCAACAAAAAGGTTGTTGTCTCTCTAAATATAATTTCAAATAAAAAAAAAATTCTAAGCCTGAGATAAGTTTTCTCAGGGTGAATACTTTGGTACTTGTCTTCAAGATACAACATAAGAAACTATTTTTTCCCAGTGACCTGCTTTGCTAATCATGTTAGTCTGCCTACAGGTACATATAGTACATAGGTGATGAAAGAGAGAATGAGATTAGACTTCCTTTTCAAAAGGTGTAGTTGTAAAATAAAAAACAACTTCAAAATAGTGAAGAGAGACTTTTATTAACAAGGAATTATTGTACAATTTTACTTTTGTAGTGTATGGAAATATCAAATCACTATGTTATACACCGAAAACTAGCAGTGTTATAGGTCAATTATAATTCAAAAACAAACAAACTCATAGAAAAAGAGATCATATTTTTGGTTACCAGAGTCAGGGGGTCGGGGAGAGCTAATTGGATGAAATTGGTTCAAAAGCACAAACTTCCTGTTTCAAGATTGATAAGTACTGCGAATGTAACATACAACGTGATATGTGATGCTGCTGTATGTTATCTATGAAAGTTGTTAAGAGAGCAAACCTTAAGAGTTCTCATCACAAGGAATTTTTTAAAATTTTTTCTTTAATTTTGTAACTATATGATAAGACAGACGTTTACCAAACTCATGATGGTGATCATTTAAAAACTAAAAATGATTTTTGTAGTGTGTGGGTAGTGGTACTACTATGATAGGGAGAGCAATGTGATGGTGAGATCTTCCAGCACCTGAAGAATTCGGAAAAGGGGATTTTTCTTTTATAGAGAGGAGTGCACAAGGCTGGAAAGAACCAGGTGTGGGGAAGTGAAATGAAAGAGTGGCCCGGAATGCTGTACTCTGAGTCCAGCCTATCCTCAGGAGGGGTTGTGTGCCCACTCAAGGCTGAGGGAGAGCCAGAGCTCAAGGACCTAGAGAAAGGAGAGAAGCTTGACCAAAGTGTGGTTACAAGCCGTTTATTATGATTGATCAGCGAGATCAAGCAATTCAACTAATCATTTGAGTCAAAGAATGGGAATTTGCAGGGTCTATGTCTGGTCTTGTCATAGGAAAATGAGGGGGCTTATTTAAAGGATTTTATCAAAGACCTGATAAGTGAATCTTATCTGAGTCAGATGGTGAAGGGTGGTTCTTCAGTGAACCCATATAACCAAACACTAAAGGGTGAGGGGATTTCTTAACCATCAGGTAAAATTCAACATTTTCAGTTGAAGAAAAGGTGAAAGGAAATAGGCTAGAGGAAACTTTGTTTTAGTTTTTGGATGAAAGAGGCTTGAACACCTGTGGACAAAGGGGAAGAAACCAGAGAGAATAAAGGAGACAAATGAACACAGGTTCTGGAGAAGGAAGAGAGATTGTGTGATTGAGTCGAGGGTGTTATCCTGATTAATAGGAGGGACTCGTTAAATATTCAGGAAGTGTTGAAGTTTGAATAGGGAGAACTAAAGTTGGGATAGTTTGTTTAATCATTTGATACACCACAAAAACCATACAGGTGATAGGTAAGTCGTGGTAAATAAATTAAGGCTCAGTGAATAAATACTCTCAGTAGAGTAGGTCATCTACTGTGACTGAGGCACTGAGACAAAGGTAGCAGAGGGTCATGGGGAAATGTATCAATAATAGCAGACATCCATTATTTAAGATGGTAAAAATTACCAAATTCTAATGATGATATTACATATCTAGGCTCAGGCAAAGAACAAATATCTGAAATGTTACCAGAACCAAAATTCTCCTCCTTCCAAAACCAGTTTTATGCTATCAAGAGAATCCCGTATGCCTTACAACTGAATGGTAAAATTGATCTGAGGAAAACTATAATTTTAAAACTCAGATAACAATGATGATGTGGTGATTATATGTAGGAGACGTCATTACATCATGAGAATCCCAATCTCGGTCTCAATCTCTCTCTGTCAGTGTGCATACCTATATTTACATCCCCACTCTCACACTCCACCACCAGGGCCCTCCATATCTTAATTTCTCTATTTTTCTGCATCTCCCGACTTTGTGTAATATATTATTTCCTGATCAAGCTGTGTTTAACATACTCCAACAATAATCCCGTGAAGAATCTAATCTCTGAATTTCTCTGACAATTTTTTGAGACTCTCCTTTGAAGTGTTACAGAAACCTTTGTTTGGGCCACAATAATAACAGCTGTCTGTTTTCATCAACAAGTCAGGCAACTAGAATTTAAGAATATCCTAACACTCAGTGTAGGAGTAAAGTGCTATAGGTTCTCAGATAGTTATCCATTTTCACTCATTAACTATTATCAAAGCCTCTTCCTCTGTAAATAAAGGTAGCAGGGAAGATTTGAAAATGAGCTAAATACCTCATATTCTATTATTGCACTTATTATTAGAGATTTTGTTTTGCTTTGTTTTGTTTCTATCTTTTTTGCAGTAACCTTCAGGTTTTTTCCTAGTAACCAGGGTGAAACCATTTTTACTCCTCTTCTTAATGCTTTTCTTTTACATGAAACAAAATAGTAATAGAAAGGGAAAGAAATATAACTTTTTCTTATTGTTTGAAGCCAATAAAGGAGCTAAATTCAATGTATGTATGTATGTATTTAGTATTTTAACTGTCTTTCTTGAAAGATAATGCAGTATTTAAGCATCCAGTACTGTAAAAAATCATCTGTACAAAACCTAAACTTTTTTAAATAAGTGTTTTCACAAATACTGATATTATATAATACATTTTACTAATCACTTAAGGGGTTTTGTTTGTTTGTTTTAAATTAAAGCACCCTGTGGAGGCAATTTAACAGGATCTTCAGGCTTTATTCTTTCACCAAACTTCCCTCACCCATATCCCCACAGCAGGGACTGTGACTGGACTCTCACCGTGAACGCAGACTATGTTATCTCCTTGGCATTTATCAGGTGAGTTCCCGTACATTTCCACATTTTAAAAATCTTTTTGCTCATTTGCTTTAGCATTTCACTAGGCAAATTTTTATTTCTCTACATGACATTTTTAAGGTTTTTTTTGTTGTTGTTTTTTACCGATTTCAATGCTAATATTTTGCAATAAACAGTTTACAAATCCCTGCATAGTAGCACAGATGCCAATGTAGTTCTGAAGGCTACAGAACTCCAGATGAGTGAGCATCTTTCACCAGTTTCCAATATAGAGGAGACGTGTTAAAGGTTGAGTAGTTTATTGACTCTCACGAAATGCTATCTCTTTATAACATTTCCTCCCTCCCTGAACTTACCATTACTGTTTCAAAAAGTTCTGTTTGTCCTAAACATAAAGATTAAAAGGTCAGTATTTCAAGGAATTTTTTTCTCCCATATGTGTACCACCCAAAACTTTTTTGAAGTATCTAAATACCCATAGGTGCAGCACCACCACTGGACTTGGGAAGATACATATTCTACCTACTGTCCTTACTGGTGGTCTCATTAAGTCAAGCTGACAAGAATTTGATGGATCATTTTCCTATACTCTCTCAGCAGAACTTGCCTCCTAATAGAACTTAACATGAGGTGTTCCAAAATTTACATTTGTTATTTAGCAGTATCAGCTGCAGGGTTAGCTTAGTACTGAAGCAGTAGAGGACGCAGTTTCCCGTGTGGCAAAGAAACCACTGAGTTTGAGCCCCAGCTCTGCCGCTATCATTTGTGTTACCTTGGGTAAGTTATTTATATGAATGAGCCTCTGTTTCCTCACATGGAGCTAACAGCTGTTTCACAGAACCTGGCCTAACTCTTTTCCTTAAGATTTCAATGGGAATGTTAGGTACCAGCAACTTAAAGCGTTTCTAACTAGAAATGTTCCTAATCTTCAGTGTCCAAGACTGATGTCTGTTGGCTCTAGTAACACAGCCCCTTCTTCTGCTAGCATGTCAAAGGTGCTTGTTATTTATGTAAAATATTAAGCTGAAAAATCTTTCTGATATGTTGAAGCCAGGTTTAAAAAAAAAATTAGAAAAAGCATAATTCAAACTCATGAAAAATTTAAAAAGTAAAAATATATGGAATTATTTTTATAATTTGTAGTGATACATCGATAATTGGTAATAACAAAGCAACAATGATGACAATGTTAGTTATATGCCAGGACCCAGTTATAAGACAGTTTCCTGAAGTAAGTACTACTTTTCCCATTTTTACAGTAGAGGAAATGACAGTACCAAATTAGAAATGTCAGGGTGTATGATACAGGGCTTAGTTTACTTAAAAAATTTATTGTAGTTAATAACTGGGTGGTAGAAGGCTGTATTACATGAAGTGCATGACCAAAAGTTGATTTCCAGCTGTGTCATTTATTATGTGATCTTAGGGAGACCACTGACGTTTTAGGGCCTCATTGGGAAAATGGAAATGATAATCTCTTCCTTATACCAGAGGATTATTGACAAGACCAAGTTAATATTTATGAAAGTGCTTTGTAAAATAGAACATACTATTGGAATGTACTATCTTTCCAGTTTTTAAGGAAAAATAGTTATTATAGCTAACATTCTAAAGTTTCCTAGAAAAAGACTGTTTTTTGTTTTATTCTCATTTTCAGAGAAGTTATAAATCAATATTTTGAATTATTTAAACCCAAACTAGAAATTTAAAACAAAAAATACTGAAATTACTATTGTTAAATAGGCTTTTGGCCTTCCAAGGATAGTACATTTAGACTATACTTACTATATCCTTTACAAAGAACTTGTTTCTAGTGATTCTTCCAATAGTGAGATAGGTAAGGAAGTTGTAATTCTCATCGAACCTTAACGATAAAAGACATGACTTTCAGAAAGTTGTGTTTTACCCCAGAACAAGGGTAGTAAGTAATGAAATAAGACCTTAACCTCTGACTTCTGCTACATTACCAAAATTCAGACCTCATACTCACTGAAAGGTTTCAAGAGTAATTAACTGAATCAGACATGTGAAGCTACTATTAAAACAAAATATAACAATATGGTGGTCCCCCAGTTTTCTCATGTTGCATTGTCCCTTTTATATGGGAAGTTGGTAACCTCTGCATTATCCCAGTCTTTCTTCACCACTATTTATGTGCAAGTAAACTAGCTAGATTCCTCTCCCTTGTACACGTATACATAAAGGATTAGAATTGTGGAAGCAACCTCTATCAATCTAGTGGATTTGGAAATAGTATCTCCCAACCTAGCAAGTTTTTTGTTTAGATGCAGAGGTGATAAAACTTGACAAAATAGTTTCTCCATTGATGGATGTTTAACAACGGCAAGGTTTATTGGTTTTATTTTATATCATGAACTTCTTGACTTTTCTTAATGACCCACTTGAGTCCATCCTTTCCTCTGCCACAGTATGAGTTAGGTAATAGACACATGATTACATGTCTTCTGCCTTCTAAGTATGTGGGTTCTATAATCACTATGGGGCAATTCTCATATTTTGAAGGTTTTAAGGCAAGTTTATCATGCAAATTTTGCAATATTCAAATGTTGATTTGAATAGTTTACATGCTAAAATGTCTTTATTCACACACTAATTTTGATGAAGAGTGTATTGGTTTGATTTGCCTATACTAGGTTCTAAAAGAAGAAAATATATTTACTTTCAGGAAAAAGAATACCTAGTACAATGTGTGGTGCTTTCAGTAATTTAAAAGCAAATTTTGTCTTTCCAACTTTTGTTTGAATCTGACATGTTGAGGTGAATTTTAAAACAGCAAAAATGCTCTTAAATTTTGAAGTTCAAGGCAAATAGTACCATTGACAGAGAAAAGAGAGGTTGCATTTTTATGATGTAAAATATCTGGAAGAAAAATTTTTTAAAATGGTTATTATCTTACACATTTTACTGATATAAAGTAACTTGCGTAAGGATATGTAGCTAACAAAGGCAGAAGCAAGGCTTGAACCTAAACTCTGACTCCAAATCCTGTATCCTTTCATCAGCTTATAAACTCTTTGCCTTACAGTCATTTTTATTCCCTATAGACACAATGCCAACTTAGAAATATTTGAAAATATCAAGGTGTCTTTTCTCTTTTCCAGTGCTGATTTGATATGCATATTCAGTGTGCTGTTGCCAGGTGAATTTTCAAATTAGCTTATTTTGACAGGTTCTGTTGTTATTTTTAAAGATATTGATTGAATTAATATATGATTATTTAACTATTATGCTTAATACCTTAGTAATAACCATTCCACTTTTTTCTTTCTTTCTCTCTCCCTTTCTTTCTTTCTTGCTTTCTTTCTTTTTCTTTCATTTTAGTTTTAGCATAGAACCAAACTATGACTTCCTCTATATATATGATGGACCAGACAGTAATAGCCCACTGATTGGAAGTTTTCAAGACAGCAAGTTACCAGAGAGAATAGAAAGCAGCTCAAATACCATGCATTTGGCTTTTCGGAGTGATGGATCTGTTAGTTACACTGGATTTCATTTAGAATATAAAGGTAAATGTGAACATTTGATTTTAGCATCATGATTTAAATTTTGAACATTTTATACAGGAGAATAATGTTGTATTAACCATTGTCAGATGTTAGTAATATATGCATTTCTTAATGCAGACTACTACAATTCAGCTCACAAAAGAGCTCTCACTGTAGACTTTTCCTATGAGTGAGAAGGAAATTAGCATTTTCCTAATTACTACCAAAGGAAATGTATCAGGCAAACAAATAAGCAATTAGTATACTGCAGGAGTTGGCTGAGACCACAAAATATTTCTTAAAAAACAGAGTCATTTTTTGGAAGCTGAGGATTCACTCAAATATCAGGTATTCAGAGACTACTCTCAGTGATAAAGAGAGTACTCACAAAGTATACTACTCACAAAGTATTTTGACAATCATGTTTCAGAAAATGTCAAAAAATATTTAAATATGTCAATATTCAGAATAGGGTAAATTGTGATGATGATAATATTTTAGAATATTTCTGCAAGTATTTAAATGAATCAATATTACAAGGCTATGGATATTTATAAATATATTTTTCTTAAGTTTTATATTCAATGACTATAAGGACAAATTAGATCTTAGTTGTTTAAAGTTAAAATTTATTTTTCAGTAGTTGGGTCCATCAAGGACAAACTGATAAAGGGATCATTTGAGTTCTGAAAATGCATACTTTGAATTTATTACTTACTGCTTAGATTTTCTTTTTTTTAATTATGAAATATTTTCAATAGCTAAAAATTATACAGAATAGTAAAACAAACTTCAAAGTATTTACCATCCAACTTGACAAACATGGTGCCATATTTGCTTCAGATCTTGTTATTCTTGTTTTAATAAATATAATATTACATATACAATTGAAACTCCTTCTGAATTTGCACTGGGAAGAAGGGTTTGTTTCCTCAGGGCTGTCAAAGGAAGTCAAGATAAATTCCACAACTTCCCATGGCATGCATGGCATGGGTTAAGGAAGGCTTTCTTAGGGAAAGGAAAAACAAGTCAGCCGGAAACAGTTGTTTGGAGCTCTCCAATATGTCCATCATTACTTGGAAATGCTTGCCAGAGCAAGGTATCTGCTCAACACTGACATGGTATGGACTTCATTCTGATGGAAAGATTGAACCCTCTATGGGTCTCTCATCTTACAGAGCAAAGTAAGAAAATGGCCTGCTCAGTGGGAGAATATATGAGCTATTTGCTACCAAACAGTAAGGATTTAAGGTGCCAGCTATTTATTGGGGTTGTATGAAAATACTAGCTGCTCCAAACTAGGGGATCATGGGAAAGCTTAAACTTTGTGACTATGGTTTAGGAAGCATTGGTCTTATGGAGAGTTGAACTTGAGCAACATGCCAAAACTCTCCCACTGGAAGAGGCATATCTTAAATTTGTTTTGTGGCCTCTTATATGGTCAGTTTTTATGCATGTTCCCTGTGTGCTTGGAGAAAAGAGTGTCATTCAATTTACGGGTGCAGTTTTTTATATATATATACTCATTAAATCAAGCTCTCTAATTATATTTCTCAAATATTTATGCCCTTGCCATTTTTGAAAAATCTGCTTGGCCTAGCAATTATTGAAATAGTTAGGGAAATCTATTATAATTCTTAATTTTTAGTTTTTTCTTAAAATTCTAGTGATTTTTGTTTTATATATTATGGGAACCTATTTTCAAGTACATATATATTGTATTTTTCTCATTTTTTGATGTACTGAGTTTATTTATATTTATTCACTTTTTTGATCTTATTTTGAGCTTTCTACTCCTTTTGCTTTTTCTATCCTATCAAAATTTTCTCTTTTTATCAAAGTCATATCATTTCTTGATATTTTATTGTTCAGTTATTTGCTTATTTATTTAATATACACCCTCCCATTGATGCCACTAAATCCCTACATATATACTAAAATACAAGCTTCTTAAGAGCAAGAACTCGGTTTATTTACCACTATACAATGAGTGCCTTAGAATAATGCCTACACATTGTAATTGTTTGATAATTATTTAACTGATTGATTTTGAGTTGCTTAAAGAGGTGTTTTCTATTTTAAGTCAAGACATAATTAGAATCATAACATTATTGAAATGTAAGAAACCTTAGAGACACATTCATGTCCTGCATTTTACAAATGAGAACTTGGCTCTTTAGGAGTAGCTACTTATATCTGCAAGATGATAGGCTTATAAACAAGACCTGTTTAGGAAGAAAGGAAGGAAGGAAGGAAGGAAGGAAGGAAGGAAGGAAGGAAGGGAGGAAGGGAGGGAGAAAGGGAGACTGGGAGAGGGAGAGGGAGAAAAAGAGAGAAAGAGAGAAGAAAACTGTAAGCAAGTCAGTAAAGCTGGGTTCTATTGTGAATTAGTATTTAATAAAACATTTCCAGAGATCCATAGGATAACAGACACAGGAAGAATGCCACAAATTCTACCATACTCAGGGCAGATGGTGTTAATGTGTTACAGCATTCTTTCTCATGGAAAGTGAACTTGACTTCACAATCCTTTCTCTACATTCCAGGTAGCCATTACTAAATCCATGTAATTTAGCACTTGAGATAAAACCTACTTGCCATATCTCAGCTGAATATATTTCCCTTCCTGTTTCCTGTCTTGATCAATTTCCATGTCCCATTATTTCCAAAAGGTTAAGATTTATGCTGCCATAGGAAAAGGGACACCAATGCAATGTTTTTTTAAATAGGACAATATTTATTATTCATTATATAATACTTTATTCTAGTTACAATGATTAACTCTTTCAATATAGTATCTCTGTCTTTCCCTTTAGCAGACACACTTATAAATGCAAAAAAATGTTAACCAATAGCATTATGAGATAAGTATTGCTATCCCTATTTTACAAATGACGAAATTGAGAATCAGATTGTTAAAATGAATTGCATAAAATGACATAAATTATTACTTCCAATAAGAGTAAAGGCAAATAAAAATATAAGAGTACAGGCAGAGAGAAATACATAAGCATTCCATGAACTATAATTCTTCTCCTTGGACCCTACAACTACTCCCCACCATCCTCAGCTACTACACCAGTGCCCACTTACACACAATTTCATGAGGTCTTATTTTTATACTCCAGATGGTATTTCTTTACAAAGTTAGTGCTGAGTTTATGATACTCTCCAAATCCAACCTAATTAATTTTCTGGACTGGCCCTCAAAATTCTCATCTGTAGGGAAATTCCATCCCCCACTTCAGGATCTCCAGGATCTGTCTTTTCCTATCAACTTCCATATTTCTTAAAAAATGTTACCTCTTTAATAGTCTAGTTCCTTAAAGCTAATAAAGTAGTCTTTATGTTTATTTCTGCCATAGGCAAACAAACATGTCCAAATTTTCAAGATAAAATGTGCACCCCCAAAATGAATTGACGTATAACTGGATGTCCTGGATAGTAAGAACTATTCCTCTGTCATTTGTAATTCATGTTATATACTTTGGCTCTGTTGATTTCTGTTAGCACTGAAAAAGTAAATCTTTTAAGTCCTGACTTGCTCTAAATAATGGTATTAGTAGGTCTTTATTTAAAAAGCCATAGGTCCAGCACCTACCTCTATTAGAGCTCACACCAGAGGATAGTTGCCGTTGCTTGTGTTCATACCTATCTATTCATCTCCCTCTTGAAGATAGACTGAATCTTATTTCTGTTTGTTTGCAAATACATAGTAGTTGTGCAAAGCATTTGAACAGTGAACAAATGCTATAGTCAAACATCACAAGTACACAGGCTTGCTAACATGGATTCTAGAAGGAATACCATTTTACATTTACATAAAGCAAATGGTGGATATGCTCCAGTGTTGGAGACAGTAGTAAACTGGAGCAAAGAAGTAGACGTTTGAAGGTAAGGGGAGATGTTTTGCTAACTTGAAAGCAATGTCCCCAAAGAGTTTAAATCAGTCGTGTCTCCATTTATCTTAATGTAATTTCAATGAGATACAATATTAAGAAATTCATACTTGGATACGTATTTTATTTTAAACAATGCTCTCTTTTGCATTGTTTTTGTATTAAGGCTATTTTAAATGATGTCAAGTATGTTTTAAATATTTCTAATTATAATATTTAATAAATGTGACTCATAGTAGTGATATCTATGTTATTTTAACAAAATATATTATTTACATGAAGGAGAGAGAATATATACAGTCTTGTGCTACTGAAAGGGACCTCCTGGCAGCTGGTGTTTTAGCTGATAGGGGATGTCAATTTATATGCAGCAAAAATCTGCAGTGGCAGACTTAACAATGGTTGTTTATATATGGCATAAGTTAGCCACCTTCTCCACGAACCTTAACGTATCATGAGTTACTTTCTAAATTAACATATGACTTTAAGGTAAGGTACATCTTTTCACAGAGCAACCTATTACATTTCAGCTTTACCCTGAGGTGTTCTGCACCAATTGTTTAATTTACATTTTATCAATGTTTTCCAAAATAAAAGAGATACATGTGTGGTTTATATTTATTTTCAAAAAGCACCTTGGGAAATCTGGCCCTCTGTGAACTGTGGGTCTGCCAATAGAGAGAGCCTCTCGGGACTTATTATGATCACATGAGGGGACTACAATGCATACACAGCTTGAAGGGAGTTTAGCGCTGGGAGTTGCTGAACTCATCCTAGAAGGTATATGCCCATCTGCTCTATTCTGGAAATAAAAGACAGTTGAATATTATATAGTGTGGTCACTTCTCAAAAATAAAAATAATGTATAACTTATTATCCACAGAATAACACTATTCATAATAATGGTCCCTTCATGAGTATATACCTCCAAGTGGGAATAAACTTTGAAGTTTATTGAAGACTAAACTTTAACAGTAAAAATATTTATGTTTCTGGGCTTCCCTGGTGGCCCAGTGGTTGAGAGTCCGCCTGCTGATGCAGGGGACACGGGTTTGTGCCCCGGTCCGGGAAGATCCCACATGCCGCGGAGCGGTAGGCCCGTGAACCATGGCCGCTGAGCCTGCGAGTCCGGAGCCTGGGCTCTGCAACGGGAGAGGCCACAACAGCGAGAGGCCCGCATACCGAAAAAAAAAAAAAAATATATATATATATATATATATATATATATATATATATTTATTTATTTATTTATTATTTATGGTTCTTATTAGGCCAGAAAAAAGGATGTATTTATAAATAAATCATTAAGTGTGAATTGAACAAACATTATTTAATTATTGTCATGCCTGATGCAAAGTATGATAAAAACTTTATAATGATATAGATATTATCCTTATTATAATAACATCTGTAAGTCTTTATTAATAAAATGAAAACAAGAACATAGTAAAGCTTTAATTTTTCCCATTGGATCTTCTTCAAGATACATTTTTCAGCGTTCTAATGTCAAACTTTTTCATTAAAATAAGCATTTACAATACTTTAATTTCATGTGGAAGAAATTCTGAAAAATAATTTTTTTGTAAAAATGAAAAACAAATCTATAGCTAAGGTATAAGCTCTATTGCTTATGATCACTTCTGTCTTCCAGCAGACATCATCTAATATGCTTTATTTGGAGAATATAAAGCAAGGGGCTCTTTTACCTGGGATCTATTCAGTAGGCAAATTACTATTATTCATAAATTTTAATGATTCATAAAACGAATTATTCATAAAATAAATTATTTTATTAAATTAATTATTCATTAAAATACTATCAACTTGTCTGCCTCACATTTTTTTTCTAAAACTAAAATCATCTTTCCATCTGCTTCCTAGCCCTTTATATAAGGATTCTCCAGATGTTCTCAAAATTTCCAGATGTAATTGCTGTGGCATACAGGGAAATAAACAAGGGCAGTATTATTCCTAGAAAGCTATTCATAGAAAGCTAATCCTTTAAATTCAAGGATTTAAAGCAGTATGTAAACATAATAATGAGATAAATGAATACTATCAAAATGAGGCTAGCAATATAAAATTGTTATGGAAGAAGATTTTTAATTTGTCAACCATGTTTCCCTTTCCTCCAAAAGTAGGAGGTTTGTATCATATTACAGATTCACTGATATGTCACTGAAAATTTGGGGAAAACTTTAAAGAAGTTTTGAAAAAAGCAAACTTTAGGCAGTTAGACTTGTCAAAGAGATTAATCCTTTTAAATAGTAATTTCAATCCTTTTCTCTCAAGGGATTTAGTTCGGTTTCATGAAGGACAGCTGTAAGTGTTAGGTTGCTGTTCTGCCTAAAAATTACATTGTGTTTTCCTGCTTATTTAAGAAAAGGATCAATGCCAGGTTTTATTCCTAAAAATTAAACAAACCAACCTCTGCAACACCAAATCCTTATTCTTAGTGACCAAAGAACCTACTGGTTCTTTCCTTAAAATAGTATCATATGCATATTTTATCTGGGAAGAAATATAATTCCTTGGGCTGGGGAGCAATTTTTTATTGAAATCTGAATATGATATATGAAGTACAAATTTCTTGTGCTGGTGTGTGTATGCATGCTTGTACATGCCTTTGGGAGATCAAGTTATTTAGTTTTGGAGTGAAGCTCAGAAATCAGGTTTATCGGACTTACAAGCTCTAGTACAACTTCCCCCTTCATGTCTCTCATCTCCCTTTCACCTATTCTGCTCATTACCCTTCAATGCTCAGGTTAGATGTCAGTTCTTCAGGAAGGTTCTGAATGCTTCTCCTTATGCAGCACACATCACAATCACAAGTATTTATTTAGTTATTTTCTTTATAGACTGTAAAAGCCATGAGGGCTAGAATATGTTTTCACTGTTCACTGCTGTATTTCTGGTGTTAGCTGGATAATGGACTCTTAAGTATTTGTTGGAAAGAAGGAAGGAAGGAAAAAAAGTGGACCTTTTTAATTCCTCTGGTATTCTAAATATTAAAATCATGTAAATGTTTGTTTCCACCATTTCCTCTTTTTTTTTGGCTGCGTTGGGTCTTCGTTGCTGCACACGGGCTTTCTCTAGTTGTGGCGAGCAGGGGCTACTCTTCACTGCGGTGCGCGTGCTTCTCATTATGGTGGCTTCTCCTGTTGCGGAGCACCGGCTCTAGGTGCCAGGGCTTCAGTAGTTGTGGCTCGTGGGCTGTAGAGCACAGGCTCAGCAGTTATGGCGCACGGGCTTAGTTGCTCCGCGGCATGTGGGATCTTCCTGGACAGAGCTCGAACCCATGTCCCCTGCATTGGCTGGCGGATTCTCAACCACTGTGCCACCAGGAGAGTCCCCCACCGCTTCCTCTTTAGTTGAATTCAGAGAAGTCTATTGAAGTATTTTTTCCTAAAGCATAAATTTCTCATCATTTCCTATAAATGTTGAAGCACTTTGAACTCTGCAAACTTTAATGAATGGAATAAAAATATTTTTTCTGTTAAAATAAATCAGATTTTGATATATTATAACAATATGATTTCTGTAATAGCCGAACACCAAGATATTGTTGACTTAAATTCCAGTGATTCCATGAGTCCTATCCAAAGATACACCCACCTCCTGAATTCCCATTAATATAAATTCTAATGTAGAAAATCACATTTGTTATCTTGAATTTGCGATGGCCCTTACATTGCTCATCTCTCTTATTTCTTAAGTAATCTATAATAATAATAAAATGGAAATATTAAGGTGTTACCCAGATCTGTTAACAACACAGTGTTCTACTACTTATTTACCAGAATGGATGAACTAATCTGTTTCTCTACATATTTTCAAAATATTCTCTCAGTCTCTCTAGTTTACTACCTGGGTCCACAGAAAACAGTTCTTTGTTGTGAATGGACTTTACTTTTCAATTTGTCTGTTACTATTAGCTTTGAAAGTTATTGGCTTTGACATAGACTCTCTGTCCAAAAAGATCATGGTTTGGATATTATAAAGATTTTGTTACTCTGTTTTAATGGGCAGACCTCTGACAGAAATGTGGGGAATGAGGTAGGTTAAGAGAAATGGTATCAGGGCAGAGACATAGGGGCTTTTACTTTCTTCCTAGTGATGAACTGAGATCAACATAGGCAGTAGTACTGTATCTATGTTCAGTCACATGGAATGAGTGTACATCATTTGGGGGGAAGATCTTTTAAATAATGAAATATTAAATAAAGAAATAAGTTCTTTTCCAAAATAATTCATTTAAAATACTTATGCATGGATTATAGCACATAATTTATAATAAACCACAAAACCCTGTTTGACCATAAATATTAGATACTGATTTTAATGAAAAGACCAATGAAGAATTTTATCTTTTACTAATCAATGTGAATTAGCAAAACGTCAGATATGGTTAAGGACTACTTTGTACTTTGAGCCCTCAAACAGAGGCAGAAAGGGTGTTGGTGCTTTCTGTTTATCTAGAGGTAGAAATGAAGAAATATTAAAAGTTTCATAGAATATTGTATTTTAAAGTAATTAATTTTATATCAACATTGTTTTACAGCAAAACTCCGAGAGTCCTGCTTTGATCCAGGCAACATAATGAATGGCACCAGACTTGGAATGGATTATAAATTAGGGTCAACAGTCACCTATTACTGTGATGCTGGCTATGTTCTTCAAGGTTATTCAACACTCACCTGTATCATAGGAGATGATGGAAGACCTGGATGGAATAGAGCCTTACCAAGTTGTCATGGTAAGAAAATACTTTTTGGCTGAGTTTTTATTATTAGAAAGAATCAAGAAATGTTTAAACCTGCTTCTGTTTTTTTTTAAAAATCAACCATTTAAAACACAGTCTACAAGTGTGGTATAGGCAATGCAGAGATTTTATCAAGGATTTTAAAATTGGATTCTGTAAAGAAATGGTTTTGAAAAAATGCTCATATTCCCAGGTGTCTCTAAAGCAATGTGCACATTATAGTATGCCAGCTCTCTGAGAGCAGGGATATTGCCTCTTCTGTTCATTTGTGTGCCCGCAGGATTTAAAGGAGTACCTGACACTTCAGGTACTCAGGAAATACTGAGTAAATGAGGAACAGACACACTGAAACTGACATTTCAACAAAAGTAGATAAATGCAATAACAAATATTATCAAAAATCAGTGATAAATCTTTATCTGAAATAGGGATATAGAAAAATAGATGTTTTTCCTAAGAATAGGTTGTCTAAAAACAATGACCAAATTGGAGCTACTCAGGCAGCTCCAGCAGCATGAGGAAGACCCAAGGGCACAAAAAGTTGGAGAAATACCTAAAATTAGTTTCAGTAACATAATATCAGATATGAACGTTGCCAGATCTACTACAGCTAGAGTTACTACAGGACCAGTACATCAGTTTCAGCGTGCTGAAGGATCTGACAATGATCATAGCCAGGAGAAGGTCACTTATCTTAGAAAAAAATCTTAGGAAAAATATATTCAAGAAGAGACTTAATATCTTTGAGATTAAGGCAGTTAAAAGAGACACCTGAAACAGAAACATCACCTTCACTTGGGATATGGAATTTGCTAAGCAGTTAGCCACAATAAATGAACAGCCCTTTCAGAATGGTTTTGAACAGATGACCTGGTGGACAAGAGAAGGGAAACTGTGGGAGTCCCCAGTTAACAATGAAGCAGGTCTTAATGATGATGGTTCAGAAATTCATGGATATATATTTCTTGATAAATAATGGGAGGATTTTCCAAAATAAGGGCCAATCCACCATTTCATAAAGCTGGTTTCGTGTGGCCTTTCCAAAAACCCATATCAGAGTGTTACACAGAAGTGGAACACAGAGTGGTTTAAAAATTATTTTAATGAAAAACAAGTCATTCTCAAGGAAAGTTACGTACAACTCAGTTGCAGACCCTGGTAATTTTAACTTCAAGCTCTTGGAGATGGGTATTATAACTAAATAAAACAATTTTATTAGTAAAAGCCTAATACTGCATGTTCAAAAATCACATACTTATACATAACTCTTTTTTTTTTTTGGCTAGAAAACCAAGTTTTTGATTTTTGTTTTCTTTTGAAGCTGAAATGTGCAGTGTATCAAAATTAAGGATTTTGACAAATCTAAAAGTCACGTGACATTTAACAATTGTATTGAATCCTCAAATCTTTGGCTTTTCATTTATGTCTTTTTAATTGATATCCCATTGCAATCAACTTTGCTAATAAGCACTATCATCTTATTGGTAGTCTCACTGTTGCTAGTGAATCAGTTACACATATACATATGTCCACTCTTTTTTAGATTCTTTTCCCATATAGGCCATTACAGAGTACTGAGTAGAGTTCCCTGTGCTATATAGTAGGTCCTTATTAGTTAACTATTTTATATATAGTAGTGAGTATATGTCAATCCCATTCTCCCAATTTATCCCTCCCCACCTTACCCCCTGGTAACCATAAGTTTGTTTTCTGTGACTCTATTTCTGTTTTGAGATAAGTTCATTTTACCCTTTTTAAAGATTCCACGTATAAGTGATATCGTACGATATTTGTCTTTCTTTTATAACTGTTTATTATTGAAGATAGAGATACAGTGCAAAATACAGTTTAGTAAGGAGAAACAATGATATCACCATGGGAAGTTACCACAGACTCCCTAGTCAGTTGAATGATCCTAACGCATTGTACAAAATTGACATGGGAATGATATCATTCAGGGCAGATTTTCCAAACTATGGGTCACCACCAGTGAGTCATAAAATCAATTCACTGGATTGTGACTAGCATTTTTATAATTGATATAAAATTGAATAAAATAAAATAAAAGATAAAGACAAAAACATTATAATTCAAAGAACGTAGTAAGGATATTGTTTTCTGGAACTGTTTTCAGTTATATATACAGAGATAAATAAAGTGCAGTAGGATATTGTTTTCTGGAACTGTTTTCAGTTATATATACAGAGATAAATAAAGTGCAGTAAATAAATATATACCCATATTTGATTGTGTGTGCATGTAGGTGTGTATGTATATGTTTGCAATGATATAAAGTGTATGTATTACTGTGAATTTCAGTGGAACAGGAAAAACCAGCAACTCTGATCTGATGATTAAAAGTTTGGATTTTGGGGGACTAATACACATGGTAATTTTTCTTAGTTATATAATGTATTCACCCATTTGAATTATATGTGTGTGATTTCTGAGTTACACAAGTCATTTGACCTCTCTAAGCATATCGTCTCTCATTTGTAAAACATGGATAATTGAAATCTTTGCTTCAAAATGTTGTTATAAGAAATTAAGAAAAGATAGGTAGCTACTAAATGGTCATTCTATTAATATCAGAACAATTGGTTAATTCTTGACTTGAATTAATGATTTCATCCATCAGAAGTTAAAGGGAATAAAAAGAGAAATAATTACTTTGGATTTAATCCTGACAAAGAGAAAAAAATAATTGATGACATGGAAGTTTATAGGAAATGTAAGAGAAAGAGTGATTTATTATCTTAGAATTTAGAGCCATACAAAGGAGAAATCTGTTTATAGGCAGAAAAGCATACTAAACTTAGAAAAACACTTTTCACAATTTACTGTCAGTAATCATTAAGAAACCATAGAAAATTTCCAGGAGCCAGAAAAGAAATAATCAAAAATCTGATGGGGAAAAATCAAAGAATACAGAAAACTACAGATCAAGAAGCTAAGTGTTAATCACTGGAATAAATAATTAACTAGGTAGACTTCAGTGACCTAGGTGGGAAAGGCAGGAGCTCCAAAATATATTGCATTCACAAATAATATGCTCGCCTAAGATAATCCTATGTCTTTCCAATATTTCCAATGTTTCATGGGTCAATTATAGCCCAGTTAAGTATATTTCATGTTGGTTGAACAGTAGTATCTACAGACAATTTGGAGGGAAGGGCAGACCTGAGTTCATGTCCTCTTACTGTATCTATAACCTGAAGCAAGCTGAACCTTGATTTTTAAATCTTTAAAGCCTTTTAAATCTTTAAAGTAATAGTTATTAACTCAATAGATTATTGTGAAGATTAAGCTATTAATCACAATACATGCAGAGGGCCTAGTAAAGTTCCCAGCAAATACTGGCATGTTAATACATGTGATTTTTAATACAATGTTCTAAAAGAAGCATATCACTGGAAAACATGCATTGCACTTTGCATTGTATGTTATGTTTTAGTTGAACTAGTACATTTTTGTCATTTCAATATTAATTAAATCTAATTTATTAATGTTATTATATGAATACACATTCACTCATTCCTAAAAATAGCACAGGAGTTGATATTTTAAAATTTCTTAAAAGAGAATAATTTTTACCATCACTTACAACGGTTATCATCAGAGTTTTAGTCATAATGGCAAGATATAAAAATCAGAAGTTGGGATTCCCTGGTGGCGCAGTGGTTGAGAGTCCGCCTGCCGATGCAGGGGACACGGGTTCGTGCCCTGGTCTGGGAAGATCCCACATGCCGCGGAGCGGCTGGGCCCGTGAGCCATGGCCGCTGAGCCTGCGCGTCCGCAGTCTGTGCTCCGCAACAGGAGAGGCCACGGTGGTGAGAAGCCCGTGTACCACAAAAAAAAAAAAAAAAAAAAAGAAAAAATCAGAAGTTATTTAATGAATGCTTTAATTTAAGGTACATTCTTTATAAACATATGACCATAACTGATCATTTCTATTATAGCAGAGAGAAAAGGAAAGCCCATTTTTTAGAACTAGATATACTTAACTCTAAACAATGATTTTAAGACAAGGAAAAAGCCTGGGTCAACTATGTGACCTTGTTCAATGTATTTATTTTGCATATCTAAGCATGAGATAATATTGTGTAATTTGCAAATTTGTTGGGAGAATTATTTTAAATAACTTATTTAAAGTGTTTAGTCCTGTGGCTGTTACTGTCACACACTAAGGAGAGCTTAATACATTTTAGTTTCTTGATCAGGTTCATATGCATCTATTTGTTTTCCCTCATGGTGATTATACAGAAATCCAAAATATACAGGACTCACTGACTTTCAGATTTAATAAATTAATACTTTAAAAGTCAAAATTAGTGCGTAAATCATGTGCAATAGAGCTAGAAGGGTTTGTTCTTTATAAGCATAAATTCCTTTTAAGATAAATTTTGTATTTTTTAATCAAAGTAAAATGTGCATATGATAATTAAGAATACAGAGAAGCGTACCATTTAAAGCAATATAAATCAATGTTCATCTGCCCTACCCCTCTCTATTCTCCTATTCCTCAGCTGAGTTTTCTAATAATTTCTATTTTCTCTGATGGCCCTCTCTGTGACTCTGCATAACATGAAGCTCTGTTCCTTGATTTACCAATATTAGACAATATCTACTGATTCCCTGATATAAAAGATAAATAGTTATGTCACATCCGCAGCTCCTCTCTTCAGTGTTTCAGTTATATTATTTTTGGTTATTCTAGTAATTGCCTTTGTCATGTATTAATTTGCTTATGCCTCTATTTGTACTTTCATCAATGTTTGAGAATTAGGTTGCCAGTCTTTGCTGCTTTTTATGCTAAGTCTTACTCCATAGAAGGAATCCTGACAAAAGTCTCTGATAATGGGAGCAGGAAATTTTGACTGACTGGTAGCCTTTGTTGCAGAGTACATGAGTAGGGAGTTAGCTATTAGACTGTGATCCTTAATGCCATCAGAAGATAGATTTTTATCATGGTTCAGGATTAAGTGTACATTTTAAATCTGAAGAAAATATTTTTAAGAGCTTATGTTGGACACTGCGAGATTATGTTTGTCACAAGTAGATCTAGAATGATAGCATCCTGTGGTGGGTCCTTCTCAATGTTGAGAAATCCTGCAGTTGATCTCGTGAGAATGTTACATATATTAAATGATGGCAGAACAGGATATCTGTACCTGCAATTCACTTTGTGATAAAAAAAAATGTGTTTGGAAAATAATTTCTTCTCTTCTCATTTTTCATACTTTTCATATCTGTTGAAACCCTGAGATATTTTATCTATAGACATACTGGATTAAAAGAGAAGCCATATAGCATTCTTATCCATGATCTGATTCAATATTAGGTAAATGTATTAAAGCACAAATGGTGACAGAATCCATATTTTCCCTTAATATTCATTACTTGATTTATTTCACCTAACGGTATTCCATTTGTTTATATAAATACATCTCTACCCTGATCTAGGGCACCAGTCATCTCTTACCTCTTAACCTCTCTCCTAACTAGTTTCTCTCATTTTCTTGTTTCCCCATGCAGTCTCTTCTGAACACAGAAAAGTAATCTTTAAACCATACATCACATTATATCACATATTTACTCAAAATCTATCAGTGCTTCCGAAATCTGAATAAATGCCAAAGATCATATAATATAAAGCTCTACTTAATCTACCTATATACAACCTGACCTTCCTAAATATTTTCCCTTTTTACTTTATTCTTTGAGCCACACTGGCCTCCTGGATGGTTCTTCAAAGCACTCATCACACTTCTGCCTCAGGGCTTTTGCACTCCTTGTCCTTTCTGCCTAAAGCTTTTTCCCCAGCTCTCTGGCTGGCTAGCTTTTTCACTTCTTGTAGGCATATGATCACTTGTCTTTTTAGTAGAAAAGCCATTTCTGTTTACTTTCTCCTGACTCCCCAAAGCTCCAAGGATGAAATCAATGTATCTAAAATTGAAACAGTATATCCTGGGTAAAGATATCTCTGATATGTAAATCATTAAATTTGGGAATACTGACCACAGTACCAATGCAATAATTTTGTTGATTGATTGATTGAGGCATAATTGACATCTAACATTAGTTTCAGGTATACAAATAATGGTTTGATATTTATATGTATTGTAAAATGATCACCACAGTACGTCTAGTTAATATTTGTCACCATACATATATACAATTTTTTTTTCTTGTGATGAGGACTTTTAAGATCTATTCTCTTGGCAACTTTTATGTATGCAATACAGTAGTATTAACTATAGTCACCATGCTGTACATTGCCATGACTTTTTATTCTGTAACTGGACCAATGCAATGTTCTCGATCTTTTCTACTGTTGTAGCCTACAGTAAGCACCCAAATAGTATATAATTATAATGATAAGACCCTAAGAATAAACGTATTTGGACGGTTAAAGAATCAGTAGTTTGCCAGTTATTCTAAAGAGAGAGTATCATTCATTCCTTTTTTCTCAGGTGTTTAGGTGTATCTATATACCTCGTCCTGTACTAACTATTAGAGATAAAGACATGAATTCAATATAGTCCTTCCCCCCTGGAGAGTTTACAATGTGATGAGATACAGACAGATAAGGTACATTGCTAGAAATAAAAGTAGAGTATCGTAAGAGCAGCATGGAGGTGCCTCTGACTCAGTTACAAAGAGAGATCAGGGAAGTCTTCCTTATGAAAGTGATACATGAACTGAGTCTTAAAAGTATAATTAAGGGGGCTTCCCTGGTGGCGCAGTGGTTGAGAGTCCACCTGCCGATGCAGGGGACACGGGTTCGTGCCCCGGTCTGGGAAGATCCCACATGCCGCGGAGCGGCTGGGCCCGTGAGTCATGGCCGCTGAGCCTGCGCGTCCGGAGCCTGTGCTCCGCAACGGGAGAGGCCACAGCAGTGAGAGGCCGGCGTACCGCAAAAAAAAAAAAAGTATAATTAAGAAGGAACCAGGTGAGACACAAGGCATGAGGAGATGTTATACTTCACACCTAGGGTTCAGCATATATAAAAATGTAGAAGCAAGAGTAAACAGGAATGTTGGTAAGCAGCTCAATAGGCAAAGTGTGCATGGGGAGGAGATAATAGCTTATCTGTATTGAACACAGTTTGAAGTTTTATATACATATTATTTTATATCTCACCACAACCCCAAGAATTAGGGACTGCTAAAATTCTCATTTTACACATGAGGAAACCAAGACAAAGAGAGATTCAGGTAGTTGCTCAGAGTCATACTTGCCTAGCAGTTTTGTTTAGGAGTCCATGCTCTTAATCACTGCCCTAAAGGTAGGCTGGGCAATTCTACAAATGACCTTCTATTGATCTTTTTATATCTCTAGAGCCTAAGAATGCCTGGCTCTTAACCAACATACTAGTTGTTTAAATGCTTCATGAATGAATACATGGCACCAGGAATAAGTGTGAGATTTTGGATTCTCCACTTATTTCTGTAATCTTCCTTTAGGCTAGGTATGAGAATTAAGAAAAGGTAAATTCCTACCAATAACTGATATAAAAGTGTTCACCTGAAATGGATTTTTGCATTTCATTTGAAATATAGCTCTGCACAGAATACACATGCCTTAATAGATATAGTCATTAACTCAGTTCTCTTTTAAATCTGCAACGTTATTCTTAATAACTTTGTTTTGCTCATGTTAACATAAATCCTGGATTCTGGAAAAAAATTAACTGAATCGCCAATGACCTGTACGACTGATCAAAGTGCATGAACACAACTATGTTAAACTTAGACATCCAGTAGTCATCTGACACCACTGTTTATTCAACTTCCAACTGCATGTGAAATGATAAAAGCTTTTAAAAGGAGAGCTCTCTTACCCTAGCAACTGAAGAGAAAGTTTTGAAACAAAGCAAAAGTTCATTTTGTGATTGTAGCTTTCCAACTTTAGAGTTATCTCTCATTAGTAACCTCATATGACCTACTTTTAATTAAATCATATTTTTTATGAAGAATTAAATAATTGAACTTTTATTCCAGATCTTCTGTTTAAATGGCATAATTTGCCTTGGGCTAATTCCTTATTTCAAATATCCTTGAGGTTTACAAAATTTTTCTGAGATGTGAAACGAGTCTAGACCCCATTCCATTATAAATGCATATAGAGATTATCTAGTCTAATATACGAAGCCATTTAGCATTTGATTTCATTTAAGTATGTGATATAACTAAAGCATGTAGATGAAAGATTCATGGAAAAAGGGCCTAGAGTTAAATTGTTTTAAAGTATCATCAAATATCTGCCTTTACTCAGCTACACATAGGAATTTTGTTCACAGACATAATACACAAATTACTTGTCAGAACCGTGTTCTACAAAGAAGTGTAATACATTCTGTGTTGAAAAAAGTTAAGGTAGTATTGGGATAAAACCAAAGCACACTTCGTTTTCATATGATAGGAGGAAAAGTATACGAAAGGAAACGGGAAGGGAAGCTGATGTTATTGAGCACCTGCTAGTTTTCAGGCACTCTTACATACATTATCATTCCAGTTGGCCTCCTGCATGCTCCTTTAGAGAATCATTAACATTGTTATTAATAACTCCCTGCCGGTTTGGATTCTGGAGCATACCATATATAGAGTTGCCCATGTGACAAGCAGTTCAATTGCAAATCAATACCTATAATTCAGAGCATATTTTCTTGTGACCACAGACTTGGAGCTCATATTTAAACCATTTTTATTTTCCGTGCTTTTGGCATCTCAGTCATTACACCATGTCTCCAGATGGGTAGTCGCATGGCCTCTCATCATACTAAGATGCCCCCCTTCTCCACTACCATCTAGTCTATATTTAAGTCAGACCTCAAATATGCCTTCCTAATGTATTGCCAGTTTTTGCAGAAAAATAAGAAAAAAAATTTATACAGAAAGTTGAATCAACCCAGCAATTCTCTCCTTACAGATGAAGAAAGCAAAGCGTGTGACAGTAACCATTAGAAGTCACGGTGAGATTCAAATTGTATTAAGGTAATAGGACAAAAGATCTAAAGATAGCCAAATCTTTTCTTCTACTGGGGAAACAAAAAGTCTGCTAACAAAGTTCATTCCACAAAACCTAGAAGTTAAAGGAAGCAATTTTTAAATTGAATAAGCATATCTGGAATACAATTCACATTGCAGGCAGTCTGTGAAAGATACCGTAAAGACAAGACAGAATCTCACACAAATGTATACGGTAAAGAAAGAACAAATAACACTTCTTTTATCTCCCTGAGAGACAAATTGGTGTACCTTTTCTCTTGCATACCTTGTGAGTATACCTTGTAAGAACTCTGAGTTAATTTCAGAAGTATGTGTTTGAAAAGATTGGTCTACTGTGTTTTCAAAGAGACACTGTAAAAGAGGGGAGAGGGAGATTACTGCTTCCCTTCACTTTATTAAAAACAGAAAATTTCATTTTATACTTATACTTTAACCAGTGAACCATTCATTCCAAGATTCTTGAGGGAGATATATACATAAAAGGTGACAAAATAGAGCTCTCTGAGCAACAGGGAAGTTGGTTCCTAACCCCAGAACACATTGAGTGAGTAAGATTGAGCCACATGGGAGAGTTAGTGAGTAAATCTGAACCATATGTAGGCTATGGTTCTAAATAACTTCAAGCATAAGTCAACTCTAAGACTAGGTGTTTCTCCCAAAGTTCCAAACCTAAGTTTTAGGACCTTTCTGATGCTGGGAAGAATTTATCAGTCCTATTAGGAAAGGAGACAAAAGAGCAGAAAAGAAAGGGTCCTCCAATGCAACTAATATTTTCCAGGTCTTCTTAGGCCAAAGCAACAGTCTCTGAACCAATCTTCCTTAAGAAAAAGAGTAGATAGAAAATCACAAGGACAGGTGGTTTGGGAGGAATCTAATTAGAATAGTAGAGGTTCCTTTCGTGTGTGTGTGTGTGTGTGTGTGTGTGTGTGTGTGTGTGTGTACTCTGATGAAGCCTATGGACCTTAAAAACATCTTTTTAAATGTACAAAGTAAAATAAATCATGTAGGCTTGAAAGAAAAACCAATAATATTGAAATATAGTTATCAAAGTACATAAAATCTATAATTGATAAAACACATTTTTGATGTAATAATATATGTACTTCTTAATTAATGCCTTAAATTAGAAGTTCCAGCAGCAAGACTCTAGTACCTACTATAATTTTTAGTAGTGATGAGCATAAACAATATTTTGAGGTATCTGCAACAATTATATATATTAAAAAAATATGTGATTTGGCAACAAAGTCCCATTTACTTCTAATGCTAATGTAATTTGTTGCTTACATTTGAAATTAAAGGAAATGCTAAAATTATAAAAAATTAGTTAGGGTCTAATGAAAATATAGATATCTTTCCCTATCCAAATTTATGGAACAAGGGAAAGAAACCCCTGAATTATAAGAAAAGGGGGAAGATGAGAGGATTTCTGCTCCCTTTCACTAGTACTATTAGCTCTTGTTTCCCCCTGACTTCTAAAGGATAGAGAATCCAGAGAGGGCTTCCCTGGTGGTGCAGTGGTTGAGAGTCCGCCTGCCGATGCAGGGGACACGGGTTCGTGCCCCGGTCCGGGAAGGTCCCACATGCCGCAGAGCGGCTGGGCCAGTGAGCCATGGCCGCTGAGCCTGCACGTCCGGAGCCTGTGCTCCGCAATGGGAGAAGCCACAACAGTGAGAGGCCCGCCAGGAAAGTTCCTCCTACCCTTTCTCTAAGTTTGGTATTCCTTCCGGGATTGATGAGGTTAGTTTATCTTCCTAAGGCATTTATGAAAGCGTCATAATATCGCCTCCAAGAGATTCTGGAGTAGGTCAGGAGAGTTTCTTAATTCATTTCATCTAAGACCACATCGTATGCCAGATGGAACAGACACCTCCTGTTTCATTTCCAGTTTGAATTTTCTTCTCTTCAGTAAGAGAGGCTACTCAGTCAGTAAATAGTGAAGCTGGAATTCAAAACTACACCTTTCTGATTCCAAAGCTTTGGGTTTTATATTGCATTTGTTGTGCTACCCTAAACAAAGGGTTTGAAAAATCTATGAGTTTTACATACTGTGCATTTAGTTAACAGCAAGATATTAATCTAATGTATATTTTATTCTTCCTAATATTTATGGTGTATATTTATTAGAAGTCCATTATATACATAAACACTACACTAGGCTCCAGAGTTATAAACAGTGTGCAAAAAAGACATGGAAACTTTGACTTAATTGATCATGGAGTCAAGAGATAGAAACAGACCTTAATCAAAGAGCCATACAAATACATATATAATTATAAGTTGTAATCAATGTCCTGAAACTAATTGATGGAATGCTGTATGATGGGGGCTTCTGAGCTACTCCAGAGACAGGGAAACTTTCCTGAGAAAGCAGCGTTTGTGAGAAGATCAGGTAGGGGTTAAAAAATTGTTACAAGTTTCTTTTTTTCTCTCTAAACTTACTTTATACTAATATGTTAGCTGTCTTAAGTAATTTTTTAATAATAAAAGACAGCTATCACTAACAATCAATGACAAATAAAGTAAACAATGAAAAGGGATTGTAGTTTTAAAAATGCACTAATAATTTGATTAAAATCATTTTAAGAACTTGCCTTCTCATACACAGTTTCCTACAAATCATTGATTAGTAATTTCTAGGGTCTTGGGAGTGGAGCAAATGGGGAGTGACTGCTAATTAGTATAGGAATTCTTTGGGGATGACAAAAATATTCTCAAATTAGATAGTGGGGTTGGTTACACAGCTTTGTGAATATGCTAAAAAGATACTCAATTGTACACTTTGAAAGGGTGAATTTTATGGTATGTAAATTTTATCTCAATCTTGAAAATGAGGTTAAAAATTAGTGACATAGGTATCATAGATGAACTACCAACACCCATGAGACCATTAGTTTTAGTAGAATTTGTATATGGTAACATGGGAGATCTATCAAAGGAACATATCTATTCATAGACCTTTGTCACAGAATGAACTCTTCTTTTTCAAAGAACGTACTCTATGATGGAGAACACAGCTCATAGAGCACTGAAGGGTGAAGGTAATGTTTTCCTAGCCAGCAAAAGCAGATGAATGAGTCTAGGCAATTAGTGAAGTGAGGTGACAAGATATAGAAGCTCATATTGTACTAAGTTGACTTACTGAGTCATTAAAATGGTTTATAAACCACTGATTATAACGTTAAGATGGATTTTTTTTTTAGTGTTAAACAGGAGTGCGTAATTAGACCACAAAATTAATTCACAAGTTATGAAGACTGATTTTTGCTCTTTTTCTTTTCAGTGAACAGATGAAACAATAGAAAACTCTATTTATTATAATTATTATTATCCTTAGCAATATTTTTTATTATTATCCTTAGCAATATTTTATTATTATTTTTAGCAATATTATTATTGCTTATTTTCCTTAATATTTTTTCCTATCCTTAGCAATATTATCCTTAGTTTTATTATTATCCTTAGCAATATTTTTTATTATCCTTAGCAATATTATTCTTAGTTTTCCAGATACATAATTTGAATGTGTCAAAGTGCAGAGGAAAATGAAGAGTAAAATAAATGTGACTTAGAGTAATAGTTTATAATTTAAAGTAATATTTATTACCATTATGATAAAATAGCCTTATGGGAGGTTTATTATCTAAGGCAGATATACAAAATGAAGTTTGTTTACTTATATAGGAAACATGAAGAGGCACATGAAATGAATGGCTGAATAGCTAGGTATTTTTGCTAAGATGAAGATTTTGAACAAAGGAGAGAGAAAAGCAATAGTAATTTTAATCTTAAAGTCAATACTGAGAATAACAGCTGTCTGCATTATAAATTCATATCACAGAGGGTTATCATAAGTCCTTCTCTTAAAAAAAAAGACTCCATGAGAGATACAGCTTTCAGACACATTCTATACCAGGATTTATGATTTGGAATATTCAATTGGGCTATATCAGAGCATAGGTAATTTACTAGAAGTGGACCAGCACTTTTGTAAAGTACAGCAGTTCTTTCAACCTGAAGGAGTCACAGGCAACATCTAGTAAATCATCTATTTAATATACCATATTGCTCTTTTGTGACCTGCAAGAATTCATCACTTTTGAAAGTACCTAACTTGCTTGCAGAGAAAAATTTATACACTATATAATAATTTTCATTGTAGAGCATATTTGATAATAAATTATACATTCCACAAGTGAAAAGAGAGATTTGAAGTTGTGAGTAGCTTAAGGCTGCAGTGTATATAATATAAAGTCTCTGGACATTTAAGAAGTACCTCTTCAACGTACAATGTAAGTGATTTGAGATTCTTCTGTTCTTCCTACCTTCAGTGGGAAGGTATCTCAGTTCTTCTTCTTCAGTCCTCTTCCTCCATCCCACACACATGATTAAACCATAGGTGGGAAGTCCTTTTTATTGCACTAGCAGCCTTAACATTTAATTTCAGTCTCATCTGCTGATTTTCCTAGAGATAACCACATCTGCCTGTTGTATCACCACATCATAGTTCAAGAGTAACACAAGTATACACAGTATAGTTCCAGCATGGGCATATTTTACTTGTACAAATCAAACCATACAAATTCATCCAAAAGAGGATTTTTAAAAAAACAAACAGGAAAAGAGGGAACAAGGAAAATAATACAAAATTAAACTGCGTGGGTGATTTCGCTCCCTCAGTGAGGGTATGCTACAGATTGATAAAATGTTAGCAAGGATTTGCTACTGTGAAATGGTAGGTATGAGTTTGCCATTCCCTCAGTGGAACTCAGTGTCCATGTGACTGGCTCTCAGATTGTAAAAATCTTATGATTAAATATATTTCCAATGTTTAAAGATACATATCTTACACATAATAGTGTCTCTAAATATAAAGCAACAGTGATTCCTGGTAATCAGAGAAACAGCAAAGATTTCAATCCCAGAAAGAAAAAAAAAACATAGGCTTACATGGATTTATTGGGAGGGTATATCTTTTTTTTTTCCCCATTTTAAACAGGAAGTTTATTTAAACAGCAAGACACTTGACTTGAAGGGAAAACTATCTAGGATTTATTTATTTTAGAGTAATTTATCCCTACTTAAAGACAAATAAGTGAAAAACATTAAAATTCTCCAATCAGGTAAGGTATGCAAGGATTTTTATGTTCTTTTTTTAAAAAAAAAAACAGTGAGAGCAAAATAACTTACTGGAATATAAAGATAAGAACTGAATGAGCATGCCACTAATGGAGAAAAGGGGCTATTTTCACAGAACCAGTATTTTTCTCCATCCCAACTCCATTTGATGTCGATCAAAACATACCATTGGCCATTTAGTTTAAAAAAATGCAATATGCTTGTACACATATATCAGTTACTTTAGGTACAATAAAGGAATGGGGGTGGGGAAAATGAAAGAGTGGAGAAGACTATACTGGAGTGGTCAGGATGTGGTGGAACCTAATTGTGGTTTTCTAATTTAGAATGTCTTCTTGGTCTAGAGGAACAGAATTCTGGAGTAAAGTAGCAGGTTCACGTTTTAGTAGACACCTCCTGTCTGCTGCCAGAACACATCAATTGTATCTTCATCCTCCATTTCCAACCATGAAAAATTCTTTCTAAAAACTGGTAATTTTGAATATAAAACAACCTCGGGCACCTCTACAGATGTGTCTGCTTCACTGATTGGCTGCCCATCAAATCAGAATCTGATCTGCCTCATTGACAAACCCTGTGTTCACAGTAGGCTTTCATTAGTTTACTAAGTGGCATATGCCTCTTACTCTTAAACTGCACCACAGAACCATCCTTCCCCTCCACCTTCAAATTAATATGATCGTTGTTCTCAGTCTTGACTCCTTCCTTGGGCTTTTCGTTGGCCATGGCGAGCGCCGGAGTCTCTTCAGCTGCCACTTCACAAAAGAGGTACCAGGTCCGCACGGAACGAGCACACAAGCAGCACCAGGAGCGGCAGAAGCAGGAGAGGGTATATCTTGATTGTCTTGGATTCAAGTCAATTTATGGGGTAATTTCAACCAAGTGAAATGTTTGTGTTATGTGCTGACTGTGGAACACCATTTTATAGTAGCATGGTCTTGGCAAGCGTAGTTTATTTAATCATCCAACAGACCTTTATGGAGAATATACTGTGTATCAGAACTGTTCTAGGAAGAGAAAAGAAACATTATAAGACTGATTATGTGTTAGAAAAATCACTAGCCATGGTAAGAACTTGTAGGGATGAGTGGAACTGGGGGTCTGTTGAAAGAGCCCATATGGAAACTGTTGGGAATCTGGTTTGCAGCAGTTACAGTGGCAGAGGAGAGAGAGAGGCTGAAAAGCTACAGGAGAGTACGAGCAACAAATCAGTGATATATTGAACTCTAAGAATCAGGGGAAAAGTGTCAAGAATAACGGCATTTTGCCTGAAAAAGAAAAAATATATATGTGTGTGTGTGTGGATGAATCACTTTGTCTACATCTGAAACTAACACAACACTGTAAATTCACTATACCTCAAAAAATTGTTACAAAAAAGAATAATGACATTTTATATTAGGCTAAGTTTGACATTTTAAGTGTTTAAAATAGTTAGGTTTGGGGCTTCCCTGGTGGCGCAGTGGTTGAGAGTCCGCCTGCCGATGCAGGGGACACGGGTTCGTGCCCTGGTCCGGGGGGATCCCACGTGCCGCAGAGCGGCTGGGCCCGTGAGCCATGGCCGCTGAGCCTGCGCGTCCGGAGCCTATGCTCCGCAACGGGAGAGGCCACAACAGTGAGAGGCCCGCGTACCGCAAAAAAAAAACAAAAACCTTAGGTTTTATATGTATACATAAAACACAATTCTTTAGTGCTGTGAAATCATAATTATAGCAAACAATATAAATGTTAGAATTATTGTCAAAGCGATAGCACATTTTAGAATTAGCAGTTTGGCATTTCGAAAAGTATGTTCTGAGGAACATTGGTCCTGTGAGATGAAAGAGCCTCCATGATCAAATAAGTTTGTAAGAACAAGTATGACATTCCCCAAACCTTACTAAAGTCACAGTTAAGTCTCATAGCATAGAACCTTATTTATTTTACCCATGTATTTCCTAAACTTACTTAATCACAGAACCATTTCTTCTCATAATATATGTGCTCTACAAAAATGCTATTAAAATAGAGATTTAAGAGTAGTCATACGTATCACATAAGTTATAATCAAGAACAGGTGAGTTCTTTGCATTACAACGGATATAGGCTGTTTAGCCAGTTTGACAAAAGGCCCACAGGTATAGTCAAATGGCAAAAATAAGCATAGAATTAAAAGTTCTGTCTTGCTTTTATCTTCTACTGATTGTTAATAGAGCCAGAAAGATAACGGCTGACCTTTTCTGTACTAGCCAATAAAATGAAATTAAAACAGGAAGAAAGAATACAGAAAGCTTCTAGGAACAAACATTACAAGAATTAGTAAAGCTGGCCTGGCTTAGTCATTATTCTATTTAGATTTTTATAAACATAAAACAGATTACAGTATATCTGTACCACACAGCATAGTGAATTTTCCCTTATTTACATACTACATAAAATATTGTCAGTCACCACAATATTCAACATAATTGACTATAAATTAGGCCATGCTGTAAGCACTGACCAGAAAAAATGTAAAATTATTGCTACCAGTACAAATAACAAAAACTAACATAATAATAGTTACCATAAAGAGCTGTGATTATACTGCAACCTTGTATATATTCATTAGTGGTTAAAAAAGTTCATATTTATAAATGAGATTTTTAACAAGAGCTGTCCCAGGAGTCCATTATGCAAAATAAAATATTCAAAACATATTGAGGCTATCAGATGCATAGTAATGTAGAATGGCAGAATGTTCATCACTAAGTCACAAAGCTGAACTTGAGTTAGAACCTCTCATTTCTATTCATTCTTTCAAAATATAAAAATAAGAGCTTTTGTCACGTACATTCAAAGTATTGTCATTTTGGAGCACCTTAAGATCAGAAAGAAAATTAACATAAAACATGCTGCTTATTCTTGAGTGATTCTCTCATCAGTACTATTATCAGTTGAATAAAGTTATCAGTGCTGAAATAAGAATACACCTGACTAATCTCAAACAATAATGAGCGATGAGAGCAGTGCTTCTTTGGTTATTATCATCATTGTCAACTTGTTGTTCTAGGGAGTTCTAATTTTACTATGTTTAATTCTAACTATTTACTACCATTTTATAGAACATTAAAAGGAAAAAAGGGAGAACATTCATTAGCCACCCAACTCAGTACAACTTACTGTTTGCTTTGTATGTGTGTGTTTTAAATGTATTGCTGTATCTTTAAACTTTGGCCAGAAATCCATCAAACGTTTCGAACTTTTCGAACTGTCATGACTCTTCTCAAGCCACCTAACACACCATTGCATTCAGCTCTCTTTAAAAGGAAAATCAGGCATTAACTCCAATAAATTCCCAGCATAAAACCTAAACCTGTGTATTTTCAGTCTTCTTCAGCTCTTTTTCTCAAGTCACAGAGGACTGTCATTAATGCTTTCTAAACTTAATCACTCCAGTTTAGTTTTTGATCTTTCCCAAGCCTCTAAGTCAGTGCTCCAGATTTTCCCTCTTTAATGACTCTGTCCTCCCTGTTAAACAAAACAACAATAACAAAAACTCATTCAGCTTTGCACTTTCCCCCAACTACTCCCTACATTCTCCTTCTGTTTACGGTTAAGATTCTGATTACTTTTGTATCTCTTTATAAACCACTTATTCTTCATCCAACTACAACCTAGCTACCCCTCTCTACTCTAGTTCAAGGGTTAGCAACTTTTTCTGTACAGAGCCAGATGATATTTTGGGCTTTGCTGACCACATATGTCTCTGTGATGTATTCTGATTTATTTTTTTCGGTTGTTTTAAACTCTTTAAAAATGTGAAAACTTCCTTTGGTACAGACTGGATTTGGTTTGCTGGCTGTAATTTGCAGAAAGCGGCTCTGGTTAAAACTACTGTATCAATAATACCAAAAAGTTCCTTTCTGGTGTTTGAAGGGACTCCTCCCTGCACAAATTCAAGGCAAATTAAGTGATAAGCTGAAGGAAGGCAGACCATCAGCTTTAATATTGATAAAGCTGATGAGCAGTAACAATGGGCTTCCTGTGCAGTTGCAGGTCTCTCCCAACAACCATGGCCACCCCCTCAACAGATTCGCCCTTAAATAGGCTGTAGAGACCAGCAAGCTGCTTTACAGGCAGGATGGCTCCCAACCAGAAGTAAAGTTTCTGTCCTGGGCTCACCCATCATTCCATCTCCATGGGGTAAGGGGTGGAGCCAGCAGGCCAGCAAGCCTAGGCAAAACCCCGCCTGGAGGAAACCAGAGGCATAGAGAAGTAGCTCCCTGCTACCTAATACTCTAGACTGCCAGACCACCTCAAATTCCTTTTTCATTTATTACCACTTTGCAACACGATGGTTTTGAACACTTTCTTTTAATTGAAACTTTCCTCCCCATTGGCTCCCAAGAGACTAAATTCTTTGTAGCCACCCTCTCACTAATTCTACCTTGGCATTCTCTGACCTCCTCTTTGGCCATCTTTTCTCATTCTACATACTTTTCTGGGAGATCTCATTCATTTAAATAATATCAACTATCATCTTTTGCTTTTGATACCTATAACTCCTTTAGTAGCCCAAATCTTTCTCTGTGTTCCAGAACTACAAATCCCAAAGCATCCGCCATCTTGTGAAAAACAGAACAACTACAAATCTACAAATTTTCCAGAAACATTGGTTTCACCCTCATCTTTTTTAGGAACGTAGCACATTTGGGGCTGAGGTAGCAATAATGTCTCTCTCTATGCACCATCAGCAACTCTTCTGATTTAAATGTAAACCATAAGCAGATAGAGATTGGTGAGAGAATATTTTACTTAGATGAGTGGATGAATGTGTTTGTACAGCCATCCCTGTGCTGTGTATAGGAGTACCTCAGTTGGTGGTAGCATAATCAAGGTTGATTTTGAGTAGAGTTTCAAAGCCTCGTGGTGAGTAAAACAATTTCCCACTGCATGTGTAATTTCTCATCATTATAAAAGAGATGATTATCTTTATACTTTTATCATAAATGAAAGCAGGCCCCCATTATTACCTTTAGAGATAGATAGCACCATTGCAACATTATTATATTACTTTGTTTCTGAGAAGAGTAAATCTGAATACTTAAAAAGAAGCTTTCTATTGCATGTGCACAATTTTTGACTTTTAAAGTATTTGACAGTGGGGACCTTGTTAAAAGATGGAAATAAATGATATTCCTTAAAATCCAGTAGCCATAATTTTTATAGCATGAAAATAGTCATAGTATGAATTTTTAAATGTTTTTCTAAAAATAATATTTTTTAAACATTTTTTTTTTATTTCCAGCACCTTGTGGAAGTCGTTCTACAGGTTCAGAAGGCACTGTTCTATCACCAAACTATCCAAAAAATTACAGTGTGGGACATAATTGTGCTTATTCTATAGCAGTTCCCAAGGAGTTTGGTAAGTAAGATACATCTCATCATATAGAGTATCATTCCAGACATGCTTTATTTTCACTATATGCTATCAAAATGTTAGCTGTTTTTTAATGAAAATATTTACTATTCATAAAGTACTTTACAATTTTTTTTAGATAGTAGCTTTGTAATAATAAAATTTTAAGGTTATTTTACTCATTTTGAATTTATAGTCAAGTGCACAGGTGAACAACAATATAAAAATGAAAACAGGATTGTTTTTAATTTTTAAAAATAAGTACATCCAGTAACCTTGCAAGTGCCTTCATATTGGAATTTCATAAAATGGGAAATCACCAGAGCATAAAGCAAAGTCTGCTCTGCAAAATATGCATAAAATCAAATATAGAACTTTATAATAATGACAATAATATGTACAAAACAATCATATCAGTTTTATACTTTATTAACACATTTCCAGGAAGAAAAGATTTTGGTTTTAGGCACCTAGTTTCTGGGACAGCAAGGAATATAAAAAGACAGCAAAGGACATTTTAGCTCATCTTGTCAACCTGACAATCTGTTCTGCATTGGCACTGAGAAGACAATGTGTCCTTTGCTGCCTTCACATCTCCCTGATCACAAGTCTTAGAAGTCACTTACCTGGCTTCTAAAGGTTTTGGATCTGAAATCCAGCTGGATCTAACCCAGATTTAGCTCTCTTTATGGATGGATAGGCAAAGGAAATTTAGTGAGCAGTAAACTGTTGGAGAGAGGCTGAATGTTTAGACTTCTAGAATTTAGATTTACAGCATCATGTTACATGGTAAAGGATTTGCTGTGAAATGAATGTCTGAGTCAGGATGACAAAGTGTTATAGCAGAAGGACCTAGATTTGATCATATCAAGATTGTTGGATCACATATTGACTTAATGTTTCTGCTGATTATAAAATAAGCTGATGCTTCCAGTCCAATTTCTTATAATGAGATATTACCTATATATGCTCTATATACCCTCCTTTTCTCTGTTCTGAAACAAGTCCAAGATCCTCAACTTACTTAAAAGAACATTGTCATAAGAAGGGAAGTACTAAACCTTTTATTTTAACCTTAAAATAGAATTGATGATGTTAGTATTAGCAGGGTGTCTATTTCTTTTCTCCAAACTATTTCTTCTTCTTAGCATGTGATCGGTTAAATCAGAGTTGAGTTCTTTAATTGTGAAGAGAACAACAGTTTAGAAAGAAAAACGTCATCCACTTAATCATGTTTATTTTATTTTATTTTGTTGCCTTTTGTGCCCAAGAGAGTCCTTCCCTTGCTAGAGGGGTTTATAGGCCCCAGCTGCCAAAAATATTACATGGTTGATGACAGAATGCTAGCAATGCTAGTCCAGAAGACTGCATGGCTATCTGAGTCCTCTTTGGAAACCATTAATTTGTTCTTTTATACTTGTTCTTGGGATGTCATGCAATCAAAGGAATGAAAAGTAAGAAAATCAGGCATTTCCTTTTCTGACACATAAACATTTGGTCACCTGGAGGTGTTTTACAGTATCCTATGCATGTATGCATGTATGTTCAAAAAGAGAAGAAAAAAGTACTGATTAAAATAAAATTAAATTAATAGATTCCTAATGAATGGAATCTTTATTTTAGCAGAGTTAATATAAGTTAAATTTAATTATCTTAATATGAAATAATGCAACTAATAATTGGTGGTTTTTAACACTATTTTTTTTTAAACAAGTCCTTTTGGATTATCTGTGGGTAAAATCAAATGCACTTTGATTTATTAGTAAAGAAACTAATTTTGTTTTTATAAATGTTGCATCATTCTTTACTTCAAACTACTCATAGAGTCAAACAGACTGAATTCCAGTTTCAGCTTGTCACACCTTAGCTATATATCTTTGGTCAAGTTACATAATCTTTTTTGAGACTCAGTTTCTTTATTTGTAAAGCAGGGATCATTATGTCTATGGAGCAGAGCTGTTGTTAGTAGTAAACAAGAAAATATATATATATATGTATATATGATATCTTACATAGTTCATATTATTGGATTTAAGAATGCTAGCTTTGGAGTCAGATTTCTGGATTCAGAACATAACTCAATTTACTCTTTTTCATTGGAGTAATTACATCATCTGCCTGAGTCTTACTTTTCTTATCTCTGAAATAGAAGTGGTAAATGTCTAGTTCTTAGGGTTATTTTATAATTAAATAAAAAATATGCAAGTGATTGGTATAATAACATAGTAAGTCATACACACACGAGTGCACATACAGACACACTTTTTTTTTTTTTTTTTTGCGGTACGCGGGCCTCTCACTGTTGTGGCCACTCCCGTTGCGGAGCACAGGCTCCTGACGCACAGGCTCAGCGGCCATGGCTCACGGGCCCAGCCGCTGCACGGCATGTGGGATCTTCCCGGACCGGGGCACAAACCCGCGTCCCCTGCATCGGCAGGCAGACTGTCAACCACTGCACCACCACGGAAGCCCAGACACACTTTTTTTATGTTCACATTCATAGGCACTCCCATCGCCCCCAAAATATGAAGTAAAATGACCTGGATTACTGGATTGCCCTAGGGTCTTAAGAGTAGCCTGGCTAAAAATAAAACATTTCTATTATGTAATTAAAGCATGAAAACAAATACTTTGTGCTTTATATCTCCAGTGACTATCCAACCACCTATTGATCACTTAAAATTTTCTGGGAGCAGAGTAGAGGAATTAAAAACTACTGATCATCATAGATTTCTTCCTGTCCCTACCTTTACCTCTTTAATGTGAGATAATCAAGCAACAGTTATTGGATCTCTGCAGATCAAATTTCTATTTTGCTTCTTCTTCCTCGCATTCTCTCTTTGCCATAATTTCTCTCTGTTGCCACTTTGAGTTCTGTTTTATGACTTTTTGGTATCACTTCATAGCATATCATACTTCTCACTTTTTCCCTTTTCTTGTCATTTATTCCAAATTATAATCATTTCTTCTTCCATATCTTTTGTATGCTGACACTCTTAGAATTTAATTCTTAAAATCATTTACCATAAGATCTGTCAATACACTCAGTTCGTATATTGGGATTGCAGTTTTTTACAAGGGTTAAGGTTCTAAAGTCATTGTGTAAGGAGAAAATCACATAGAATCAACATTACCCATGAAATACCTTAAATCAACCATAGAATATCATCTACATGGTTTTTTGTAAGCCATATTATTTCAATAATCCTAACAGGACATTTTTCCTCCAGTGTTAGAAAGATAACACTGTAATTTGCAGTGTAAGCTAGTGAGCTAGTTTGGTTTCTTACAGGTCACTTAATACCAAATTACTTTCATTTATTTATTTTTGCCCAGCGTAGATTTGAATTCATATCAATTAAATGTGCACATAACGTGATTCTACTAGTTGATTTAGTGAATACTATTTTGTCGGTGAATTCCTAACTTTTAGTTTTTCTAGACAAGAGAATCATCAATTCATAACGCTTTCATCAGCATCATTGGATTTCATTTCAACTTCAGATATTAGGGTTACTTTGATAATACTCATTCTGAAGGATTCAAGTTGTTTTAAATACTTAGAAAAATAACAATTATGGATCAGTTATTGATATTTTGCTGTCTTTCTTCTAACAGTTAAACTATTCCACTTGGATTTTTTTGGTTTAAAAATACCCCACTTGGGACTTCCCTGGCAGTCCAGTGGTTAAGACTTCGCACTTCCACTGCAGGGGGCACGGGTTTGATCCCTGGTTGGGGAACTAAGATCCCACGTGCCACACGGCGTGCCCAAAAACAAAAAATGCCCTACTTTATCTATTAATAAAATAAGTTTTAATTTTCCTTCATCTTTCAATTTTAAATTATAAGTTGTTTCCCCTGATGGTTTGGTTACTAAAGTTCTTCATACATTAATTTTAAGTGCCAAAAACATGGCAGACAATTTTATTATTTTGAACTTGGTATAGGTAAGATGCTTTAGAATATAAGAAAACTGTTGACATTGTTAGATGGAAAATATTTTTATTAATATTATGTATTTATACCTATAGTGTAGGGGTCAAAATCATGTTGCAGGGAGGGGGCGGTTAGTAAAATTGGGAAAAATGTTGTGAACTTCTATTTCAATAATCTTGGCTGAGATAAAACAGAAAGAGTTAGGGTGATAGCTAAAGTAGCATACTAGTCAGAGGCTAATGTTTGTTTTTGACTGTTTTCTCTTGGGGTAGAAGATAATGGAGTTTTTATTTTAAAGCTCAAGAGAACAATAGTAGTGGGGGGCAAAATTGAAGATTTTAGATGGACCAATTGGTAAAGCAAGATCCTTGAAGCAATGTAAGGAGATGGGATTTTTAAAACCTGGAGGTCCTCTTTAAACTATAATTCAGGAGAAATGATTCCTAATTAGTATCGTACCTGAATTAGTTTCACATGGAATATTGCCTTGTGAAATTATCATCACTTTCTGATCTCCCTCCCCTTTTCCCCTTCTATCACCTGCCCTTTACATTACGGGAAGTATCTCTAAAAGAAATATATTAGTGTCCTAGGGCTGCCATAACAAAGTACCACAAATTTAGTGGCTTAAAACAACAGAGATTTTTTCTCTCACAGCTCTGGAGGCTAGGCCCCTGAAATCAAGGTATCAGTTGCATGACACTCCCTCTGCAGACCCTAGGGAAGAGTCCTTCCTTGCTTAAGTGAGTCCTTCCTTACTGTGTAGAATGTAAACTAACATTCAGATTTCTTGGAGAATTCCAACATGTTAAGCACCTTGAGGAAATCCAAGGATAGTCTGTGGTGACTTAACTTTGTGTTTAGCCTTTCAGATAGTCTCACTTCCTAAAAGACCCATTATGAATGCATATTTGTTAAGATACAAAACTTACTCTTTCCCAAGATTAGCTTTCACAGTGGGATCTTGGAAGTGTGCATGAAAACCACTTCAGGTTTTCCTTCTTAGATTTCCCAGGTAAGATGCCCTCTCTCACATCTTTTGTTCTTGATGTAGACTCTTGGTTGAATAGGTTTCAAAGTCATGAATCCCTAAATCACAGAGTTATTGTCAGTCTAGTCTACTCTGTACAAGGGACATAGAGTTACTAAAACCTTTTGTGTATTGCTGTGGGAGAGGATTTTTGTTTTGTTTTATCTTTAAATTAGCTGTCATCATCTTAAACTTTTCTCCCAATTCCACATATTTTATATTTGTTATTTGCAACCATTTTCTATCCTATCTCCCACTGTAGTATTTTTCCTCCAGTCAATCTAGAAACATCTTTCCCTGTGACATTGCCTACAATATAGGGTTATAGCTGTTTTTTTAAATTAATTCCAAACTTTATTGTAATATCATATTAAAACTGATCATGATTGATCTGTTAACAACTATCTCATTAATTCTTATTATAGTCATTAAATTTAGTACTTCCTTTCCATCTTATAGACTTAAGAAATCACTTAATGATTGTAAAATGCAATTTATTTTTACAATATATCTTTCACATTTCTGTGTGAAACTGTTATTCTCTGAAAAGTAGTCTTTAAAAATTTAGGTCGCCTTAGAATTTAGAAGGAAAAAGCAAAATGGATTGAAACTAAGATGCACACACACTATATATAAATGTATATATGTGTGTATATATATGTATATATGGACTTTTTAAGGTGCACCAATATAGTTATGACCTGCATATGGAAGGTTAACTGACTAGTCTCATCTTTTCTGTTAAAACTGATAGCCGTTCTTTTGCTCTGTGTATATTCTCCTTTAAAACTCAGGCATATATTTGACCATTTGCCTTTTTTTAAACTTTTATTGGCATATAGTTGATTTACAATGTTGTGATAGTTTCAAGTGTACAGCAAAGTGATTCAGTTATACATATATATATTCATTCTTTTTCAGATTCTTTTCCCATATAGGTTATTACAGAATATTGTGTAGAGTTCCCTGTAGTATACAGTAGGTCCTTGTTGGCTATCTATTTTATATGAGTAGTGTGTATATGTTAATCCCAAGCTCCTAATTTTTCTCTCCCCCATGTTTCCCCTTTGGTAACCATAACTTTGTTTTCAAAATCTGTGAGTCTGTTTCTGTTTTGTAGATAAATTCATTTATATCATTTTTAAAATTAGATTCCACATATGAGTGATATCATATGATATTTGTCTTTCTCTGTTTGACTTACTTCACTTAGAATGATAATCTCTAGCTCCATCCATGTTGCTACAAATGGCATTATTTCATTCTTTTTTCATTGCTGAGTAATATTCTGTTGTATATATGTACCAAATCTTTATCCATTCCTCCGTCGATGGACATTTAGGTTGCTTCCGTGTCCTGGCTATTGTAAATAGTGCTGCAATGAACATTAGGGAGCATGTATCTTTTTGTATTATCGTTTTCTCCAGATATATGCCCAGGAGTGGGATTGATGGATCATATGGTAGCTCTATTTTTAGATTTTTAAGGAACCTCCATACTGTTCTCCATAGTGGCTGTACCAGTTTACTTTCCCACCAACAGTGTAGAAGGGCTCCCTTTTCCCCACACCTTCTCCAGCATTTATTGTTTGCAGATTTTTTTGATGATGGCCATTCTGACCGGTATGAGGTGATACCTCATTGTAGTTCTGATTTGCATTTCTCTAATAATTAGTGATGTTGAGCATCTTTTCATGTGCTTTTAGGCCATCTGTATGTCTTTTTTTGGAGAAATGTTCTTTTAGATGTTATGCCCATTTTTTGATTGGGTTGTTTGTTTTTTTGACATAGACCTGCATGATCTGTTTGTATATTTTGGAGATTAATCCCTTGTTGTTGACCATTTGCCTTCTGATCTTATATTTAGGTGTTTTCAAATGACCTATTTTATTCAGCATTGTTTACATACTTTATGTTTTTATTACCTGTCTTTATACTTAATTCAGTAATTTATTGTCATTAATTTTCCCCATATTTTAGTGACAAATTGTTTTGAGATTCTTTTTATATTCTCATTAAGTCACTAAATCATTTTATTGGCATTCTGTTTTTTCCTGGTGTGAAGTTTTCAGTATTGAATGAACTCTTACAGTCATTCAAGGCTATTTATATTTTATATTTAAAGTGTATGACACTTTATTTTTTAACAGTGCAGTTGCATCAAATTCAATGATTAGTCTTTTCTAAATATTGAATTTATTTATCTAACAATGACAAATAATGTTCACAAAATGTGTGTTTATTCGATATTTATATTTGCTCTTTATCATCACTTGTTAGATTCAGAGCAATTGAAAAGAAAAGGGAGCTCTTTTACTCTTAAAATTGATGATTGTGCTAATGTCAATATGCAGAAGTGACTCTGTTAATTGTGTGCCTGTAAGAAAGGAAACTGTTATTTTTTTGAGCCTAACATTTTAGGGTAAGGAAAATGTAATTATCATATATATTTATAATCATATTATTTAATTATTTGGTTACTATTTCTATAATTAGATTTGAAGCCATGTTTGGTGACAGATAGAACAGGATCCCCCATTCAGATTTGTTTCAGATGTCAAGACTCATGATACCACACAAGACCAAGAGGGTACAAAAGGATGTATTACTCATATAATGAGGCTTTCTGAGAAGAGCAGGGCAGTAACCAAGACTGGATCCAAGCAGATCCAAAATTGCTTAAGGGAGCAAAGAAAACTGACTGGCTTTGGGTTTTATAGGGGTGATGTTGGAGTGAAAGCCCCCACATGATGGTCAGGGCTTGTGAGGTTTGAACTTCCCAAAGGTTGTAAAGGAGAATGCACACACGCTTTCTTGTCAGCTTGCCCCAGATATCAGGCAAAAGGGAAACTGGGGGGTGGAGGAGAGCTTGAAACTTGTTAGCAGTTAAAGATCAAAGATGATCACCTTCATCACAATTCACTGTTAGTGTCTGACTGAGTGAAATGTGCCACATTTGAACTTGTTTAAAGCCACAATGGCACTGTGTGAGACCTGCATCCATTTACTAAAGGAGATGAAAATTCATTGACTACCTTGTTCCAGAGCTCAGCAATATGGTGAGAAGTGAAATGAGTGCCTTGATTACTATCAATAATGATTAGAACTCTGTAAATGACATGGACTGTCTTGGTGAGGCCTTGTATTGTGGCTTTATTTTTTAATTTTTTAAAAACTCTTTATAGGAGTATAATTGCTTTACAATGGTGTGTTAGTTTCTGCATTATAACAAAATGAATCACCTATACATATATCCCCAAATCTCCTCAGTCTTGCATCTCCCTCCCACCCTCTATATCACACCCCACTAGGTGGTCAAAAAGCACCGAGCTGATCTCCCTGTGCTATGTGTCTGCTTCCCACTAGCTATTGGTTTTACATTTGGTAGTGTATATATGTCCATGCCACTCTCTCACTTGGTCCCAGCTTACCCTTTCCCCTTCCTGTGTCCTCAAGTCCATTCTCTAGTAGGTCTACATGTTTATTCCCTTCTTGCCCCTAGGTTCTTAATGACCTTTTTTTTTTAGATTCCATATATATGCGTTAGCATACGGTATTTGTTTTTCTCTTTCTGACTTACTTCACTCTGTATGAAAGACTCTAGGTCCATCCCCCTCTCTACAAATAACTCAATTTCGTTTCTTTTTATGGCTGAGTAATATTCCATTGTATATATGTGCCACATCTTCTTTATTCATCTGTTGATGGACACTTAGGTTGCTTCCATGTCCTGGCTATTGTAAATAGTGCTGCAATGAACATTGTGGTACATGACCCTTTTTGAATTATGGTTTTCTCAGGGTATATGCCCAGTAGTGGGATTGCTGGGTCATATGGTAGTTCTTTTTTTAGTTTTGTAAGGAACCTCCATACTGTTCTCCATAGTGGCTGTATCAGTTTACATTCCCACCAACAGTGCAAGAGGGTTCCCTTCTTTCCACACCCTCTCCAGCATTTATTGTTTGTAGATTTTTTGATGTTGGCCATTCTGAACAGTGTGAGGTGATATCTCATTGTAGTTTTGATTTGCATTTCTCTAATGATTAATGATGTTGAGCATTCTTTCATGTGTTTGTTGGCAATCTGTATATCTTCTTTGGAGAAATGTCTATTTAGGTCTTCTGCCCATTTTTGGATTGGGTTGTTTGGTTTTTTGATATTGAGCTGCATGAGTTGCCTGTATGTTTTGGAGATTAATCCTTTGTCAGTTGCTTCATTTGCAAATATTTTCTCCCATTCTGAGGGTTCTCTTTTCATCTTGTTTATTGTTTCCTTTGCTGTGCAAAAGCTTTTAAGTTTCATTAGATCCCATTTGTTTATTTTTGTTTTTATTTCCATTTCTCTAGGAGGTGGGTCAAAAAGGATCCTGCTGTGATTTATGTCATAGAGTGTTCTGCCTATGTTTTACTCTAAGAGTTTGATAGTGTCTGGCCTTACATTAGGTCCTTAATCCATTTTGAGTTTATTTTTCTGTATTCTTTTACAAGTAGCTGTCCAGTTTTCCCAGCACCACTTATTGAAGATGCTGTCTTTTCTCCATTGTATATTCTTGCCTCCTTTATCAAAAATAAGGTGATGATATGTGCATGGGTTTATATCTGGGCTTTCTATCCTGTTCCATTGATCTATCTTTCTGTTTTTGTGCCAGTGCCATACTGTCTTGATTATTGTAGCTTGTGGTGTAGTCCGAACTCAGGGAGCATGATTCCTCCAGCTCCATGTTTCCTTCTCAAGATTGCTTTGGCTATTCAGGGTCTTTTGTGTTTCCATACAAATTGTGAAAATTTTTGTTCTAGTTCTGTGAAAAATGGCACTGGTAGTTTGGTAGGGATTGCGTTAAATCTGTACACTGCTTTGGGTAGTATAGTCATTTTCACAATGTTGATTCTTCCAATCCAAGAACATGGTATATCTCTCCAGCTGTTTGTATCATCTTTAATTTCTTTCACCAGTGTCTTACATTTTTCTGCATACAGGTCTTTTGCCTCCTTAGGTAGGTTTATTACTAGGTATCTTACTCTTTTTGTTGCAGTGGTAAATCGGAGTGTTTCCTTAATTTCTCTTTCAGATTTTTCATTATTAGTGTATAGGAATGCAAGACATTTCTGTGCATTAATTTTGTTTCCTGCTACTTTACCAAATTCATTGATTAGCTCTAAGAGTTTTTCTTTAGCATCTTTAGGTTTCTCTATGTATAGTATAATGTCATCTGCAAATAGTCACAGCTTTCCTTCTTCTTTTCCGATTTGGATTCCTTTTATTTCTTTTTCTTCTCTGATTGCTGTGGCTAAACTTTCCAAAACTATGTTGAATAATAGTGGTGAGAGTGGACATCGTTGTCTTGTTCCTGATCTTAGAGGAAATGGTTTCAGTTTTTCGCCATTGAAAATGATGTTGGCTGTGGGTTTGTCATATATGGCCTTTACTATGTTGAGGTAAGTTCCCTCTGTGCCTACTTTCTGGAGGGTTTTTATCATAAATGGGTGTTGAATTTTATCAAAAGCTTTTTCTGCCTCTATTGAGATGATCATATGGTTTTTCTCCTTCAATTTGTTAATACGGTTTATCACATTGATTGATTTGTTTATATTGAAGAATCCTTGCATTACTGGGATAAACCCCACTTGATCATGGTGTATGATCTTTTTAATGTGCTGTTGGAATCTGTTTGCTAGTATTTTGTTGAGGATTTTTGCATCCATGTTCATCATTGATATTGGCCTGTAGTTTTCTTTCTTTGTGACACCTTTGACTGGTTTTGGTATCAGGTTGATGGTGGCCTCATAGAATGAGTTTGGGAGTGCTCCTTCCTCTGCAATTTTTTGAAAGAGTTTTAGAAGGATAGGTGTTAGCGCTTCTCTAAATGTTTGATAGAATTCGCCTGTGAAGCCATCTGGTCCTGGGCTTTTGTTAGTTGGAAAATTTTTAATCACAGTCTCAATTTCAGTGCTTGTGATTGGTCTGTTTATATTTTCTATTTCTTCCTGGTTCAGTCACAGGAGGTTTTGCTTTTCTAAGAATTTGTCCATTTCTTCCAGGTTGTCCATTTATTGGCATATAATTACTTGTAGTAGTCTCTCATAATCCTTTGTATTTCTGCAGTGTCAATTGTTACTTCTCCTTTTCATTTCTAATTCTATTGATTTGAGTCTTCTCCTTTTCTTCTTGATGAGTCTGGGTAATGGTTTATCAATTTTGTTTATCTTCTCAAAGAACCAGCTTTTACTTTTATTGATCTTTCCTATTGTTTCCTTCATTTCTTTTTCATTTATTTCTGATCTGGTCTTTATGATTTCTTTCCTTCTGCTAACTTTGTGGGGGTTTTGTTATTCTTTCCTTAATTGCTTTTTGTGTAAGTTTAGGTTGTTTGAGATGTTTCTTGTTTCTTGAGGTAGTATTATATTGCTATAAACTTCCCTCTTAGAACTGCTTGTGCTGCATCCCAAGGGTTTTGGGTTGTCGTGTTTTCATTGTCATTTGTTTCTAGGTATTTTTTGATTTCCTCTTTGATTTCTTCACTGATCTCTTGGTAATTTGGTAGTGTATTGTTTGGCCTCCATGTGTTTGTATTTTTTACAGATTTTTTCCCATAATTGATATCTAGTCTCATAGTGTTGTTGTCAAAAAAGATACTTGATACAATTTCAATTTTCTTAAATTTACCAAGGCTTGATTTGTGACCCAAGATATAATCTATCCTGAAGAATGTTCCATGAGCACTTGACAAGAAAGTGTATATTGTTTTTAGATGGAATGTCCTATAAATATCAATTAAGTCCATCTTGTTTAATGTATCATTTTAAGCTTGTGTTTCCTTATTTATTTTCATTTTGGATGATCTGTCCATTGATGAAAGTGGGGTGTTACAGTCCCCTACTGTGATTGTGTTACTGTCTATTTCCCCTTTTATGGCTGTTAGCATTAGCCTTATGTATTGAGGTGCTCCTATGTTGGGTGCATATATATTTATAATTGTTATATCTTCTTCTTTGGATTGATCCCTTGATTATTATGTAGTGTCCTTCTTTGTCTCTTGTAGTAGTCTTTATTTTAAAGTCTATTTTGTCTGATATGAGAATTGCTACTGCAGCTTTCTTTTGATTTCCATTTGCCTGGAATATCTTTTTCCATCCCCTCACTTTCAGTCTGTATGTGTCCCTAGGTCTGAAGTGGGTCTCTTGCAGACAGTATATGTTTGGGTCTTATTTTTCTATCTATTCAGCCGGTCTATGTCTTTTGGTGGGAACATTTAATCCATTTACATTTAAGGTAGTTATCAATATATGTGCTCCTATTACCATTTACTAAATTGTTTTGGTTTGTTATTGTAGTTGTTTTCTTCTCTTCTCTTTCCTGCCTAGAGAAGTTCCTTTATCATTTGTTGTAAAGCTGGTTTGGTGGTGCTGAATTCTCTTAAGTTTTGCTTGTCTATAAAGGTTTTAATTTCTCCGTCAAATCTGAATGAGATCCTTGCTGGGTAGCATAATCTTGGTTGTAGGTTTTTCCCTTTCATAACTTTAAAACTGTCCTGCTACTCCTTTCTGGCTTGCAGAGTTTATGTTGAAAGATCAGCTGTTAACCTTATGGGGATTCCCTTGTATGTTTCTTTGTTGTTTTTCCCTTGCTTGTTTTAATATTTTTTATTTATATTTAATTTTTGATAGTTTGATTAATATGTGCCTTGGCATGTTTCTCCTTGGATTTATCCTGTATGGGACTGTTTGTGCTTCCTGGACTTGATTGACTATTTCCTTTCCCATATTAGGAAAGTTTTCAACTATGATCTCTTCAAATATTTTCTCAGTCCCTTTCTTTTTCTCTTCTTCTTCTGGGACCCCTATAACTCGAATATTGGTGCATTTAATGTTGTCCCAGATGTCTGACACTGTCCTCAATTCTTTTCATTCTTTTTTTCTTTATTCTGCTCTGCAGTATTTATTTCCACTATTTTATCTTCCAGGTCACTTATCCACTCTTCTGCCTTAGTTATTCTGCTATTGATTCCTTCTAGAGATTTTTAAATTTCATTTATTGTGTTCATCATTGTTTGTTTGCTCTTTAGTTCTTCTGGGTCCTTGTTAAATGTTTCTTTTATTTTCTCCATTCTGTTTCCAAGATTTTGGATCATCTTCACTATCATTACTCTGAATTCTTTTTTGGGTAGACTGCCTATTTCCTCTTCATTTGTTTGGTCTGGTGGGTTTTTACCTTGCTGCTTCATCTGCTGTGTGTTTCTCTGTTTTCTCATTCTGCTTAACTTACTGTTTTGGGGGTCTGCTTTTTGCCGGTTGCAGGTTCGTAGTTCCCGTTGTTTTTGGTGTCTGCACCCAGTAGCTAAGATTGGTTCAGTGGGTTGTGTAGGCTTCCTGGTGGAGGAGACTGGTGCCTGTGTTCTGGTGGATGAGGCGGGATCTTGTCTTTCTAATGGGTAGGACCACTTCCAATGATGTGTTTTGAGGTGTCTGTGACCTTATTGTGATTATAGGTAGCCTCTCTTCTAATGGGTGGCATTGTGTTCCTGTCTTGCTAGTTGTTTGGCATGGGGTGTCCCGCACTGTAGCTTGCTGGTTGTTGAGTGGAGCTCAGTCTTAGCATTGGGATGGAGATCTCTGGGAGAGCTTTCACCGTTTGCTATTACGTGGAGCCAGTCGGTCTCTGGTGATCCCATGTCCTGAACTTGGCTCTCCCAGCTCAGAGGCACAGCCCTGACACCTGGCTGGAGCACCAAGACCCTGTCAGCCTTATAGCTCAGAAGAAAAGGGAGAAAAAGAGAAAGGAAGAAAGAAAGAGAGAGAGAGAGAGAGAGAGAGGAAGGGAGGGAGGGAGGGAGGGAAGAAGGATGAAAAAATAAAATAGAATAATGTTATTAAAATAAAAAAATTAAAATATTAAACATTGAAAAAAATAAAAAGTAAGGAAAACCAAAAAAGAAAGGAGTGACCAAATCAATAAACAAATCTACCAATGATAATAAAATCTAAATACTAAACTAAGATAAAAATAAAACCAGAAACAAATTAGATGCAGAAAGCAAACCCCAATTCTTTGGTTGTTCCCAAAGTACACTGCCTCAATTTGGGGGTGATTCGTTGTCTATTCAGTTATTCCACAGATGCAGGATACTTCAAGTTGATTGTGGAGATTTAATCCACTGCTCCTGAGGCTGCTGGGAGAAATTTCCCTTTCTCTTATTTGTTCACACAGCTCCTGGGGTTCAGCTTTGGATTTGGCCCCGCCTCTGCGTGTAGGGCATCTGTTCTTCATTCAGACAGGATGGGCTTAAAGTAGCCACTGATTAGGGGGCTCTGGCTCACTCTGGCTGGGGGGAGGATAGGGTATGGAATGTGGGACGAGTCTGCAGGGTCAGAGGCCAAAGTGACATTGCAACAGTCTGAGGTGCGCCATGTGTTCTCCTGGGGAAGTTGTCCCTGGATCACAGGACCCTGGCAGTGGCAGGCTGCACAGGCTTCCAAGACTGGAGGTGTGGATAGTGACCTGTGCTTGCACCCAGGCTTCTTGGTGGCTGCAGCAGCAGCCTTAGCGTTTCATGCCCATCTCTGGTGTCCCCACTGATAGCCACGGCTCGCGCCCGTATCTGGAGCTCGATTAGTTGGTGCTCTGAATACCCTCTCCTTGCACACCCCGAAACAATGGTCTATTGCCTCTTAGGCAGTTCCAAACTTTTTCCCAGACTCCCTCCCAGCTAGCTGTGGCCCACTAGCCCCCTTCAGGCTGTGTTCACGCAGCTAACCCCAGTCCTCTC